>NC_137162.1:8283750-8968750 GCF_951394435.1 Stenella coeruleoalba | reverse complement strand
ATGCGAGAAAAACGGTGCAGTCAGCAAAGTTTGCCTGCCCCACTCAGAATTTTCACCTCTGTCCTTTGGGACCTACTTTTTGATCCCTTCCTCTCCCACCTAGGATAGTGGTTGAATAGTCTCTCAAAATTCACATCCACTGGAACCTCAGAATGGGACCTTATTTGCAAATAGCGCCTTTGCAGGTGCGCTCGGTTAAGATGAGGTCATACTGGATGAGGGTGGGCCCTAAATCCAATGACTCGTGTTGTTAAGAAGAGGAGAGGACATGTAGACACGTAGGAAAGAAGGCCATGTGACCGTGGAGTCAGATCGGAGAGATGCAACTGTAAGCCAGGGAATGAAGGGTTGCCGGCAGCCACCAGGAGCCGGGAAAGAGGCAAGGAACAGATTCTCCCCTGGAGCCTCCAGAAGGAGCAGACCCTGCCGACGCCTTGACTCCAGACTTCTGACCTTGTGAACTGGGAGAGAATAAATTGTTTTAACCACCCCAGTTTGTGGGAATTCGTTATGGCAGCTGTGGGAAACTAATACAATTGGGAAAAGGGCTGAGGCCCTCCCTGGAATGTTGGCATTTTTAGGTGACAGTAGAGAAAATGGCCAAGTTTCACACTGAAGTAGGAATTGCTGATGTTGACTCTTCGTTTTGGGAAATAGTTTGGGAAAAGGATTTTGGAGTAAGTGTAATCAAAATACAAACAAGTGAGCCTGCCTGTTCTATTTACGTTATTTACACTTTTGACAGAAAGAAACCTGTTTGGTGAGCACCCACTTCTGTAGGCAAAGTAACAGGAGTTTTCACATTTCACTTAATTCTCACAACTGCCCTGGGAGGTAGGAATTATTGTGCCCATTTTACTGTTCAGGAAATGGGGGCTCAGAGAATGTGAACAATTGACTAAAGGGCACAGAGCTGAGAAGGGGCAGACCTAGGATTCTAATTCCAGACCTCCTCCAAAGCCCAAACCACTTCCAACAAGTCATTTTGTCCCTATGAAAAATCATTTCTTTTCAGTTAGGGAGAAAGTGGCATATTCAGAGTGTAAGGCTGGAGTCCCAATGCTAAGGGCATTGCCACGCTGGAGCAGTAGGAAATCTGACCCGCTGTCAAAAGTCGTGGAGTCCTGGGAGAGGGGGATGGTAGCTCCTCTCAGGGAGGGGGTAGCTGGCAATGCAGCCCCTGGAGGAGGGCCTTGGGGGGGTGGGGGAGGCATGGAAATGATACCCTTCCTCCCTTGCCCATCTCTTTCCTCATGCCACGCTCTTCCATATAGCTAATTTGATCCTTATAACTTCCTCAAGTGATGTGATTAGCCCCACTGAACAAGTTGATGGGGAAACAGAGAGGTTGAGGGCTTTGTCCAAGGTTGCACAGCTAAGGACCTCAGCACAGGCCTCCTTCTCATGGGGTAAGGTACGCCACTGCAGGAGGGAAAGTCAAATGGTTCCTGTTTGCGAACCATCCTCTCTACTTCAACAGATGTCTGAGGATGAGAATAAATCAGTGAACAAGAGAAAATTCTGTTGTGTGGTGGCCATTGTTTTTGGCTGCTCAGACTGTGTCCTCCTGGGGTCCCCTCCCCTCTGTCTACTGCCACGGGTATGTGGCTGACCAGTTAGAAGACCTTATCTACTTGGCCACTATGATTGGTTCAGGAATGGCCACATGATCCAGGCTAGGCCAATCACAAGTCTTTAATTTTCGGTTGGAACTGGGGAGGGATGGGGATTGGCTCTTGCCAACCTGGACAGAAAAGCAGATCCCAGAGCAAGGACCACATGGGGAGAGGGCGGGGTGGGTGGTGGAGACCTTTATCCTGGACTCCTCTGTGCCCTAGGCCACCCCCATCTGCAATTATCTTTTCTCCAGAGGAGGTTTGACTTTCTGAAAGAAGTGCAGCTCATACAGGCGTTCTCCACAGAATTGGACTGCATACTCCCCTGAGACAGGCTGACAGACCCCAAAATGAGTCATGGCCCCAGCAAAGGAGTTTATTTCTCACTTATGTAAATAGAAATAGTTTGAGGCCGTACAGGTTGGTGGCCAATAGTTATGGCTTTGTTTCCCTGCCATCATTGGGGCAGAGGGCAGAGGCCCTCTCAACTTCATTATTTGACTTATGAAGTCACCCTGGGCGTGAGCATCGGCCAACAGATAGAGAACACTGAAGATCAAGTGTGTGTGGGGGGGGAGGGTCTTCATGGGCAAGGCCTGGGATTCACAGATATCAAGGGGTAACATGGCCCCAGATGTCTGCAAAGGAGTCTGGGAAACGTAGTTCAGCTAATGCCCAGGAAAAGAAGAATCAGATTTTGGTGAGCAGCTCTCAGCTTCTGCCATGAAGATGTTCACTTCATGAAGATGAAGTGAACATCTTCAAATCTTGTTACCCCACTTCGCTGCATACTCCCCGCCTGGACACTCCATTCTTCATTAGCACTGGTCCTTTGGAGCCAGTCTCAGGGTCCGTAGAGGAGAGAGAGCCCTGTGGTGGACCCTCTTCGGAGCACTATCTAGTGCAGAGGGAGGGAGGGCCTGGCACACAGAGGCCCCCTGCGAAGACTTGACATCTGAGGCATGTGCTACAGGTCCTCCTCTGCTGCCCCCACGCCTCCCGAGAGTGTTTCTGTTAGAACCAGGGCAGCACTGGCCTCTCCACTCTTTCCCCTGCAGAGCCGGGACTGTCTGAGACAACAGCGGGCTGATGGGAGCCCCCGAGTCACCAGCACACAGTGGGGGTTTTTCTTGCGCTCCTTGGTTCAGCATCTAAAGTGCCAAGGCTGAGCCTCCGGGCACTAGGATGCCCAGTCATCTACAATAGCTTCCTGGAGCCCCTTGGAGAGTGTCCAGTCACAGCCTGCCTCCCTCGGCGTGCTTTGGGGGCCTCTGCCTTTGCGGACGATCTACTTTACGTGCAGAATCTGCTGTCCCTTCTCTGCCTTGGGGACTCCTCTTCCCGCCAGGCCCTTTCTAGCCATTCGCAGAGACCGGTCTCCAGGAGGCCTGTCGTTTGACGGCTCGCCCTAGCACGAGCCCCAGAACCCCACCACCAACACCACGACAAATAGATGTTAACACCCGAAGCTGAAACCAGAGGAATCCTCGCTAGCTGGAACCCCGGGTGGGGGAGTTCTCGTGGCTTCTCTCCCAGCGTGGCAGTACTCTCCTCTTCATCATACTCTGGCTTGGTTAAATGTCCGCAACGTTAATTATTACAATGTATTAAATCTGGAGAAATAAAGCCTCACTGCACCCCCTTTGCTGCCACTCCACTCCCCCACAGAAAGGGAGTATCTTATTTTGCTAACTGCTTCAAAACAGAAAACTCCAACAGAAAAAATTGTCCCCATGGCTCGTATTTCTCATCATTTGGTCATTAAACAGTGATGGCTATAAACCTATAAAGAACCTAAACTGAACCTTTTAACAATCCGTGAGCAGGACTATCATTTCTTTAATAGAACCTGCTGACCGTGCCCCGCTCAGACACCATTTGTCACTTTCAGCACTCAATAATCAATAAGTTGGCTTGAAAATGAGTAACAGTCACAATATATTATCTTTCAGACTGGCCTTATACTAACCATACAATGGGACCAAAGCAAGAGGGAAACTTACGTAAATGTTAACAGGTGCGGAGCATGAATTAGACTGGTGCCCGTGTCTCCCTCACTAATTTGCTTTGAGTTCTGTTGAGCTGGGCCTTTGCTACAGCTCACTGCTGAGGTCAGGCAGCGGCGTGGTGGTCAGCGCGGTGTGCGGGGGCCAGATGTGACAGAGTCTCTCACAGCCTCTATCACACAGGTGCAGACATACTGAGGTTCATGCCAGGACCCTGCGTCATAGCTTCAGATAGAAAAGGCCCAACTGGCCACACACCAAATGCCAGAGATGGAAGGCAGTTTGCTTAGATCCAAGAGAGGGTCACAGCCCAGATCCAGCTTCACGGATTTGTGTTCTGTGGGAGAGAAATGCCACAAAGAACCCAGGCCACCAGGTTGCCTTGAAGGATAGTGGGTTCCAGAAGCAACAAAGCAGCAGACGGATCGCAGTGATCTTCCTGGATGAGGTGACCCTTGGCCGTCCCTCTATAGCTCACCTTGTGTTTGTCGGCCGCATCTGGTACTTCCGTAGCGGTGGAGAGCCCCCAGGTCCCTGCTTCATTTGTTCATTCATTCACGTATTCATTCAACAAAATGGCACTGAGAGCCTACTTAAGCGCCGGGCACTGTTCTAGGTGCCAGGGGTACAGCAGTGGAGCAAACACAAAAATCCCTACCTCCTGGAGCTTACCTGCTCGTCAGGGCGATAAAACAGACACTATGTGAATCCGCAATATGTCAGGAAGGTGGTCAGTGCTAGAGAGAACCATAAAGCAGGGTGACGGGACAGGTTCAAGTTCAGACCAGATCTCTGCTGGTTCCCAGGTGCCCCATCCAGCCTCAGATCTACCTTTGGCTACCCGCTTTCCCTGGGAACCAATCTCCCTTGGGGTCCTAATGACACCCTATTCGGGTCAAGGCCAGGCTGCCAGACACCACTCTGTGTGAGGACCACGCCCCACCCCCCCACCGTGAGGCAGGAAGCTCTGTCCCCACTTCGTAGCCAGGAGCCCAAGGCTCGGAGGCAGCAAGTCACTGGTAAGTAGGGTGACCAAGTGTCCCCGTCACCTTGAGACTTTCAGTGCTGAAACCAGGGCAGTCCCGAGCAAATCGGGATGGCTGGTCAGGCGAGTGTCAGAGCTGGATCTCAGACTCACGTGGGGCTGAGGCTCCCCACTGCCCCTCTGAGGAGGCCTGTCCTAGCTAAAGCTGGTGCACTCTTGGTACACCCTCAAAGCAATCTGAGGCAGCAGCTGTCACTCAAAGTTCTAGTATGACTAGGCTGGCAAAGACAAACTTAGATGATTTGGTCTTATTCTCACCGAGTCTGGAATCAAACACACCTAGGATCCGATCCCAGCACAGTCACTCAATAGCAGGGTAACCTTAGTCAAATTGCTTAACCTCTCTGAGCCTCAGTTTCCTCATCTGAAAATGAAAGTAAATATGCATATTTCAGCAGTGCCTTTATGAAGCTTTGGCCTCATGCGTACGATACAGCCCACGGTAGGTATTCCGTTGGTGGTGGTGTTATTAATACGGAGTATTTTATCCCAGGAGCTAATGGGAAGAGCTCCTTCTGCCCCTAGGGGCAGTGCGGAGGTAGGACCCAGCGCTGCCACATTTATTATGAATCAGCTGGCTACGTGGAGCCTAAAATACTCTCCGTGGGTAACGTCTCTGTGACTGATATTAAAAATGACTGATTTAAGAGAAAGTGCTTCACCCCTGTTGCAAAGTAAGAAGGTAGGGCTGGACGAGTCTCAGCCTTAAATGCTGCCAGTATTTCATCTTTGGGTAGTCATAAAGTTAAAGGTTAATAGGCTGTACAAATGACAGAGTTTAAAGGGAAAAGTGGGGAGGGGGTGAGGCGCTCTCTGGCGGCCAAGGGCGAGTTGGAGACAGGTGTGGGCTCACCTACAGGGAGGAAATATGGGGGCGGGAGTGGCTGAGGAGGTCTCGGCCTCTGGGCCCCTTCTCCTGTCCATTCCCATAGGGAAATTCCTTATCCCAAGAGCTCTTTTCCCAAAGTGGGATTTCTTTCCTGGATGCGTGGCCTTAGGGAGGATGCGTGGCCTTCGGGATGCGTGGCCTTAGGGAGACTGAGGCTGCGAAGGGTTGTGAAAGTCAACGCTGAATTCAGAGTGCTGAGAAAGAGGCCCTGGGTGGGCTAGGGAGAAGGCAGGGGCTTCAGACAGAAGGGCACTGAGCCCCATTTTCCCGCAGGTGGACCTGTACTCAGAGCCGTGGTTCTCAATTTTGGCAGCGGGATCACTGGGGAGCTTGTGGTTCAAATGCAGATGCCTAGGCTCCAGCTCAGATGTGCGGGGGTGCCCGGGAATCTGTATTTTAACAAATTCCTACCCACCTCCAAAAGTGACTCTCAGGTCATCTCCAGGTACACTTCGAGAAACCCTCGATCCGTGAGTGCATTAGAGTCAAGTTCTAGATAGAGATTCCTGGAACTGGTGATGACAGGACTTTGGGGATTATCAAGCCATAGGCTGCACCCAGATCAACCTGGCACCTGTTGAAATTCAGGCCTCGGGGGTTTCATCTGCCAAACATAGTGTTGATGCTGCTAATGAGTGGCCAGGGGTGGGGACCACTACCTCCCACCATAATGTGGCCAACGGGGAAGTGGAGGTGCAGCCCATGAGTGACCTGCCCAAGGTCAACCACAAACAGCGGAGCTGGCCCACACACCACAGGCCTCTTCTTCCCATCGGCAGGGTCCCGGGCTTGCTTCACCAATCACGACCACAGAGCCTTGGTCTCATGGCTTCCTTCTTTCTACATGCATGGGGCCAGCTCTGTGCTGGGCTCCATCTGGGGACCAAAAAGCAAACGGTACGAGTGGAAATGTGCTGGCTGCAGGTGAACATATAGGACCCCATAGAATTCCGAGTTTACTCCCAAGCTGAGGTTTTGGACCCGGCAGGAAACGAGCTGCCTGCAAACACGCACTGATTGAGGGAGGGAAAAAATGTTAAATGCAATTCAGCAGAATCCATCTGTGCGTGTCCCCTCCGACAGAAGACTTTTTAACTGAGTTTCTTTAAATGCACCAAAAAGATCTTCTCTCTGTAAGGAATTTAACAGATTACAAAACACACTGATGGCTGTAGCTCCTTGGACCCTCACAAAAACGGCATAAGGTGCTAGTCACAGCTCCACCTTAGAATAAAGAATCTGAGGCCCAGAAAGGCCAAGAGACTTGTCCAAGGTAACCTTGTGGGCAGAATCATGGCTCCCCAAGATGTGCATACGCTGATCCCCCAAACCTGGGAATCTTTACCTTCACGGCAAGAGGGACTTTGCAGACGTGATGAAATTAAGGATTTTGAGCTGGAGACAGGGTCCTGCGTCATCCTTGTGATGACACGTGTCCCTATAGGAGAAAGAGGGAGACAGGAGAGGCAGAGTGGCAGAGAAGGACGCATGCCTTCTTTGCTGGCTTTGAAGATGGAGGAAGGAACGGTGAGGCGAGGCTATGAGCAGCTTCTAGGAGCTGGAAAAGGCCTGCAAACAGGCTCCCCTCAGAGCGTCCAGAAGAAATCCAGCCCCGAAGACACCTTGATTTTATCCTGATGAGACTCACTTTGGACTTCTGAACCGCAGAGCTGTGAGATAATAAAGTTGTGTTGTTTTAAGCCACTAAATTGTGGTGCTTTGTAAGAGCAGCCATAACAAACGAATGCAATCACACAGAAAGAAAAGAGCGGAATCGAGCCCAAAGTCCCCGGCTCAGTCCAGGACCCCGCACTGCAGAGGCCAGTTGGGAGGTACAGACACAGGTGAAAGGAAATACTGGGATCTCAGCTACTTTTTCCCTTTGGGAGCAGTGATTACAACAGCGAGATGGTAGATGATTCAAACTCCAGCTGAAGCCCTGAGCAGGGGGTTGTTACGTCCCCTCCCTTCCGGTCCTCAGCCCTGGCCTGAGCTTCCTGCCTCACAAGCCAGCCTCCACCTGCCCCCCGCCTACAAAACGAGGCTCCACCCTGCCCAGACCCCAGAGATGTTGGTTCTGTCCTTCTTCTCCAAGGCCGGCCTGATGGGGATCCACGCCGTGCAAGCGCCCAGGTTCTGTCTGTTTAGGCCGAGGCAGTGAATGCCCTTGGGCCCTTTCAGGGTCTGGGGTCTTGGCCGAGCCCCTGGCCAGGCCTCAGCCTCCTGCCTGCCCTGTCTTGGGAAGGAATTTCTGGCGATCAATCTTGCCATGGTCTCCATGAATTTTAAATAATAGCGGCTTTGCTCTTTGTCGCTCACTCCCTGGGTGCGTCAGACTGCAGCTTTTACAAGATCATATTTCTTCACATTTTCATACAATTATTTTAAATGGACAAGATAATGTTGAAATTCTTATTTAAAATGTATGCAGGTAGAGAATGAGCCTTCCTGCTTTTTATATTTAACACCAGATGGAGCAATAGAAGGGAATTTTAACAACAGAATTGAAGTGGAAGTGTCTTAGGCGTTCATGATGGACTATGGTTTTAAGCAGCTGGTTTTCTTTGATGAATAAATAATTGCACCCAAAATAGAGAGTTTGGCCGTTATTAATCTCCTTTTAGACTGTGCACATTTTATTGATTCTTAAGTACAAGAATCTTGCAATTTTCACCAAAGAGCGACTTTCTTAATTAAAATGTAAGTTAAAGAAAAATAAGTTTCAGCAGCCTTGCCAGAGGCGGGGGGCAGAGGTCCTGATTCCTTCTAGAAAGAATCCTTTCCAGACTAATGACCTCAGAGATACTTCATGCAGCTAGCCCATCTCCAGAGGAGCTGATGAGACTAGCAGAGGCCCAGCCAAAATGAGGCAGCAAGACAGCACGGCCCAGGGAGCCTGGGTGCCCAGCACCTCCTATTTGGTTTCTGTCCCTGTGACCCCGGAGAGATGTTGGCCCTCCCTAATTCTCTAGTCCCCCCTCTTGTGTGGGCATCTCTTGCACAAACGTTGAGGCAATTATGTTTTATTTTCTGAAATACTTACTAGGATTTTATAAATAGAGGACATTATAAAGAAAATTCAATGGTCTTATTGAATAGATAATACATATTGAGCTCTTTAAAATAAAGGGGGTAGGTATACTCAGAAAGTTCAGGAAGAAGAGAGAAGTAGCTAATACTCATAGGGCTCTCATGTGGTTCTCAGTATACAAAAATTGTGCCAGGCAGACACGGCCATTATCCCTGCTTGTGGATGAGGAAATGGACACTCAGGGAACGTGAGCATTGAGGCCAAGGTTCCCCGGGCACGAAGGGGCAGCACCGGGTTTTGAAGACAACAGCCCATCTCTAGCGCCCTTTAATGTAACGTTATGTTCTACTGCCTCTTACATGAAAAGGTATTAAAAAGAAAGCGAAAGCTACCGCTCCCCCAGCCCCTCCCACAAAAGGAATCACTGTCAACAGTTTCTAGTAATTTCTTCCAGAAAAAAATTAAACGTTTGCAATTGCACCATATTCTGCTTAGAAATGTCGGAAATGTGAAACCGCAGGCACATTTTCTCATTGGTAAAATGGTGGGTTGGTGTGAACCGCACCGTCCCCCCAGCTTCCGGGGGCAGCTCCCCTCCTGTCTGTTTCATCTGCCGTGGGTCTGTGTTTGCCTGTATGGGGTGGAGCCTCATGGCTGAGGGAAGCAGCACGGTGATAATGTGCGAGGGCCCTTCCAGCTCCAAAGCTCACCTTCCAAGAACATATGCCACCCCAATACAGACAGGTCCCTAGCCTGCCCCTGGAGGAGATGGGGGTGTCCTGTGGTCACTGGGGTGGGGGGTGGGAGGGAGGGCTGCAGACAGAGGCTGGATTTGGATTGTGCCTCCGAATTAGTGGGAGAGCCAGCAGCCCTTCCACGCAGAGGAGCGAAGGCAGAAGTCCAAAATGAGTGTGGTGTCAAGTGACAAAATCACTTTGGAAAGTTCTTTATTTTTTTTTCTTTTAAAAACTACTTTTATTTTATTATTTTTAACATCTTTATTGGAGTATAATTGCTTTACAATGTTGTGTTAGTTTCTGCTGTATAACAAAGTGAATCAGCTATGTGCATACACATGTCCCCATATCCCCTCCCTCTTGCGGCTCCCTCCCACCCTCCCTATCCCACCCCTCACGGTGGTCGCAAAGCACGGAGCTGATCTCCCCGTGCAATGCAGCGGCTTCCCACTAGCTATCTATTTTACATTTGGTAGTGTATACATGTCCATGCCACTCTCTCACTTCATCCCAGCTAACCCTTCCCCCTCCCCATGTCCTCAAGTCCATTCTTTACCTCTGTGTCTTTACTCCTGTCCTGCCCCTAGGTTGGAAGGTTCTTTAAATCAGCCTTAAGTGTAGTATCCATGCCATGGTTATCTGCCAGTCGGGAGACTGACATGTCATCTCCCAGCAAGCCCAGCTTGGGCACAAGGGTCTTCCTGGGGTTTGGGGCAGAGCGCCGTCATGAAACAGTAGGTTGGCATTGGGGGGGCTGGGGTATAAAGAAGACAAAACTTGAAATCCTAGAGTCACACTCGACTTTGCTCAGATTCTCACTTGGAGAGGGGCACAGCAACAAGGCTTTGGAAGCAAGAACAGGGTCAGGTCTTGGATCCCACACTCCGCCCGGGCACGAGCTCCAGCAGAATCTATCTCTCTCACTCTCCAGTTATTGGGGGAATATACTTAGGTTGCATATATATACGTGATGCAATTCACAGGTCCATTGAGAAGCCAGTCAGCCCTCCTCGGGGTCATCTACCCGGAACAATTCAACTATTAAAAAGTCTTACAGGTCCTGGATTTACCCTTACAATAAATGGTGACAATTCTTTGGTTTTCCAAATGTCAAATTTATTTCACCTAACTTATTTCCTATACTGAAAGCCAATGAAAAAAGGGGCACATATTCCAAATTTTACTTGACATATTACCACCTAGAAAGGGTCAGGGGGTTTTCTTAGTTCTATAGGCATTTCTACTTAAGGTGCTGTCTCCAATGTCTGAGATTTACAACTAATTCTGATAAACTTCCAGTGGAATCAGGATGGTTATGGCTGTTTTTCTTTGATGGAGAATCAAACATGTGACTTGAGTGAATATTTGCCTTTTATTACCCATCCCTGTCTGTAAAATATCTGGTTTATGTGCCAAGAAAAGTATAAACATATGGCACAGTATTGGTTTTTCAGTAACTTTGGTTTAAGCCAGAGGGGGAAAAAAATCCCATCCTGACACTATTTATGAAACAATTAATGTTGTCAACAGCCTTCCCACCTGCTGAGTTACGCACAGCCATCTAGACTATGATGACTCCAAGAAGTGTCAACAATTCTAATATGAACTGTTGAAGCAAATCCATTTGAAAGGACTTATTTCTACAACTTATAAAATGTGATGATAGATTGCTCTCCAACTGTAGGGTACAAAAGATGCCTTATTCTCCAGTAAAAGCCCTCATCATAAAGCTAATGTCAAGATTACAAGCAACCATGATGTGCCAGGCATTTCCATGAATAGTATCTCACTGAATCCTAACAACTAGGTGAGGTGGATATTATTACTGTTAGCCACGTTATAGCTGAAGAAGCTAATTCTCATTGAGGTAAAGTACCTTGTTCAAGGTCACATTTAGAGGCTGAACGTGGATTTTTGTCTTAGTCAGGTTGGGCTGCTATGACAAAAGCCCATGCACTGAGTGGCTGAAACAACAGAAATCGATTTCTCACGGTTCTGAAGGCTTGAAGTCCCAGATCAAGGTGAGGGCATGGTCGGGCTCCGGTGAGAGCCCCCTTCCTGGCTTGTAGACAGCTGCCTTCTCAGCCATGTCTCCACATGGGGGAGAAGGAGAGAGAGAGAGAGAGAGAGAGAGAGAGAGAGGGAGGAAGAGGGTTCTGGTCTCCTCCTCTCCATACAAGGGCACTAATCCCATCACTGGGATGGGATTTGACCTTACCCAAACCTAATTATCTCCCAAAGGCCCCACCCCTTAATACCATCACATTGAAGTTTAGGGCTTCAACATACGGATTTAACGGGGAACACAAACATTCAGTCCATGGCAGATTTCAAACCTGATCTTTGGGATCTAAGGGACTATGCGTCTCACAGCAGGTCACCCTGAGGGGCATACGCTGAACCTCATCTAAATAAATCAGGTATTTCAAAATTACCTTGTTTAAAAATCAGAGTTTCAAAACCAGTTTTAAAAAAGGCAAAATACCATATGGAACACTTCTGAAAACTGTTTGGCACCTTCCATATAAACTTAAACATGATCCTACCCTGTGGACCCAGCAGCTCCACTCCTGAGCACTTACTCAAGATAAATGAACACATATGTCCACACAGACTTACACAAAAATATTCATAGCAGCCCTAACCTGGGAGCAACCCAAATATGAATCAACAGGTGAATAGATAAAGAGTGGTGTACTAGTCGGCAAGAAAAACAAATGAGCTACTGATACCAGCAACAATTTGAATCAACGTCCAAAACATTCTGCTGAGCCAAAGAAGCCAGACACAAAAGAATAGATAATGCATGAGTCCATTTATATGAAATCCTAGAACGGGCAAACTAATCCATAGTGACAGAAAGAAGGTCAGTGGTGGCCTGAGGCTGGGGCCGGGAGGGCAACTGCAGAGAAGCAGCAGGGAACTCTCTGGGCAAATGGAAACGCTCCCTCTTGACATGGTGGGGCTTACACGGGTGTATGCATTTGACAAAAGTTATCGAACTGTACACTTTAAATTGCTACATTTTGATGGTATGCAAATTGTACCTCAATAATGTTGACTTTTCAAAAGGCAAGATAGAATGGTACATTGAAGAGAACGTAGTTCTCCAGGTGAGAGGACCTGACTTCATTAGCCCTGGAATTTCATGGCATCCGAATGTGTTGCTTCATCCCTCCGTGCCCCAGCTTTCCATCCATCAAACAGAGACGAAGATGCTAAGGCTGTGCTGGGGAGGATTGGGCTGCACAGAAAGAGACCTTAAGCAGATTTCCTGAGATGCTTACAACACTTCTGCTTACACCCGTTTGGCTAAAATCTGATTGCATGGACACTCCTGGCTGCAAGGCAGCAAAGTGCCCTCTAAAAACTGGGGTCTCTTACCAGGAGGAGGGGAGAAGATGCTGGGAGACGCATCCAGTAGCCTCCGCCCCAAATACAATCTGAGGATCTTCCTGAACAACCTGAGACATCCAAAGGATGCCTCTGCAAAGACATCCACGCAAGCTGTTCTGTGGAGCTCAGAGCACATGGTTACCAATATTGGTTACTGATGAGATCTTTATTGATCAGTATTGTTGATTATTCCTCCTTCTGAATGGAATGTTTTCTCTGCAAAAGCTGTCACTTTAGATTTCCACTAAATAGTACTACTGCTTTTGTATAAAACTTGCATTACTCTCCCAGGAGTCAGAGTTCCTGGGAGGTCCATCAGTTGGTCAAGTCTAGGTCTCATGTTTAATAATTATTAAAATAATAATAAATAGGGAATCCCCCAGTGGTCCAGTGGTTAGCACTCGGCACTTTCACTGCTGGTGCCCAGGTTCAATCCCTAGTCGGGAAACTAAGATCCTGCGGCCAAAAACAACAACAATAATAATAATAAATATTATAATAATGATCATAGCACACATTAATGAGCCCATATTGTGTTCCAGGCTTTGTGCCAAGGTCTTCATACTCATTTTCTCAGTTAATCTTCTCCACACCACCTCAAGGTTGTGTAGTGGACGTTTGCTGTGTCTTGGCCGCAGAGCGTGGGAACACCAGCCTCATACAGGGAACTTGCACCGTTGCACAGATCTTGGAGGTGGAGACAGAGGCTCACTTCTGTTCAGAAGCTACCGAGGTGGGGCAAACCTATCTCCCCACCTCTGGCAGCAGGAACATGGCTTGTGACCTGGGCTTGACCAATCTGATGCTCTTGCCAGGACTGTGCATCTTGGGAGGAAGGACAGTTACCTGGCTGTTCCCAGCAGAGGCTGGTGGCCATGCTGTTGAGGTCCTATGCTGGTCGCTTCGGCAGCAGCCACTCCAACTAGCAAGTTCTGGCGAGACTTTGTGTCCGCCACGTCTAGATTCCCTTGGCTGCCACTTTTTTCTGAGTCGGGTCTCCAGCCTTCCCAACTCTTCTTGAATAGGCCCATGTCCTTGCAAAGCATTTCTTTCTGCCAAATCCCACCGCCACATCTGTTGGGGCCCACCCTGAGCCCCAACAGCGCTTGGGGGTGCTGGCTGTCCCCTCTGTGATGAGACACAAGACTGGCCTCCCTCCCCGTGCCTGAGCCCAGGGTCTCTCAAATTCTCTGTGAAAACAGCTGCCTCACTTTCTGTTCCCAGTCTCTCTCCTTATCAGGGCCCCAAATCAGTCACCAGACAAATGTCTCTTCTCTCATCATTCTTTCAGGGTAAGTAAAACAGAATTCTTGCTCATCCTTCTGCCAAAAAACAAAACAAACAAAAACCCCCCAAAATTCCAACTCCATCTACATAAACTTAGTAAAAGAGAGACCACCGGGGTCACTCATTTTAAAATGAGCCAAATCCTAAATCGCATTGTATTTTTATCTAGGAACTACCATGCTACGAAAATAGCAAATACTCTGCACACAGACGAACCCATCTGGTTAGTCTGATCCTCAGACGACTCTGCAGGAGGTAGACTCGGGCACTGCTGGACTGAGCTGGCTGGTCTTGTCAGAGCACAGCCAGTTAACTTATTCTCAGCCATCAGCTTCACCATTCAGTGAATTTGCAATCTACTATTATTTGTTCAAATAAACTTACTTCAATTTATTTGACAGTCATTTTGTCCTTAGATTTCAAAGCAAATTGATGCTTAATAGAAACCCACACTCACTCTTCTGTGTTCATTTTGTGATTTGTTACAAATAGCATAAATACTTTATGCTCAAAATACTTTCCTTTAAATGTTTCATTTCAAATGCACTTTGCTGTCTAAAAAAAATTTTTTTTCTGATTACAAAAATTATATTTGCTTAATGTAGAGAATTTGAAAATTATGCAAAAGTACAAAGTCTAAAATAAAATTACCCTTTATCTCATCATTAAAAAAAGAACTATGAAAGTTTTATTATATTTTTAGTTTCTTTTCCTACACACACACACACACACACACACACACACACACACACACACACATATGCACGCGCGCACGCGCGCGCACACAGTGCTTTTTGAAAATTGTGTCCATATTGTGCTTTGTAACATAATATTTTTGATTAAGATTATATCATAAGAACTTTTCCTTGTCGTTAAATAGACTTCAAAAACACCATTTTTTTCTTTCTTTTTGGGGGGGCGTGCTGCGCAGCTTGTGGGATCTTAGTTCCCCGACTAGGGATTGAACCCAGGCCCTCGGCAGCAAAAGCGCAGAGTCCTAACCACTGGACCTCCAGGGAATTCCCCCAAAACACCATTTTTGATGGCTTATGTGACATTCCATCACATCTAGGTATGTTTGCCTGTACCCAACTTATTTAAGCATTTGCTTTTTTAGATCATATTGTATTAAAATAACAGTGAAATATATCTCTCTCTCTGTGTGTGTATGTGTGTGTGTGTGTATGTGTGTGTGTGTGTTTAAGCTTATAATATTTCTTTAGGGTGTATTCTAAAGGGAACCTATTGGCACAAGTTCAAACTTTTTAAAAGTTCTTAATCATACTGACAAATTATTTTCTGGAAAACATATACTGATTTATGTCCCAACTGTGATATAAGAATATTTCTCTACATCTTCGCCAGCACTAAATATTCTCTTCCTCTTAGTTTTGTTAATTTCATAATAATAAAGTATTTCATTGCCGTTTTAATTTACATTTACCTGTTTGATAGAGCGTATAACCCCTAATAACCCCTAATCAGTTCATTATGTCTGAGACTTGCTGCTTACATTCTTTGCCTAGATCTCTGTACTGGTTAAATATTTTTGTAATGATGCATAAATACTTTTTACACATTAAGAATACTAACTATCATATTTACAACAAAGAATCTTTCTGATTGCTTTTTTGTGTTCATAGGCATCTTTTGGTTGCATAATGAGGCCATATATCTTTTGAAAAGGCCTAAACTTCTCATCTGATAATAAAAATAAATGCAAAATAAAATTAAAATAAATGACTTGCTATACAGACATTCCATTTACAGAATCTGTCTCTTTCATGAAGCATGTAGAGGCTTAACTGCAGGTACAGAACTAACTTCTAAACTAAAGGCAATCTTTACGAAAGGCACGTAACTCAGCTAGATGTCCACAGTGGCCTTTTTTCAGAACTTTCCCTGTGCTTCCTTGTGGTTCCAGTTTCCTTCCCCTCCACTCCTTTCTGATGGCCTTTGATCTACATAAACTCCTTCCTCCCTCACCTTTTCCCTGCATTCAGGAAAACTTTCTGCTTCTCACCTGTTAACTAACTTCTGACAGACAGGAAAGAGAGGACACTTGGTCAGGTTGACCGGGGTTCAAATCCTAGATTTGCTGCGTATCTGCTGTGTGACCTTTGGCCAGGTCTCCAAGCCTCAGTCTCTTTGCCTGTAAAGCAGGGTTACTTTGAGGGTTAGGATCAAGGTCAAGTTCAGCCTGGCGCACAGAAGCTCAGTAAGCAGCCCCTACTATGATTCTGGCTTCCTGAGCTACATGTCCATCTCTTTTCAAGATCAGGGAAGAGATGTATCAATATCGTTTCTCATTCTACTTCCCTGTTCCCCCTGCCCCATACCTATTATTAATTAGCGGGTAACTCAACAGAAGAGTTACTGGTACGATTCTTATACTATGTTATTAGAAGTGAAGTTTTCTTGTATTATTTAATAATGATACTTTTTTGCTATTTTTAAATAATGGAAAATGTGTGAACTGTGCCTCTCCTTACTGCCAGGTGCTCTATAACTGTAAATTGTAAAATAACATTTTAGTGAGTAATATTCCTTCTTCAGATCATACATCGAATATATGTCATCTTCATTGTTTAATCGACACTTTATTCCCCCTATTAAGATACAAGCAGAAATAAATTTCACTTCCTCCCCTGTAGATGCAATTTCATTTCAATCACACGTGTCAGTGGGAGCAATAAAGCATCAATTAAGCAATGAATTCCTGACAAATACATGGCCTTTGATGTGTAATTGCCCCCCTCCAATCTCATTTTCCTCAAGGCCAAGGCTTCCTGGACCATTTATGTTCCAAGTTTCACCCTCTAAAATCCAGCAGGAGCTTCTCGCCCCTCTCCCCCCAGGATGGGCATCTTGGATACAGTTCACCCAGAGGCAGCTGGGCTGGTGGGGCTCTTGTAATAGCGAATTAACGGCCTTGTTATTCAAATCAGGAAACCAGGTCTCAGGCAAGCAATAGCCTTGCATGACCCCTTCTCGGTCTCCCCCTCACCTCTGGGAATCCGAGCTGAGCCTGGAACTCAGGTCAGCTCGCTTTCCACCATACTAATTCTTGACTGTAGAGGCAGGGTGATTCCCTATGCAGAGGGAAGGAAGAAAGGAAGGAAGGGACGGAGGAAGGAAGCAAGGAAGGAAGGAGGAAAGGAAGGAACTAGAAAAAGCCCGGGATGCCTGGGGTTGTATCTCAGAGAAGGGGGACTCCCTGGGAGATCCAGGGGTGGTGGGCGCCTGGCTGAGAAGACTGTGCAGACAGACACCCCTCTCTACGCCAAGTCCCCTGAGTCGGTGACATTCTGCAAACACGTTTGAGGGTCCCCTAGGTGCTGGGTTCCGTGCAGGCCCTGGAGACTGGATGACCCAGGGCAGTTCCAGCTCTCAGACATCCTGGGGACAGCCGTGGGGCCGTGCTCAGTGCCAAAAGATGAATAAACCCAGGGTGTTGAGAGCCTGGGGGAGTCAGGGAGGGAGGGACTGACACAATAACACACAGTGGGCGCTCAATAAAGAGTGTTAAACGGATTTTTAAAATTTGAAGCAGTGATTGCTTCACCACCAGAAGAGCTCTCCGACTGCCTGGTCTGGAAACCTGCCGCGGTGAAACTGCTACCTTGCCCTTGGGCTGGGTGGGCAGGCGACAGGCTGGATGGCCACTGCTGACGATCCCAAGAATGTTAAATGTTTGGGGGCCTCTGCCATGTCCTAGAACCCGACGGTGGCTCCTTTTTCAGGAAAGGCTGTCACAGGTGGACTGTGGGGGTGGGAGTCGGGGTGAATGGGCCGTGCCTGTAGTGTCATTTACGGGGATGTTTAACTTCCACTCCCTGTTTCTGAAGAGCAATTTTCCACAGAGACATGAAGAATAATAGGACAAACTTGTCTCATTTTGGGTCAGATTGCTCCAATTTTCCCACAATCTCGGCCCCCCTGTATCACCTGCCCCAACCTGCCTGTTTGGGCCACTTAATGCTCTGCCTTCGGACCTAATAGAGGCTGTTTGTTTGGCCTGGGCCCAAAGGCTAGACTTGTTTTCAGGACAGAAGCTGGAAGAAAAACCAATCTGGACATCTAAATCACAGCCAGGACTCATTACATAAATGATATATTTACACAATTGATCCCTTTTCTACTGGGTAATTAATTTGGCATTGAAACTCTTAACGATTTAATTGTCATATGTTTAAACTGAAATGGTTGCTACAAATTTCCCAAGACAAAAAGCAGATTGAGGAGAGGGCCTTCTTTTGTCCTCCAAGTGGGGACGCCTCCCGTGTTTCAGCGTTCCCACCAAAGCAGGGCAGCAGCTGATAGCCCCCCTAGGGCACACGTGGGAGGAACGTGTCTGTCTGCATTAGGTCCTTTAAGGGATGGGCGGGTCTGGTGAGGAGTGAACTTAAATCCAGAAGCTGTAGATTGGGATCCTGCTTTCACGCACTAGTGGGACAGCAATGGTGCTCCAGCCAGACCCCTGGATCCTGCACACACACGGCCCGCCTTGCGCCACCCCTGCACTGCTGTGGGTGCTTCTGCTTCCAACTGCAAGCACGTGACTTTTTCAGCGGACTGCCTTGGGGCTCCCGGAGCCACTTTGCCCAAATGGCCAGATTTCTGGAAAAGCCTAGGAGTTTGTGTCCCCCACATGGCGGCCTTGGCCAGACTGCCTGGAGGTGCAGGAACATGACAGGCTCAGCAAGCATCCTTGCCTCTGACAAGGACACTCTGAGGCATAACTCTCACTTGGGAGCTGCCCCCACTAGGGATCGGAACTTGGCCTGACATCGCACCTGGCTAGGCTTCCTTCCCATCTGCTTCTGCTTGTTCTTCCCAGGTCTCCTGGGAGCACCGCTTTACTCAAGAAATCCTTACCTGAGGGTCCGCTTTGGGGGAACCCATCCAAGGATAACCGCTGTCTAGCTGAGTGACCTTGGCAAGCCTCTTGACTTCTCTGGCCCCAGAGCCATCACCTACAAAGTAGACAAAATAGTAGCAGCGATCCCAATTCTGGCACTTGTGGAGTGTGGGTGTCTGGAAGCTCCTGTGCAGACACTTCCACACGCTGTCTCGTCTGATCCTCTCAGCAGCTCCAGGAGGAAGATACTCATATTATCCCCATTTTACTGATGGGGATATTAAAGCACAGAGCAGTTAAGCACTTTGTCGACATTCACATGGCTGGTAAGTGGCAGGGACAGGATTCAAACCCAGGCAATTGGTGGCAGAGCACGCCATCTTCGCCCCTCCCTCATGCACTGGGCAGCCCACCCAGCAGAGCTATGGTGCAGATGAAGGAGAAGGTTATGAAGCAGTGGGTGAAGCAGAGGGCCTGGGGTCACCTCAAGACAAATGATGCTCGCCCTAGCATTCTGTGTCACCTTAGTCCCCAGGGGAGACGGGGGAGATCGTCCAGGTCATGGGTGCTGCCACATCGCTCTTTCCTCTGTGCAGACCTCATGGTCTTGCAGGGAGATGCAGCGGGACGCCTGCTCCAGCCAAATCCTGCAGCTTCTCCCAGCTCAAGAGGCTCCTGCATGGCTGGTGAACACCCCTCGCCAACACACACATAGCTTCCTGGAGTAGTCATGCTGGCCTGCTCCCTCTGTAGATTAAAAACATCTGTGTAATAAGGGCATCGAGGCTACATCTTAACGCCACAACCAAGATTTCCTGAGAGAGAAAACAGTCATGAGGTATCTGTAGAACCTCAGGCCTCTCAGCTGGGTTAACAGAGAAGGCGATGGTGGGGATTTGATGGGCCAGGGAGCTCTTTGCTGGTTCCATCTCGCACATTCTCCCTGAGCCTCCAAACCCAGGCTACCTGTGAGGTATGACATCCCAAGCTTATAGCTTCATACTTGTAAGTATCCTCTATCAGCGACATGGTGGTATAGTAAAAACTTAAGGGCATGGGCTGAAAGTCAGATAAGGCACATGAAACACTGAGCATCGTGACTGGCTCCTAGTCTTTCAATACACGTGCTACAAATATTTTAGGGAGTTCTCTTTTGAATACACTTCAGAAAGAATCAGTCAAACTCTTTCCAAATTGACAGACAAATGAGAATGAGTTTTCAAGCTAGCCTAAGCAGAGAAGGGAAATTTAGTGTAAGGATACTCAGAGCCCAGAGACAGAAATGCAGCCAGGCCTCAGGAGGTGAGTGTGACTCTAGGGATAAGAGAGTCACCAGGGATCAGGCCATCTCCTCTCTACTGGGCTTCTCTTTCTCCAGACCTACTTCCTCCACTTCATTGTGCCTGTGGCTAGTAAAACATGTCCAAACACTGCCAATCAGTGGGCGTTGTCATGTGCTACAAACACGGCTCCTGGGAATGGAGGATGCGGAGGGAAGGACAATTCCCAGCAAGGAGATATCTCAATAAATTGAGGTCCATTTCCTGCTGGGAGTGAGAGCATAAGGCTGTGGGCATAAGCAGTGGCTTATGAAAAGAAGGCTCTACAGTCGTCCCTCAGTATCCATGGGGGATTGGTTCCAGGACCCCCCTTGGATACCAAAATTTAAGAATGATCAAGTCCTTTATATAAAATGGCATAGTATTTGCATATAACTTATGCACCTTCTCTGTATACTTTAAATCATCTCTAGATTACTTATAACACATAGTACAATGTAAATGCTATATAAATAGCTGTAAATACAACATAATTGTTATGTAAATAGTTACAGGAGAACGGCAACTTCAAACTTTGCTTTTTGGAACTTTCTCAAAATTTTTTTTCTGAATATTTTCTATCCAAGATTGGTTGAGCTGTAGAAACCCAAGATGCAGAGGGCTGACTGTACTCAGAGGTCGTATCTCAGAGTCCCACCCCTTCTGGCTTTGGGTCCTTGGGCAGGTTGGTCAGCCTCTGCTTTCTCAAGTGTGGTGCTGCAGAAATGTAAGAAGATTCATTCAACACATGCCTAGTACAGCACCTGGCCTAGAGTAGGCACCCAGGACATTTTAATGAAAGGATGATGAGAAAAATGTCAGTCTTTCAATAAAGGCTTGCCCTGCTCACTAGGCTTAATCTCTAGGTTTGGTAATCTGGGAATTAAACCCACAGCTGAAGTGTATCGTCACTCACTTCAAGCTGAGTGACTCTGCTTCAGGCTGAGTGTCGAGCAGGACTTTGCTCCTCATTAGGGGTTGGGCCCAGGTCTGTTTAGTCTGGGCCCCAAGATGAAAGGACAGCAGTTACCCCGGGGGAATTCTCTCCATCTCTATGGCATAAAAGGGCTAGGTCCACTCTACGAGCACATTTCAAGCCTCTGTTTGGAACATGCCTGCTACCATCCCACTGGCCCAGGCAAATCAGCCTTGGCTAAGCCTGACAAGGGACGGCCAAGTACAACCACCAGCCTAAGGCCAAAAGCAAGTCTGGGGACAAGCTCCACATCGATGGGGTAGGAAGTGAAATCTTCGCATGGACGGCTGACTTATTTTGAATAGCAATTTAATCTGTTACATCCTCAAACCAGGTTTTCCTCTTATGTTCTCCCAATTATTGTATTTCCTCAATCTAAGGTATGTATGCTTTTATATTTAACTTTTCTGAAATTGGGATATGAATGACAATTAGTGTGTACATTTAATGTAGTGATTTCTTTTTTTTTTTTTGCCTAAAAACTGTTATTAAATTGATGATGCCTTTCAAGATTGATACTGTCTTAGAATGGTGGAAATTCAGCAATTTATGATCATCTTCCAGGATACTGGAATCTCAAGCATGTTCAACTCTTCTCTCTCCCTGACTCCTGTGTCGAATTAGTTACCAGGTCCTGTGGCTCTGCCTTCTCAGTGAATCTCAAATCCAGCCCCTCTCTTCCATTCTCATGGCCATTTTCCTGGTTCAGACCTCATAACCTCTCCCCTGAACTGTAGCCATAACCTCCTGCCTGGTCTCCCAGGCACCAGACTCTCCCTGCTCCCATCCTGCCTCACTCAGATGGCAGGTTTATCTTCATGGACTGCAGCTCTGATCCTACAGTGCTTTTGCTCCAAAACCTTCTCTGGCTCCCCACTGCCACAAGAATATCCCAACATCCTAGGCTGACATTAGGAGTCTCATGACTTGGACCCAACCCACCTTTACCGCTAACTCTCACTCCCACCGCCCCCCTCCTCACACACAAACTCTGCTCCACGCACAGCAAATGGGTCAGCCCCATCCTGCACGTGCAAGTCTCTGGGTCTTTGCACATGCTGTTCCCTCTACCTGGAATGCCTTCTCCTCCCCTCCCATCTGTGCTTGTTGAAATCGTCTCCATCTTAAAGACCTGGATTCAGTGCCACCTGCCTCTCCTCCCCCAACCATGAGACTTTCCAAGACTGCTGCGCCCCTTCCCCCCTGTGCCCTCTCCTCAGAATTCACCTCCGCTTTCTCAGATCTCACCTGGTGCTTCCTATCTCTGTGCTAGCATGCATCCTGTTCCAACTTGCCTTTAAGCTACCTGTGGCCTTTGTCTGACCCCTGCCCTCCCAAGGAGAGAGACCACATCTCAGTCAAGCTTGTGCCCCTTTATGGGGGGTTTGACCGATGGTAGTTGCTCCATACATGTTTGCCAAATTGAATTCAGTTGTTCAGCATTTTAGTCACCCCGTGTTGCAGAAAAACAGCATAAACACAGGGAGTGTCAGCGTGTAAACCACACAGATCACAGCGTCCTGCATACTTCAGGTAATCAGTTTATCTGATCAATCGTTATAGCCCTTTCAGAGTTTTAGAAAACGCTTCCATCTTTCAGAGAGAAATCTTCAGAGATACCGTTGCTTTTGGACCGCCTATTTAGGAAGAAAACTGGGGCACTCATGTCCTGGGATGATTTCCTTCTGGCTGGCGTTCCTGAGAGAACCGGCCTCATGGAAGGTCATTTATGAACTGCAAGTGTGAGAATGCTCCCCTCTTTCAATTCTATCTAATCTACAGGAGTTTTTCAGGGAGGTGAGAAAAGGGCACGACAAAATCACAGCACTTTTGAGCTAGATCTGTCTAGCGCAAGCCTTCACTTTACGGATGAGGAAACAAGGACAATTGAGCTCTAGGGAGGTGACATGACTCAGACAAGCCACACAGGTGCCAGTGACAACCAGGATTGACTCAAATCCAGGCTTCAAGCACTTTTCCTGGGTTATGGAGTGAATGTTTGTGTCCCCCCTCCACTCAAATTTCATCTGTCAAAGCTGTAACCCCAGATGTGATGGAACTAGGAAGTGGGGCCCTTGGGAGGTGATTAGGTCATGAGGGTGGAGCCCTCCTGAATGGAAGTAGTGCCCTTCTAAGAGACACAGAGAGTTTCTCCTTCTGCCAAGTGAGGATACAGTGAGAAGGTGGCCATGATAAAGCAGGAAGAAGGTCTTGCTAGAACCCTGATCTCAGACTTCCAGCCTCCAGTAATGTGAGCTATTAAGGCAGCAGACTATGGTATGTTTGTTAGGACAGCCTGAACGAAGACACCCTGTCACCTCCCTCCTGCCCTCTGTCCACCCCGTAACCTATGATCAGCTACCACTTACTGAGCGTGGACTAGGCAGATATACCATGCTGAGCACTCCTCACACAGGACCTCATCTCGACCTCACCACTGCCCTGAGAAGTGGGCAGGATCATCACTGTGGTTCAGATGAGGAGACCAAGACTTAGGGGTAAATACTTGCCAGAATTCACACAGCCCACGAGCAGCCAATTTGGGATCTAACGCAAGGTCTGTCTGATTCTAAATCTATTATTCTATGCTTCAACTGAATTCCCATTCCCTCTCAAGCCCATTATAACCTACAACAAAAGGAGAGAGTTTTCTTTCATGACCTCCCGGAAGAAACATGAGTCCTGTGTAAAGACTTCAGCTCAATCTGGCCTGACTCAGCATTTGAGGGCCTCGTACTAATTTCTAATAAATGGATTTGAGCCGAGTTTTCAGGGAAGGTAAAGACTTGGCAGACTGGGTGAGGAAGAGGAAGGCAAGTTGCTCAATTTTTTTGAGACTTCATACTTTTGTTTATTTTCTGAAAAGGAATAATAAATATTCCTTTTTTTAAAAAAAAAGATTTTTCTGATGTGGACCAGTTTTAAAGTCTTTATTGAATTTGTTACAATATTGCTTCTGTTTTATGCTTTGGTTTGTTTTGGCCGTGAGGCATATGGGATCTTAGCTCCCCGACCAGAGATCGAACCCGTACCCCCTGCATTGGAAGGTGAAGTCGTAGCTACTGGATCACCAGGGAAGTCCCTAAATATTCCTGATCATAGCCTCATGAGGAAGGTTGGGAGGTTAGGTGTGAAAGCGCTTTCCAAAGTGCAGCACACATTTAAGGCCTGGTTGGGATGACCTGGGCAGTTCTGGGTGCACGGGATCTCCTGTGGGACCCTCAGCTCTGACCCTATCCGGATCCTCACTTCCTTATTGCTATGGACTGAATTGTGTCCTCCTGACCCCACCAAATTCATATGTTGAAGCCCAATCCCCAAAGCAATCATATTTCAAGACGGGGCTTTGGGGAGGTAATTAGGTCCTGAGAGTGGAGCCCGCAAGAAGGGATTAGTGCCCTTATAAGATGAGACATGAGACCTCTCTCTGCCACATGAGGATACATACAGCAAGGAGGCGACTGTCTGCAAACCAGGAAGAGAGCCCTCATCAGACACCAAACCTGCCAGCACCTTGATATTGGACTTTCCAGCTTTCTATCCCTTCCTTCTCTGACAAATCCTTCAACTTATTCAAGTGACCTTTCCAGAACTTAAATCTGATCAGATCCTCTTGCTTCCTGTTGAAAACCCTTCCACTGATTTCGATGGTAATGACTGTGCCACCTTCATGTGGCAGAAGAGAATTGATGGTTCAGGGAGAATGGGTCGTTCCCCAGGCACTGAAACAAGGAGCACAGATGCAAAGAATGTCGGAGCTGAAAGGGAGGAATCCAGGACAACAAGCCTATGTGGACCACGGGCGTGGTGAAGGGGCTCAGCTCAGATGGCTCCACTGAGGGCTGAGAGGGAAAAGCTCCCCCCTCTGGTGTGGAGAGAGAGTTGCTCACACACAGGGGACTGAGCCTGTGGTTCCTGTGTCCCTTGCTCCCTGCCTTCACCAGCAGAAACAGGAACTGAGTGGGAAGAGGTGAGGGAGCCCCAAGTGGGTCACTGGGCCGGCTCCATGGGGCTCACAAGACAAGAGGCTTTGGAAAGACTGTACCTGTGCCTGGTTGCTGGGAGGTGGATTTTTAAATAACAACTTGATTGAGATACCATTTATGGATCACACAATCTCCCCATTTAAACCACACACTTCAACAGGACTTAGTATAGTCACAGAACTGGGCAACCATCCTCACAATCAATTTTAGGCCATTTTCATCATGCCCCAAAGAGACCTGGTACCCACTAGCGGTCACTCCCCATTTGCCCTCAATCCCCCAGCCCTAGGCAACCACTTTTTCACTTGTTGTCTCTATGAAGTTGCCTATTGGGGCAAAATTTCATATAAATGTAACCATACGATATGTGTTCCTTTTATGTCTGGCTTCTTTCACTTAGCATAATGCTTTCAAAGTTTCACCCATATTGTAGCATATATCACTATTTCGTTTCACTGCGGAGTGATATTCCATTGTATGGGTATAACCCGATTTTCTCTATTCATTCCTGGGATGTGGACTTTTCAGGATAAGAATCCCTCTGGAACTTGACAAATCCAAAAATGATTGGATTTTCCTCTCAGGGAAGGACTAGACATGCAGCCACTCTCAGGACATTGTGTATCATTTTATATGATTGAGGACAGCATGGCTGTGGCCCATCTCCGAGGGCTGTGCATTTTCTCAGAGTCACAGTCATTGGCCTAAGGGAGGGGTCTTTGGTGGAATTCCTGGCAGCACTGGAACCAGATGGGAGAGAACTTACCAGGAAAGAGGGCCAGAGCACAGGCAGCCTGAGGCAGTTTCCTCAGGACCACAACTGCAGGCTTTTGTCCCTTCTGCCTACAGGACCTGTAGGTCAGGAGAGTTGTCACCCTCAGGACCAATGCAAACCCTGGCTATGTTAATTGTGGGGAGCCTCCATGCCTGGGGCTTTGTAGTCTTGGCTAGAAGCCTAAACAGTCCTTCCCATTCCACAGATAAGCAGCTGGACTAAGCCAGGAAGCTGTCCCAAGAAGAAGGACCCTATGGAAGGAAGCAGAAGTTTTAGAGAATATGGAAATACTCCCTCCCCAGGAGCTCACACTTGCTGACCTGTATGTGTGCATGTGTATATATGTGCTGTGCATGTGTGGTGGGATGAGTGCGTGTGTGCATATGTGCTGTGCATGTGTGGTGGGATGAGTGCGTGTGTGTATATGTGCTGTGCATGTGTGGTGGGATGTGTGCATATGTGCTGTGCATGTGTGGTGGGATGAGTGCGTGTGTGTATATGTGCTGTGCATGTGTGGTGGGATGTGTGCATGTGTGTGTATGTGCTGTGCACGTGTGGTGGGGATGATGAGTCAGGTGCCATCCTAAGCACCCTTTGCCAGACCTCATTCTTTTGGGAAAAGTCGGGTGTTAGTCACTAGCGTCTCCAGGCCCCCTCTGCCCTCTTAGCTGCTTGTCCCCCCTGCACAGTGCCGCAGAGGCCCTGCTCTGCACAGCCCACCTGCCTTGGATCAGCCTGTGAGGGGGCCCTCCAGGGGTCCTGCTGCTGGAGCTCCTTTAGGTTTTGTAAAATGTGTCACCAAAGACCTCAAGTTCTCATTAAACCTTTTAAAAACTGCTTTTGGGTATGAACAGGCTACCTGAAGGACCCTAATCAGCTAGGCAAATCCTCTGCCATGGAAACTGTGAGTCCGTTCATTCATTCACTCCTTCATTCACTCAAGCATTCAGGCATTAACAAGCGGTTACTGAGTACCACTGGTTGGCCATCTGTGCTCTGAGTCCTGGGAAGAGGAATTAGACAGGCCCACCGCCCTTCCAGCAGCTCACATCTAGCCTGCAGTCAGGATGGGAGCCTAAGGGATCGGTTACAAGCGGGAACATAAAATGTGCCCTAAAACAGGGTCAGGAAAGGAGGGAGGGAGGGTGAGAGACAGGACCATTTCCTGTGGTGGCCAGGTAAAGATCAGCAGAGATCTGCAGGTGTTTCACTCTCTGTTTCTCTCTTTCTGCTTTTGTTCTCAAGCCAAAGCCGGGAAGGGTAAGACCGCCGGGGTTTTAAATGCTTTGTGCCTGGACGGTGGTTTCTCCCGCGCAGCCAACAGGTTTGGTTTAGAGGATGTCCCATAGAGGGCGCTGTTTGCCTGACTTTGACTGCAGTTGCGGGCGCAAGTGAACCGAGGCAACACCACTCGCCAGAGGGCGAGTGAAGGGCTGTGTCCGCGCCTGGGGCCTTAGGTCCACGAGCTTTCTGGAAGTGGGAGGGGAAAAAAGATTTAATCTGTGTTTCTGGCTGTTCAAACCCAGCATCCCTGAAACTTGGGGGACGGGCTGGGGGTGCTGACACCTGAGCATCTCCTCTCTCCCTGGTCAAAACGCACACACAAAAGCCAGCGTACCTGCGCGCCCTGGGAGGCAGGACACCGGGAGAACTTGGGTCAAGAGACAGTGAGGCTCCGGTAGCGGCGCCACAGGTGCAGGGGCTGCTGTCCCAGAGGACTCTTCCCCCACTCGCCTGCACCCCTCCCCATCTGGGTCTGGTCCCCAGTTGCAATCAGCCAAGAGACCACTTCCTCAGCCAGAACTTTTCGGCGACGTCTGCTGAACGCTTATTTTTCCTGGGAGGCCAGCAGCTTTTCTGCTTGTTTCACCTTAAAGGCGGCTCCATGCGTCAGAACTTTGGCCAAGTTTGCACGCCTCTGCCTCGAACGGGAAGAGCTCCCAAAACGCAAGCGCGCACACACAGACACGCACGGGCCTCTTCGTCACAACCTCTGCCGCTTGGCCGGCAGGTGTGGGCGCTGCCCACCGAACGGGTTTGGACATAGGCCCCTCGAGCTATTTCTGCAGTTGGAGAGAAAATGACTTCTGGGTGTCCAGCACCCAGTGTTGGGTGACCTTGGCCCGGTCTCCTCCTCTCTGGGAGCCTGTTTCTATCTGTAAAACCTGAGTGTGAGATCCACCCTGTTCGAATCTCAGGGCTGTAACTGGCTCCAATCAGATTTTTGGATGGAATAGGGTTTTATATTCCAGTAAAGCCCTGTACAAACTCAAGGGAGTAATGAGAATGAGAATAATAATTGTTTATGGAAGTACCATTTACAATGCTTCCAGGTTCCCAAAGCAAATCAATATAGGGCTCACTACTGTAGGTGAATGTTTGGTGAAAGAAGTGTTAAATGTGCCCTTCGAGATTTGGTGGGGGAGGGTCTGAAGCCCCAGATCGGAAAATAAAACATATCCACTTCTCAACTGGGTAACCAAAGCGGTCGCGCCTGCCAATGCAGGGCAGCCTTGAGTTAGGTGAGGGCTTGATCTAACAAAAAAAGGCGATGGTAAAGGAAGGGGCCACCAAAAGACCTCGGGTGTATGGAAGCTCACAATGGGTGGAGGGGAGTGACGGCCACTTTTCCACCTTTCTCTGACCAGGGAGCTGTTCTTGGGAAGGGACCCCACAAGTAATTCTGGTTTATTTGATGCTTAAGCTTAGAGTCTTAGATGCCTGTTTTCCGGCTTTCTTGTGCAATTTGGGGAGTCGTTTTTAAAGTCCATGGAGTAGAGTAACCGGCCGCACAGCTCACAGGTCCAGCAGGGTTCTCTAGGGACTTGACGGCAGGCGGGACGTGCTGCGGTGTCGCTGCCAAAGCCGCCACAGAGGAAGGTACGCCATTGTGCCTTCGGTTCGCACTGCTCCTCTTAAAGCGTTAGGCAGCTCCAAAGGCTGGCCAGAGAGACTTCCCGGGAGAAAATGCAGTCTTCGGGGCAGCGGGCTCAGAGTTGCTCGTCAAGGTTTGGGTCCCGGCGACCAGAGGAAAAGAATGCCCTGCAGAGCGTAGCCGTCGGTGCCGAGATGCCGCTGCCCCACCGCCCCACCAAGTGACGCGCGGGCGTCAGCCTGTTCTGCGCGCACACCTGGGTGCGCAGAGAGGCACAACCGCTCACGCTCTCCGGGGAAGGCTCACTCTTCGGTTTCCCAAGGCCAAAGGCCAAGGCCATGCGGATTTCTGAGACGGCTGACGCAGTGCAAGGACTTACACCCCGATTCCCTTCCTATCGACTAGATGGTGGGTGGGGAACCCAAATCCCCCTCTTCCTGGCCGCGCCTTTAGCAAGCTTTAGGGAAAATGCTGAGGTCGCTGGACCCCCAAAGGGTAGGAAAGTGCTGAGTTCACCGCGGGCCGGAGGCCGAGTCCTGCCTCCTGGGTCGGCGCTGCGTGGCTCTCCAGCTGAGTCGGGGCGGAGGGCCCCTGCCAAACCCCTGGGGGCGGGGAAGAGGCAGCTGCGAGCGCGGATAACCCCGAGGTGACCCGGGCGGGCCTGGACCGCCCCTTCCCCCTCCCGCGGGCCATGCGGCTGGAAGCGGGTCCCCGAGCTGCAGGGGGGAGAGGGAGGCGCGGGCTCCGGTAGCCGCGGCTGTCAGTGCGCTCCGGCCGGGGGCGCCGCCGGCTCAGCGTCCCTAGCTCGCCTCCTGCGCTCGCCGGAGCGCTCCGAGTGCCTCTTTAGCAGGAGCCAATATCCTTTTGTGCTAATAGGCTTGTCCTCATTTGCTGCCTAATTGGACTATATAAAGCCAATAATAGGCGGGCTCTTATAGCCCGAAGCCAAAGCGCCAAAATCCGAGGGAAGGCGAGGAGGGGGCAGTGGCGGAGGCGGCTGCGGGACCCGGGCTCGGCTGCGCCTTCGCCTGCCTAATCCCATTTGCCATTGTACGCGCCCAATCGCCGTATACTCCCCGCATTTAACTTGGATGACATTTTGATTTCATCATTAGCATCCGGCGCCGGATTGACGCAGCTCCAAGCCGGGGACTGCTCTAGCCGCCTCCTCCCCGGGAGCTGCAGCCGCCGCCTTGCCGCCTCGCTCCCTCGGTGCCGCTACGGGGCCGCTCCCCGCCCCTCAGCACCCCTCCCCCATGCGAGCCAGCCCCGGCCGGGTCCTCACCCCGCCCTCCTGCCGTTGGATTTGCGCCCGGGGCGGCCCCCGACTTTGCGCCCCGTAGTTGAGTTCCGTTTATGGTCTGATTTCCGGCGCCCGTCTGCTCGCCCGGCCGCCTGCCTGTCCCGTTCCCTCCCTCCCGGGGACCCGGAGGAGAGGGGACAATGCCGGAGCCCGGGCCGGACGCCCCCGGCACCGCTAGCGCGCAGCCCCCGCCGCCGCCGCCCCCGCCTCCCGCGCCCAAGGAGTCCCCATTCTCCATCAAGAACCTGCTCAACGGAGACCACCACCGGCCGCCCCCTAAGCCGCAGCCGCCCCCACGGACGCTCTTCGCTCCGGCCTCGGCCGCCGCCGCCGCCGCCGCCGCCGCTGCCGCTGCGGCCAAGGGGGCCCTGGAGGGCGCCGCGGGCTTCGCGCTCTCGCAGGTGGGCGACCTGGCTTTCCCCCGCTTTGAGATCCCGGCGCAGAGGTTTGCCCTGCCCGCGCACTACCTGGAGCGCTCCCCGGCCTGGTGGTACCCCTACACCCTGACCCCCGCCGGCGGCCACCTCCCACGACCTGAAGGTACCGACCTCTCTTTGAACTTTCGTTGTCCTCCCTGCGCGCCTGTCCCAGTCCGGTCCGCGCTGCCTTCCACCGCAGCCCTGGGACCCCCGCACCCTCAAACGCGCTGTTTGGCCGGCTTCCTCCGTCCCCTGGCTTGCAACTCCTGCCCGCGCGCTCTGTTGCGCTGCTAGAGAATCCAATCCCACTTGGTGAGAAAAGAAATGGAGTTGGAGTCCGGGGCGCGGCGCTTCCCGGGAAAGTGGCCTCGGGCATGAATGGGGAGGCTTCAGGTGGCTGGGACTGGGGACCTGGCCTGGATGGAGGGAGTGAATCTCCGCGGGCCCCCGGCGAGGGAACTGAGGGAAAGAAAGGAACCGGCCGTGCTGCCCACTCCGGGTCTCCCTAGCCTCTCCTCGGGAGAAGGTTGGATGCCAGGATGTGGCACCCCTCTTCTGGCCCAGCCGGGAAGGAGGAGGCCCGCGGGAATGGTGAGGCCTCGAGGCCTGGGGCCCAGAGGCCGGCGCGGGTTGAGCCTGCCGCTCCCAGGCGCCAGGCCTCGCTGAAGGCTGTGTCCGTGTGCGTGTGTGTGCGTCCGTCTGTCTGTCTCTCTCCAGCCTCGGAGAAGGCCCTGCTACGAGACTCCTCCCCCACCTCGGGCACTGACCGCGACTCCCCGGAGCCGCTGCTTAAAGCCGACCCGGACCACAAGGAGCTGGACTCCAAGAGCCCGGACGAGATCATTCTGGAGGAGAGCGACTCGGAGGAAGGCAAGAAGGAGGGCGAGGCGGCGCCGGGCGCGGCCGGGGCGAACGTGGGAGCGGCAGCGGCGACGCCGGGCGCCGAGGACTGGAAGAAGGGCGCGGAGAGCCCGGAGAAGAAGCCCGCGTGCCGCAAGAAGAAGACGCGCACGGTCTTCTCGCGCAGCCAGGTCTTCCAGCTCGAGTCCACCTTCGACATGAAGCGCTACCTGAGCAGCTCGGAGCGCGCCGGCCTGGCCGCGTCGCTGCACCTCACCGAGACGCAGGTCAAGATCTGGTTCCAGAACCGCCGCAACAAGTGGAAGCGGCAGCTGGCAGCCGAGCTGGAGGCGGCCAACCTGAGCCACGCCGCGGCGCAGCGCATCGTACGGGTGCCCATCCTCTATCACGAGAACTCGGCGGCCGAGGGCGCGGCGGCCGCGGCCGCGGGGGCCCCGGTGCCAGTCAGCCAGCCGCTGCTCACCTTCCCGCACCCCGTGTATTACTCTCACCCGGTGGTCTCGTCCGTGCCGCTGCTCCGGCCCGTCTGAGGCCCGAGAGGGGAGGAGGAGGGAGCACCCGGCCCCCTTCCCAGACCCCAGAGGAGACTGGGCCGGGCCGAGGGCGCAGAGACGTCCAGCGGCCTTCGGGAACCGGGGCTTCGGCGCGCGGCTCCGGCCTCCCCTCCCCCAATCGGTAGCGTTTTTGTAAGTATTTGCAATGCATTTTCGTGCAATTCACCCCTAATGGATTTGAGGCGCTTCCCCTCTTACTTTTGGTTTTGGTTTATATTAAGAGAAAGCAGGAAAAAGACAAAATTTCCAGGTCAAATATTTCGGCTGAAAAAGCTTTTGCAAAATGTGCCGCCCTCCCCACCCCCCGCCCCTAGTTTGCCTTGCGCGGTGGCTTTTTGGGTTTTATTTTTATGGAAGGAAAGTAAGCGCAAATCCTGAACCCCTCTAATTGATTCATTTTCTATAGAACTATTTTCAGAAGGAGAGAGAGAGAGAGAGAGAGAGAGAGAGAGAGAGAGGGAGAGAGGGAGAAATTCACGTTGTAGTACTTTTATTTCTGAATTTCTGGGTGTGGTTCTTCCTCTCCACTCCCAATCAGATATTCCCCAGTTTTCAGAACCTGAGCAGCCTCTCATAAGAACCCCGACTCAGGCCACTTTTCTCTCCCCGGCAGAGGTCTGTCGCAATTGACCTCTTCATCTGTCCTTTTTGGGACCGATGAATTCTCTAATTAAGTGTTTAAAGGCAAAAGACGAGGCAGCCCCAAATCAGACTTCTGATTATTGAAACAACTCCACATCTGGCCTGGTGTGGACGGTCTTATTTATTAGCAGCCTATATGTGGGGAATTTCATTTGTTGGTAAATTATTATTAATGTTACCTTTATTACTTTGTTCCCTATTTTGAGAGAATATTTCAATATTAAAAAAACCTTATCTTTTATCCTCTCCACCTACCGTTTTGTTCTGCAGTAACTGTTGTACTTTTGACCTGTGCAATATTGAACAAAATTTCCTGAGAGCCTGCTTCTTCCTCCACGGAGAGAAGCAGACGTCTTCAATGCATAATTCCGGTCATTCGTTTATGAGGAAGAAATTAAGAAGGGGAAAGGGGGGAAGGAAGGAAACAAGGATAGGTAGCAATGCTCAAAGGAGTAAGATAGGCATACCGGAGCGCTTTAAGTGAAGGACAATCAATTTAGGAGAATTTTAACTTATTTGATAAATGTACAGATTTCTTGTAAAGTTCACCCTCAACTCCTCAGGGCTCCTTGCTCTGCCACCCAATCTGTTTTCTTTCTGTCGGCTACACCTGTTGTTCTGCGATAGTTTGTCCCTCCCACCCATCTCCCTCACCTCTGTCCGGATTCAGTCGCTTTTTAAGAAAAAGAGGGAAAAAAATCACAAAATATTGTTACACTTAATGTTGTCGTGAAATGGAATTAATTAAAAAGAAAAGAAAAGCGAGGCATTTCCTGTTGCCAGAGTGTGTAACTTTGGACGATTTTCCCCAGAGCAGGTATCTGCGAACTCTCTTCTGCCTCGCTCTCTGGCTGCCTCTGCAATGGCCGAGTCCGACCTGGACGCACATCCCTATAATCCAGGAGGCGGCGGAGACAGAGGCGGCTTTGTTCGCGACCAGATCCGCTCTCTCCGTACCGTACGCCTCTTGAAACGCCCTGTGAGCAAGGGAAGAATGCGGGGCGGAACGGGTGAGGACCCGGGCTTATCTAGTTCGCAGAATTGAGCGCAGCGACAGCCGCAAGCTCAGAGACCGCTGGTATTTCCGATCGCAGGGCAGCAGCCTCGCATTCCGTTCCCAGCCCGCGGGGTCCTTTGGGAGCCGCGAGCTTTTGGGCAGAACATCCCTGAGCACTCACTGGGCCGGAGCGGGGTCGGCTCCGGCTGCCTCCAGGGTCGGGGGAGGGAAGAAGGGAGTGAACTTGGAGTTTAGCTGCGGCCCGAGGCAGATCGCGATGTCCAGCTGGCAGAGGCCAGGCTGCGAGCGGGCGACCCCAGGGAGGCCAACCAGGCCTAGGGACGGCGGCTCCCAGCTCCGGGACAGGGAGGCCTCCGCAAGCCTGGAGCAACTGTGGCTCCCGGGGCGGCTAGGGTGTGGGCGCGGTCATGGTGAGTCCAGTGCCGGGGAGCAGAGACCACCTGACTGCGGCGGCGACAACCGAGAGGACTTTGCCTCCTCCCGGGCAGATCCTTTTCTGTGCACCGCGCCCAAAGGCTCACAGGCGCAGGGTTTCTCTGGGCCCTGTACCCCGATCCCGGCAGCCGCCGGGAAGTGCAGCGCTAGCGGTTCCCAAGCTCCTGCCGGGCGCCCGGCCTCCACGCACCGGGTGGGCGGCCTGCCGAGCGCGGCGCTCCCGGAGCTGCTCGAGAGCGCGGGCCCGGAGGCCGGAAGCAGGTGCTTGGGCGCCCCTTGCCAACGCGGCGCGACTGCCTGCCCTAGGGCTTGGGGTCTGCACGCCCAGCTCCTGTCAGGGCGCGTTTGAAGCTGGGGAGCCGAGAAAGGGGAGACGGTGAAGATCCCTGTGAGCACACCGCGGGCGCGTCCGCTGGGGAGCGCCTGCACGGGCTCTCATTCCCTCTCCCAGAGCTTTACAGTTGCAGTTGCTCAAACCCAATCCACACGATTGATTCTTCTGTGGCTGAAACGTCAAGTATCGTTTCCTATGGATGGGAAACTGCCTCCGAATAAACTGGCATGTGTAGTTATGGCAAAATTTAGCCTGGACCTCAGTGAAGATGGATCTCCCTTTATTTTCCTCTGGTTTGGGATAAAAACGAGGGCATGTGTCACAAATGAAAAATAAACAGAAATTCGGGGTCCAAATATGTCGTTCCTTGTGTTACCTGCAAACACAGTGATGCCTTTTACTGTCGGCAATACTAACTGCGGGACAGGCCAATAACAGCTCATTAAAAATAATGTTGCAATAGCAAACACGTTCCTAGATTTTACAGCCAGAACACGATGCTATCAAGCGCCAAGAAAATACTCCTTTATTTGTGTTTGGATTCTAGAAAATGGTTCTTGACTGACCTGGTCTTTACAAAGTCGAGAAATAACTGGTTCTCCACACGCACAGTTTGTTCTTTGTCCTGCTCCTGCAGCCTCCCTTTCCCTCCCTTTGAGGACCCCGTTGCCCTAGGCCGGTGAGTCCCTCCCAGGAGCCAAGGTGAAGCCCTGGGGGAGGAATGTGGCTTGGCCGTCGCCTGGGACTGGCAGTGATATGAACCTAGAAGCCTGCCCAGGCAGGAAACATCTGCTTTGCTCCCGTCGGCTGGGGGTCGTGGTATTTCTCACAATGCAAGAGACAGGGAGCACGGAAGCTGCTCCCCGAGCGCGAAGCATCCTAGGCTCTACCGCAAGCTTTCGTGTCGGGAGAGGCCAAGACAGCACTTTGATGGAACCGTCGCATCTCGAGAGCTAGCCCGGGGCCGTCTTCCCCCACACAGAGTGCTTCTCTAGGCGACGCCTCTGCAAGGATTGCCAGGAACTGCTGGAACTGCTCAGCAGAAGGGGCTCTGTGGCGGAGTGAGCGTACCTCCACTCAACTCCTCCAAGAAATCCCTAGGACACTGAGCCAACATCCCCGGTTTCATCCTTTTATCTTCCCCTCCCTTCAGATTGTGGAACCCAGCCTTCTCTCCTATCCTAACTTCAGATCCTTCCCTATTGGCACCCCCAATTAGTCAAGCCAGTGCAATGGCTTAATCGGCTTCCTGGCTTAATCCTCTCTGCATTATCCAGACATGCATGCAGACAACGTACAGGATACACTCACCCTCAAGGGTGACACGAAACACTCACTGTCCCCCCCCCACTCTGTTAGACCTCCTAACAGACACCACCTCCAGGGGCTCCCAGGGCCCAACCTGTATATGCGTTTAGCATCGCATATACATTGCGATCACATAGCATCACAACAGCACAGGCACAGTCGGGCACACTTTGTTCTGGGTGACCCTGGGCAGCTGGTTTTCTCTGATGGCCCCAGGCTAAGGCAAGCTGGGAAGAACCTTGTAGAAAGGATTGGGCAGGGAGCGAGGTGGTGCTCCTACTTCTGGGGCGTGAAGCTGGAAATCCTCTGGGCAGAGATGCCTCATGTTCCCTCGTCACAAGCCACCTGGGACAAACTATGGGAGCCGCCATCATCCCACTTCAGACCCCCATATGCCTATGGGCCGGGGCCTCACTCGGAGCCGGGGTCCTCACGGTGCTGGGCTTTGCGGCTCTGAGTGCCCGGGAGCGTCTCCGGGCCCTGGGAGACCAGAGAGCCAGCTCTCGCTCGAGCTGTTTCTGTTGGCAACACAGATGTATTTCTTTTATTTGGTAGTAAATAGAGCGGGTGTGTGTACATCAAACAAGAGCAAGACAGATATAAACGGCCCCACCCCCGCCACTGGGCCTTCATTCTGAGCCAGGACGTCCCCTGGCACGCCAGAGCCCCAGAGTGCGCGCTGCAGGGTGGGGCGGGGAGAAGGAGGGGGAGGTACGAAGGTCGGTGGGGTTCGCTTTCTCGTCTGCAAGAGCACGCTGGGTCAGCCGCAGCCCGGGCGATGGGAGCTGGGGTCAGAGCAGTGGGGGCCTAGAGGGCTGCACAGCCTTCCGACCTTCGGGAGCTTTGGCGAGAGCTGGCGTCGTAGGGCTGCCTGGGCCCGGGCCAAGCATTCCAGCTTCTACTCCTCTGCGCGCGCGGGGCACCTGGACTTCCCTGGAAAGGCCCTGCGGGGACCGGAGACGTTGCTGAGCACCGCCCTGCCCGCCTCCAAGGCTCCATTTTGCCCCACCCCTCGCGCTTGTCCACGCCCCGAGTCCTGTGACCCATCCAGGAGGCTTCTTCCCCTCAGCGATCCAAACTTAGAATGCAAAGCGGCTAGGAAAAGACCACTCTACTGGGTCACCGCGACGGGGTCAGGGTGCAAAAACCATGAGCCCCATAGAAATCCCCACTTGGGGTCCAGAGCACAGCCGAGGAAGCCCCTGGGACGTCGCCCGCCCAGGCACTTACACCGGGCCAGGCAGAGGCACTCCTTCGCCCCTCCTCGCGGCTTGCCGCCCACTCTCTGCCCATCCCCTCCCGCCCAGCCTGCAGGCAGTCTCTGCCTTGTGGGTGCGAGCGATCCGCGCGTCTGGGCGTACGCGAATCGCGGTGTGCACGCCTTTGTGTGCACGTGCGCCCGTCTGGGTGTGCAGGGCGAATGTTTACCCTTTGACCTCACAAATAGTCGGGGAGGGGTGCTGTGGGTGGTTGGCGGAAGGGAGAAAAGGGCTGTAAAGATAAGTGGGCCTGCTATACTTTGGAGCCCTGCCTAGTGACTCGGACCCGGATCTTGAGTTGAGATTTCGGACGCGCCTGTTCCCGAGCTTGCTTCTCCTGCGGAAGTACCCTGGAGGCTTATCGGGTGGGGAGCCACAGCTTCTGGGGAATCCGATCTCAGACAGCAGCGCAGCTGGGGTCCAGTTATCCGCCAGGGCTTTCCCCCCACCATTCTGCCTCCAGAATCCCGTAGCACTTCAACCGTGTGTCCGGGCAATTCCCGAGACAAGAGACAAGAGATCGCTGGAAGCAGCGTGCATCCTCGGACAGTTCCCAGGAGATGAGCCCTTGTACTCGCCCAGGTCCCTTCTTGGCTGCTGCTCCAGCCGATGCGTCTTCGCGGCGAAACTGGCCCAAATCTCTGTCGCCCGGGTTCCAAAAGGATCCCTTCTGGTTGCAGTGGACGGAGAGGAAGAAGAGTTGGGGGAGAGGTGTAGCGCGAGCGAGCGAGAGCACGCCGACAGAGAGTTGCGCCCATCATTTAGTCAGGAGCGACGAGGTGGAGTCACCTGGTGTGCCTCACCGGAGCGCTAAAGTCTTAAAGAAATAGAAAGAATCCCCTTCTCTCGTGAGCTCCTTCGCCGCCCTCGCCCCCCTTGGTGATGGAGTGCACGCATCAGATTTTCATCAAAGTTCTATTAAGTGAAACATAGGTTGCAGGGCACCCTTTGATTGAAACAGTTTAAATTTTAATTGTGTTTTTAATTTGACATATAGTTGCAGAAAGGAATGACACTGCGTCGCCAAGGGGCGGTCGATTTTCTTAATTTCTCCCAGAGGAATTGATGAGTCTATCAGGCCACTAGATTGGAAACCCATTAAAGCTCTCTGGTTAGGCTGTTAATTGGAACTTGATGGATGTGGGGAGGCGGGTGTTGGGACTCGGCTATGCTGATCCAATCTTCACGACTTTCTGTTTTCCAATAAATTACACAATTCATTTTCCAGCCGCAGATTACATAAATTGTACACCTCTGGGGCTCTCTTTTTCAAATAGGGAGCCCTTTTCCCCAAAAGCCTATTGCGGGATGTCATTTGCACCAAAGAACGAACAGCAGAGGCCCTTGAATGAAAATCGAAACATAATCAACGTTTATACTTAGAAAATTTATTGAGATCATTTTCTCTGGTATTTCCTTATTTTAAAGTTTGGACGCGCCATATATCATAATCCACTCGCGTAAAGGGGGGTCAGCCTGTGTTTAATATTTATCGAAGCTTGATTCCAAGATCAAACTTGTTTATGACTTCATCTGTCATTTCGGAGGGAGCCTTCTTCTACTATTACCCGGCTCAGCCAGCCTATTTCCCAACTGCCGCAGAGAAGAGAGGATCAATTTTTATTACGCTCCTCGGCAAGTTTGCTCTGGGCCGCTTTAATATCGAGCAGTGGCATAATCTCGGGACCTAAACTTTAAGCGTCTTTTCAGTCTCGGAAAGTTTATCATTCCTTGGAACCCGTTTATGCCTAATTCCTAGGAAGGGTGGGGGGCATCCCAAAGATGATGAGGGGCCTTCCTCCTGGGTAGGGGCTGTTGATCTGACTGGAGTAGGGCGGGGCGCAGCTATCCGGAGGCTTGGAGGGTGGGGTGGGAGGTGAGACTGAGTTGAAGAATTGCCACACTTGAGGGCAGAGAGATGGGGTGTCTGTGGGTGGTGGTTCCTGAAGCTTAAGGTTCCTGGGAGTGCGTTTGGCAGCTGCGTTGAGCCCAGGAGAGGGCGTGTGGGCCTCTGCACTCGCCGTGAAGTCTTAGGGACCCCCCCCCAAATGCCCTGAAGGGACGGCGGGAAGATCGTGTCTTGGCTCTCTGGCCCCTGCCCTGGGACTGCTGTCTGCCCGAGGTGGGGGAGATCCTGCAGGTGCCCAGTTAAAGAGACTGGAGGAGAGGAGAGTCTGCCTGGTCTCCGCCACAGCCTCCCTGCCTCCGTCCTGCGCCAGCAGCACCACTTCCCCGGCTCAGTTTAGAGTGTGTCAGTGTGAGGCACACACTAGTCGGAGCTCAGTGAACGTTTGCTGACTGTGTGTGACTGTGAAAGTGTTTATGCAAGCGCGTGCGTGAGGCTTCAGGCGTTCGCATCTAAAGGTGCACAGGGTGCCGGGGTGGAGGAGGCCGCACAGGTCAGCTCCCCAGCCCCTCGCCGTTCCCGGGTCTGGGAGCTGCTTCTCCGAGGCCCATCCCGGAGGCCCAGCTGCTGCCTCACTTGGTCACTGCTCTGGCTGAGGCCAACCCTGTGGGCCCTTGACTCAACCCAAACATGTGCCCCGCGGTCCCGAGATGGCGGGGGTCCTCACAGTCTACCCCGCAGCCACTCCCAAGCTCAAGGCCAATGCACGCCCCGCCCCTCGCCCCTTCCAAAGAGTCCTGTATTGGCAGTGGAACAGCCTCGGGCTTCAATCTTGCTTACTCTGCTTGGGCTTTTTTTTTTTTTTTTTTTTTTTCTGAGCCTCAGTTCCTCCACCTGTACATTGGGGGGGGGGGTACAGATCTGCACCACAGGTTTGCTGTGAGGATTAAAGTGAAGAATGTTAGGATGCTCTCAGAATATTGCAGGTTGCCGGCACCAAGTATTTGCTAGCTTAGAAGGGTTCAATCAATGCCCTCCCCTTACCCCAAATCCTCTTTCGTCCCCAGTGGAGGGCAGGCTCAGCTCGTCCGGTCCGCCAATTTCCCGCCGGGTGGCTTCAGCGCGGGCCGGGAGACAGCTCCCACTCAGGGTGCTTGCGGGAGGCGGAGAGGTCGCAGGCGGGTGAGAGTCGGGTGTTTGTTTTCAGGATGCTCCCTTCTACCCCCCAACCGTGCGGGAGCGCGCGGGACGGGCTGTGACGTGGCCCGGGAGCCTGCGCCGCGGCCCCGCAGAGGGGGACGCACAAATTGTATTTCAGCACCGGGTCCTTCCGGGTTAATGAGCTGACACCATGATTAAAGCTGACCATTTGTAATGTGTCTCGACCCCGCCGCCGAGCCCTGAAGAGGTTAATGCGGTGACGGAGGCCGGCACCTGCCCCTCGCGGGCCTCCCGGGCCGTGGCGCACAGCCTCTGCCCCCCCGCCCCGCCCCCTTGCCTGCCTCTGCCCGGGTTGCGCCGCCGACTCCTAATCAATTAGCCCATTAACGAGCCCTTGGAGGAGTTAAGTAGGGAGAGGTTCTGCCACGGGTAAGGCTGCAGTCGGTAACTCACCGCGGCTAATGATATTATAAGCGCTTTGCTCAATAACCCGGGCGCGGCGCGGGCGAGGAGGGAACTGCACCGTCATGATGCAGAGTCTGGACATTTGTAGGGACTGATTCCAGAGTCTCCTCTCACCCTTGGCTGCATTTGGGGGGCACCCTAGGGTCAGGGCTCCCGGGATCATTTGGTCGAGCGGTCTCGAGGCCTCAGACCCAGGGGGTGGGGTTGCCTGAGCGCCCTGGAGCCTTGCTTCCACCTTCGGTTCTTCGACGCTTGTGTAGACAGCTGTGCCCCCGAAACATTTTGCCTGCGCCGGACTGGTTCCACATCCAGTACCAGCTGATCTGGGAATTAAAAGAACAAGAGTCAGGGCTTTGAGGGGGCCGTGAGGATGAGGTAGGGAAATGTGGTTAATTGAGCGCCCACCGCAAGCTGTGCTCAGAGTTACGCACTTTGACCTCATACAGCTTCTGTGAGGTAATCGTTGCTTCTCCCCCCAATTTTAGGAATGAGGAAACCGAGGCTCAGAAAGTTTAAGTATCCTGTCCAAGGTCACCTAGCCATTTGAATACACTTTGTCTAATTCTAAAACCATGTCGCTATCCTCACCTCCTTCTCTCCTTTCCTGGAGCAAAGCGCTTCTCTTTTTGCAGCAATTCCCTCACCTCCAATATTTGCCTAAAAGTGAGAGTCACTTATGGAAGAGGAGGCCGAGCTTTGGGCTGCTTACAAAGGTTTACAGAGGACCTACAATGAGTTCCTAGTGATTCTAGGCTTTCCAGTGCTTTTTCATTCCTACCTAAAGCCATCCTCGAAACAGGTGAAGGGGAGATATTAATGAGAAGTTCATATCACCTAGGAGGGCAGTGAGGCTCTGACTGGGATTTCACTTGTCCAAGTTCACGCAGCATGGAAATGAGGGTGCTGGGACTTGAACCCGAATCTCTTGAAACAAGATCTAGGGCTTCCCTCCCGCACCCCCAACGATCTTGCAGCCCCGTTGGGCCTGTGACAGGGGTGGGGTCTGTAGGCGGGGAAGGGCCCAAGTTGTCTGCTCCCAGGCCTCCCCGGTAAGCTCCCGGAAAGAGCATCAGTTCCTATGCGCACGCTCCTAAATCCCCCGCCCCCCGGCCTCCTGCGCCGGGCGCACCGGTCTGTGGGGTGCCAGCCCTGCTGGCCTGCCCAGGCGAGAAGGAGTGAGTTTGGGGAGGGTCGTGGAACAGCCTGTGAGTCCCTCTGAGGGTTCGAGGACCCGTCGCCTATGGGAGGCGTCGGGTCACTCCAGCTGAGCCCCGAACTGCCCCTACCTCTCGAGAGGGCAGGGGTCCGAGCGATCAGTGTCGCCACACAGGGTAGGAACTTGGGCTGGAATCTATGTTGCTTTCGGTCCAGGCTGGCTCTTTGCACGCTCCTGGGAGCACAGGCGCTGCATGCGGGGCCTGGGCTTTTTTGAAATTTTCCGGGGCCGCTCGGCGGCGCTGCGATTGGCCGCGTCTGAGTAACCTCTATGCAAATGAGGCCGCGCCACCTCTGCGCCGCCGGGGACTCGGCGAGCTGGCGGGCAAGGAAGGGGCATTCGCGCCGGGGCTGGGCGGCCGCACCTAAAGCCGGGCGGGCACGGACCCCAGCGCAGCCGTCCGGTGCCCGCGTGTCCCCCGCGCGTAGGGGACGCCTCGCCAGCTTCGCCGCCCCCTCCCCCTGGCTCCCCTCCCCCCTCCCCCTGGCTCCCCTCCCCCCTCCCCCCACCCCCTCCGCCTGCCTGCCTGCCTGCACCACCTTCCACCCAGATCATCTCTAAAGGGAGTTCTTGGTTTCCTCCGATTTCTTATGAACCCAGGATGGGAAGCAAGGAAGATGCGGGCAAGGGGTGTCCGGCGGCCGGCGGCGTCTCCAGCTTCACCATTCAGTCCATCTTGGGCGGGGGCCCCTCGGAGGCGCCACGGGAGCCCGCCGGCTGGCCGGCCAGGAAGCGCAGCCTGTCTGTGTCCTCGGAGGAGGAGGAGCCGGACGAAGGCTGGAAGGCACCCGCCTGCTTCTGCCCAGACCCGCACGGTCCCAAGGAGCCCGGCCCCAAGCACCACCCCCCCATCCCCTTTCCTTGCCTGGGTAAGGATCGCACGCCCCCGGGTCAGCAGCGAGCAAGCTCTAGGGGAGGGAAGCTGTGCGGGGGCTCTCGCGTCGCCCCCCCCCTCGCCTGGCCAGAGCCGCGGCCGCGCGGGGTGCAGTGCCGAGGGGAGGAGACGCGCGCTCTGTGCTGACTCCTCCGCCCGGCGGGCGCTCGGGAAGAAACCGGGAGCACAGATGTGGCGCGGCGCGGTTTTGGGGAAGGTTGGGTTGGAGGGAGAGTGTACCATAGTGGGTTGGGCACAGGGCCTGCCGCACGCGTGGCTGTGCCCTCAATATCCCCTTTGCACATCGTATACTTTCTGCACACGAGGTCTGGAAGTCGGATCTGAGCGGTCGGTCCTTCTCTACCGCAATCTCTTTCAGCGTCTTTTTCTTCTCTCTCTCTTCCGCTCTCTCGACCTCTGCCTCTCTCTCTCTCTCTCTCTCTCTCTCTCTCTCTCCTCCTCCTCCTCCTCAGAATGATTAGCACTCCAAGATGATTGACAATGGTGCTTTTCGTAGATGGTTCCTCTTTACAACATCTGACCAAGGGGAGCCCCGCGTTAGTCCTTAGCGTGATTTCAGAACAAACGGCCTGTGAAATGATGCCACACTATAAAGCTCAGGGAACTCTTCCAGTTCAGTTACAAGGCAAAATCATCTTTTAAAATGATGCTAATGTCCCCCCCTCCAGATCTCCTCCCCCTGTTGCCACACGTCCTTTCACGAAGCTGGGAGCACAGAGACCCCAGACTCGAAGTAGCTGGATCCCTGTCCTGTTGCTTTTCAAAAGGCGGGTGCCGGGCTTTGGGTTTCAGCGAGAGGGAGAGAAGAGAATGGGGGTGGGGACCAAGGAAGATGAGACCAAGGCTGCAGGCGCCTGCCAACTCCCTGGTTCCGGCGAGAGCTGGGGATCTTTGAGGCTTCCCAACTCCATGGCCTTCCTCTTTGTTCTCACTCCCCAGGTACCCCCAAGGGCAGCGGAGGCGCGGGGCCGGCGAGCTCGGAGCGCACGCCTTTCCTTTCTTCGCACCCAGACTTTAAGGAAGAGAAAGAGAGGCTCTTGCCCGCGGGCTCGCCGTCGCCGGGGCCCGAGCGGCCGCGGGACGGCGGCGGCGCCGAGAGGCAGGCGGGCGCGGCCAAGAAGAAGACGCGCACGGTCTTCTCGCGCAGCCAGGTGTACCAGCTCGAGTCCACCTTCGACATGAAGCGCTACCTGAGCAGCTCGGAGCGCGCCTGCCTTGCCTCCAGCCTGCAGCTCACCGAGACCCAGGTCAAGACTTGGTTCCAGAACCGCCGCAACAAGTGGAAGCGGCAGCTCTCCGCGGAGCTGGAGGCGGCCAACATGGCGCACGCGTCGGCGCAGACTCTGGTGGGAATGCCGCTGGTGTTCCGGGACAGCTCGCTGCTGCGCGTGCCGGTGCCACGCTCGCTCGCCTTCCCCGCGCCGCTCTACTACCCGGGCAGCAACCTCTCGGCCTTACCTCTCTACAACCTCTACAGCAAGCTCGACTACTGAGCGGCCCGCCGGACCCGCGCCGCCCGCCCGCTCCCCGCCAGCCTGGCGCGGGCTGCCCCCACTCCGGAGCCAGGGCTGCGCGTTTCCAGAAATATTACGAGATACACCATGTGTATTCGTTACCTCTTATTTATGGCCTCTGCCCTACTTTTTGTTTTGATTGTTTCTCGTATTTATCGGCATTCCTCCAGCCAGATCATCTGCTTTCTACCCCAAACAAACCAATACGTTTTGAAAACCATGTTCTAGGGGATGTTCTACGGTGGTGGTGGGAAAGGGAGTTTCGGCCAGATCGACATTGATCGGTGGGAAAAAAAAAGCAGTAAAACACCAGACCAGGTACATTCTTCTCCCCCATATATACACCTGTATATATGTACACGCACACACGGCTGGCCAAGCCAGCCCTTGGGGGCTTCGAACAATGATCTCGACTCCTCTTTTCGTTTCCCTTGTCCCGAGGATGGGTAGGGGAGAAAGGGGGGGGAGATTTCAGATCTGTAAATATTTTTAAAAAGAAAAAAATAAAACATTTTAAGCATCGTTGCTAACTTTGGTGGAATTGATTGTCCGGCGTACTAACGCGCAGGTGTTCTCGCTTTTCCATGGAAGAGCTTGCAGGCGGGCGTCAGAAGAGGTCTGGCTCGAGACCCGTGGAAGGTGGGGCGGGGGTCAGAGGTTAAAGTTTGGGACCTTGGCCCCGCCGAGGCGGCCCGTGGGCTGGAGGCGCACCCCTTTCCACTAGCTGGTGCCCGTAGTCTCCGCGCGGCGGAGGCTCACCTCGGCGGGAACCCAACTCTGGAGCCCGCGCGGAGAGGTACAGACGGGGGGCGGCAGGCTTCACTGCCGAAGCAGTTGCCTCCCGGAACGAGCTTCTTTCCAGCCCTGGGAGCGCCTCGGGGTTGACGGCAGCAGGGCGTCGTGCGTCGTGGTCCAACCTGTGACAGGAGCCTCCTCTCCGAGGGCACAGGGCAGGTGGGGCGGCGCTGCCTGGATCAGGTATAGAGCCCGGTTTGCTCGTCCCCCAGACTGGCGCGCTCACAGTTTCCGAGCCGCGCGGTGCGGGAACAGGTCGCGGAAAGGCAGCACTTCGGCTGAAGAGGGATGAGGCGCGAGACTAGGCAAAGAAAGCGCGGGAGGCAAAGGCTCCTCCCCACACTATTTTGTTGTTGTTTATAGTTTGCCTTGTGCGTGGCTAAGGGGCCGGGTCGCGGGCGAGTACGTGGCAGCGGGCACTGAATGGAACCTTGGTGCGCGGTTTGCGCGCCCACGGACCTCGGCGCCCCAGCACCTGCTGCCTCACCCTGGCTGGGCGGGCACGGCACCGAGAGGACAGACGCGTGCCGAGTGTCATGCAAATCGCAGTCTCGCAGTGTTAGATCGCAGCCACCTGTTCCTTGTAAAACGTCAGAAAAAAAAATTGCCTGAGCTTTGAGGATGCTGATGGTTCGGTGTCACGTGGGGCGAGCTCCCGGGTCCTCCTGCCTCCAGCCCCGGGCTACTCCTTAGCCGCTGCAAAGGTGTCGGGAGTCGGCAGCGCGGAGCCCGGATCCCATCCTCTAGAGGGGGAATATTTGCGTGATAGACCTGTCTGTTTGAGCCGAGAGGCATCGAAATTATCTGCATTTTATGAAAGTATGCAGGATATCTGTTACCCGTCTATGTGACCCGCAGTGTCATGTCTTAAATGCCTGGTGTCTTGTCCATTTGTGAGGTCATATTTTTTTTATGTTAGATTTCATAAAATTCAAGAACATATGTGCCAGTGCTGTGAGGTCAATTGCATTTATTTCATTTCAACTGAGTTCAATTCAATAAATATTTACTGAGCCCTAGTACTTGCTGAAAACTATGCTAGATATTGGCTAGTCAGAGAGAGAAAACAGAACTGTCACTGGATCTGTTTTTTTCTGATTTATTTGGTACGCATATTTCAATGAAGTTTTCTCTTTCCAGAAACCTGCTTTAAATTTTTCTTTCCTCTCAAGCTGCTATTTGAATATTCCATGCAGAAGTAACGGAACTGCCTTCAAGGAACTACTTGAATAGGAATATTTCACCCATATCATTTTTGTCTGCACTTCAATAGATTACATTACAGTATTGGGTCACTATATACTTCTTGGGCTTACTTCCTTCATAGGAAGTTGTTTCCTGTAAGCAGTTAATGGCGGAGTGGTTTTTGCCCTTAAGATTTTAGGGATGATCATTTTCCAGTTTGTCATATAGCGGGTACTTCACTTTTTTTACTAATCCAGAAATTAGTAGTCAAAGGTGATCCAACAGTGTGATTAGTTTCTAGGAATTCCTCTTTCTTATAGGTAACTAAGTACACACACACACACACACACACACACACGGCTTTGCATGTGGATTTGAAATGTTCAAGACTCCATTGTGGCCAGGTTTCCTATCTCAAGACTATCAATTCATTTGAATAAGCAGCAAAATCATCAGCCTCCTTTCAGGCTCTAAACTGGATTTAAAAGATTGACGTTTCTTAAAACTCAAATCGAGTCCGGCTGTAACTGCCTGCCCAGAGGGACCTGAATCATACACACACTGGTTAATGAAATACGCTTAGATTTTATTAGTGGGTAATTCATGCTCAGAATCTCGAAACACTAGTAGAATTAAATAAACAACTGGGAGAGGGAACCAAATAAAATTATTTGGAGATAAAATTATTTAGCCAAAATTAGAATGGAGGCAAGGCACTGCACTTTAAAATTCTTAACCTAGCCATTAAGTTGTTGAAAGAGGAGAGAGAACCAAGTATGAGGACTGGTGAGGAGACAGGGCAAGAATCTGTCCTTTTGACAGGAATATCATCAATACACCGGGCAGAAGGGTGGTTGTTGTGTGTTTACTGTGTCACCATTCATAAAAAAGTGCACCTGAGTCAGCATATATGAATGCATAAGGACCAACAACACTTTTTCTCTATCAAGGTAGAAATTAAACACTTTAACCTCAGCAGTTTCCTCCCACTTCATACAAGATCATTTAATAATAAGATTTTTTTTTTACAAAAGCCTGTGAAAAAGAGGTTATAGCATGGATTAAATTGAAAATTTTCAGTGCACTTTTGATATTCAAGAGTAACTGAGTCACAGCATTCTAGTTATAAATTAAGTATTGCTTTTCTTTCATGGAGACCAAATTATTTCTCATTACAGGAGCAACGTTCTTGATTCTATTTCTGGAGGATTCTAGAAACAGAAAATCCAGCAAACCGAGCCTGCAAGTCTGGCGAGTTCTTGGAGTGGGAGGGGGTGGATGGAGAGAAGCTTGTAGGTGTCATTTTAGGGCCCTACCTGAACATATGTCTCAAAGAGGCTTTTGAGCTTTAACACACTGCAGAGTAATCATTTGTTTCTCAGTCTGTCCAACCTTCTGGACAAAGAGTTCCTCAAGAGCAAGAATCGGTCTGATTAATGCATCTTCCCGGTTTTCTCACCAGGCCTGGCATGCGCTGGGTGCTCAATAAATGTTTGCAGGAAAATGGAATGAAGAGATAAGCAGAGTATAAATAAGGATGAGTATCTTTAAGGTCAGTAGATCTTCGACAGTGGGAAATGTGAGAGCCTGGTTCATAGGTGGAATGTCCAGGAAAATGAGAAAAAAGTAGGGCAAAATATACACTTCATTTGAACAAATAGTTTTTTCTCCATTCCAATTTTGGTCAACTTCATGGGCATATGCATGTGCAGTGGAAGGGAAACTAATTTAGCTCTATAAAAGTACTGACCAAAATAAGGTTTCTGTGTCTGAGAGATTAACTGAGATGGGGAGGGCCCCAAGAGTCAACTGGGAAGAGTATCTTTCCCGCCTACTATTCAGAGGACAGGCCAGGCGTCGGCCCCTGGGAGACTACATTTCCCAGCGTGCCGCACACGGAGGGGCGAGGGCGTGAGCGCAGCCTTGGCGCGGTGCTCTTTGGGAGTTGTAGTTTTCACTCGTCCGGCACCTGCGCTGGCGCCTCAGCCTGGTGGTGAAAAGAGGCCACGTGACCGGAAAAGCCGTCATTCGCCTTTGTGCCGGAACAGGTTGCCTGGGTTGACTGACGCCCGGCGGACCAATCGGCTGCCTAGAGCGAGACGTTGGCGTTTGAAATCAGCCAATGGCAGGCATTGGCTGGAACTTCCTCTCCGCCCCTTTCGTCCGGCCTGCGAGAGCTACGAGGGAAGCTAGGCGGCGGCGAGTAGCGGCGAAGTTGCTTCAGAAGGAGCTAAGGTAATGGGGAGAGGCGGCCGGGCGCAGTAGCGAATTCTCTGGGAACCCCTCCACCACCCCCCGCCCCCCGGGCCCGGAGCTGGCGGAGCCGTCCTCTGGGAACCGGTTCCTCTTCCACAGGTTTTCTTTTATTTCAGGAGCAGGCGGGGCGGCAGGCCCAGTGGGGGAGGCCGGGGTGCAGGAGCCCGCGGCGGGCCACCCTGGAGGCTGGAGTTAGGGGTGCGGTGGCGGCGACGCGGCCGGCTGGGGCGCTTAGAAGGGGCGGCGTGGGGTGGGGTGGGGGAAGATGAGGCCGGACCGCGGCGGGCGCGGCGGTTCCGCGCAGGCGCAGAGGCCGTGTCGGCGGCCTTCCCTAGGCCCGGCCCCCGTGGGGCCCCCTCGCTGCCCCGCCGTCGGCGAGTCCAGCCCCCGGACCCTTGGGGACTCTAACTAGGCGCTTGTTCTGTAGATGACCGGTTCTAACGAGTTCAAGCTGAACCAGCCACCCGAGGACGGCATCTCCTCGGTGAAGTTCAGCCCGAACACCTCTCAGTTCCTGTTGGTCTCCTCCTGGGACACGTCCGTGCGCCTTTACGATGTGCCGGCCAACTCCATGCGGCTCAAGTACCAGCACACCGGCGCCGTCCTGGACTGCGCTTTCTACGTAGGTGTCCTCCGCTTCCGCTTCTGCCCCCCTTTAATAGTCTCGGTATGGTGTTTCTGGTCAACAGTATCCGTTTTCCGTTGTTGGGCCGAGGCTTTTGTCGGTGGGGTCATTTGGATAGCTCCCCTCCCTTCCCCCAGCACTTACCTTGAGCCCCAGGTACTGTCTTTTTGTTTGTTTTTGTTTTTTGTGTGTGTGTGGGTTTTTTTTTTTTTTCTGGCGCTGGGGACTTGCAGACGTCAAGAACTCGGTCTCCCCTTGTGTTCTAATGGCGCAACCCTGCAAACCTTTTGGACGTAATGTGTTTGAAACTCACAACAAGACAGTAACATTTGGCTGTCTTGTTAAAAGAAAGGTCTGTTTGCGAGTACATGGGAATGCCTGTTGACTGTCAGCCAGTGTGGTGAACAGTTCTTCCTTAATTTGCTGGCGTAGTACTTTTCTCAGCTCCTTAATTTGCTTTATTTTTTGTACTGTTTTTTTGTTTGTTTACAGTGAGTAGCTGAGCCCAGTGTACCTCTCGTCCTGAGCATAAACTGGATAGTTGGCTGTAGAAACAGGAATTTTAAAATGCTTTTTAAAGCTCTGTAAGTTTTAAATGACTTGCACCTTTATTTTGTAGGATCCAACACATGCCTGGAGTGGAGGATTAGACCATCAATTGAAAATGCATGATTTGAACACTGATCAAGGTAACATAGCCACGTTTTTACCAGTTTAGTGTTTTCTTAGTTAGTGCTTACTTGTAAATGTTTATTCATGAAGAGTAGTTCCTGAATTGCTTAGTTCCTAAGTTGCTTAGATACAAGTAAAAATGGCTTGAATTTAGGACTTTTTCGTTTAAATGATAACCATTAAATTACAATCACAAAATATTACGCATGTATTTTATCAGTGAAACTCATGATCTCCATCCACAGTGTTTACATGAAGTGGCACTTAAGTATTTGCCCTTTCCCTTGCCCTCAGAAGGGGACTGGGTCCCGCAGTGGACTACCTTTCAGTAGGATTTTTCCAGGACAGTGCTGATGTTTCAGCGTTCTCTTTTCAGAAACTAATTGAGTTTAGACTGAAGGAAGATAGGTTTTAAAAAATTTAACATTATAAAATAGCCAACCCTGTCCAGATACCATGTTAACCCCGCTTGTATAATTGTTTAGCATAGAATATGCTTCAGTTGCGTTTATTGAATGAAGAACAAGATGACACATTTTCTGTTAGTTAATTTCTAAGAGATATGAAATAACTTACCCACATTTTTGTGGTGACTTTGGAGCAGAGTAGAGATTGGAATGGAACCCGAATACACACAGAGCTCTCTAGTGGAGGTTTTTTTTTTTTTTGGTATATGCGTACGTTAGACATAGATGTACTTGAAGGACATGGCAAGGCACAGAGATACGACTAACGAGGATGAGTTGGACAGTGGGATGGATAGAGGATGGGGACTATATCTTATCCAAAAAAAAAATAAAGAAGGATCCAGTCAGAAGAGGCTTTTGCATGAAAGCCGTTTTGTCATGTAACTTACAACTGCAGGTGTTTGGTTTTGTTTGCTAGCAGCTTATTCTAGATAGGAAGTTAGCTTGCAGGTTTAGGTTCTATTTGTTTGAAAACTCAGGAGGAAAAAAGCACTGAAAAGGAAGCAAAAGTTTTTGAAGTTATAGGCCATAATTAAGGGAATTAGCTGTTTATTCTCAGAAGGTCGTTGCTGAACTTCACGAGATACCATTTAAACAAGAAAAAAAAGTATGTATTTAAACAGGTAGTTTTCCTCTTTGAGGATCAGGGCCACATATTGTTTGTTCTTTGTTGTATCCTTAGCATGTGGTATAGATTCTGGCACATAGTAGACATTTAGTAGATGTTAGTTGAATGAATGAATCAGATAGGGTGAAGAGTTGAAACTGAGACGAAAGAAATTGTGTATTAGAAATTTGACCCACCATGAAAACCAAGTGGGTTAATCATAAGACTCCCTGCCTTCCTCATCCCCAGCTCTCAGATAATCCTGTTATCACTTAAATAAGTTTCTTTGAAACATCAGCTTAACTCGGTAAGTTTTATCCAGATCCATTTGACCAGAGTTCTCCACTCAGTGGTTCATTTCATCAGGTATTTCTTGAGCACCTACCGTGTATAAGAACCTGTACTAGATAGTCAGAAGTATAGAGTTAAACAAGGTTCCTGATTTGAAGGAATCTAGAATCAAGTGAGGAACATAACAAATATGCCACCATTTTAATGTAATCTGAAACTGAAGTCAGCTTTTGGTATTACCATGCCAGTGAATCAAGCTATGCACTGTCAGGTGAACAGAGATGAAAGGATGACTTTTCTTAGTCGCGGAGAAATTTTTCTGTGTGTAGTAGTTCCATTGAGTGGGTGGAAGCGGATTTGTTACAGTGCGATGAATGTTTCCTTCTATTCACTTGAGGAATCTTTGTTTAGTAAAGCTAGGTGTGGTTTGTTGGTTTGTTTTTTCCTACAGAAAATCTTGTTGGAACCCATGATGCCCCTATCAGATGTGTTGAATATTGTCCAGAAGTGAATGTGATGGTTACTGGGAGTTGGGATCAGACAGTTAAATTGTGGGATCCCAGAACCCCTTGTAATGCTGGGACCTTCTCTCAGCCTGAAAAGGTAGGCTCTTTATATTCGTAACAGGAATTATGGTCCCTGGGGTGGTTTGACTTGATAAATGTTTGATGAATATGATGTTCAATTTAGAGGTTAAGAGTTGATGAGTCTGTTTTACAAACTCAGCTAAATATGTGAAGGAAAACTAATTTTGGTATTTTGGTCAACATTTTCTGTCAGTTGTCGTATTTGTACTGGATAGCACTAGTCCTAAACCCACTTCCATGTATTAACGCTTTCAGTCCTAGGGCTGAGAAGCAACTTTTCAGAGAAGTCATTTAGCAAAGACTGTTCCATTGCCTTCATTTGGGTCTGACGGCCCCAAACCAGGAAGTGGGATGGAGCATCACTCATTTTCACTTATGACCTGAGGTTTCTCTTGCGTTGACTAAGAGGGTGAAATGGGTTATCATTTGAAGTTTAGTGAAAAAGATGTTCTATATTCCCTGGCTTTTACCATTTATTTATTGTTAATACTAACAGATGTAGTTTGAAGGCTGTAGTGAAGGAAGCTTCTTAAAACTGAAACTTTGTGTATTATTGTAACCTTTTTATCTGTACAGTGGAAGTGTAATTGAGCATTCTTGCTGTATCCTTTATCAGACTTTATCAGGTGGTAGTTAATTTTAAAGATTGATTGTTTTAGCAATTTAAAGGTATCCTTCACTTGAGTCTATTTCCTCAATGTAAATATACTGTTCAGTTCCTGTTAGCTGTCATTATATACCGTAGTGCATCCAAAGAGCCATTATTTTTGTCACATCACATTCGAATCTACTCCTGGCAAGACCTTTGTTCAGAATAAAATAATTGCATTGTTTCTGGTTTTGATTTATGGTTGTATGTAACGTGTTAAGAGCTGTGATAAATTGCTGACAGAATATCATATAATGGACAGCCACACTGAATCAAGCTGCTTATTGGTTCAGCAAGGTTCATTATGTCACTTTTTTTAATATTGTTTTTGATAAATGTATATGCCTAGTCAGTAGCATGACAGTGTTTTTACTTGATTTATGATTCGTGGGGATAGAAAGCACTTTTAGAAGCTTGTGTGTCACCTGTATAGTAAAGATTTAAGATAAAATTCCCATTCTGATTGTACTGTTATCAACTGATCTCTTTCTGTGTTTCTTAAAATTTGGTGTTTCATATATCTTAGGTTAATTTCTGTTTTTCTGCAAACATGTTTTCTGAATAAACAGCGGTAAATCTTAATATGTCTGTTATTGAAATATTCTTGTGTTAAATCTACTGTTTTGAATCTTTTAAATTTCTTGTTTTTCCCTTGGTCAAATTAGCTGTTGAATTTAAAGGCCAGATTGTAGAGACTGTCCGCTCGTTACATTGTGAAACCCAATTTGTTTTTTTCCTCCGGGCTGGTAGTATGTGGTTAACATATTAGTGATTACTAACCATAAGGTTTAATTACTGAATGTTAAAGAGATATCTTACCATGTCATGAGGCCTCTTCATTTTTTATAATGATTTTTCAGGTTTTAAAATATTAGATGAGTTGCTTATTAATTGAAAGTAATGATCAGGGCATAGTTATATATACCTGAAGTCTAGACTTTAAAAAAATGGTTTAACCTGATCAGGAACATACGTTTTGCCACCATTTTCATGAATTTGCGACCTCTATTTAGTCCCCAGATCACATATTTGAAAATAAGTAACTTTAAATGCTTATTGGCAGGAAATTTTGTGATTTGTTTTAAAGGAATGTTTTTGTGGAAGTTGTTTTGATATTGAAGAAAAGGAATTTTGAGGGGAAAAAAATAGATGCTTTTAGGGAATAAAATGCTTTTTAAATTTTCCCTGAAGATAACTCTGTCCTGAGTGTTCAGTATGACGTCAGGGTATAAGAATTTGCCTTGTCATATGCCAGACCACTATCCTTGTCTTTTAATTTTGAGTTCGTATGCCACCAAAGCAACTAAGAAGCTAATTAATGATAGCTCTCTCACTCTTCCTGGGAAGGCCTATTTATTCAGTGTGACAGCTGGGAGAGTCAAGATTTTTAGAGTTACAACATGAAATATCCTTCCAAAAGGTGGTCATAGAAAAATAACTTTGAAAATGATTGTTTTATGAAAAGCCAGAAGCCCATTGAAAGCTATTTTGAGTTTTTATGGCTTTATTATCTCCTTTTTGAGTATTTTCTACAATTTTATATTGTCACTGAATGAAACAAGAGGGCTGTAAAAACTGTTTAATAATTTAACTTGTTTTAGTAACGAAGAGAATTGTTTCAGAGATGCTTTCGGAGAGTTAATTAGAATGTGCATTATGTGATACTTGGTTAAGTATTAAGAATATCTTGTGTTTATTATTTTGTGCCAATTGGATTGTGTAACTGTAGCATTTAAAATTTCATACCTGTGTTTGTGGACCTGATCAGCTAACTTTTTTATGGTTTTATGATTAGTGGACTTTATCTTGGTGCGAAATGCCATTTGCAGGCAAGCAGATGATTTTCAGCAAGTTTTGATCTTTCTTGAAAGGTGTATACCCTCTCAGTGTCTGGAGACCGGCTGATTGTGGGCACCGCAGGCCGCAGAGTGTTGGTGTGGGACTTACGGAACATGGGCTACGTGCAGCAGCGCCGGGAGTCCAGCCTCAAGTACCAGACTCGCTGCATACGAGCATTTCCAAACAAGCAGGTACTGACCTCTCCTCCCTGTGCCCGGGGAATTTGAAAATAGGAGGATCTCATATGATAATGATTTGGTCACTGCCTTTTAAAGCTTTGCTTTTTTTTTTGAGTAGTGATTTAGAATTTGTTGTAAATTTTTGACAGCCTTTTGTTAAAAGGTGGTATGTTAACTCAATTTTAGAGAAAGCTTTGATGTTCAGAGAGGATAAGTAATCTGCCAGTGGCTAGAGTAGAGGTTTTCAGATTCCTTGGTGATGCTAGTCCAGGATGCTTGACACGTATACAGTAATCAGAGAGAGTTTTGCAGGTATTTTAATTTACAAAACAGTGAATTCAAATTTAAATCTGGAAATTTAGGATTATGGAATTTGCTGTTCTCTCTCTCTTTTTCTTTTTTTTTTTTGCACCTCTTTTTACCCTAATGCTAATAGAGTTTAGTCAGTCTGCTAGCAGACCTGGATTTTTCTTTTCTAAAAGAATGCCATTGAGGGTAGAGAGGCGTTGTCCCTCATATAATGACGAACAGGGTAGGTCACCCTTCCCATCATCATTACTAGATGAGGTGACACTATTAATCTGCCCTTTCGTCCCCACATCCTTAAAGTTCAAAGGGAAGTTGGTGGTGGGGTCAGCTGCTGTAGGAATTTTACAAGAGGAAAAGTCATTAAAAACAGTGGGTGTCTTTGGAATCTAATGGCTATCCTTAGTGCTTATCAGAAGGCTAGTACCTCAAATGGTGATCACAGTTCTTCTCAGGATATTGTAAATTTCCATTGAAGATAAGGAATTGCAGTTATGTGAACTTTAGAGATTTAAGTGCATGATTAAAATATGCTTGCATTTATGAATGTTATTACGTCTTCTATCTAAAATTTTCCGTCAGAGTTTATTTCCAGTTTATAATGGAAGTTTAAAAGTAACATTTTACTGATTTTTTTTCCCTCCATAAGTAGTTTTTTAGGAGTAAATCTTTTTCATATCTTGAAGAATTAAAAATATAGATTTCATATTTATCTTCATCTCTTACTTTCTTTGACATACTATTTCGAGGCAAAGTGAGGAAAGGTTTGAAATTATAAGCCACGTTTGAACATCACTGAAAATCTGTGTGGTTTGTGTGTACACTTGACTTGGTGTAGTTAAATGCGAGAGGCAGGATGACCAAGATGGAAGGCTGGTTTTCCACTTGGTTTGGATTATTGGTACCCTCAGTGAAGGAGACACAATTCTCTTAGAGTTGTTAGAGGTGAGGAGGCGTAGAGCAAAGAAAAACATATTCCAGCTGATGGAATGAATTCTAGTCCCCTTCTGGACAGGACAACAAATAAATGATACTGAAACACTTTAAAATTCCTGTTGAGGTTTGACAGAGTAACTCAACATTTTTGATTGCAGTGTGCAGGGTACTGGTAGAATGAAGAAGGCAAGTGATGGTGGCCTTTTATTTATTTACTTGTAATAAAACAGATATAAGTGTTCTTAAAGTTTGGAGTGATCTTAACTATGTTAGTACAGCTTAAACACGTGGTTAAAACCTGGCCGTATTCTCTTTTCATTTTAAAAATAATCATCTTTCTTTACTGTGGGCTGAATTTTGGAATTGGGTTGAGTTTGGGAATCCAGGCCTAGTTTTGGAAGCTGGATTCACCATTTTTGTCCTCTGATTTCCTCTTGTCAGGGTTATGTATTAAGCTCTATTGAAGGCCGAGTGGCAGTTGAGTACTTGGACCCAAGCCCTGAGGTACAGAAGAAGAAGTATGCCTTCAAGTGTCACAGACTGAAAGAAAATAATATTGAGCAAATTTACCCAGTCAACGCCATTTCGTTTCACAACATCCACAATACCTTTGCCACAGGTATGCTAACCTGTATCTAGTTGTTAAGATAACAACATTTTGCTATTAATTGAACAGTGCACGTTTGTACTTGGGCAGAGTTTTAAAAAATTGTGCTTGCTTTTTATGATATTTACAGGGAAGAAAAACTGGTATAATACTCCCTGGGGAAAATGTAACTTCTGTGACCTTAAAAATGGTTAAAATAATGGTTATTTTTGTATCTGCTTTTAAGGACTGTTGTAACTCTTGAAATTACTTGCAGGTGGTTCTGATGGATTTGTAAATATTTGGGATCCATTTAACAAAAAGCGGCTGTGCCAGTTCCATCGGTACCCCACCAGCATTGCGTCACTCGCCTTCAGTAATGATGGGACTACACTTGCAATAGCATCATCGTATATGTATGAAATGGATGACACGGAACATCCCGAAGATGGTATCTTCATTCGCCAAGTGACAGATGCAGAAACAAAACCCAAGTGAGTATGCTTCACCTGTATTTGAGCCTTTTCTTGCATTCAACCCAGGATTTATTAATTTTTCTAAATTCATGAATAGCATTGTTGATGCCTGCTCGATATTACAGCTGACTCTAGGGTTGGAGTTGATTTTATCTTGTTCTCCCAAGCTTTCAATATCCGTAGGTTGATAGACGTCTGATGGATAAAATTGTGCCTAGTTGTTTTGTAGAGAAGAATGTCAAACTCTCATTCTTCTTGAATAGGCACTATTATTTGAATCTCTGGAGTTATTACTAGCTCATTGCTTCAAAATTAAGTTGAGGAATTCAAGAATAATTTATTTTAGCAAATTCTATTTAAGATATTTAAGAATTTGAACTACCAAAAATCTTCCCTCTCCACAGAGGTTGTTTCTTTAATATTTACACAAAGTGAATGACCTTCAGGTCTTACTGGAAATTCAGAGTAATATGGCCTTGCCTGCGATAGCAGATTTCCTTAGTCTCGAAATTTTCATAGATGTCTTTGGCTCTTGGTTGTAACTGCTGACAGAGAGGAACCATTTCCATTTTTTGGTACCTAGGGCAAAGCTTTTTACTTAATTACCCGCACCAGGCTTCCAGGCTTTAGGGAAACCTGATACTTAGGCACTTGTTTAACCATGAAATACCAACCCCCAAGAGTCTTTGTCCTGTTCCTTGGCCCTGTCTACTCAGGCCCTGGAAGGAAGTCCTCAGTAAATATTTATGGAATAACTGACTTTTCAGGATTCCTGTACCTCTCTGAGTTAGAATGGTATAGAGTCCCGTTGCTAAATTGGTTGAGTCCCTGAGAAGGGGACAGAGTATTAAATACTCAATATCATGTGTGTTTTTACAGGTTTGACTTTAGAACAGACTTAGCATGTGAAGCCTGTTGGATAAAGGGCTGTGTTTGCATTTAATCTCTCACTTTTGTATCTCTTGTCCTGGCTGGCCATTTTGATCTCATGCTGTTCTTTTTTCTTTTGAACTTGTAGGTCACCATGTACTTGACAAGATTTCATTTACTTAAGTGCCATGTTGATGATAATAAAACAATTCGTACTCCCCAATGGTGGATTTATTACTTTTAACAAAGAAACCAGGGAAAAAATTTAATTTTAATATTATAAGAACCTGAAAATATTGGAAAACAGGTTTTTATTGCTTTTTTTAAAACAAACACTTTCTTTAGTGCATGAGATGGTTTGATGGTTTGCTGCATTTAAAGGTATTTGGACAAACAGAATTTGAGGGCAGCGACAGCACTTTTGAGAATCAGTTTTGACCTTGATGGTGTTTGTTTCTATTGTGGAAATAAATGTTTGTGAATAAATGTAGGTAGTAAAACCCCCTTTGCATTCTTTGTGGACCTTAAATGGTAGAGAAAAAGGCTCTTGAGCCATTTGTTTCTCTTGCTGGTTATAGTTGCTAATTCTAAAGCTGCTTCAGACTGCCTCATGAGGAGGTTAATCTACAATTAAACAATATTTCCTCTCGGCCGTCCATTATTTTCTGAAGCAGATGGGTCATCATTTCCTGGGCTGTGAAACAAAGCGAGGTTAAGGTTAGACTCTGGGGAATCAGCTCGTTTTCAATCTTATTAGGGTGCAGAAGGAAAACTAATAAGAAAACCTCCTAACATCATTTTGTGACTGTAAACAATTATTTATTAGCAAACAATTGATCCCAGAAGAGCAAATTGTTTGAGTCAGTAATGAGCTGAGAAAAGACAGAGCATATCTGTGTATTTGGAAAAATAATTGTAACGTAATTGCAGTACATTTAGACAGGCATCTATTTGGACCTGTTTCTATCTCTAAATGAATTTTTGGAAACATTAATGAGGTTTACATATTTCTCTGACATTTATATAGTTCTCATGTCCATTTCAGTTACCCAGCCACTGGTGATTAAGGTTAAAAAGAAAAAAATTACAGTGAGAATGAGATTCATTTCAATATAATGCCCTGAAGCAGAACATGAACTTAGCTTGGCCTATTCTGGGTAGTACCAAATAGTATTTTTGTTGTCACACTTTTTGTTTTTTATTTACATTATTTGCAAATGTATGTTTCTGAATGGTACTTGGACCTTTACTGAAATTTATTTTATCCATGATGTATTTAAAAAAAATTCTTCTGATACAGAGAAAGGTCTTATTTGTAAGTATTTCAGTGAAAACTTAGTGTAAGTCTGAACCCATCTTTTGAAATGTATTTTCTTCATTGCAGGTCCACCTAATCATCTCGTGAAAGTGGTTTCTCTATGGAAAGCTTTGTTTTGCTTCCTACAGTTACATGCTTATCCCCTAAGGGATGTGTTATAGTCATTGTGGACGTGTTATTTAGTATGTGGATTTCTCTGTTTTCTGTCTTGCAAAAAACTTGTCTGTGTGCCCTTTCATACTGACTGTGTGTAGGATGAGGAGTCTTTGTGTCCTTTTGCAGTAGTCTGAAGAACTGTTTTCCCCCAGCAAGCCCAGTTGCTGTGTATGAGCAGCTTGAGCTCTTTTTGTAAAATAACCTAAACCTGTTAATTCCATGCTGTCTAATAAATCAGAGATTCAGAACCCTTAAATGTTGGATGTTTTTAAATGTTGGTAATTAATGTAATTTACTTCATAAAAAGGCTTCTGTAAAGCAAAACTCCCTTCATCGAGGGCCTGGTGGGGATGACATTGTACCTTTAGGTCCACACTGCCTCATTTAATTATGTCTATTCTGATGTACTTTGGGGATTCAGTCTTGGATAAAGTGATCTGTTGGAGTTCTGCCATTTCCCTCGTGCCCTCTCGCTGGATCAGCAGGGCCCTCGAGCCAACTGTGCAGCTTCACGGGATGGGCACAGACTGCATGGCAGCTGCCGGGCGCCTTTTGGCATGACTCTCTCCCGGTAGCTGGTGCAGCCGGGCTCCTGCAGCTCGCCCAGCCCGGTGCTGATGCAGCCAGCAGGCGCACTTGCAGCCAAGTGACAGACCCGTCTGTACTTATCCATCAAATGCTAAATCAAAGTGAAGCCCTTGGGATGGTAAATAATGTAATAGCCAGACACTAACTGATGGTATTGGTTCTTTAGTGTGATTATGTGCTTTTTAAAGTCATAACCACTTGGTTGAGGACAGAGCATAAATTTAAAACATTGTTTAGCTGAAAGAGAATTAATATAGTATTGTAAAAGGTGACTAAATTAAAGCAATGTGGGGGACCTGGTTTTGAGGGCATGGCGTGGCAGAACTTTTTTTGTCTTTCTATCGCGATGTCTTCTTGTCTCTTGAAACCAATGTATCTCACCTTAAAGGTGTCTGCTGCCTCTTCTGTGGACCTCTTCACCAGCTCTTCTTCACAGATGGCCTGTTTATGATTATTGCCACCTTGCCCCTCAAATGACCCAGGTGTAACACCTTAGCATTTTCGTTGGTTTCCCTTACCCAGATTCTCTTCTCTGTTTTTAAGTGTCTCTTCTGTTTATCTTTCTTTTCTTTCTACTGCTACTATCCCACCACCTTAAAGGGTCCCCTCTGCCCATCTAGCGGAATGCAGCAGCCTCCAGTCTGGGCCCTAAATGCTCTGTCTTCTAGAGCAGGGACTTTCAAACCTTTCGGTTGTGACCCAAGTAAGAAATACATTTAAACCACGGTCCAGAACACACAGAGGTCAGAACAGTATGTGTAGTGGTGACAGTTGTGTAAAGCATCGCTTGCCCTTTGTACATGTGATAACATCAGTTCCTTTCCTTCCTTCCTTTTTAGGAAATTCTCGTTATGGCCCCCTGAACGGATTTTATAACAAATGCCTTACCACCTCTAATTTGAAAAACAGCTCTGTACCACACAAAACTTTTAAAACTCTTGCTCTTTTTTATCATGCTGTGCTTGAGACCCTCCAGTGCCCCCGTTCCCCTTCATTCACTTTGTAAGACTCTATGCTTCCAAGGCCTGCAGATCACCAGGAAGGGACTGCAGACTGTCAAAGTACTCTTAGAAGAATGGGGGTGGAGCTGTCCTTCACTGGGAATTCTGACAGGTAGGTGGGAATGTTCTGGTGGCTGCAATATCTGGTCTGAATTTCACCGTGTAAAAACTTAAAGGTATGTTAGTTGGGGGAACTCCTTTGTTCCATATGAGACAGCCTGAATCTTGGAGTCCAGCCTTTGAACCTGGCTTTGAATCCCAACTTTGCTGTTTAATTCATTGCATCACTGGCCAAGTTAATTTCTGAGTAGCAGTTTCCTCATCTGTGAAATGAAAGTAATCCCTAACTCATGGAGTTATAAATGAATATATAACTTGTTGACTAGGGCATGCCTGACACAGTCATCGCTTTCTTAGGATGAAAAAATATTCAATCCATTGCTCTCAGTTATTAGCTGTCTTCAGGTTCTTTTCTTTTCCATAAATTAATGTTCTTAGATATCTGTGGGATTCCAGGTTCTTAAATTTGTCAGTATATTCATCTTTTTAAAAACATGTATCAGCTGTTTTAAACATTCAGAAAAACTCAATCACATCTATAAACCCACCATCCAGATTTTAAAATGTTAATATTTTGTCATATTTACTTCCCTTTGTTTTAAAATAAAACACTGCACATGTTTGAAGCCTCATTTGTACCCCGTCTCACCACATTTCCACTTTCCATTCTTAAGTATTGTACTCACTTATGCCTTTATGCTCGTGAAGTATCCATATACAGGCAGACCTGGGAGGTATTGTTGGTTCGGTACACACTGCCGCGATGAAGTGAGTATTACAGCAGTGAAGGACGCACACAAGGTGTCTGGTGTCGCAGTGAATATAAAAGTTATGTTTAGACTGTAGTCTGTTAAGTGTGCAATAGCATTATGTCTAAAAATACGATGTACATACCTTAATTACTTTATTGCTGAAAAATGCTAGCGGTCATTTGAGCCTTCAGTGAGCTGTAATCTTTTTGCAAGAGTATTATCAAAGATCACTGATTATAGATCACCATAACAAACATAGTAATAATGAAAAAGTTTGGAATATTGTGAGAATTACCAAAATGTGACACAGACATGAAGTAAGCAACTGCTGTTGGAAAAATGGCACAGATAGGGTTGCCACAAAACTTCAAATTGTAAGAGAAAAAACCGCAACATCTGCCAAGTACAATAAAGTGAAGCGTGATAAAACGAGGTCTGCCTGCATATGTTTAAAAAAATTTGCATAAATGGTATACTGTTTTCTATTCTGGAATGAACCGACCCCTATTTGACATCAGGTGTTGTTAATAAGATGTAGAAGGAAAGGGTTTTTTTTTTTTTTTTTAGGCTATGCTGTGGGCTGCATGCAGGATCATAGTTCCTTGACCAGGGATCAAACCCATGCCCCCTACAGTGGAAGTGTGGAGTCTTAACCACTGGACTGTCAGGAAAGTCCCCCTGAGTGCCCCCCTTTCTTGAACTATGAGATCAGTCACTATGACAAAAGGATTACCAGTTCTCTGATGTGTTGGGTCTTCAAGGGTGAAAACTGCATAATCTAACAGTGGTTGTTCTTTCCCCAAGAAAATAGATGAGTGTGTTAATAGTACCCAATAGGTTAGGTGTATTAAAAATAAAACATCCTTGTTGCCATCCAGGAAGGAAACCATAGCTCTGGTTTCATGGTTGTTCTCTCCTGTGACTTCCCCTCCTCAGTCTTTGAAATATCTCTGGGTAGCCCATCTTTCACTTGGGAAAATACTGATTTAAGCTATTAGGACTAGTTGCAACAGTTTTCCTTTCAAAGTGGCACCTGGCTACGTTGCTTTGGGACTAGTGCTAAGAGAAATGAGAGCTGCTGAGCCTGGTGGCCACAAATACTGACTGGACCATTACGTACAAAGGCGCTTTGCCCTTGATCAGTGGTGTGTTGCAACAATGCTTTCATTTTGACGGATACCCACAGAACTTATGGAGTTGTCGTGGAGCATTGGCTTCTTAGTTGGGAATTATTTTGTGTCCTGATGTAAAGAAATCTGAACGTAAAAACTGGACTCTACTGTGATTTATAGAGAGCTATAATTGGGGGAACACGCATGAGTTAGCCTGCTTGTTTAGTATAACTCAGGATTTGGCAACCAGCTTTTAGAACTTACTTTAAATGAAAAGCAATTGGTGGTATTTTGTTTTGCTTTGTTTGAATACACCACTGGTGGGATGACTTTTCCAGTCACCTGACTTGAATAGAGAAATGGAAAAAGAAATGCTTTGCTTTACTGAGCAGGGTGTCAGACTGAAGTAATTGAAGGCTCATTTCCAGTGGTTTATTTCATTAACTAATTTCCCAAGAAATATTCTTTCACCTCTGACCATCCTAGCTAACTTTGTGCAGTTAACACAAACCTGAGGAAGCCGTACGAATTATGCCTACTGGTCTCAGAAGCACCTAAGTTTGCTTTTCCAATGTGGTAACGAAGTACCTTTCATCCCTTTATAGGACTCTGTTATAGACTATTGCAGTAATTTAAAACCTATGTACCTAGACTCCTGACCTTGTTATAACATCACTTCATAATTCTCAAAATACTTGGCTCTTGAAGATTTTCTTAGCATCAGCCATGTATTCTTAAAGAGCCCAGATGATTTGTCTTTAGTGTTACATTACCCATATGTCCTCAGCCTGTAAGCCTTAACATTCTTACTGAATTTCCAGACAGAAATCCTTCAGTTTTTTCATTATTTCACAGCTTAACATGGCAGTCAGTTATTAGCATTCTTCATTTAAAGAAATGCCCTTGTTGGGAACAATGGCAGCGTTTGCCTTCAAGCTTTGGGTGTAGAAGCGGCCCTCTGGCTGGGTTCACTGTTAGTTCATCAAGATCACTGGTGATACTGTGGAGAAGCACAGCTTTCCGTATGTGACTAACGTGAAGGGGGTCGTGGAATGGAGGGCAAGGATGTTACCCATTAGGCTGTGACCATGATCGTTGCCCTTAGTTGCTGTTGTTCATCAGGTGAACATGGACCTCAGTTACCAGCACAAGTTAGAATGGGCACTGTTTATTCAGAGCTTGGTACTTCCTTGCTTACTTTACTTATGTTAACGGAATGAGCTCTGTTAAATGTTGGGCTTCACCTTTACTTTGCAATAAGACCTACCATTTGTGCCATTTCAAAACATCCTGTGCTTGTGCCTGCCAGGCATTATCCAGAGTTTCGTTTTGGACTCAAATCTGAAGCTATTGAAGAGAAAGAGAAATCTCATTTATTTGGACTTCACTATCAGAATTTGCGGTAAATTGACTTGTCTTAGGAGGAAAAGCAAATGAGATCAGAGGGAATATATTTAATTCTTGAAGAGAGACTCCTTTATGGAAATTAGCATATAATAGTAGTAATATTGCTAATAATAGTAGTAATATTTGGTCTGTACTTTGAACAGGACTTCTGCCTGGAAGCAGTAGAATAACCATCCGCATAACCGGGGTTGGGCACATTGAATATTTATAAAGAAGCACTTCTTGGCTGAAAATAGTGAAAACAGTTTGGGGACAAGCCTGTGGAAACAGAAAAACTAGCCTCTTGGGATTACTTGGGAAATAGTAGGACTAAGCTGAAATTTAAATTGGGCTATCAAGGCAAAATTTTAATTTGGCTAGAGTCCAAATTTCAGAAAAGGTTTTCTTATTCATTATCGATCCAAAATGAATAGAGCTCAGAAGAGGGGATTATTCCTGTTTCCTCTTTTGGCCAATGTTTAGACCTGTTTAGCCAACCTTCCTGATTGATTTCATCTTTTTAATCTGGACTGGTTTCTCCCTGATTAGAGCTTCTTGTGGAGTGGATGAGAAGAAAAATAAGAGTAGGGAAAGTTATTTTTAATACTTGTTGCCTTGAGCAGCTAATTGTAGATTTGCAATTAAAGGGACAAAAATGCCTGTGAAAGGTTCTGCTTTTTTGGTAACTCCGGAGAAGAACCTGGCAGGAGAGGGAAGTGGACATGTTGGAGGGAGTGGCAGCTGCGCTAGAGGCTAAGCCTATATAATATATGTGGGTGGAGTTGTCATTACTTTTGGGAGAAGGGGATTCATCTTTGTTTTTATTGGCTCTCCAGAAATAAAGTTCAGGAACTGGAAACTGAAGAAACCAGTTTGAAACGAGCCTTGTCTGACATATGTGGGAACTTACTGAATGACGGGTATCCCATCTCCTTGGACACCTAGAGAACTGAGATCTGAAAAGCTTCATAATGTTGAGGGCCTCACAGAAAACATGGCTGTTCTTCTAATGTAATCTTCCATCACTGCCAATTGCTTGCTGGAAAAAATACCAGGGATCTCTCACAACAGCCTCATAGCCCTCAGGGATCAGAAGCCTGTGCCAGGCTGAAGGTTACAATGGCACACCCTTCAGGGTCTTCTGTTGGCCACTGCTTATAGCTAATCATGCGGATCTGTAATTCAGACCATATAGTCCTTCACTTTTTTTTGTTGTTCCTTTGATCCTCTCTCACTTCCTTCTTCCTCTTGCCCTCTCTCCTTTCCTTCAATCAATAGGCAGATAATGAAAGCCGTTTGTGCAAAAGTTGACTTAGGAAAATGAGGCCATTGGTGGGTTTTTGAAGTAGATGCTTGGGGCGCCATTGTGCCATTGGTCCAGGCGATGGGGGTGGCAATGGATGAATCAGCCCGTTGCATGCCTGAAGACCAAGCATTGGCTCTGACGTGGCCTGCGTTATGCCATAATAATTGGGCCTTTTGAGGGCACAGTGAAATAGCACATTTTACTTCCAGTAATTAAAACAAAAACACATGCACTGTGCCAGGCAGTAGCTTAGGAGATGCCCTTGTCCTTACTTTGGGCCCAGCTCACATTTAAGCAGAACATACCTCTGGAGATTCAGAAAAACAGTAGGTGTTTGTGGGCACCACTGGATTGTAAAACATGCATCTTAGTAAGCTGATTATTTGGATGGTGTATAGATTTTTCAAGTCTAGTAACTTTGAAGAGGAACATGTTGGGAAAATATTGAAGCAAAATTTCTACCCTGAAATACAACTTCTTGGGAAAATGTGGAGTAGGGTTAACAGCTTTGGGCTAGACGTCAGGAAACCGAGGTCTGGCGCAGTTAGCTGGGTGTCCTGGGGTGCGTGAGGGACTTGAGGCTCCAGCTCTTCCTGAGAGGCTCTCTGAGGCTCATCCCCATGCTGACATGGCCTGACCTGATGTCTCTTTCCTTTCGAAAGGCAAAGGTTCTCAGCTTCTGCAAGTATGGACTTGTTATATTAAGTATTTCAGTGGATGAAGTTTTGAAATAAAAACTGAAATGCTTTACCTCTTCCTGCTTAGAGTCCTTAAATGACTCGATAATCATCGCTTCTAAAGGACACTATTGTTTCCATAGTTTTTTCCCACTATTTCCTTCAATAGTCTTCCCTCTCACAACAAACAAATGAGAGTGATGTTATTTTACAGGTGGGGAAACCATAATAAATGTATGTATGCTACATGAATGACAGCCAGAGGTGGGGGGGAGTGTAGTTCGTGGATACAAGAGTTTGCTTGACCCATCTAAGAGTTTCCAGTTTCCTTCACAGGATGTGAGTTCTTCAAACCTAGGATGTAACTCTTGATAGAAGTGTTTCTTACTGAGTTTGAGGATGTAACGATGGAAGCCATGGGCACTGACTTTGCCGTAGGTTGAGGGAGAAGCATGGAGAATATTTAAGTTGATCCATTGGGAAGTCATGCCTAATTTATCCCCAACAAGTTCCTCAATTTATCTTCAGCTGTACTCTTCCCTCCTCCGTGCTTATCTCCTCTCTTTCTCTCTCACGCACACACGCACATGTACAAAATCCACACACAGAATCCTTCTTCTGAAGGATTACTCTTCAAGGCCTGTTCCCACCTCCTGCAAGACACCTTCCTACATTCCCTCTATCACATTAATCTCACCTCTTCCTATGTTCCCAAAAGCATACTTTCTTGTATTTCAGCTACAGCACTTATCAAAGCCCCATCTATTTCTATTTTCAGAGTAAATTTTGTGCACAAGTAGTTTCTTACTGGTTTATGAGCCCCTAGAGGTCAGGAACCCCTTTGTTCACAGCTCCCTAGCACCAAACAGTGCGTTGTATGAAGTGAATGCAGTAAATATGGAACTAGATTGAAATTTGTCCATAGATTTTTCCCCAAGTGCCTATGTCCTTGTATTAGGTGCTGTGAGGGCCTTTAGAAGTAACATAGCATAGTCCCTAACCTCAGGGGTTTGAAAAAATGAAGATATTTTCAAAATGAATGAGTGAGATGAATGCCATTGTCTTAGCAGTGGCCAGAGAAGAAAGGATATTGATTTCATAAACTGGCTAAAATATCTTTTGCCAGATTGTAGCTTGAGGTGGATATATTCTTTAGGTTTTCACCCCATACTTAAAGCCACATAATTTTTTTTTCTTTTGGGGTGTTTCCATTTCAATGCACTTTTAAAAATACCTGATTGTGACATGTTTCTTGGGAGATCATGCTTGAAGACCTTGAGTTACCTTCTGACCATATTTCAGTCAAGGCTTTAATCACATCCTCAGCCATTTGAATTATTTAGCATCTTTTTGAGATTACATTTTTTATTCCTAATTATATGACAAAGATATATACCATGAAATATTTATCATGTAATTATGATTAAAACGCACAGTCTCCCCAAAGATGTGAGTAATAACGTTAAGTATTCTATATTTAATTAAAGGAGTCTGGTGGACTGTGCTGGGTTGCCTTGGTTAAGCTGAGAACTACGTTTCCCAGCATCCCCTTGCCTGCCTGTTTCCGGGTTAGAGTTGGCCCAAAGAGGAACATACACAGACTGGGATGGCCATTACTCTCTGAGGTTTGTTGGATGTCAGGTGCAGTGATGGATGGCAGCAGAGGTGTCTGATGGGTTCCTTGCTTTCTTCTGATCTGCATCTAGCATTTCTTTCTGACTCTTGGCCCTGAGGCCCACCACCAGATGGGTGGCTGCAGAATGACAGGACTGCAGCTGCGCAGAGGCCTCGCCCCAGCTTCCCTTTGCAGTCCTTTTGGTGTCTGGACATGCCTGCCCTCTCCGATAGACGGCTTGGTGACTGCTGATCCTCCAGCATCCCTTCCAGACCTTTACGCTCCTCCCTCAGCTTTTCCCACAACTATATATGGTCAGGTTCCTATAATAAAGCCCTATTCCATGACCTCGTGGTGTCTCTGCTCCCCTGACTGAACCTAACTGACACAAGTAGGAGAATTAGAAGCAAGTGTGAAGTCTTTTTTCAAAAGGCATTTCATTCTTTCAGAGCCTTTTGCTTTTAACGTTGTTATAAAGGGCAAATGTTTAGAGGTGAACCAAGGTGCTAAAGCCTTTCTGACTTGCTTCCGTGGTCTCTAGAGCATAATAAGATGTCTTTCATGAGAAGATGACCCTTCTGACCCACTAGCGTTTGTGAGGGTGGGTTTGTGCTGATCCAGACAAACTCAGATTTGTGAAAGCTCCTAAAAGAGAATTGACACTCACCGTGTGTTTATTTCTGTCCTTCATCCCTTCCCCCCTTCTCTCTCTTTCTCTTTCACAAACACACACACACACACACACACACACACACACACACACACACACACACACACACACACACGACCCTTACGCTTTTAGGACCAGTGGTAGGGATTTTTTATTAGGGGTCCAGGTTTTACCTAGAGTAGGAATATAACAAATCCATGCCCTTAACCTTACTCAGGAACGTGCCTTAATGCCACTAAGCTCACTGGCCACCAAAGTATTCCCTTTGTGGGTCACTTTTTGTTTTCCTAACATTTTCATTCATCCACCATCTACCCACCCATCCATCAATCCATTCTTCCCTTCCTCCATCCACCCATTTACCCATCCATCCATCCGTTCACCCATCTATCCATCTGTCCGTCCATCCGTCTGTCCATCCATCCATCCATCCATCCACCCACCCACCTACACTTCTAAATGACCTGACTTGGACACAGCATTGGGTTCAGGATGGTGGGGTCTGTAGCTGACATGTTGGGTTTGAGTGCAGTTGCTGTTACTAGCTAACTATGGAATTTGCGGTTGTTATTTAATTTCTGAGCCCCATGTCCTTGGTCTTTTATGTGGTGATGATAATGTGGTGCCTATTTCATAGGGTGGTTATAAGGATTAGATGAGATAATGGGTATAAAGTGATTAACACTGATATATGGTCTGTTACCATTACAAAATGTTAATTGGTGATGTTATTATTGTCCCCAACTTTATTGAGATATAATTGAGGTATGATTGTTGTTATAATTAATCAAAGATGAATTTTTGCTTTTGTCTTCAAGAAGCTTACAGTTTACTGGGTCAGGCAGGCACATAAGCCAGCGAAGTGGCCTGAGGCTGAGAGGAAGGAGATAAGAATTAGATATTTTTCTCTTAAGCCTAGAGATATTGGCGGTGTAGTGAATGAACATTATGTGGATACATACCAAATGTAAATATATTACATATCATGATAATAATCATTGTTAAAAAAAAAAAGTCTCTCAAATTACCACCCCCCAACATATCTTCTGCACAATTGCACTTTCAGTCCTGGACCAAGGCTCCATGGGATGGACACAAAGCCACAGGACTGTGTATATAACCTCAGCTCACCCCTCTCCAGCACATTTAAATGATTTAAGATAATACTTGACTCAAGGGCAGCTGACTTTCTGGTTGGACCTGGAGTAGTGACCTTGGACTTTCGTTGTCTTGCTGAAGAAAGATGAGTTGGATCAAATGGAATTCCCTCCTAGGGCACTAAAGAGACTGAGGCAATGGTGGTGGGTTCCACAACTGAATGGTGGGTCCTACATATTTAGGGGCTGGGGAAGCCACTTCTGGCCCACGTGCAAGCAGGTAAGTTAAGGAGAAGGGAACAGAGGTGTGCACCGAGGAGCAGAGACCTCGGGGCCCCTGAGAAATGGAGATCTTGCTTCCACCGAGATATTTGGTCTGGGGCTACTTTTTGCAGTGGTGTGTAGGCTGTGTCTTCTTTTGTATTTCTTGCCTTGCATTTCTTGGAGTCTCTGAGATGCAGTTCTATAGGTCCATTTATTCTTTCTTGTACGGACCTTGTCCAGTTGTATCAAGTTTATGTTCACCTTATAAAATAAATTGGGTAGCTTCCTTAATTTTTCTAGTCTCTGAAATGATTTAAAACAATGATTATAAATTCCTTGAAAGTTTGGTAAAAGCTGTGTAGAAAATCATCTGGACCTTGTAGGCTTTAAGTGTTAGGGGTGGTAGAGACTCTACATTAGCAGTTCAGTTTGATTTATTTAGGCAGATTCTTTTGAGTCGATTTTAGTAATTTGAACATATATATTTTAAAAACCTATTTATTTCATGTAAATTTTCAAATTTATTGTTCATAGTATTCTTTTGATTTAAAAAATCTTTACTGTTTACTTTACTATTCCTGATATTGATTATTTGTGACTTTTATAGATCAGTCTGGCTCTTTGGTTCTCTTTCATGCTTCTTTACTGGAACACAAAACTCACTAATTCTCAGTCTTATTTTAAAATAAATGTATATAAAGCTATATATTTACTTTTAAGTACATTCTTCATTGTATCTCACCAGTTTTGATATGAGTTATTTCATAGTTGTTTGGTTCCACATACTTAATAATTATTTCCACTGAGTTTTCCTCTTTTACCCATGAATTATTGAGATGTACATTTAAAATTCCAAACATGTAGGTTATTTTTTAATTGATTTATAGCTTAATGACAGTGTAGTCAGAAAGAGTGGTCTGAATAATACCAATTTTTTTTTTAACATCTTTATTGGAGTATAATTGCTTTACAATGGTGTGTTAGTTTCTGCTTTACAACAAAGTGAATCAGTTATACATATGTTCCCATATCTCTTTCCTCTTGCATCTCCCTCCCTCCCACCCTCCCTACCCCACCCCTCTAGGTGGTCACAGACCACCTAGCTGATCTCCCTGTGTCATGCGGCTGCTTCCTACTAGCTATCCACCTTACATTTGGTAGTGTATATATGTCCATGCCACTCTCTCACTTTGTCACAGCTTACCCTTTGAATGATACCAATTTTTGTGATTTAAGTTTTCCATTGTGACACAAGTAGGTTTTTATACATCTACAAAGATTTTTTTTCTCTACTTGTCAGGTGCATGGTTCAGTTTTTATATTTATTAGATTGCTGATTTTGTTGTTCAGATCTGTTATGTTCTTTTTTTTTCTTTAAATAGACCCAATCTTTAAATTGCTTTTTAGTTTGTTTAATACATTTATTTATTTATTTTTGGCTGCGTTGGGTCTTTGTTGCTGCACGTGGGTTTTCTCTAGTTGCGGCGAACGGGGCTACTCTTTGTTGTGGTGCGCAGGCTTCTCATTGCAGTGGCTTCTCTTGTTGCAGAGCACAGGCTCTAGGCACGGGGGCTTCAGTAGTTGTGACACACAGGCTCAGTAGTTATGGTACACAGGCTTAGTTGCTTCGTGGCCTGTGGGATCTTCCTGGACCAGGGCTCGAACCCGTGTCCCCTGCATTGGTAGGAGGATTCTTAGCCACTGCGCCACCAGGGAAGTCCTGTTATGTTCTTATTAATTTTGAACTATATCATCTGTCAGTTTTCTGATGTGTTAAGCTCTCCCACTATGTTGATTTGTCAGTTTCTGCTTGTAATTCTGATTTTTCTTTGTGTATTTTTTTGCCTTTTACTTTATGTATGTTTATATATTTTATGAATTACAATATTTTGAGGCTATGTTATCAGATATATACAAGTTTATGATTATTATAACTTCTAGGTGGATTTTTTCCTTTAATTATTACAAAGTATGCCTCTTCATCCCTATGAATACCTTTTGCTTTAAGTATTATCTGATGTAATATTACCCTGTGAGCTTTATTTTGGTTAACATTTGCGTGTCATGTATATTTATATATATGTATGTTTTCAGCCTTGGGGATTTCACGTATATCTATTTTTTTTTTTTTTTTTGCGGTACACGGGCCTCTCACTGTTGTGGCCTCTCCCGTTGCGGAGCACAGGCTCCGGACGCGCAGGCTCAGCGGCCATGGCTCACGGGCCCAGCCGCTCTGCGGCATGTGGGATCTTCCCGGACCAGGGCACGAACCCGTGTCCCCTGCATCGGCAGGCGGACTCTCAACCACTGCGCCACCAAGGAAGCCCACGTATATCTATTTTAAGTATCTCATACCTGGATTAAAAATGCAAAAGCAATCTAATAATATCAGTCTTTTAACTGATGAATTTAATCCATTTAGATTTTGTATGTGTGTGTGTGATCACTGAACATATGAGTTTATTTCTACAGTTTCTACTGTCTTGTTGCACATTTTTGTTTACTATGCTTTTGTTTTCTCTTTCCTCTTTCTCTGCTGTCTATTGGATTGATAGAGTTTTTCATGTTCCTCCCTATTCTTCCACCTCACTTCTGGTTTGGAAACTATAAGTTGGTAGTTACCCTTAAAATGTTAACACTCATAATTAACTGTAAAATTTTCTGTCATACTCTATAATTATTCAGTAATTCTAGCCTCTTCCCATCAACCACAGTGGTCTCTCATATGTTACCTACTCACTGAACACTCTATTCCACTATCCTTTAATTGATGTTTATAGTTTTAGTTTTACCCAATTTTAAATTATCAAAGTTTTTTTTTGTATAATCTAGCAGTTAATTAAATGTGTTAACATATATATTTTTTATCTTTGCCCATAGTTGTTTGTTCCCTTTGGTTAATTTTTCTTCTTGCTGAAATATATCCTTTAGTAGTTTTTTTTTGTTTTCCTAGTAAGAACCTGAGTATATGTCTGTATTCCAGATAATGCCTTTATTTTGTCCTCACTCTTGAAGGATAGTTCAGCTAGATATAAAATTCTAACTTGAAAGTTACTTTCTCCTCAGCATCCTTGTTTTTTAAAAATCATCTGAAAAAAAAAAAAAAATCATCTGTATTTCCTGTTGACAGGTCTGTTGTGAGACTATTGTTCCTTTACAGAACATCTGTCTTTTTTCCCCCTCTGTGTATTAGTCAGGATTCTCCAGAGAGAACCAATAAGGGGGGTGTGTGTGTGTGTGTGTGTATGTTTGTGTGTGGATACTTGTTTTAAGGAATTGGCTCATGCAATTTTGGTGGCTTGCTGAGTCCAAAATCTGATAGAATAGGCTGCAGGCTGGAGACTGAGGAAAGAGTTGCAGTTCAAATCCAAAGGCAGCTTGCTGGTGAAGTAGAATGAGCCAATGTTGCACATGAAATCTGAAGGCAGTCTGTGGCAGAACCTCTCCTGCTTGGGGAAGGTCAACCTTTTGTTCTATTCAGGCCTTCCGTTGATTGGATGGGGCCCACCCACATTATGGAGGGCAATCTGCTTTACTCAGAGTCTACTGATTTAAGTATAAATCTCATCCCAAACACCCTCACAGAAACAGCCAGAATAATGTTTGACCAAGTATCTGGGCATAATGGCTCAGCCGAGTTGCACATAAAATTAACCATCACACTCTGCAAAATATTGTCTTTGTATCCTTTATATTCTGTGGTTTCACTGTGGTGTTTCTAGGTGTGGATTTATTTATATCCCTGCTTGATACTCAACATATAGTACAAATCTTCAATTCTGGAAGATTTTCAGCATTTATATCTTTGAATATTGCTTGTCCAGTATTCCCTGTATTCTCTTGTTCTGGCTCCTGCTTGATGAATGTTGGAATCTTATAATTCTTCCTCCATGTCTCTTAATTGCTCTTTCATATTTTAATTTTATTTTCTCTCCATGCTGTGTTCTGGGTGAGTTCCTCAGAACAGTCTTCCAATTTACTAGTTCTCTCTTTGTATCTAGTCCAGAATTTATTCCACCTAGTAAGTTTTTCTCATTTCTAGGGTTTCAATTCTTTTCATATCTACCTCTTCTTGCTTTACACTTGCCTATTTTTTTTTTTTTTTTTTTTTTGCGGTACGCGGGCCTCTCACTGTTGTGGCCTCTCCCGTTGCGGAGCACAGGCTCCGGATGTGCAGGCTCAGCGGCCATGGCTCACGGGCCCAGCCGCTCCGCGGCATGTGGGATCTTCCTGGACCAGGGCATGAACCCATGTCCCCTGCATCGGCAGGTGGACTCTCAACCACTGCGCCACCAGGGAAGCCCCACTTGCCTATTTTTGATATACAGTTGACCGTTGAACAATGTGGGGGTTAGGGGCACTGACCCCTTTGCAGTTGAAAATCTGTGTATAACTTTATAGTCAGCCCTCTGTATCCACAGTTCCACCTCTGTGGCTTCAACCAACAGTGGCTTGTGTGGTACTATAGTGCATATTTATTGAAAAAAAAAATCCACGTATAAGTGGACCCACACAGTTCAAACCTATGTTGTCCAAGGGTCAATTGTATAATTCCTTGAATTGCTTTAAATGAATTTATGCCTTCATTTACCTCTTTGAATATTTTGAACATAAATAAAATCTTTGGTTGATGGAGCTGTAAAATCAGTTTCATCTGGAGTTTAATACATGTTTCAATTTTGATTTTGGTGGCTGACTTGTAATTTTGTTTTTTTAGACCTTTTTCCCCCTACCCTCCAGCTTTACTGAGGTTAATTGACAAATAAAATTATAAGATATTTAAAACATACAGTGTGATGATTTGATATACGTATACATTGTGACAGGATTCCCCCACCGAGTTTTGAATAGGGGTTTTAACTTTTGGTCCTTCGTTGTTGATGTTGATTTTTCTCTCTTTATACTTCCCTCTTCCTGTCTAGTAGTCCCCTTCTACCCAGCAGAAATTAAACTCCCTGCTGCTGCTTCCTGCTTCCAGTCCCAGAGATCAGCTGGTCAAGTCCATAGGAATGTTTATTTCTTGTTTTGGAGTCTGAATCTGTCGCTTTTTGTTTTCCCTTACAATTTGGCTGTCATTGCTGTGGTGTCTGGAGCAGAGGGGTGATCAAAATGTGAGCTTAGTGTGTTGTCTTGACTAGCTAGCTCATGTGTTTTAAACATTTTTGCTTTACAAATGGCATAAGATGGATGATCTGACTGGAAAGAGTTAGAAAACAAAAGTAGTGGTTCAAATATTTAGAGTCTCCTGGTATTGCCTACATTGAAAATAAATTTTGGTTGATGAAATGAACCAAGGGGTTGTTTTTGCAAATCTTAGGCCAGGTGGATCATCTCTCGGATTTTATTCTACTACCACTACTGTTATGACCACCAGGTCAGGAGGAAGTGCCACTTGTCTTGGTTGGCTAATGGCAGGATGATTTTGTCCAGATCATTTCATCTTTCGGTGTGAAATGGAGATTGTGCCATCCTGATTTACGTCATTGGAAATAACAGCTGTGAAAACACTTTGAAAAACATTTTGAAGAGCTAGGCCACAGTGAGTGGTATTGTTATTAATACTCCTTGTTAATTCTCATTGGAGAGAGTAGTGTTGCGTGGTCCTGGAAAACGGTTTTGGAAGCAGGTGGATCTACGTTCTTACTAGTTGTGTGATCTTAGTGGGTAGATCAGTTAACCTGACTCATCTTCTTTAGAAGAGATAGACAGTAGCTGTCACTCCTCAGTCCTTTTACTTTGTTCTGTTAGCTTAGGATCAGAGGTCAACTTTCCTTTGTCTCATCTGGAAACTTCAGTAGGGCCAATTTCCATCTCAGAGTTAAATAGGGGACTTGAGAAGCCCAGGCACTTTGCCCTTTATCAACCCCCAAAGTGGTTTCTCTTTCCAGAGCTTTATCTATATGAAGCCATTCTCATCCCTGAGAAAACTAACCAATTGCATTTCATTGTTGTTTGATTCCTTGGCTACAGGGCCCTAGGACTTGGAAGAGGTTCGGAGGGACATGTCCAAGGGGCCCAGGGAGGCAGATCAGGCTAAGGGTGCTGGTTTCCTACCCAGCACCCTGTCCTCCTTGCCCACCACCTCCACGCTTCCTGAGGACAGGTGCTTGTGATGAGCACACCCACGGTGCGGGCTGTCTGTCCTTTTCTCTTCTTACTGTCATTCATGAGAGCTGCACCAGGAAGGAATGCATGTGGACCATGGAACCTCCAAAACGACAGAGGATTCAGACGTGGTGTGTAAGTAGGAACATCATTCCTGCCCTGCTGAGAGGCGACCGTGATTTACATGTAAGAATATGGACTTGGCCACAAGGAACCTGAGCGAGGAGCTCTGTGGCCTTGGGCTGGTTTGGGCTTCCTCACCGCTAACATGGGGATGTTGCAGTTGTGGATGCGGCTCAAAGTCCACAGCACAGGGAATGGCACTTTTTATTGCTCTGGTTGTGCCTGTCCTGGGGAAGGGGGCTGGTCCTCACTGCAGGGAAGCTCCTTGAGGGGTCCTGGGGCAGGGTCCTCAGGATGATTCTGCAGTACCCCTGACTCTGGTGTCTTCTTTAAAGTGGCCTCTTCAGTTCCTTCTTTGGCCATTTTCTAAGAATCTGACCAATACCAGTTCCTTCCTGAATTTAACTTGCTCTAAAGCCAAATCAACTTGGATGAAGCGACCAGGATCGGTGCATTTTCTTCTCTTGGTTCCCCATATGAATGGAGGTTATCGTTGCAAGAAGGTGGGACAGTCATATTTTATTCACTGCTTTGATGCTGAATCTTGACAAATATTAAAAGTGAAGAGTATACGGGGAGGGGATCCCAACCCAAGCCAGGAAGCTTTTGAGTGGCTAGAAAAATCATTGCATTAAGCCGTAATAAACATCAGTCTGCAGGTATGTTATAGTTTTATGTTTTTTAGAGAACATTTCTACCTGTAACTGCTTTTGTATTGGAGTAGGAAAGCTGGACCCAAATCTGAAAACCTTTCATCTGTTAGCCCTAATACATACTCACAAGTACATCGCAGTCTTGGGGAAGTACAATTAAAAGGCGTAATCCTTTTTTCAAGTCCTCAGGTTTAATTTTCATGATTACGGTAGATTATGAGGCATTCTGCGTCTCGGTCTCCAAGAGAGACAGCGCCTTCTCTTCAGTCCCTTTCAACAGTTGTTTATGGCAGTTTCAGCCTCTTTCTGCCTCTCGGAGGCTCTTTATTTTTAAAGCAAGGCAGACAAGGCCTAAAATTATTCCATTAAAGAGGGGCAATTTTTGTAATGGGACTTAGAGTGCTTTGCAGAAGTGCAGGCAAGTTTCTTCAATATCCTGAGCATTATTCGCTCATTTAGTTAAATGATGTTTCTAATTCCCTGGTAATTACGTGTAATGAGGCACTTTTTCTCTTCTTGATGAGACTTTAGCCTAATATGAGATGGCGTATTTTTTTCTTTTTTTTTTTTTCCATGGGGATAATTACCCCTTCCCAGGAAAAGCAGGGTTTGTTGCACAGAATATAGCAAATTATTTTATTTCCTGCCATCTTGACTGCCAGTAAATTATAAAATTAAGTTTCAGTGTTGCATTAGCACCATTTTGGAAAAAGCTCCAGACTATTTTTCTTTTTCTTTTCTTTCTTTTTTCTTTTTTCTTTTCTTTTCTTTCTTTTTTCTTTTTTCTTTTCTTTTCTTTCTTTTTTTTTTTTTTTTTAAAATTCATGTACTGCTGTCCTCTGGGATTGTAGAGGCTATTATTCATAGAATAGATGTTTTTCTGCCAATTCCTAGTATTCAGATGTATTGAAGCAGCAACATAGGTTTAATTTTTCTGGCTGATATCCAACGTAGAATGTTCTTGTAAGCGTCTTTGTGTTCGGATAATTATCATCACAAAGTTAAGTAATATGTCCCTTCTTTCTCTGCTCTCCCCTCACTCCTCCTTTGGATGTCAAATTACCTTTTTTTTGTGCAGTGCTTCAATTAGATGCAAAGCAACTAAATTTGTATCACATGAAAGTGGTGACACCAACTATTAAAAGGCAAGAAATTCAGAGTTAATATAGTCACTCTCCCTCACTCTTGCTGTTGTTAAAAAGCAAATTTGAAGAGAGAAAAATATGAAGAGAACATAATTAATTAAGGACAATGTCATGTCATATTTTTACTGATTTTAGAATAGTACGTGTGTGTGCATGTGTGTCCATGCATGCGTGTGTGTGTGTGTGCTTCTGCTTTTTTGGTCTTTGTTTCTGAAGAAGAAATATTTCTTAGGTAGCAGAATGGGATGGAAAGAGAAAAAGAGAGCCGAGAACTGGGAGTCAGGTGCTAGAGTTTTAGGCTCTGCCTCACCTGGCTGTGTGGTTTGGGCGTGACGACCTTTTCGAGCCTCAGTTTCCTCCTCTGGAAAATGCACGGGTTCCAGCAGAAGAGCTGTAAGAGTTTAGGAACCTGAAAGGTCTCCATTTTAATTAGTGAAAGGATCATGTATTGGGGTCATTCCAAAGCAGCCTAGATTTGAGGTGTGTGTGTTCCATTACTTTAGTGGAACATATACCTGTGGCTTCTAATCGATGTCCCAGTATTTTCTTTTTCTTGAGGATGACTGAAGACTCTTTTTGTTTGTCCTTTTCGTATAAATGGAAAACACCTGTTTGATGTGGGCTGATTTCTCCATGTTTCGGGAATGGGGAATGTTCACTGAAATGATGAGCCTTTCTCACTCACGTGTGTCATCAACCTGCAATAAAAACCTCCCATCTGGAGTTTTTATTTTAAGAAACTGCTGTTCGGGGTAATTCTGTTTTAGGGTATTTGTGTTACTTACTTCATTTTTCCCCTTGGGATCACCGAGATTCATCTGCTGCTTCCTGGTGGAATGTGTTTGTCTCCTGTGTGTTGGATGACTCTGGTGCCCAACCTGGGGACCTGGCACAGGCCAGCACCTGTGGCCTAAGTACCCCTGTGTCACAGTAAGAAGTACACTTTACACTGGGTTGGATAGTGTCCACACAAAATTCATGTCCATCCAGAACCCATGAATGTGACCTTGTTTGGAAATAGGGTCTTTGCAAATGCAATCCAGGTAAGATGTGGCCATATGCAATTAGGGTGGGCCCTAAATCCAATGTGACTACTGTCCTTATAAGAAGAGGAACATTTGCGCAGACACACAGAAGGAAGATGGAGGCAGAGATTGGAGTGATGCACTTACAAGCCAAGGCACACTGGGGACACCAGAAGCTGGAAGAGGCAAGCATCCACTAGAGGCTTTGGAGGGAGCACACCCTGCCAACACCTTGATTGTAGACTTCTGGACCCCAGAACTGAGAGTAAATCTCTGTTGTTTGAAGTCACCAAGTTCAGGGTAATTTGTTACAGCAGCGATAGAAAACTAATACAGGCTCTAAGGCACATTCTGATAATTCTGCATCTAGGTAGAAACTGCTGATGAAACCTTTTTTGTGTGTGATTAGTTTGACATATTTCCGTCACTTATAAACATCTATACAAATCTCAGAAAAGAATTTCCCCCTTGGGGGAAAATGGATCTGTATTTTTAATTTTTCCAGCTTTACTGAGATATAATTGACATATAACGTGGTGTAAGTTTAAGGTGTACAACATGTTGATTTGATACACTTATATACAGTGAAATGATTACCGCTGTGTCATTAGCTAACACCTCTGTCACCCCACATAACAGCCATTTCTTTTTTTGTGATGAGAACCTTGAAGATCTACTCTCTTAGCAACTTTCAAGTATATAGTACAGTATAATAATCACTATGCTGTACATTAGATCCCCAAACATATTCGTTCCTATGACTGAAAAGTTTCTCCCCTTTGACCAACATCTCTCCATTTTCCCCAAACCTCAAACCCTGGTAATAGCCATTCTACTCTGTTTCTATGACTTTGGCTCTTTTTAGATTTCACACATAAGGGATACCATACAGTATTTGGCTTTGGCTTTGGCTTCTTCCACTTAGCATAATGCCCATAAGGTCCATCTGTGTAGTCACAAATGGCAGGATTTCTTTCTTTCTCATGGCTGAATGATACTCCATTGTGTATTTGTACCACATCTTCTTTACCCACTCATTAGTTGACGGTCACTTAGGTTGCTTCCATGTCTTGACTCTTGTGAATAATGCTGAAGCGAACCTGGGACTGCATATATCTCTTCAAGATCCTGACTTCGTTTCCTTTGGATATATACCCAGAAGCGGGATTGCTGCAACATTTTAAATTTTTTGAGGAGCCTCCATACTGTTTTCCATATGGTTGTACCAATTTATACTCCCACCAACAGTGCACAAGTTTGATCTTTTCTCCACATCCTCGGCAACACTTGTTATCTCTCGGTTTTTTGATGAGTCATTCTAATAGGTGTGAGGTGTTGTCTCCCTTGTGGTTTTTGTTTACATTTTCCTTATTAATAGTGATGCTGAGCATCTTTTCATGTACCTGTTGGCCATTTGTATTGACACATATTTTAACTGGTGGTTAAATATGGAGGGTGTAAGATGCCACTGGCCCATGTGGGATTGGCCAAATGTTTTGTCTGCTCGTCCAGGCCTGAGCATCCCCAGGGAGGAAGCCAACCTCTGGGCTGGCCTAACACAAGCTTCCAGTTGTTTGTTGCTACTTTAAGGGAACCTTGGGAGTGTTCAGTGGACATCTCAGGGGAGGTGAAGTCAGCAGGGCAGGCTTGGCTGCCCTTCCTCCTTCCTGACTTTAGTCTTTCCACCTGTAAAATGGAACTACTAATGCACTAAACTGTGCGTGAGCGTCAGGTGAAATCAAGAACATGTGATTTAATTCTGCAGTGAGCTCGGTAGATAATTGTTGTTGTTATTTTGATTTCATGTTGGTAAGCCGACCCCCAGGCTTTGAAATGGATACCTGGAGACGAATCTGTGTTGTAATCTCAAGTTACAACTCTGGAGAAGGAATTTTTATTTGTAAGAATGAACAATGGTAGAGGAAACCTGTGTCGCGCTGAATTCAAGAAATGGGACACCCGGCCACTGGCATTGGGGACGCTTCCAGCAGATTCGGCAACCTTTGCTTGAGTTCTTGTTCACTGCAATGACCACTGACCACTTGCTGAGACATCTTCACCAATGTCCAGGTGATCCTCATGTTGTTCCTTGGGTGGCCGAGGGTGGAGGCTGAGGGAGCAGGTGAAAAGGGGGAGGGCTGGCAGTTCCTCTTAGCGTAGGAATCAACACAGATTTGAATATTCAGTCCTAAGGGTTATAAATAATGTGAGTTTTCATTGACGGGAAAGCAGTGCTACATTTAGTACAATAATTAGTTATTTGATTACTTTTGTTTTAGCCTGAAGTAGAGGACAATTGACAAATGTGAATACCTCTGAGACTGATGGGGCACAGTAAACTAACTTTATTTATTACAAAATGCAATTTTATTAATATGAATTGACAGTAATTAATTTGCTAGTGTTGATGTTGTTAATAATTGCATGTAATTTATGAAATATTCATGCTAGAGCAGAATAAAATAACGCATAGGTCCTCTGGCTTATTTGTTTAAAAGGCTGAATATTTCAACAAAGCTTTTCGAATTCAGTGTATTCATATTACAGTGGCTTGAAATCCCACAAAATAACCACAAATATTTGGTTGCATTGTGCCTTTACATTCCTTATTTTAGCAGTTCTTAACTTGACTTCCAGGCACTTCCAGGGATACTGTGACTGTACCTCAGCACACCATGACACTCCTGAAATTAAATAGGAGAATGTAATTTTTACGAGCATCCTCCAAAGATAAAGTACTTACCACTGCACTGTCTATCTTAATCTTCATAAAAATTCCAAAAATAGCTATTTTATTCCCATTTCACAGGTAAGGAAACTAAGGCTGTGAGTGGAGAAGCCTTGGTTCTCGGTAGCCGTGCAAGGTCAAGTGGCAGAGGCAAGCCTCAGCCCAGGTCCTCTAGCTCCTCAATCCAGGACCCACAGAGTGAAATCTAATTTTGCTTTTATTCCAATTTTTTTTTTTTTCTGAATGAAAGTATGGGCTGTTTCCCCCTCCTAATTCAGTTTGGCCCTCTTGTTCCTAGAAAAGGATTGTAATTAGAGAGAATCACAATTGAATTGAGCTAATGTGATCAATGACATAGGAGCTGGAGTCTGTGACCTGGCTCTGTCGAGGCCTTTAGTCACTGTCTCACTTCACAGGCCCCTTCCCCACTCTGCGGGCTGCAGCCCCGGGGCCCCAGGGCAGCTGTGTTTAGGGGGCAGAGAGGCAGCTGTTGCGTTCTGGAACATGTGCCCGGAGATCCTGGCTCATTTCTAACTCCCTGGGCTGACTTCACAGGCCTGCAACCTGTTCCCACACTCAGAAGGGCCCCTGCATCTGGTTTCCTATTGTCAGCATCCTGAGATTCTGAATCACTTTTAAACAGCAGACCCCACGTTTTCATTTAGCACTGGCCTTGAAAATTATGTAGCTGGTTCCGCGCTCCCTCTGGAACTCGGAGACAAGTCGTCTTGCCCCTCTGAGCCTCAGCTCTTTATCTGAGAAACGAAGATAGGATGTTTTACTCCACAGAGTTCTCAAGGGGTTAAGTGAGAGCATGCCCATGAATGCAACCCACGGCCAATGCCGGGCATCTGTATTAGAGACTGTCTTCCAGCATCAACATCTTTCAGGCCTCACTGAGTGAGCAAGCGCTGGAGCTTGTTCCAGAAGGAGGGCAGCAGGGAGTCTGAGTCCAGTCCAGGCCTCTTCCTGAGCCCCTCCGAGCCCCGTCCCAGGTCAGAGCCACTGGATACTTAAAAATCCGACAAAGACCTAAGTCCACAAATAATTCAGGGTGATAAGTTTGCCCCACATTTTTGGCTGGGGTCTTCGGAGGTCAGCTCTGGAGACAGACAAATGGGGGGAAGTTTAGGGTTCAAAAAACCACCTACGGTGTACGAGTTTTTAGCCCTCAGGCATGTGCCCTACTCATTTTGAGAAGAAAAGAAAAATGCTTTTTGCGCAGAGTTTCCAACTGAAGTTTGTCTTTCTACCTGTGACCTCGGACAGGTCAGTCTTCTCATTTGTAAAATGATAATGTTGGTTACCCCCTGGGGTTGTGGGGCGCATTAAATAAGGAAATGCAGGTGGAGCTCTTGGCACAGTGCTTGGCCTGTATACAGGAAGCACTCAGTGAGAGTTAGATTGTCTTTGCCTTCGTCTTCTGATTATTATTAATTGATAACACTTGTGGGGCTAGCAGACCTCTCAGCTCTCTTTGGCAGGGTAGATGAAGGGTTAAACTGAGGGCAGAGGTGGCACTCTAGGCCTGCCGAACCCCGCTGGCTGCCCCGGCTCCCCCATTTCTCCCTCTGTTCCTCCCCCATGAATACACTGGGGGGTGACTTGTCACCTTTGCTGCCTCCAAGCCCCAAAACCTGCGGAGAGGTTTCAGGTGGGAGCTGGGCTACCATACTGCAGGCTTCTTCCTTGAACCTTGAGCTTTACTCGCTGGACAGTATCTTTATGATCTCCCTGTACTAGGACTGTGATCTAAGTGTCTGCACCCAGAACGCACTCATAGGGGAGCTCCTTATGGATACAGAACACTTTATTCCATTCTGCCTTGAGGCTGACTCGCAGTGAACTACGGTTGAGTGAAGAATGAAACTGAACCTTGAAAGGAAAGGACCTTCTGTTTATAGACAGCACTTTTTTCTCTTTTGCCATTTTATCAATTTTAAGCATACAATTCAGTGGCATCAAGCACATCCACGATGTTGTGCAACCATTGCCACTTTCCATTTCCAGAGCTCTTTCATCATCTGACTCTGAAGCTCTGTACTAATTAAGCAATGACTCTGCATTCTCCCTTTCCCCAGCCCCTGGCCACCACCATCCTTCTTTCTGTCTCTATGGATTTGTCTATTCTGGGTGCCTCAGAATAGACAAATGCAATTGGACAAATGAATAGACATGTGTAATTGGAGTCACACAACATTTGTCCTTTTGTATCTAGCTGCTTTCACATAGCATGTTTTCAAGTTTCATCCATGCTGGAACATGTATCAGAATTTCATTCCTTTTTAAGGCTGAATAATATTCCACTGCTTGGATAGACCACATTTGGTTTACCCATTCATCAATCAATGGACAGATGGGGTTGCTTGGGTTTTGCCTACCTTTGGCTATTTTGAATAGTGCTGCTGTGAACATGATGTGTAAGTATCTTTGAGTCCCTGCTTTCAGTTCTTCTGGATATATACCTAGGAATGGAATTACTAGGTCATATGATGATTCTGTGTTTTTTGTTTTTGGAAGAACTGTCAAACTGTTTTCCATGCAGCTGCACCATTTTACATTCCCCCTAGCAATGGATGAGGGCTCAGTTTCTATACATCTTTGCCTACACTTGTTATTTTAGGTAAGTACTTTTAGCCCCGAGGCAAACCATCTCCTTGTTCTTCCTATAAATATATAGGCATCTTTGCTGAAAGCAGGCTTCCATTCTAAGCTGGCAAGAACCAGTTAAGGAAAGGAGACAGTCTGGGAGAGACGCGGTCATTAACCTTTGCTCCACGATGCTGAGGCCAGCCCTGCTCCTTAGTAAACGGACGGGGTAATCTCTGTGGCTGGGGCAGTTGAGTGCCCACACTCCTCTCTGCTTTTCCCGGGACAAGAGCGTCAGGGAAATGGAGGGCATAGTGGGGGGAAAGCGGTGGCCTCTGCTGCCGTTCTTGGTTAATTCTGTCTAAAGAATGTGCAGTGAAATTTGTGTCCATATGACCCACTGCAGCAAGTAATGAACCTCTCTTTTCTGGGCAGAGGTATGGGTGGGGTGTGGCGGCCGGGCCCACTGAGGGGCAGGATGAATAGGCCAGGCGCTTTGTGCTGGAGCCAGCGTTTGGACTGTAACTCTAATCGTTTTCGTGATCCACGAGCCTCATGAGCACACCGAGCCATCAAACACCCCCCGCTCCGCCCTTCACGTGGGACCCCAGTGGGTGTCAATTGGGGCTGCTCTATGGAAATGGTGTCCTGGGATTCCAAAAACACAGCATCTCAGCCCACCAGGCCCTCTCTCTGCAGCAGAAGGCAAATGGCCTGGAGGGAGGATGAGGGTCCTGGGTTCTCTGGACTGAGAACCCCTGGATCTGCTAGAGATTCTGACCTGTCCCTGCAGTGACCAAGGCACTGGGAGGGGGCTCGTCTTCATTGGTGTAGCTGGCCTTCTTCCCTGGTGAAGGGCTGAGGCTGGCAGGAGTCTCTGGGTGCCACAAGGGTCCATCTGCAGGGCAGGACCTGCATGCAGGCATGCTGACCTGTGGCACAGGACTGACAGGGACAGGGGATGGTCCTTAAGTGAAGGCAAATGGAGAGAGAGAGAGTGCATATCAACGACCAGTAATTCCTGAACACTCCAGGCTCAGTGCCAGTGGAGGGGTGGTGGGCACAGAACCACTGTCCTGCCTTCCTGGGCACTTGCCTTCCTGGGCTCTTGCTTGGGCAGCGAGTGGTGCCTGTGCTTGTTGAGTGCTGTGTGTGTGGCACGGTGCCGCGTCCTGGGCCGAGCCCTCACCCACCACCCTATGGTGGGGATTCCTGGCTCCACTTTGCAGCATGACTTGGGTTGTCACTATATTTCCCAGTTGCGTGGCTTTGGGAAGTCAGTGGACCTCTCTGAGCCTTAGTTTCATCATCTAGAAGTGGGGATAATAGTCTTCATGGGGAGAATAAATGTGAAAACCCTGTCTGTAAAGGAGAAAACCTGTTTTACATGTTGGTGCTATATGGGGTGCAAAAACCACTGTATCACAAAGTTATGAAGATGTTAGGAGATATATGAACGAATAATGAGAACTTAGAATAGCTTACATGTTCAGGTGCAAATGTTGATGGAATCGCGTGCAATTATAAGCAATACCAGCAGGATAACCACTGCCCAGCTAGTGGGGGCTGAACAGGGATCTGCACTCTGGTCCTTCAGAGACCAAAGCCCATGTTTTTAAGCACCACACTGCAGGGCCCCTGCTAGCTTTTGTGAGTCTCAAAACCACCCTGTTCTGGAGGCCAGGAAAGAATTAATAACCCCTTTAAAAGATGGGGAGACTGAAGTTGGAGAGAGGACCCGATACCTGGAGAAATACTAGGCAGTAGGGGCTGAGGACATTTAATTTCAGAAGCTGGGGTCTGGAGTTCATAATTCATTCATTTATTTAACAAATGTTTATTGAGCAGATATTATGTACCAGGGACTGGTCTGGGTGTTTTGGGCACCATGGTGAGCAAAACCAGATACAGTTGCAGCTCTCATGGAGCTTCTGGGCTATGGAGGAGGCAGAGCAAGTAACTAACCACACAAATGAGCTGTGCTGTTGTAAAGGATGCAGGCATCTGCAAACGGCAGACACGTGATGTAAGGAGGGCCTGGAAAAGGCTGTTGGGCAGCTTCCGCCTTCTAGAAAGGAAGATAAAGAGGGAGGGAGGCCTGAGCAAAGGCCCTGGGGCAGCTCCAAGGGACTGTGGCGTTGGAGCTGAGAGCAGGGAGCGAGGGTGGGACAATATATGGTGGGGGAAGGGGGTCAGGGCCATGTTACGGGGTTTTGTCCTTATCCTGAGAGCAGTGGGAAGCTTTCTGAGGGTTTTCACCAGGAGAATGATACAGATCAAATTTGGGCTCTGAAAAGTTCACTCTAGCTTCAGTGTGGAGAATCCGCTCGGAGCAAAACCATTCAAAGTGACAAAAAACAAAGAACATACCAGTTGAGTAAAATCTTAAATAGCTGATTCATTAACTAGACTAACAAAGTCAAGAAATGCTCCCACCAGGACTTCCCTGGTGGCGCAGTGGTTAAGAATCCGCCTGCCAATGCAGGGCACACGGGTTCCAGCCCTGGTCCAGGAAGATCCCACGTGCTGTGGAGCAACTAAGCCCATGCGCCACAACTACGGAGCCTGCACTCTAGAGCCCACGAGCCACAACTACTGAGCCTGCGTGCCACAACTACTGAAGCCCGCGCGCCTAGAGCCTGTGCTCTGCAGCAAGAGAAGCCACCGCAATGAGAAGCCCGCACACTGCAAGAAGAGTAGCCCTCGCTCGCCGCAACTAGAGAAAGCCCACCTGCAGCAACGAAGACCCAACACAGCCAAAAATAAACAAATAAAATAAATAAATTTATTAAAAAAAAAGAAATGCCCCCACCCAATCACTCGCACGTGTGCATGGCATGTGCACAGCATCATCACAGCACACCTGGGCATACGACCAGATGGAGGACGTCCCCGAGCCTCTCGTTTCTGTGCCCACACAGTTGGCTCAGCACCTGAGCTGACTTCCTGGGCCCTCAAGACGTGCCTGCTGTGGACTTATATACGCTACTAAATGTAAAACAGATAGCTAGTGGGAAGCAGCCGCATAGCACAGGGAGATCAGCTCGGTGCTTTGTGACCGCCCAGAGGGGTGGGATAGGGAGGGTGGGAGGGAGATGCAGGAGGGAGGAGATGTGGGGATATATGTTTATGTATAGCTGATTCTCTTTGTTATAAAGCAGAAAGTAACACACCATTGTAAAGCAATTATACTCCAATAAAGATGTTTAAAAAAAAAAAAAGACATGCCTGCTGCATAAATGGACACATGAGTGATGGTGCCATCCTGCCAGCCAGGCTGTGACATCTGAGTCCACACTCCGTGAGGTGAGAGGATTTCTGAGGGTGCCTGTTTCCAGGGTACTGACTCCCCCCTCATCCCTCCAAGCTTAGGGGCTGGTAGGTTGGTCCCTGAGGGGCTGGGCAGTGGAAGTAGGAGGTGCTGAGGGTAGGAATGAGAAAGTAACTGCTTAGTACTGAGAAGTCCAAGGGGAAGGTCACTTAAAACCACACCTGCACCCCTGCACACCATCCTTCGGGGAGACCGTGAAGGAAGGAGAATGGGGAGTTAATATCAAACCTGTAAGGTGGTTTTTTTTTTAAGATATTTTATTTAAAGTAATTTTTTAATTAAAAAAATTTTATTGGTGCATGGTTGATTTACAATGTTGTGTTAGTTTCAGGTGTATAGCAAACTGATTCAGTTATACATATACATATATCCATTCTTTTTCAGATTCTTTTCTCATGTAGGTTATCACAGAATACTGAGTAGAGTTCCCTGTGCTGTATCGTAGGTCCTTGTTGGTTATCCATCTTATATATAGTACTGTGTGTATGTTAATCTCAAGTTCCTGATTTATCCCTCCCCGAGCCTGTACAATTAAAGACTAAGGGTCCCTCAAAACAGAGGAGACTTGAGGGTGGGCGTGGGGGAGGGTGGGGGCTGGGTTCCTTCCCATGTCATGCACATGTGCCCCCTCTCCCTGGAACTTCCGTGGTGTGCTCTTTTTTTTTTTTTTTGGCTGCTTTGGGTCCTTGTTGCTGAGTATGGGCTTTCTCCAGTTGCGGTGAGCGGGAGCTACTCTTCGTTGCGGTGCACGGGTCTCTCACTGCGGTGGCTTTTCTTGTGGAGCACGGGGCTCTAGGTGCGCGGGCTTCAGTAGTTGTGGCACGTGGACTCAGTAGTTGTGGTTCGCGGGCTCTGGAGCACAGGCTCAGTAGTTGTGGCGCACGGGCTTAGCTGCTCCGTGGCATGTGGGATCCTCCCAGACCAGGGATCAAACCCATGTCCCGCATTGGCAGGCGGATTCTTAACCACTGCGCCACCAGGGGAAGTCCCCCGTGGTGTGCTCTTAATGGGGCCATTTCTTACACTCGCTGCCTCAGAACTGGAGGTGGGCCGGGTGAATGAGTTTAAGAGGGAGCCTTGGCTTTTCCGGCAGCAATCTGGGAAAAGACATCAGCAGGAGAGAGATTGGCGAGAGAGCAGGAGCTTGCCAGGGTGAAGGGTTACTCTTTTATAACTTGGAGGCCTGGACAGTGAGATGCACCCTTCCTGCTGGCTCCGCTGCAGCCTCTGCCACTCCATCTAGCCTGACCTGTGGTTTGAGATGAGCCAGTCAATTCCTTGAGGGTGATGGAGAGAATGAATGCGTCACAAAGCAATTTGGTGCCAAGTGTCTGAAGGAGGAGTGGCAGCTAGAGACAGAGGGGTCGGTGGGGGGGCTCACGTGGTGCGGGGGCCACCTGACTGGGGTCCCTGGGGCCCATATCAGAGCTGGGATTCTCCAGGACTGAGCTGTGTTTGCTCAGCCTTGTGGCTTGTGAGATGGGTCAGCCTGGGTAGGTGTCCAAGTCTGTCCTGGTGTATTAATTATCTATCGCTACCCAAACCTTAGTGGCTTCAAACAAAAAATTAGGATTTCAAACAGCCCATGGGACAGAAATCCACGAGTGGCTTATTTGGGCCCTGGCACAGGGCCTCTCAGGAGGCTGCAGTCAAGCTCTTGGTGGGTGGGGCTCCAGGCATCTCAAAGCTCAACTGGGGCTGGTGAATTCACCTCCAAGAGAGCTCACTTGCCTGCCTGGCAAGTTAGCGCTGGCTGTCGGCAGGAGGCCTCAGTTCCTTGCCGCGTGGACCTCTCCGTCGGGCTGCTTGAGTGTCCTCACAACAGGGTGGCCAGCTTCCCTGAGAATGAGCATCCAAAGGTGAAAGCAGTGACTTTCAGGACCAACCTCAGAGTCACGCTCTGCCAGTTTGCAATGTACTGTTGGTTTCACAGGGCAGCCCTCTTTCGTACGGAGGGGACCACACAGGGACGTAAATACTCAGACGCAAGGATCACTGGGGACCATCTGGAGGCTGGCAACCCCACCCGTAAGAGAGCAACTGTGTGTGCACGCTGCCTTGATGTGGGGATAAAAGGAGATCTTGGACTTCCCTGGGGGTGCAGTGGTTAAGAATCCGCCTGCAAATGCAGGGGACATGGGTTCGAGCCCTGGTCCGGGAAGACCCTACATGCCGCGGAGCAACTAAGCCCGTGTGGCACAACGACTGAGGCTGTGCTGTTGAGCCCACGAGCCACAGCTGCTGAGCCTGTATGCCACAACTACTGAAGCCTGCTCACCTAGAGCCCATGCTCCACTACAAGGGAACCCACTGCAATGAGAAGCCTGTGCACCGCAACAAAGAGTAGCCCACGCTTGCTGCAACTAGAGAAATGCCGGTGCGCAGTAATGAAGACCCAAAGCAGCCAAAAAAAGAAAAGGAGATCTTGTGTGGGAAAGAACTCAGAGAAGCAGAGGGGTGGGACGTGCTGTCATGGTTAGGAGCTCAGGCTTGGGGCACGACAGGATGAGGCGTCTGAAATGAGAGGTGCTGTAAGGGTAAAACACACTTCAGATTTCTAGGACTTAATATGAAAAAGAGAATGTAAATGATCTCATTAAATGTTGAAATGATATTTTGGATAGTGTGCTAAAGACATTTTTTATTAAAATCAATTTCACTTGTTTCTTTTCATTTGTTAAGGTGGCTACTAGAAAATTTAAAATGACAGATGTGGCTGGCATTTTATTTCATCAGATAGCGCTGGCCTGGGCCATGAGCCCGGGATTGGAGTCCTCATCTATCTCCCCCGCAGAAGTTCCAGAGGGCTCAGTGCATGGCTGAGTGAGTGCTCTGAGCACAGTACACATCCAGGGAATGTTGAATAGGCAGCTGGGGAGAGGGAATACCAAGATCTTTGGCGTCAGACAAACCTGGATTCGAATCCTGGCTCCATTTCCAAGGTCCCTAACCTGTATGATCAGAGATTCCACACCCGTAGAATGCCTCCCCCAGTCTCTGCTCAGCTCATTTTGCTCAATTCAGATGAAAATGCAAACGAGGTGGGACCTTGGACTAATGGGAGGGTTCATTATGCAGGTTCTTCGTATAAATGCACGCTGGCCTCAGGCTAGAAGCAGCTAAGGGGCTCACTGGGGACTAGGCTAAGGAGTGGCAGCATGTGAGCTGAGACACATGGGCAGGCCTGTACCTGTACCACCAGCCACATGGTGGCCGTTGGCAGAAGCAGCTTTGGATTTTCTGATTTTCCTGTTCTGCTTCTGTGTCCCTCTGTGGCCTTGTCTTGATCCCTGATGGAAGCGGAGGCTACCTACCAGGGAGTGAGAACAGATCAGCCTGCCAGTACTGTCCCATGCCCTTATCCCATCATGGGCGACAGCTTGAGGAGGTGCCTCCTGACAGGGGAAACTGGTCCCAGGGCAGTGGAGCAGCGACATGTCAGAGGGGCAGCCCACCTCCCCAGGGCCCCTCCGCAGGGGCCTCCCTCCCCATCCCTCCCCTGAGAACCAGCTCTGAGCTCCACACCCTATCTCTGTTCCCAGAGGGAGCGGAGACAAACAAAAGGGAGTCGTTTTTGCTGTTATCAAGACACAAAATCCTTACACTTAATTAAAACATGCCATGGCAACCAGCGTGGTGCGGGTAGCTAGGCTCGGAGTGTCCGTCGCCACCGAGGGTGATGCCCACGTGCCGTCTCTTTGTTCCAGGAGAGGTGACCGCGCTGTGCCTTTTGTGAGCATGGCCTTTGTCTGCAGCTCCAAGGGTGGAAACTTGGGGCCTCACTGGGGCTGACGCTTGTGGCCATTTTTGGGCCAGGGCCCTCTCTAGGCTAGGAAGCCAGGCAATCCCAGAGCAGGTTTGGACCCCCCTACATCAGCTGAAGGCCCCAATGGGGACAAAGTTGTGACCAGATGCAGTCCCCATACTCTGGATGCTGCTGGGTGGGACACACACAGCCAGATTGCTACTGGACAGGGGATACAGACTTTGGTAGGGAGGCAAGCATCTGGTGGGAGGAATCAGAGAAGGCTTCCTGGAGGAGGGTTCACCTGAGTATTAGTCAGGAGTTGCGGGAATAGCCAGAGTCTGGTGGAAGGAGTGGCACAAGCCCAGGCATGGAGGTGAGAGAGAGCACGGTGTGCGGGGGCTGACGCAGGTCTGTGCTCCTAGACCACGAGATGCCAGGAGAAAGTTTAGGGGACCGCAGCTGAGAGGCATAGATGTTCCTTGGTGTGGGAGACAGGGAGCCACAGAAGGTTGCTGAGTAGATGAGAGTCAGGTCAGAGTCTGCTGAGCTGGGTGTGTGGCACTGGGCAGAGTCCCGTCCAACGCCGCCGAATGCCCCTGCCCGGGGACCCTGACCCACCCACCGCGGAGGAGCTGGCAGCCTCGCCCGCAAGCCATGTCCCTTCATGTTTTTGCTTTCAGTCACGTTTTCTTCATGCTCAACAGCTTTCATCTGAAAAAGGAAATTTGCAGAAAATGAGACACCAGCGCCACTTGCCGTGAAGGAGATGCGAGGGCAGAAGTGGCTGGAGTAGGAGTGGTGCGGGTCTGAAGGGGCCCCAGCCTGGCTCACAGGGGGGAAAAAATGATGGCTTCTCTCTCTCCTCTCTTCCTGTGAGGTTCAGACTTCTGCTGCGGCCACAAGGGGTTCCTGGTGGGGAGAGTGGATGACCTCAGAGAATTCTGATTCCCACTGCAGAAGGACACGGCAAAGTGCATGCCCAGTGCAAGGAAACTCAGCATCCAGGGACTGGAGCAGTCTTGGAGTCAGGTGTCAGACAGCTGTGTGACCTCAGGCAAGTCACTTAACCTTTCTGAGCCTTGGGTTTCTCATTTTTAACACAGGGAAAGGATAAAATCACTTATGTGAAACATGTAGCAGGTGCTTGCTGCACAGAAGTTCTTCAAAACGTGACATCTGTTGTTTCCAGTTCAAAGTGACAGACAAGTGAACTGAGTCCAATGTGGTTCACTTACATCAGAGCTCATCAACTTCAGATTTCTCCAGGAGTCTGAAGGCTTTCGAGGCTGGCTGTGGAGAGAGAGGGACCGCTTTAGCGATGCAACTCCCTTCTTTAGCAGTGGTAGAAAACCCTCTGGAACACAGGGACAGGGTGAACCTTTCCTTGACAGAAGCCAACCCAGGGCCCTTCCCCAGAAGGGGAGTGTCTGCAGCCGTAGACAAGAGGGTCCCAGGGCATCTGCTTCCTCTACTGCCTGTGCACAGTGGGCTTCAGGTACTGATGCCAGGCCAGCGGTGACAGCGTTGGCTGTAGCCAAGAGAGTCCTTAGATTTAAGAGCCAAGTCCTTAGACTTGGATTTAAGATACAACTGCCTTAATACCCTAAATTAAAGTTCTATTAAGGTTTCTTATGTTCCAGATGCCTTGAGCTACTGCATAGAGAACGCAGGCTCTTGGGTCATGTGTCTCGTGGCTCTAGACTAGGCAGGAGACGACACAGGCCGGCATGGCATGCATGGGGCCAGGGTGGGAAGCCCAGAAACCTCATTTTGGGGACTTCTTTGTCCAGAGACAGAATCCATCTCAGTACAAAGGCTGTTGCTTGGGTGGGGTAGATTTCCAGGGTCTTTAAATGCCATAAATACAGAGGCTCTGATTTAAGAGCCTCGTGGACAGTAATTTTTTAGGTCATTTATACAGCTTGAGGCCTTCCCCCTCCCATCCAGTTTTACCCTGTGTCTTCTCGAGCCCAGCCTGGGAAGGAGGAACTGGTTTTCTTTAAATAAACACGGGCTGCTGCATCCGATTCAGATGGGGGCGGTTTAAGGACCCTTGTGATTCCTCAGTTCGCTTCTAAGGTTTAGGACTTTGGAATGAATTAAAGCACCAAAGGCAAGAAGCCTGGAAGGGAGAAAATGATGATTCCAGCTGGTTCCTCCCAGCACCCGCGTTGCCTGTGGCAGTCTGCCCCACGGGGAGCCCGAGCCACTGAGAGGGAAATGGCACAATTCAGGACCGTTTAGAGACTGGGCTCATATATCAGCCATTAGGGAATTTTACTGGATGAGAAAATGAGAACTTTTTGTAGTTGCTAAAAAGCACCATTCTTAATTTGACCTCTTCTTGGCCGTGGGAGATGGGCACTTTATCTGAAACACAAGTGCACAGAAAAGGAAGAAAAAGAAAGCCATTGGTGTGAGGAGGGGCGGCCAGGCTGCATCCCGTTCCCGAGGCCACATATCTACCTTGGTCCCTGGACCAAGTTCGAGGGATAAGACAGGGTCATCAGCGACCCTGTCTTATGGCTCTGACGGGTGGAGGCTCTGATGGAAAGTGTGCTTTAAGACACTGTGGACCTAGAGATTATCATACTGAATGAAGTAAGTCAGACAGAGAAAGACAGATATCATGTGATATTGTTTATATGTGGAATCTATAAAAAATGATACAAATGAACTTATTTATAAAGGAGAAATAGTCTCACAGACATAGAAAACAGACACGGTTACCAAAGGGGAAAGGGTGGGGGAGCGATAAACTAGGAGTTTGGGTTTAAAATATAAACACTACTACGTATAAAATAGATGACTAACAAGGACTACTTACTGTATAGCACAGGAAACTACACTCAATATCTTGTAATAACCAATAATGGAAAAGAATCTAAAAAAGAACATATATATGTAACTGAATCACTTTGCTATACACCTGAAAGCAACACGACATTGTAAATCAACTGTATTTCAATAAATTTTTTTTTAAAACCTTCAAAAACAAAACAAAACAGATGCTGTGTACATTGGACCAAACCACACAGTGACTTAGTACTTGTAGCAAATGACATTTACAATCAAAGTTTGAAAGGTGCAGTTTTGCAGTAGCCTGAACAAAGCCCAAGAATAGGAGGGAAAGAGGTTTGAGGGGGCCAGAGTGGTGGGGTGGGTTGCTTCAAAGAAGAATTAGAAAAAACAAAGAGAGACTTTTATGAGTGGCATTTCCCATCCTGAGACTTCGTGACATAGAGTAGGACATCAGCTTTAACAGAATGCCAACCAAAAACGGCTTGGAGGATTGTTTATAGTCAGAGCGAATTTCTCATTTCTAAAATGACACTCTTCTAAGTCATGGGGAGACAATCACTACCAGAACTGGCAGTGAGGGATGAGGGGGTCCCCTTGCCTGGAACCCAAGCCCCCTCCCTTATGATAAATCAGAAGGACGCTTTTAGCAGCCTGGGCCTGTGTAGTAGGTGTGTAGGGATAGCTCACTGTGGCTTTAATTTGAATTTCTTGATTACAAGAGAGGTTGATTACCTTCTTGTATGTTTATTGGCATTTGGATTTCCTCTATGTGAAATGTCTCTTTAAGTCCTTTGCCCTTTAAAAAGTATTGGCTTGTTCGAGTTTAATCAAACTGATTTCTGGACTTCTCTATACGTCCCGGGTCCGAGCCTTTGTTGGTTTTAAGGAGTGCACATTTTTTTCTGCTCTGCTCTGTGGCTTCCTTTTTTCCCTCTCTTAATGGTATATTTTGATAAACAGAAATCTTAAAATTTTGGTGTAGTCGATTATATCAGGATTTTCCCTTATGGTTAATATTTTCTGTCTTGTTTTATAATTTTTCCCACAAAGATAGTCTTCTATGTAATTTTGCCTTTTACATTTAGGTCCATAATCTTCCTAGATGATTTTTGAGTGTAGTATGAGGTAAAGGTCCAATTAAATTTTTTCCATACGGATACCAAGCTGTCCCAGCTCTATTTATTATCCTTTTTCATTGCTTTACAGTGCTACCTTTACAATAAACCACATGTCCATATATGCATGAATTTGTATCTTGGTTTTATATTCTGTTCCATTGGTCTCAACTTGGCTATAATATAATATTCCTTTCCTATATTGCTGGATTTAGCATGTTAATATTGTTTAGGATTTTTACATCTATATGAACTCTTGAGAGAGATTGATGTATTTTTCCTTCATTGTACTGTCTCTATCAGGTTTTCATGTCAATCTTATGCTAGCCTAATGAGTTGGGGTATAGATCAACTATGTTTTAAGTATAATAGTCTGTCCAGGACACTGCTGCTTCTGCTAGATACCACCACTGCTACCACTGCATTTGAATTCTAACTTTCTCTTGTATTTCCTCATTTGCTCTATGTTCACAGTCCCCGGTGAAGGTGTCTGATTGGCTGAGCAGGCTGCCTGGGAGTGGGGAGATGGAGGCTCTGATTCCCTTACCTTTAGTGGTAGCAGGGGTTATACTGCTTTCCAAGACTGGGAGGAGGCTGTATGCTAGACAGTTCACTTCCCCTCCCGCCTCCTCCACGAAAAAGGATGAGTGTCCTTGAGAATACCCCTGTACTTATACTCGTTAAAGACTGAGAACTCTGAGTGGACCAAAGGAAAGAATGAAAAGGAAATGCATATATAGTTGTGTGGGTCATCACAATATACTGCATTTCAGATAACCTGAAATTCCTGGTGGTGAATGGGAACTGGGTATTTAAGGGCTCTTGATAATCTGCAGGATTTAACCTGATTTTAACTCAACATCACCGTCTAGTCATCACCTCTATGTACTTTAAAGCATCAGTGAGTTTTGAGGACTCAGGAGGTGATAAATGTGAAAACACCATGCACAGTATCCAGCACATAGCACATGCTCAAAAATTGCTTGTTTTGAATCTAAAACTTGGTTGATCAATTCTGTCTACAGTCATTCTTTAAAATGTTGTAAGAAGATCATGGCTGCTTGCTTCTTGCCTTTCCAAGTTGGCTGATCAGCGGAACCAGAACAGAAAATGCCATCCCTCTCGTGACCTTTGTCACTGGTCTCAGGATGCCTTGGAGAATTAAATCTTCCCTGAGGTGTAGGTTCTAAAGTAGGCTTCCAAGTTAAATTTGCATATAATTAGATTCCACCGTATTCACTTTTTACTACTCATTATTTTATGGACATCAGGCATGTGTGCCTTTAATTTCCCCTTTCAAAAAAAAACCAAACCCAAATATAAAACCCCGAGAGGGTCTTGTGTTTCCACTGTTATTTCTAGGTGGAGGGCTTGGTGATTTCACATGATTTGGGGGCTCTCTGGCACACATCCAGGTAGACACCTGTTCGTGGCTCAACGTTGGGATTGAGCTTTTTGCCTTTTTTCTCCTCCACTCCACACAGTTGCTGTCAATTCCCAGAAATTTGGTGACTTTTATGGTCTCAATAGGACAGCATTTTCAGAATATATTGGGTCCTGAATTCTATATCTGGCATGTAACTGAGACCTTCAAGTCCTAAATCCTTTAAGAGAATTGCATTATTATTATTATTTCTCCAGATTTCTCTTCCACTTGCCTATTGTTAGGACCCTCTGCTGCTCTGAGCCTCTCATGAAGCCCTGGAGGTGTCTTTGCTGTGTGTCTCCACTGAAGAATTGGCAGTAACAGTGCCCCCCAGGCACATGGAGGTGTCATTGCTTCACTGTTTTAATCAATCAGCAAGTGATTGCAGTCGCCTCATCCTGAATGTTCAGGGGGCCCTACAGTGTGTCCTGTTTTAGAGAAATGCCAGTGTATCTCAGTTCTTAGATTTTTGTTAGCTAATGTTGATAGAAGTTATCCTAAGGCAAAAAGCCTAGCTTAAAGAGTTTTTGTTTGTGAAGATTAAGTTTTCTGCTTATTTAATTCTTTTGCTCTCTGCTGCTTGTTCACATGGTTATAAAGAGAGCACAGTGCCTAGCAATACATGATTACTGAATGAACATTGTCTTCTAAAATTCTTTAATTTTTCTTTTTCTTCTTCTTTTTTTTTTTTTACAAAAGTAGCATATTATTTTGTAGAAAATTCAAATAATATATAAGCATCTGAAATAAAGTATAAGTGTCTTCTTGCCTTCTGCTCTAGTCCCACTCCTCAAGGGTTACTGTTGTTAAGCTTCATACATGTCTACATGTACACACACACACACTGCATATGCTTAGATTTTTTCCCCCTGAAAATGGAATCATTCCATCAGTAGTGTTTTTCAGTTCATTTTTTTCGATTTCCCCCAATATATCATCGTATGATAACATGTCAGTTACAATACATTGATCTAGTTCATTAATGGCAGTATAATAATCTATTTAGCTAATGCCATTGTTTTGCCATAGCAAACGATGCTGCTGCCAGCTACTTGGACAGCGGCCCTTGCACAGCTGTGTGAGTATCTCTGTTGCATAGATCCCTAGAATAAGATAGGACTTTCAATTAAAGCCCCCAGCACAGACACAAGCCTCAGAGGGCTGCTCCATAAATATTGGTTGATGACAATGCTATGTTGTCATATTAATTAGAACAGGAAGAGACCCATTAGGGCAACAAATGCACATTCATAGGGCAAACTGGTTCTATAGAAGGAGGATATAACACTTAATATTCTCATCTTTGAAAAGACAAACCACGTTAAATGTAATGAGTAGCAAGTTACCTGTATATCAGTGTGTAAACTATTCCCCAGGGAGTCTTAGCTTGACAGAATGCATAAAGTACAGATATTGCATTAAAGATAAAACTGAGGGAATATTTACCCAGCATGCTTACCTAGAAGATACACAATTTGATCTAGAGGCTTTTCCCGTATAAATTATTGTGGCCTCTACTTCAATCACAAACAGCCTTCAAGTTGGGCAATTGCCTTATAAAAAAAGGAGAAGAGAACAGTTTCCAATTGTGTGGAATGAAGCTTCAAAACCAGGCAACTCGGTTCTGATACAACAATTTAAACCGTCCGTCTCCTTATCTGATGTGGACATCATTTTTCAGAGGGGTGACCAGCTCAAATTAAATAGTTTTCCCGCAGACAGTCTGTCTGTCTTTTTTTTTTTTTCCCCCTTTCCTTAACCAGGCAGGGTGCTGTAGGACTCCGCTAATTTAGGAAGATTTGTCTGGGCAATGCCAAAGTGAGATGAATAGGAACAACTTTAACAGAGAAAAAAATGAGTGATATTTAAAAAAATGATAATAAAGAATGGTCAGAGGCGGATTTGACATGGGAGAATATATTCCTGCCTGGTTGATTGCCTCAGAAACCCCTTGAAACCCTGGGCTTTATTTGCAGATGATCTCCACTGTGGACCAAAGAGTTCAACAGGAAAAGAAATGAGCAAAATCAATGAGCTGGCTTGAGCCAAAGAGGGTCATCGAGCCACAGTGAGAAGAGGTGGGCTAGAGTGTCCCTGGGACCATTTTGATCAAATTGCCGTGGAGGAGGAGGGCTGCTTCTCACTGTCTCAGGGGCTTCACAGGCTCCCCCTGCCCTTCTCTGCACCTCCTTCAGCCATTGTAGCTTTGGGTAAGTGAGCTGCAGTTCTGAGGATGGGGGTGCTTCTTCCAATGGGGGGAGTGCAAAGAGCAGGACCATGCATTTAGAGACCTTGAGGAAATCCAAAGAAGGATTTTTCTGGGGACTGGCTGCAAGACACCACAGCTCAAAGCCTGTCCTTAAATTATCTTTCCTCCCAGTTTACAAATGTACTTGTGCATAATTTTAAAAAAATTTTAATAGATATATTTTTAATTAATTTATTTATTTTTGGCTGCGTTGGGTCTTCGTTGCTGTGCGTGAGCTTTCTCTAGTTGAGGCGAGCGGGGATTACTCTCTGTTGCGGTGTGTGGGCTTCTCATTGCGGTGGCTTCTCTTGTTGTGGAGCACGGGCTCCAGGCATGCGGGCTTCAGTAGTTGTGGCTCGCGGGCTCCAGAGCACAGACTCAGTAGTTGTGGCGCACGAGCTTCAGTAGTTGTGGCACGTGGGCTTCAGTAGTTGTGGCTCGCGGCCTCTGGAGCGCAGGCTTAGTAGTTGTGGCACATGGGCTTTCTTGCTCTGTGGCATGTGGGATCTTCCCGGGCCAGGGCTCGAACCCGTGTCCCCTGCATTGGCAGGCGGATTCTTAACCACTGTACCACCAGGGAAGCCCTGTGCATAATTTTTGAACTTTTTATTTGGAAATAATTGCAAACTTACAGAAAGAACTCGTAAGTGTGAGTCACCTAGATTCACCTGTTGGTACCATACAGAGATGTTGACTTGGATTACTTAGTAAGAGGGTGTCTGCCACAGTTAAGTTACTGTTTTTTCCTTTGTAATTAATAAATAATCTGAGTCTTGTAAATATCCTGTTCCCCACCAAACTTTCACCCAATAGTTTTTGCATCTGTTGGTGATTCTCACGTATTTTTTTAATAATGAGTGGGATACATACGCTGGAGTTTTAGAGATGCAGGCATTGGGTGAAAGAGTGTGTTTCTGAGTAGCTGGAGTGGATCCAGACAGACTAGTGGTAATCTGGGTGACTTGGAACTCACCCTACTTTTCCTTGCCTTAGGCTGGACGTTCTTCTGCAAGTTGTTCTTGGACGTGCTGGGCCCAAGTTGTTGTGTGTTGGGGGTGCCCCTGGGTGAGGAGCAGGATGGGGATGTGGCTTGTGTCCCCCTTCTTCTCCCTCCTTCCTGACCATCCACTGCTGCCCGCCACCCCATTCTCCTCTTCCTACCAGTCCGCCAACATAGGCCAGTGATGGGGCAAGTGCTGTGGAATGAAGCTGCAGAAAAGTTCAGAGAAGTTTCTGGGTCACCATCAGAGAGGACAGAGACCTCCCTGTGGCCCTTCAGCTGGAGCGTCCATCTGTAAAGAGAGAATAGCCCAAGAAGAGACCTTGAGGGTGGGCAACCTGTGGGCGAATGCTGCCTCTGCCGTTTCCTAGGTGTACGGAAAGTGACTTGAGGCAAGCGGCTTCTCCTCTGAGCCTTAGTTTCCTCATCTGTAAACTGGGAGAATCACATCCTTACCTGATACAGCTGCAGGAAGGCTGAAATGCCCCAAGGGATATAAAGCATTTGTTAGAGTGTCTGCTGTATAAATATTAGCTCTCATCATCATATTATCAAAATCAATTATAAGTGAAAGTGCTTTGGTGATTGTGGGTCTCTATACACAGTAGCTGTAGGGAGGAGGTGTTCTGTTGAGAGACTCAGGGCTGCCTTAACATCGTGCAGGTCTTCTTTTAAAAATTAAAAAAAGTTTTTAATTTATTTTTGGCTGCATTGGGTCTTCGTGGCTGCGTGCGGGCTTTCTCTAGTTGCGGCAAGCGGGGGCTACTCTTTGTTGTGGTGCATGGGCTTCTCATTGTGGTGGCTTCTCTTGTCGTGGGAAACGGGCTCTAGGAGTGTGGGCTTAGTAGTTGTGGCTCCTAGGATTTAGAGCGCAGGCTCAGTAGTTGTGGCGCACGGGTTTAGTTGCCCTGCGGCATGTGTGATCTTCCCAGACCAGGGCTCGAACCTGTGTCCCCTGCACTGGCAGGCGGGTTCTTAACCACCGTGCCACCAGGGAAACCCTGTGCAGGTCTTTTAATAGCCAGCCAAATGTGTGTTTCCAGCCTTAGAAACAGCCACACAACAGCTCCCTCTTCCAGGATGACCAGCTCATAGGACAGGCAGGGAGAAAGGTATGTTGATACCATCTGCTTTGCTACCAAGTGCACAAGGGAAGTGTAAGTAATTCACAGTCACACAAATTACTGTGGGACCTCCCGGGGAAGGAGAAGCAGGAACTGGACAGTGTCATGTCCCGAGGCCGCCATCTCGTCCTCTTTTCCTTCCCTCTCACCTTGTGGCTGGGGATAGCTCTCCTGTAACCCTGAGAGTTGCCAGGTCGCCACTGTTGCCAGTCTCGGGGACCAAGGCTAACACATCCCAGCTTCGATTCTAGACTGTATCCCCAGGCCAGTAGTGCGTGGTTGGGATGGAGTTAAGTACTCCCGGCAAGGCTGTTGGGGCCCCTTCCTTGGGTTGGGAGAAGTTGCTTTCACAGAAAGGGTTTTTTAGTGCATCTGGGAGATCTCTCTTACAGGTATCTATTGCTGTATAGGAAACTACCCTCAAATTTAGTAGCTTAAAACTACAGCCACTTAATTATTTTTCGTGATTCTGTGGGTTGAGAATTTGGACAGGGCGCAGTGGGATCAGTCTGCCTCTCTTCCACTTGATGTCTGCTGGGGCTGGAACAGCCATGTGGCTTCTTTACTCCTGTGTCTGGTGGCTCAGCTAGAAAGGCTCTGGGGCTTGGGCCTGCAGCAGCTCCACTGGGGTCATGTGTCTGGGGCTCACCGGCGGCTGGGTTCATTCCTCCCCCAGGGGGTCTCAGGGCTTTTCTCTCCCTGTAATGCCCTCCGTGTGGTCTCGCCATGTGGTGTCTCCAGCAGGGTAGCTGGACTTCTTACATGACTCCTAAGAGATTAAAAGAAGAAGCTTCCAAACTTTCAGGCTTAGGCTCAGAACTGGCACGATGTCACTTCCGCTGCATTCTATAGGTTAGAGCAGTGGCAAGCTCAGCCCAGATATGAGGGGAGGCGAGTCCACAAAGGCATGGCTCCCCGGAGGTGTGGTTCACGGGAGATTTCCAGGAAGACCCAAGAGTTCTATCACAGAAAACGATCAGATCAACTTTACATATTTAATTAGCTGTTGCAAGAAGGTGTACATATACTAAACACATCACATTTAGCCAACCTCGTTGACCGTGGAGACCAGCACTGATGTGCAGTCTTGTTCTTAGCTCAGAAGGCAAATCCCCACCTTGAAATGCACCCTTGAAATGACACTGAGTTACTTAGGTTGACTCCTCCTTTGTCTTGCCTAGCCCTTTCCACTTTGTTCCATTACTTCCTAAATGGCCTCCCACTTCCAGTGTGTCTTTGTTGTAATCTATCCTCTACCTCACTGCCAGGCTAATCTTTCTAAAATGGTGATTTTATTGTGTCACTCTCCTGCCCTAACACTGTCAATGGTTTCCGTTTATCTACCAATAAGATGTAAAATCCTGACCTGGCATTCAATGCTTTCTGTAGTCTGGCCCAGCCAACTGCTCTAAATGTATGGCTCCAACTCAAGATTGGTCTTCTAGCCACTGCAGATTCCTCTCCAGTTCTTGTTCTGGTTCTGCCTCTTTCCTCTCCCCAATGCCCTCACCTGGAATGTCCTCCCCCTCTTACCTGCATTCACATCAGCCCCTCCCACAAGACCGAAGGTCTTTCCTGCCACCCCAGGCCACAAGGATCTCACCTTTTATAATTCCTTCAAGAGGGTCCCTGGATTTTAGCATAATTATATTCAGTTGGGGAGTAAGGAGAAATTTAGAGGCTGCATACTGAGTTTAACCCTCCACTGAAAGTAGGAATCCCTTCTAGGGCAGAAGGGGATGGGCAGCCTACTTAAACACATGTGCTTTGGAGTTGGATGGGCAGTACTGAATCTGGGCTTTGTTAGTTACCAAGCATATCCTTGTTTTTCTCTCTCTCTTTTTTAAAATTAATTAATTAATTGTTATTTACTTTTGGCTGCGTTGGGTCTTCATTGCTGTGCGCGGGCATTCTCTAGTTGCGGCGAGTAGGGGCTACTCTTCGTTGTGGTGCATGGGCTTCTCATTGCTGTGGCTTCTCTTTGTTGTGGAGCACGGGCTCTAGACGTGCGGGCTTCAGTAGATGTGTCATGTGGGTGCAGCAGTTGTGGCTTGCGGGCTCTAGAGCGCAGGCTTAGCAGTTGTGGCACACGGGCTTAGTTGCTCCGCGGCATGTGGGATCTTCCCGGACCAGGGCTTGAACCTGTGTCCCCTGCATTGGCAGGCGGATTCTTAACCACTGAGCCACCAGGGAAGCCCCTGGTCTTCTCTTTTGAAATTGGAGATGATACCAGTACATCCTTAGTAGAGTGAATGCATCTATGCCTGTCAAGCACACAGCAAAGAGCTTGGAAGAAAGTAAAGCACAAGCACAGGCCCCTGTCTTCATCCGTTTGTCATCTACCTGCAGCCTCTGCTGCAGGAATATGAGGCCATCTCCTATTTTGTAGAAGCTCATTCCTTAGTTTGGTAGCCTGAAGTCTTTGAAAGTTCTTCCTTTATGGAGCTGCAATTGATCTCTTTCTACCATTGGTCCTGGCTCTGTCCTCTGGAATGACACAGAGATCTGGACATTCTCTTATCTGAAAGACAGTCTTTCATATATTGAAGGCAGTTATTATGTTCCCATGAATTGTCTTCTCTAGATACAACTCCTGTTTCCCTTCACGACTCCTCAGATGAATGGTTCTGAGATCCTTGGTCTTTGATCTGGGCAAAACACTGGTCAGGACAGACTTCTCCCCATCCTCCCACTTGTCCCTTTGGGATTTAAAGCTTACAGATCTTTCTTCAGCCACCAAAAGAACACATCAGCATACTAGGTGCTCTTTAATGACGCCCCCACAAAAAGGGAAGTATCAATTTTAGAATAAAACATAAAGGACACACAGTCCATCTAATCTTCTGGGAGTTCTAAATTCTACTTTTCGTATCATGTCACATCGTCATAAAGTGACATGCCAAATCATATCAGCATATGCTTTGTAGAATGTCCTTTCTGAATTATGCTGAATATTCATTTCTCTCTCTTTTATATGAAAAGCAATATTATCGAATATTGTTTATACTTTCTGTGAAACCACTTATGCCAGTTCTCTGCTCTTTACCCCTCCAGATCCACTCCTTGACTTTCTCCCCGCTGCCTTGTGCCCCAGGAGGCCGCCCTGTGTGGACTGCATCCAAGGGGCTCCTTCTGACTTCTTGTTGAGCTCGGTGAGGAGACTTGGCAGGAGATTGGAAGGTGGGAGGAGAGCTCCATTTTTGCAAGGTTGCCTTGGGTTGACTGCATCCCTCTGTAGTCTCTGCCAGCCTGGGGTGTAATAGCCCCAACGCTAGCAGCCGCCCCCCAGGGTATTGCACTGCTCCTGTGGCTTCCTGCACCCAGCTTATACCTTTGGAAGGAGTCCCTTTATTAAACTCTCTGCAAATTATCCCAAACTGAGTGTGCCGAATGTTTCCTGCTGGTACCCTCACTGAAGACGTTGCTGTGATGTGCTTGCTGTGTGTACCCTGTGTGAGGTCCCAGCTGACAGATTCCTCTCTTGATCTGGTACCAAGGTAAAACTGCATTGTCTTTCTATGAATAGAAATGAAACCAGTCATGCTTCCCTTCTTGCTTCAGCTGCTGAGAAGCTCAGAGTCAAATGTAATGCTCACTCTTGGAAACATTTCTGGTTAGAATGTACATCTCTTCTTCCTTTTCATGGTTTCGATTTTCTGATTCTATTTTTTTTTTTATTTGGCCGTGCTGCCTGGTATGCAGGATCTTATTTCCCCAACCAGGGATTGAACCTGAGCCCCTTGCAGTGGAAGCTCAAACTCTTAACCACTGGACTTCCAGGGAAATCCCTGATTCTATTTTTTTTTTTTAATTTCTGAGATATACATTTTAAAGTAATAACTAGAATTATGACTTATACCAGAACATATAAGATTTTTAGACCTGATTCTATTTTTAATAACCTATTCTGCATACCTTCTAAAGTTGCCTCAGATAAATAGGTAGACAGACAGACAGATGTCAAATTTAAAAAAGATGATGCCACTGTGGGAGTTCCCTGGCGGTCCAGTGGTTAGGACTCAGTGCTTCCACTGCAGTGGGCATGGGTTCGATCCCTGGTCAGGGAGCTAAGATCCTGCGAGCCACGAAGCATGGCAAAAAAAAGAAAAAAAGATGATGTCATTGTGACGAGGGTGGGCCCAGGTGGTTGAACCTTCCCACATTCACCACCAGGAACTTTCAAGGCTGGGAATGATAGAGAGACCAGGATTCTGGCTTTGGGTGTTCACCTCACCATCTACTATCATCAAGGCTTAAGATGTGTGTCCTCATTATAAGGCTACCAAGGAAGAATAGTGATATCATAGTACCATTTCTGTGTTTCTTCCTGATCTACCTGTCTAGCTACCCTGTGTTTGTTTGGAGTAAATTCTTGAGTAAGTTCATGTTGATTGCTGGTAATGAATGCTTCCTCCCTCCCTCCTTCTCTCTCTTCCTTCCTTCCTTCCTTCCTTCCTTCATTCCTTCCTTCCTTTCCTCAATTCGGACCAGCCATCTGTTTATTAATTCATGTAAGAATTTTGTGAAGGTGTAAATTAAAGTTCATCAACCCCAAATTTCTAGGATACAACTTTATTTGAAAATGGCAGTGGTATTTGTCCCTCTCTAGGTTTCCAGTTTTAGCCTGTTTTCCAGTGAATGCTGACCGTTGTCCTTAGATTAAACCCACAAATTCTTCTTTTATCTCTGAATGTATTTATTTGGGCTTAGAGGCTTGAGCCAATTTGAATGATCCTGAGCTTTCATATAATCTTCTCACCTATGTTGGGCCTCAGTTACTTGTTAACCATGAATAATTTACTGTTTTCTTTTTTGAAGGTCAGTTTTTTCTTTTAAGATGGAAAAGAGTCCTATTATCCGTCTTACGCAAGTGATGTGACTATGTTCGTTTCCTCCCTTAAGTTCCAAGTAGAGCTAAAAACACACAAGGTTATCTTTTTCTTTTGAGGGGAATTCTTTCCATGGATGGGGGAATATGAGAATGGGCCTCATTGACAGAGGCTGGATGAATTCCATGTTGCTGTCCAACTCTAGGAGTCAACAAAAGGTCCAAGCCTCTGTCCTCACAGCTTTATAAGCATCACCCATTTTATGTTTCGTGACCAACAGTGAGTCTTTCTTATAAGTTTAGGACATACTTTATGTGCATGTTTTTCTCCTTTGCTCTGTACCTCTTTTTGTTGCAGGGCTTTTTCTAAGTTTTAGTTTCACAGCCTCCTGTGGGACTACAATACATTGTTTTGGTTTGGTTTTGGTTACATTTTTTCTCCCTTTCTCTTTGGGAACAATTTTTTTTTTTTTTTTTTTTTTTTTGATCACGTTGCACAGCTTGCAGGATCTTTGTTCGCCAACCAGGGATTGACGCTGGGTCCTCGGCAGTGAAAGTGCTGAGTCCTAACCACTGGCCCGCCAGGGAATTCCCCTTTGGGAACAATTTGATTGCATAAATAGGACTGACTTCTTCGGGGCCTCTCATATTTCCTGAACTGATTGTCAAGCTCATCTTTTCTGAGAACTTTTTGAATTCTACTTTAATAAGTTTTAGTGGTTCTCAATTTGGGCTATCAGTTGGAATCATAATGAAGTAATTCTCAGTGCCTTGGCTCTATCCACAGAGGTTTGGGGTGTGGCCTGGGCGTTGTATTTTAAAGGTTCCTCAGGTGATTCTAAGGTGTACCCAGGCTTATGAACCACTGGTCTAGGACTCCAGGGTCATGATTCTGAACTGAGTGTCATGTGACTGGTGGACAGCCATCAGCTCTGAGAAGAGATGGTGGGACGGCTGGTCCTCTGGGATTTGGCTACACTCTGGACTCTGTCTTCTCCCTTGTTGCAAATGGAGAACGCCCATGGGAACGTTGTGCGTGTCAGTGTGGGTGCTGCGAGACAGATGGGGACACTGGTCTTCAGGACGTTTTCTGATGCTGTCTAGCACTCCTGTCTTCTCTGTACAGAATCTATACTGGCCTTCTCACGTGTTGGTGTCATCTGTGGCATAATTCACAGTGAGAGATTTTCTACTTTACTTTCAGAATTGACTAAAGCAATTCCATCATCACATTGGCAAAACTACGTAAGGGCTACTGGGTGGAATTAGATGAGAAAATAGCTCTTCTAGACTCTTCTTTCCCTGGAGACAATAGGATCCTGTCGCCTGGAGGCCCTATTCTTCTCTGAAGTTCTGATTTGGGAAGCCTCCCAGCTGGTGAGCTGGCCAAGCAATCCAATTAGGGAGCTGAATTGCAGAGTGACCTGGGGATCGTTCAGACCTGGGCTCGAATCCTGGCTCTGCCGCTGGCTGGCTGTATGATGCTGGGCAAGTTGCTCAGTTTCACTGAGTCTCAGTTTCCTTGTGGAAAATGTGAGAAGGAATAATGGTGCCCACCTCTTGTGAGGGTAAAATGAGGTCGAGTGTAGAGCTTTCTTATTTCAAACACAGAGGTAGGTAGTCAGCAAATCAAGGTGCACAGGGGCACATGTGTATAGAGGGACGGCCGTGTGAGGACACAGCAAGCCAAGGAGGCCTCAGAAGAAGCAAAGCCCACCGACACCTTGGTCTTGGACTTCTAGCCTCCTGAACTGTGAGAAAATAAGTTTGTTTTTTATCCAAGTTTATTGTTACTACTAAATTTTATTGTTATTAATACTGACTTATTATTAATAATTACGATGAACAGACGTTTTACCTTTTGAAATATTGCCTTGGTTGTATGTGCAGAGATATCCCATAATACTTTGAGTGCAAGTTGACTCTTTCCTTTGTTGGTTACACTTGGTGTTGTTCTGGGGACACCATGCTGCACAGTGTCCTGACACATGGATGTACCATAATTATTTAGCCAGTCAGTCGTGATTCCTGGCTGTTCCGTCCATTTCCAGTTATTCCTGCTTTAAATAATGCTTAGGCGAGTATACTTGTGCATGAGTCTTTATGTGACATTTCTGGTCATTTCCTTGGGAAACAGTCCTAGAAGTGGAATGACTGGGTCAGAGGGGTGAACATCACTAACTGCTCTCCAGAAGTAAGAAGAGATTTAGCTACTCTGTCACCACTTCCCATTCCATTTATAAGAAAACTGAGGTTGGGAGGGTCAAGTCATTCGCATGAGGTCACACAGCTAGTAAGTGGTGGAGCCAGGGTCTGCGCCCGTTCTGTCAGCCTCCAGTTCCAAAAAATTCCGCCTGCCGCGCCGCCCGCCCCCCACATCCGTGCATGTGAGAGGGCACATCCCCACCTTCCTTCTTTGATGATACTGGATGTTACCTTTTTTTTTTTTTTTCAGTACGCGGGCCTCTCACTGTTGTGGCCTCTCCCCTTGCGGAGCACAGGCTCCGGACGCGCAGGCGCAGCGGCCATGGCTCACGGGCCCAGCCGCTCCGCGCCATGTGGGATCTTCCCGGACCGGACACGAACCCGTGTCCCCTGCATCGGCACCACTGCGCCACCAGGGAAGCCCGGATGTTACCATTTTTGAAATGTTTTCCTCCAATGGTCTTCGCGGCTGCTTTACTTCCTTTGGGGGAGGTGAGAGGGACTTGACTGTGGACCAGAGATGGAGCTCCTGTCTGGCTTCTCCTGGGGGAGGGGAGCCTGGCTGCGCTGAGCAGCCCAGGGGAGAAGGGGCAGAGCTGCAAGCCCGGTCCAGCTGAGGTGGAGGGGAGCCGAGGAGCGGCCCCTGAGCCTCAGTGCTCACCCCCAGCGATGGCCTTCAGCCCAAGGCACTGAAGAAAATGACAAGGAAATGGGGAGACAAGGAATTCTAGTTCCTCCAGAAATCTTTCCAAGACCATGAGACCTCCCACCACGAGGAGGGACCAAACCTTCAGTGCTTGAGCCTTGGCTCACACGCCAGGTGGGCTCCCTGACCTGACAGCCAGAGCACACCTTGACGGGAGCTGTCAGGACTGCCCATCCCCTGACACATGGAGGGAAAGGGCCTCCGTGTGTATCCAGTGATCAAAGTAAATCACCCACTTGTATTATTTTTAAACCACTTAAAATATTTTCTAAGGTTACCTCGAGGCCAAGGGAAAGGAAATGTTTTTATAGATCTGCTAGACATCTGGGGACTTGGAATTTCTTTGGAATTGGCAGAGACGTTCGCATTTTATGGTATCCTGTGCTCTCTGGGTCTTCATGTTTATGCTGGTTCCCATTTGCTGTTCTTTATGTAACCAGTTAAGCATATGAAGGGTTAAATGCCTAGAGGCTGGTAGCACTATCACTCCAGATGGCCCAGCTAGGGGAGTGGCGCTACCTCGGGACAGGGTAGCTGGTGTGTCTTTGCAGAGCACACACAGCCCTAATTCTGAGAATACCAGGATGAAGGGGGAGGGTGCTCATGCGTGCAGGGTGGGGAAGGACGTGGAGGATGCTGGGAATCCATAGCTGGGAAGCATTTCCAGAAGGAATCTGATGGAGCAGATTGGCTGGCTGTGGTCCCTTATGAATCTTACATGCCTTAACCGAAGTAGGTACTTTTGACCTAACAGAAAAGAAATCCACAATTGTTGGGATAGAGAAAACTCCTTGACATGGTGAAACGGGAGGCCCTGGGAGGTGCCCCAGCCCCCATTCTCTTCCCCCTCTCTGAGTCCCCACCCTCCTCATTTGTAACCAGTACTTGGCAGTCATGCTGGGTGATGCTTTGGCAGCTGCGAGCCAGAGCAGGCCAGGCCATGGAGGTGAGAGGAGGGCCTGCCTTCCCCTGCCCGAGGCCCATGAATCACGGAGGGCTGCCTGGTAACCTGAGCCCAACTGGCCCCTCACCACAGCCCTCCATGACACTCCTTCCAACTTAATTTCAGCCTAGGGGATGCTTTTAAGAAGATTTTAGAGCGCAAAAACATCTCCTCGAAAGAATTGTAGTTACATTAAAAACTAATTATCGGAGCTTAGGAGTATAGATCCACTGCCATATTTTACACAGAGAGCAATTTATCTCCCAGACCCTGAAATATCATTACATAATAGGTTAAGGACACCCACCCGGGGGATACTGGGAAAAAGGTAGTAAAACCACCAAACGCCTGGAAGTGACGAGCAATATGATGATGACAAAATCGCTCTGCCCTCCTGCTGCAGCAGGTTCTAATACAGCACAATTTCAAAGTAGCACATTCTAACTGAGCCCGTGCATAAAACGGTGGGTAAGTGTGGTTTGTCTGGGGCCCTCAGGCTAAATGTGATATTTATCTTTGAAAGACTTGGCTTTTTTGGCACAAAGACCCAGACGTTACAGTGAGAAAAAGATGAGATGTTCCCACCTGTCCGTAGGTGGAGTAGCGGGCTTGTCAGGAACAGGATGGTGCCGGGAGTTCTTGTGTGGTACCTCCTCTGAGCCTCACTACAGACTTAGGAAGGTGACTGTTATTATTTATTGCTATTCTGCAGTTGAGGAGACTGGGCAAATCAGTTAGGATGGTTTTGGTTGCACTGGGAAACCCAGTCAAATTGGCTTCAAATATATTATTTCAAGAAACTGAAAGATCCGGAGTTAAGGGCAGGTTTGAGTCAGAGTTCAGCAGCGTTATCGGGGACCCAGTTTCTTTCCACGTGTCTGCTCGGCCTTCCAGATTGTCACCGTCTTCCTCAGGCTGATCCCCTTTGTGGATCCAAGGTGGCTGCTGCAGCTGCCAGGACTCTGTGCTTCCTGGTTCACACCAGTGGGAGGTTTTTGTCCCAGCATTCCCTGCAAGAGTCCTGGGGCTCCCTCTGATTGGACTAGCTGGGGTAACATGGGCATGGCTGAATCAATGACATGGCCTGAAGGATGGAATGAATTGATTGGCTTAGCTTGGATCACTTTTGTTCCCCTGGGAGCTGTCATTAGAGTCGGAGTTCTTATACCCATGAGGACCCCTAAATGGAAGCCTGGGAGAATGGAGATGACCCCACGTGTCCATCAGGGACGGGGCCATGAAGGAACTGGTCCATGGTTCATTCAAGTGTTAGTGACAGATCCTGAATCTGAACCCAGGCAGCCAATCTTAAGAGGCCCTTCTCTGAGCCATGGTCCTTCTAGCATTCTCTCTCTCATGAAGTCTTGCAACGAATATCTTCTACGCATCTCTTATGGTTTCTTTGCTAAGAATGTCACTCTGCATCTAAGTGATACAAACTTTTGGCAAACAACAATTCTAGAAAACCATAGGATGTATTGCCTCATCACATGAAATGGTAGAAAGAGTATGGGATTAAGAACTGGCATTGGTCACTCCGTTAACCTTGGATAGGTCACCTCACCTCACAGGGCCTCTGTTTTCCTCTCTGATAAATGAGGGGTGATGTCTCCCCCTATGTACCTGGCAGAGTGTTCCAGGGTTCAAACAAGAGAGTACTATTTGAAGGAGCCTGAAAAGCACTAAATGTTTGTACACAAATTATTATTATGCATAGGATCACGAGCAGCTTCATTCTAAATACGAGAAACTGACACTTTATAACAGGATCTCTTTTAAGCCCCGGACACATATTCTAATTTAACAAAGATTTTCATTGATGCCTATCGATGTCACCCATACAGAAAATTAGCTAGCGTTAAGGATGTCTCATGAAACCCACACCAAGGTGGCAGGATATGCATTCGTAAGAAGCTTTTAGTTACCTCTTGTTGAGGTGTGATGATTATATATGTAAATGTTATTCTACTTCCAATTAAACTACAGCCTCATTGAAATGGAAGGTGGAGAGATCCTGACCAGCTCCATTTCAAGATACAATATACCTATTAGGTAGAAAAAAGCACGTGGAAATAGTAGGCATCAGATGACACTTAGAGATGAGACCTTTGTCCTCTCCCATCCCCATCACCTGCCTCCTCTGAGGCTGAATTATGAATGGAGGCACGCTTACAACAAAGGGAAGGACTCCCCAAAGCTTTGACATTGATTCTCAGACAGGTGGTTTTAAAGGTACCTTGTGACCTTTTAGGAATAATGTAAGTACCAGGTGTGTTTACTAACCTGTGTTATTTGTTATTTTTGATGGGGTGACCAGAAAGGTGACTCAGTCAGGGAGGTCAGTGGTATCCTTCCTCCTTGCTTGCTTCCTTTATTCATTCCACAGTTATTCATTGAGAGCCTACCATGTCTCAGACCTGGGAAATGGCAGTGACAACCGCTGTCCTCCCAGAGCTTCCAGTCAAATGTGTTTCATATTCTTCCTTCAGGAAGATGTTCGATCAGGCCTCCCTTGGGATCCTTAAGGCAAGATGGAGACACCACGGGTTGACTTATAACCCTGCTTGAAGAGCAGCGATTCATGGCCTGGGGGGCGGGGCAAGGCCTCTGGAGGTGTGCCAAGGGCTCTGACCTGTTTTATTCGGGGCACTGGATGAGGGCACAGTGGAGCCAGCCTCTGTGCCCCAGCCACACCTAGCTTCATGCAGCTCCTCGCATCTCTGAGCTTTGCACGTGCTCTTCCTCTGCCTGGAACGCGACCCTCCTTCCACCCCTCTAGCTGCCTGCCCAACTCCCGCCCCTCCTTCCAACGTCAGGTTACGTGCTACTTTCTCTGGGGAACGTCTCCTGAGTCCTCAAGTCTGTGTTAGCGTCCCTGCTGCTCGTTCCCACGTCTCCCTTATTATCGTACTTACATATGTGCCTACTTAGCTGTCGCCTGTCCCATTAGACTCGAGCCTCTAGCCCAGCCTGGTTGCCACTCTATGCCAGGATCCAATACCTGGCCTGACATGGCTTGGGGTCTTGATAAGTATTTACTGATTGATAAGCAGGTTCTTACCTTCCTCATCATAAGACCCAGGGTACTCTCTAATCCCCATCTTTATTTGACCACTCTGTGGCACTGAGCACTTGTAACAACTTCTTTTATGAAACTCATTCCTCCCTGGTTTCTGAACCATCATTGTCTGCTGGTTTTCTTCCTAGCCCTAGGGTGGTCCACCTCAGCCTCCTTTCTGAGTATTCACTGACAATGGACATTTGTTGGTGGCCCCTTTCTCTCTCTCCCAGTTCTAACTTCATTGATTCTTATGGTTTGGGAAAGCTGATGCCACCCTAGGTTCTAAGGGTAGAGCCCATGACCTGGGTTAAGCCAATCAGCACATTCCATGCCCCTGGCCAGGGAGACTGATTCATAAGCAGGCATCCATCTGGGCCAGTCCACATGGAAGGAAGCTCAGGACTTGTGCTGGGGTGGAGACGCTCTCTCTTTTTTGAGGGAAGGTATAGCTCTGGGCACCAGCCTTAGGATGAAGACAACACTGGCAGAAGCTGAGCAGAGAGATGGAAGGAAAATGGGTCCCTGCAGACCTGGCTGTGTCCTTGGATCAGGCCTTGGCCCAGGCCAGAGATTCCCTCTGGACTTTCCAATTTCATGAATTTATTTTATTGTTTGAGTTGACCATTCTGTCACTTGTAACCAAAAGCGTGTTCCTCTTCCATCCCTTGGAGGCTGGTGCTCTGCAGGGTATTGTCTTCGGTTCTTTGCTTCTCACTTCCATACCTGCCCTGGGCACCTTGGTTCTCCTCCATGACTTAAATTATACTAAGATTACACTTAAATTATACTATGACTTAAGTTAAACTCGCACCCATCTATTTTTTAAAAAATGTATTTATTTTCATTTTATTTATTTATTTTTGGCTGTGTTGGGTCTTCGTTGCTGTGCGCGGGCTTTCTCTAGTTGCGGCGAGCGGGGACTACTCTTCGTTGCGGTGTGCGGACTTCTCACTGCAGTGGCTTCTCTTGTTGCGGAGCACCGGCTCTAGGTGTGGAGGCTTCAGTAGTTGTGGCACGCGGGCTTCAGTAGTTGCGGCTCGCGGGCTCTAGAGCACGAAGGCTTCAGTAGTTGTGGCGCACGGGCTTAGCTGCTCTGCGGCATGTGGGAGCTTCCCGGCTCAGGGCTCGAACCCGTGTCCCCTGCCTTGGCGGGCGGATTCTTAACCACTGCGCCACCAGGGAAGTCCGCCTCTGCCTCCTGAGTTCACCACCTGTAGACCCAGATGCTTTCTGCACATGTCCACTTGGCTGTGTGGGTAGCACCACTGCCCCAACATGTCCCCAGGTGAAGGGGCCTCATCTTCACTGGCAGCTCCTTCTCCTCTCATCTTCCTGTGCACACCACACTGATTGGCATTGCCATCCACCTAGTTGCTCTAGGTGGGACCTGGCGAGTCCTTGCCCCCACCTCTCCCTCACTCTTCACCTTGCCCATGACATCATTCACCATGTTTGGCCGATCTCCTCCCCACCCCCCATTATCTCTCAAGAGCGTCCACCTCTGACGTCACTGAACTTCACTGCTGACTCTGGTCAGAGCACCGCCACCACTGGACCTTCTGAATAGCCCTGGGCTTTCCAGGTTATTCTCACCCCATCCATCCACGAGCCAGAGGGGCTCTTCCAAAGTAAGGCACGACGTCCCTCCACGGCTTAAAATCCTTACCACCCAGAGAATCCACAGGGCCCCTCATGATTGACGGAGGCCCAGCTCTGGGGTCCCTTCCCGCTTCTTCCTCCCACCCTGCTGGAGCCACCAGACACGTGCCATAAGCAAGCCCTGCTCTCCATGGCCTCAGTACACTGGCCTTTGCCTAGGCTCTTCCCTTTGCCTGGAACGCCCGTCCTCACCTCCTTTCCTTTTCCTTCCTTGGTTACCTCTCGTTTGACCTTCAAGTCTCAGTTTCCTCTGAGAGGCCTCTTACAGGTCCCTGCTCCAGGTCTGGCTTTGGTGCTTTCCCCAAGGGCCCTCTGTCGTGCTCAAAGGCCCCCGCAGGCCGCAGTGTACGTTCAGTGTGTGCTGGTGCGAACTCACATCAGCTCGCCCCGGCTGGTACCAGCTCATCCTGACTCATGCTGGCTTCTGAGAACCAACACCAGGCATCTCTCCCCAGCTCCAAGTCCAGTGCTCTCATACGGACAGCTTGAAATCGGCACAGTGGAAATATTTACTGTAAATGCTACAAATCACGGCATTTTTGTTTGTTTGTTCCCAGAGAGCCAGTTTCCCAGCACATCACTGGGCACGGCTGCCTGCTTACTGACCCCCTTCCCTCTCTAACTTGGCAGAGCCTTGGGGCAGCCCCTGCCGTCCACCTGCCCTCAACTCAGTCTCCGCTCAGGGCTCACACACAGCACGATGCGGGTGCTTAGGGGGCTCTCTCCTTGCTACTTGACCGAAGTTGAAAGTCGATGCTTTTCCTCCTCCCAATTCTAAAGACCTGGAAGGGATTTCTGACAAAGTATCATATTCTGGCGCCCTTCCTAACTTTATCTGTTAGAGTGCTGCATCCCAGTTGCCATTATCATGGTCCAGTACTCCAAAGGAGACACATTTCCAAAGAAATGCGTCCTTTTTTTCCCCAAAAGAGACAATTTAGAGTGAACGTTTTTCCATCCCTCAGGGGTCAGCAGTTTGAGTAGAAACAAAGGGAATTAACACAAAGGGTATTAATTAAACAGGCAATCCAGGACCAATGCTTTCTCAAAAGGCAGCGTTAATTGAGTGGGTAAAAAATAACCTTGGAAAATTGTTCTGTTTCTAATTTTTGGTTATGTTTCATCATTGACTTCTTGAGTGACGAGGGTGAGTGCTTTGTGCATTCTTGCTTCCGGGGACCAGCTTCCATCCTCGGCAAATCTAAGGACAATTTAAGGGACAAACTTACTAGTTTGGTAAAAATAGAAAAAAAAATTCAGTTTATTTGCTTCAACAACTTAAAATCTTGGTTTAAAGACTCTAGAATTGGCATAGAGCTGCATATTTATTGGGCATATACTCTGTGCCAGACATTGTAATAGGGGCAGTGGATACAATTGAATAAGACATAATCCTTTCTCGGAGGAACTTGTGGTCCAGCCCAATGGGCAGCACACATGAGCATCTGCTATTTAAGAGGGTAGCAGTGCTTATAAAGGAGCCACACGTAACTGAAATTCAGGGAGGCTGTGGATTTTAACTCACTCAGCACGTATTTGTTGAATGTCTCCCATGTGCCAGGCTCAGAGTGGGCTCCAGGGGTTAGGTACCGAGAGAAGGGGTAGGTAAATAAGTAATTACAAAGTGAACTGACATTTGCTGTAACAGAGGTTTACACTCAATGCTCTGAGGAAGTAATTCCATCGAGGTTTCTGGGAATCAAGGAGGACTTCTCATAGGAGGTGACTATCAATCTACGATATGAACAGATATCTAAGAAAGGTACTCTCTTCCGCGAGATGCCTGGGAGGTGAAGCTGTGAACCCTCACATTTCTGCACCTTTGTCTCCATGATTACCTTCCAAGGCCAGAGACAGGATCTCCAGAGGCAACTTATGAGTCTGAGTTCCATTGCCCTCAGCTGATGGAACTTACACCCTTGGGCCTCTGGATGGACTACTTGGGATTTGTCTGGCTGTGTGGACCTCCTGGGAGTTTAAACATCTGTCAGCTAAAGCAGAGACTCAGATACAAAGCTGAGAACCAGGCACATTAGGTGGTTTTGTGATGTTCCGTGGAGGATTCTGGGCACTTAAATGGATGAATGGATTTTGCCAAGATATAAATACAGCCTTTTCATTGGTGACAGATATGCCTGCAACCTCCCATCTGCGCAGGATGGCCACGTTATTGTGCCGAATTGTTTACAAAGAAACTTGCTGAGGTATCAGAAAACACATGGTTAGTGTTGGAACCAGAGGGGAGCAGGGGATGACTTGCTCATATGAACCTGGGGCTGGTGTGGCGGGCAGCAGCTGGGCACGGAGGTGGAACATGGACACCGTTTTCAGCTGAAGGTGAGTGTAGTCTGACCCTGCTTCCTCAACCAATATTTGTTGAGAACCTACTACAGGGAAACCTTGCTTTATTTGTGCTTCGAAGATAATTGCGTTTTTTACAAATTGAAGGTTTGTGGCAACCCTTTGTGAGGCAAGTCTATCGGTGCCATTCTTCTAACAGCGTGTGCTCACTTCGTGTCTGTGTGTCACATTTTGGTAATTCTCTAAATATCCCAAACCTTTTCATTATTATTGTATTTGCTATGGTGATCTGTGATCTTTTTAAAAAAAATAATAATTTTTTTGGGCTGTGCTGGGTCTTCGTTGCTGCGCACAGCCTTTCTCTAGTTGCGGTGAGCGGGGGCTACTCTTCGTTGTGGTGCGCGGGCTTCTCATTTCTAGAGTGCAGGCTCAGTAGTTGTGGTGCACGAGCTTAGTTGCTCCATGGCATGTGGGATCTTTCTGGACCAGGGCTCGAACCCGTGTCCCCTGCACTGACAGGCGGATTCTTAACCACTGCTCCACCAGGGAAGTCCCGAGCAGTGATCTTTGATGCTACTATTGTAGTTGTTTTGGGATACCACCAACTTTGCCCATGAGACTTATTCAATAGATGTGTGTGTTCTGACTGCTCCACTGACCTGCCATTCCCCCATCTCTCCCTCTCCTCGGGCCTCCCTGTTCCCTGAGACACAACAATATTGAAAGTAGGCCCATTAATACCCTACAGTGGCCTCTTAAGTGTTCAAGTGAAAGGAAGCACTTCTCTCACTTTAAATCAAAAGCTACAGGGCTGGGCTTCCCTGGTGGCGCAGTGGTGCCGATGCAGGGGACACGGGTTCGTGCCCCGGTCTGGGAGGATCCCACATACCGCGGAGCGGCTGGGCCCGTGAGCCGTGGCCGCTGAGCCTGTGCGTCTGGAGCCTGTGCTCCGCAACAGGAGAGGCCACAACAGTGAGAGGCCCGCGTACCACAAAAAAAAAAACAAAAACAAAAAAACAAACTACAAATGACTAAGCTTGCTGAGGAAGCAAATTGAAAGCCAAGACAGGCCCAAAGTGAGGCTTCTTGTGCCGAATAGTAGCCAAGTTGTGGATGCAAAGGAAAAGTTCTTGAAGGAAATTAAAAGTGTGACTCCAGTGAGCACACGAATGAGAGGAAAGCAAAACAGCCTTATTGCTGCTATGGAGAAAGTCTGAGTGGTCTGGATAGAAGACTAACCAGCCACAGCATTCCCTTAAGTCAAAGCCTAATCCAGAGCAAGGCCCTAACTCTCTTCTTTCTTTCTTTCTTCCTCCCTTTCTTTCTTTCTTTTTTTAAATTGGTGTATAGTTGCTTTTCTCTGTTGTGTTAGTTTCTGCTGTACAGCAAAGTGAATCAGCTATACATGTACATATATCCCCTAGTTTTTGGATTTCTTTCCCATTTAGGTCACCACAGAGTATTGCGTAGAGTTCCCTGTGCTATACAGTAGGTTCTCGTTAGTTATCTATTTTATACGTAATAGTGTATATACTTCAATTCTGTGAAGGCTGAGAGAGGTGAGGAAGCTGCAGAAGAGAAATTTCAAGCTATCAGAGGTTGATTCATGAGGTTTAAGGAAAGAAGCCGTCTCCATAACATCAAAGTGCAAGGTGAAGCAGCAAGTGCTGATGTAGAAGCTGCAGCAAGTTATCCAGAAGATCCAGCTGAGATAATTAATGAAGGTGGCTGCACTAAGCAGCATATTTTCAGTGTAGAAGAAATAACCTTCTATTGGAAGAGGATGCCATCTAGGACTTTCATAGCTGGAGAGGAGAAGTCAATGCCTGGCTTCAAAGCTTCAAAGGACAGGCTGACTCTCTTGTTAAGGGCTAATACAGCTGGTAACTTGAGGTTGAAGCCAATGCTCATTTACCATTCTGAAAATCCTAGGGCCCTTCAGAATTATGCTAAATCTACTCTGCCTGTGCTCACAAATGGAACAACAAAGCCTGGATGATTGCACATCTGTTTACAACTGAATAGCTTAAGTCCACTGTTGAGACCTACTGCTCAGAAAAAAAAGGTTCCTTTCAAAATGTTACTGCTCATTGACGATGCACCTGGTGCATGCACCTGAAGAGCTCTGGTGGAGATGTACGAAGAGATTCATGGTGTTTTCGTGCCTGCTAACACAACATCCATTCTGCAGCCCAAGGATCAAGGAGTAATTTTGACTTTCAAGGCTTATTATTTAAGAAATACATTTCATAAAGCTACAGCTGCCGTAGATAGTGATTCTTCTGATGGACCTGAGTAAAGTAAATTGAAAGCCTTCTGGAAAGGATTCACCATTCTAGATGCCATTAAGAACATTCATGATTCATGGGAAGAGGTCAAATAGCAACATTAACAGGAGTTTGGAAGAAGTTGATTCCAGCCCTCATGGCTGACTCTGAGGGGTTCAGGACTTCAGTGGAGGAAGGAACTGCAGACGTGGTGGAAACAGCTAGAGAACCAGAGTTAGAAGTGGAGCCTGAAGATGTGACTGAATGCTGCAACCTCATGATTAAACTTTAACGGATGAGGAGTTGCTTCTCATGTATGAGCAAAGGAAGTGGTTTCTTGAGGTGGAATCTACTCCTGGTGAAGATGCTGTGAAGATTGTTGCAGTGACAACAAAGGATTTAGAATATTACGTAAATTTAGATCATAAAGCTGTGGAAGGTTTTGAGAGGACTGACTCCAATTTTGAAAGAAATTCTACCATGGGTAAAATGCTATCAAACGGCTTTGCAGGCTACGGAGACATCGTTCCTGAAAGGATGCGTCAAGAGATGCAGCAAACCTCACTGTTGTCTTAGTTTAAGAAACTGTCACAGCCCCCCCAGCCTTCAGCGGCCACCATGCTGGTCAGTCAGCAGCCGTCAGCATCGAGGTAAGACCCTCCACCAGCAGAAAGTTTACGACTCGCTGAAGGCTCAGATGATGGTTTGCATTATTCAGCAATAAAGTATATTTTTTAATGAAGATACGTACATTGCTTTTTTAGACATAATGCTGTTGCACATTTAATAGTGTAAACATAACTTTTGTGCACTGGGAAACCAAAAAAGTTGTGTGACTCACTTTATTGTGATATTTGCTTTATTGCGGTGGTCGAGAACCAAACTTGCAACGTCTATGAGGAATGCTGGTATTTCCCAGGCTCTGATGATACAAAGGTGACCAAGACATGAACCAGCTTCAAAAGCACTCGCCATATAAATGGCTACATTATAATGTAACATTCCATGTCTCAGGCTCTGAAGCCAGACTCTCAGGAAGTCTGAATCCTGCCTCTGCTACTTACTTTGTGACCTTAGGCAAGTTACTGAACCTCTCTGTGCTTCAGTTTCCTTATCCTCAAAACAGGGATAATGAAAGCTCTTACCTCACCGGTTCTCTGTGAGGATTAAAAGAAGTGTTGTGTGTGAAGTACTTGGCACTGTTTCCTAGCTAGTGGTCTCTAAAGGAATGACTATTTCCAGCCCAGGAGACAGATAAATGCCTCCCCACAGCAACAGGAGCTGTGATGGGTGGACATACAAGGAACAGAGGGGTCATACATAGGGAGTGGTAAGGAATTCTTTACGTCATTTACTTTTACTCTTTACTAATTTTTTTCGAGTGTGTTGATCTCTGCACCTTGAGGGTGGGGCCAGGCTCTCTTGCTTTTCTGCTTGGGCACAGGAAGGTCATACGTATTACCCGGTGGCTTACTGGTGGAGACAAATCTACTCCAGCTCAATTGCCGTCAACACACATTTCCTGATAATCCATGCATTTGTTCACCAAATGTTAATGGGTCCCCTGGCGTCCCATTCAAATTTCATAACATTTTCATATGTGATAAACTCTCTTTTGATTTTTAAAAAGCTTTAAAAAATGTAAAACTGAAAACCATTCTGAGCTCTCAGGACAGACAAAAATAGGTGACAGACCAGATTCACGCTATGGCTGGTTTGCTGACCCTTGTCATAAAGAAAAACCTAAATTACAGCGGGATAGAAAACATATGTGAGTAATGATAAGCCTTGAAGGGAAGAAGTGAGCTTTTGAATAGATGTTTTTAACTGTGGTCCTCCTCATGACTCTTGAGAAATGGACTGTCATCTATGAATTCAAATATTTATGTACAATTTCCATGTGGACCAACCTGTTTTCAGATTATTGGATAGATTAGATGGCAGGTTAAATAACTTGTTTTCCAAGCCCTGATTCAGGCATATGTGCAAATGGCAATTTGAATATGTTTAGGATTTTGGTGAGATAGGAAGCTGAACTTGACAGCTGCTGAGATGAACATTTTAGCCATCACCTTGATTCTCAGAAGGCGTTAGTTAATGGTGGGAGATGTGTGAGAGCTGGCAATAAATTTTTAAATCACCACATGTACTTCATGGGCTGTTTGTGTTCAAGTTTACTTTTCTGTGCAGACACCAGGATATCTCACCTGCCAAACGCAGTGCAGAGAACCACTCTGAATGCGTTTCTGTCATTACCCTTTCTTTTCCGTTTAGGGAGCATCTGCCATTTCAATACCTCGATCACCAACAGATTTGAAGAGGATGCAGACTTCACTGGACAGGAAACCATTATTAAAAAGAAAGAAAATTTATCAAAGAGAGGTGTGGAGGAAGTGGGAGGGAGGCAGAAAAGGGGAAAACAAGCAAGCAGTTGGAGTTTCTGCTTCTTTGAAGGAAATTTCAAGATTAAAAGCAATTTTATCTTCCTGGAAAATCTAATTGGCCTGTCTGCTATGTGAAAAGCCAGCTCGCGGATCACTTAGTACACCAAATGTTCTAGTTGCCCACCAGCCACCCAGTCTTTTTGATGAACAGAGCCTTTTCTTAAGTAAACATTTAAGGGCTAATTGGATCATTGGTGCGGTGTCACAGTAGTTAACGCACAGCTTGGAGGAATTACATAAAAGTCAGTCTGAGCAGCACCAAGCACTGCTGGGGAGTCCGAGAGGGCCTGTGGGATCCAGTCGAGACTCATGCACCATTGCTCTTGGTGATGAGCAAGAAGTAGCAGGAATATCTCCAGGATACATGGCATGTTATACAGAGATTTGAAAAAAAATCTCAACAATGGCTGACCAGTGATAGGGGCTTTATTATTATGCTTAGCTAAGAATAGATTAAAATGACCCCAAAAGAGAGAGTGCAATGTTCTCATTGATTTTATGTCCCGTTCATTGGTTAAGACTGGAATGCAGAAACCAACATGGGCTAGTTTCAGCCTAACAAAGGAATTTACCATAAGGCTATGGGTCTGTGTGTGTGTGTGGGGTGTGTGTGTTTTGTTGGAACCTGAGATCAGTGCAGCTCGACCTCTGGAAAGGAGTGGGCTTGGGAATCGGAAAACTTGCTGTACTCTCTCCACATCTTCTGTCTCTGCTCCCTGTAGCCACTGCCTCACTTTTTCCCCGTCTACTTAGAAGTTTTCTCCATAGCTGTTCTGGTAAATGTCTAACAACCAGCTTTTCTGGAGGGAAAAACGCCTTGATTTGGAGTGTTTTCCAACCTCCATGGTGTAAATACTCCCATTGTGGCTGATTCAAATCTGCCGACATGAAGGTGGGGCTGGGCAGAGGTGCCCAGGAGCACACCATTGTATAATGTTTCCACTGTAAAGATACATGGATGTAAGTAATCTCAAGAGCATAGATAAAATAAAATGTAAATTCATCATAATAATATAAAATAATAGGAAATAATTAGGAAGTATGAGTATTCATTACCTTTGTAGTTAACATAGTTTATTTACACATAAGTTTATATAATTTAATTTTTAATAATGGTTGTATTAACAATTTTGGCTTGAAAAACTCCCTATGATTTAATAATCAGCTCTTGGATCTGATATATATGAGGACACACTGACTTTTTCTCACTTTAGTGCATGACATAAAGCACCAGTGCCCACCACACAGCTCCCGCCCCTAACAACAACCTCAGGCCCAATTTCACATTCCAGGGAGAGAGGATCTGGCTGGTTGAGCCTATGTCAGGTGCTCTTATTTGGCCAATCAGCTCTGGTTGGGGGTGGGGTAGAGGCTCTTCTTTCCAGGAAGGGGCAGGGATACTGAGTGTGTTGCAAGAATTTCTAGCAGCTTCTGTGTCTGTGGGAAATATTCAGAGGGTAGCGTTCAGGATTTCTCATGTACCAGACACTTGACAAATATTTTCTCATTTTATCTTCAGAATTCTGTGATCTGGGCACTATTGTTCCCATTTTACAGATGAGGAAACTGAGGCCCAGAGAGGTTTAGTGACTTGCTTAAGTTCACACAGCTAGTAAATTACAGAGCTGAAATTCATATTCAAGCCCATCCTTACCCCAAAGCCTTCTTTCCACCAAACAGTTGTTTCTCACGTGGTGATACCCTGCAAAATGGGACACTTGACCCAGAGAATAAAGTTCCTGACCCTGTGGAGGAATTGCCACAACTGGGCAAAGAAGAAAGGTTGAATAAGAGAAATGAGAGCAAAAGCATGGATTATTTTTACCCCCAAAACCCAATCTCTCTGCAGCCGCCTCTCTTTTTTCTTCTAATCTCTGAGGGGCAAGAGGCAGATACTGGCTTCATTGTAATTTAGGGTTTTGCTGCAGATCATGTTGAGTTGAATGGGGGTGTGGATGTTCATTTTTACCTTTTCCATTGTTTGCCTTCCCCGGTCACTTTTGTGTGTTCCTGCCCCCAGGTACTGGGCACAGTTAATTCTTCCTGCAATTAGTATTCATGGTCAGCTAAGCAGAACTAATGCAACAAACCGTTTTTACTTTGAAGGTTATATTACATGTTTCCAAGCTCCTGCGGAAAAGGCTCCTTATGAATACGATATTCTTGACTATCTCTAGGAATTTAATTTTCCCTTTTCTGAATTTTCAAGCCTGCCTATTGAATTCTTTAATGTGATTCCACAGGAAGCACCCAAGCCAGACAGACAACCAGGTATAGCCAAATTGTTAACATTTTAAAAATCTTTTCTTCCCTGGGGGTGCAAGTCAAGAGTACGTGCTTCTGCTTGTTTTTAGAGTGGCACTTGTCTCTTCTTTTTACTGGTTCCTTTGATATTTGTATATCATAACTCCCAATCACATTGGTTAAAAAAAAAAAAGCAAAGCCTATTTATTTAAAATAGTTACAAGGAGGGTGCTGAGATTCTAAGTTCTGAACATTTCAAAACTATATTCAATTATTGCTGGTAATTTCGCAGATAGTAGAAGAAGCAAAAGTTATTCCTTAAAAAAAGATCCTTAAATACTTCTTTTAGAATAGCAAAGTGACTTCTTTACACTGAATGCATGATATCATTTAATACTTTAAATGGCCAACGATGGTCAGAAAATTCATTTAGCACCTTTGGGAAAATTCTGATGATCTCAAAACGATGACGTAAATCAGCTAATTTAGAGGGTTTTTTTTTTTTTGCGGTACGCGGGCCTCTCACCGTTGTGGCCTCTCCCATTGCGGAGCACAGGCTCCGGACGCGCAGGCTCAGCGGCCACGGCTCACGGGCCTAGCTGCTCCGTGGCATGTGGGATCTTCCTGGACTGGGGCACGAACCCGTGTCCCCTGCATCGGCAGGCGGACTCTCAACCGTTGCGCCATCAGGGAAGCCCTAGAGTTTTTAAATGTGGTTAAACATACTGTCTTACAGCTAGCTGTTCAGCTTTTTTTTTTTTAAATAAATTTATTTATTTGTTTATTTTTGCTGCATTGGGTCTTCATTGCTGCATGCGGGCTTTCTCTAGTTGTGGCGAGCGGGGGCTACTCTTCATTGCGGTGCGCGGGCTTCTCATTGCTGTGGCTTCTCTTTTTGCGGAGCATGGGCTCTAGGGCACGCGGGCTTCAGTAGTTGTGGCATGTGGGCTCAGTAGTTGTGGCACGCAGGCTCTAGAGTGCAGGCTCAGCACTTGTGACCCACGGCCTTAGTTGTTCCGCGGCATGTGGGATCTTCCCAGACCAGGGGTCGAACCCGTGTCCCCTGCATCAGGAGGTGGGTTTTTTTTTTCTTTTTTTTTTTTTGCGGTACACCGGCCTCTCACTGTTGTGGCCTCTCCCGTTGCGGAGCACAGGCTCCGGACGCGCAGGCTCAGCGGCCATGGCTCACGGGCCTAGCCGCTCCGCCGCATGTGGGATCTTCCCGGACCGGGGCACGAACCCGTGTCACCTGCATCGGCAGGCGGACTGTCAACCACTGCGCCGCCAGGGAAGCCCAGGAGGCAGATTCTTAACCACTGCGCCACCAGGGAAGTCCTGTTCAGCTTTTAAGATGTGTTGACAATATGATTTTGTCCTGTTTTCTTGCTTTTTTATTCTCCATATAGTGAAGATTAGCATCAGAATTTCAACGGATGCTCTTCAGAGTTTTATATTACATAAAAACCCAAAAAATCTAGGAAAGAAGTAATATCTGATTTTTTAAAAAGGTGCCTTTAATTCTTGGTTTCTGAATCTTAACATCAGATTTTGCTTATATTTTTCTTTTCACACTAAAAGATTTTTACTTATTTTTAAATTTACATTTCTTCTTTTGCTAACAGTGAATCTTATATCCATAAGATTGTGTTTTCCATCTTGCTTTGGCCACCAGGAAGCTCTGAGCCAAAATTGCGGCCAGCTTCTAGCAATTTGGAGGGGTGCAGGAACCTAGTTCCACTCCACACCGCACCCCACTTAACTTTTTCTCTCTTAATTGATAAAATTTTGTTTGTGAATTTCTATAAGCTATGTACCTCCCTCCTCCACCTCTAAAAAAATAAAGCGAGGTGTATAAAATGTGAATCAAAAACATTGCTTATTGAGAAAATGGTGAGGCCCCTAATGAAGGTGTCTCCCGTTTTTCTGCTGGGGTTGAGGTCTCCCACCTGGGTGTCTCTGCTTCATTTACATCTCACCCCAGGGTCTCACCCAGAGCTGGGCCCTCCAGTGCCCAGTGGGGAGGGCAGTACAAAGATAAATCCAGGATGATAGGGTGGCTAAGGAGTGCTTAGCATGGAGGCCCAGGAAGCCCACTTCCCAAAGCGCTCTTAAACTTAACGGGAAGAAGTGATTCTGCTGTTTGTGAGTGAGGTCTTCAAGTCAGGGCCCTGGAGCGTGGTCTTGGCACGTGGGACAGGGGCCTTTCGGGTTGGTGGGTGAGGGTTCTGTCCCCAGCCCGGAGATCATAGTCTGCAAATCCTCTTGCGATGAAATATGCCGTTTCCATCGCTATATACAGATGCACGTACACATTTTTAAAAATCACACTCTCTGACTTCCCTCTTTCTTCCCCACCAGTTTTCCCATGCAGGTGGTTCCCCACCAGAAGCCCCAGAGATCATACTCGCTTTGAGGGAATATGCCCAGATGCATTTACCCTGGCCCTGTCTGTGCAGTGCCCTCACCCCAGGGGAGAAAAGGAGGTCTTTGAAAACATCTATTTCGCCTAGAGGATTCACTTTAAAAACTGTGGAAAGCTACAGCTGCCTCTGGAGGAAAAATTAAAGTGGAGTGTTCTCTCTTAAGAATCTGATTAGTTAATAAGACACCTAAACAAACAAACACATACAATGCAAGGCCATTTTTTTTGCTCTGATTAAAATACAGAATCTATTTTCTTGAACACCCCAAATGATCATGGCTTTTTTCCTTCCTGAGAATGCTTCAGACCCGTAATCCAATCCATCGACTGTTCATTTCTAAAAAAAAAAAAGTCTGTTGGTGGATTTCTTCTCAAAATGTGTGCTTAGGACAGCAGAAATTTCTGACGAGTCAAGTACAGGAGATTAAAGCTTGCAATGTAAATCAGTTAACATCTGTAATTTCCCTTGTTCTCTAATGCTATTAGTTATTTAAAGGGTAAAAAAAAAAAGGATGTTTTACTTAATTTCTTTGAATCTTACTAGGTACCCGGAGCTTAACTTGATGATTTGTATAAGTGATAGTAATTGCTGGGACTACAGATGAGTATTATTAGCTATAAAATGAACATGGTTATATGTCCAACAGAACTAGCAAGGGACAGAAATGCGGTTGTATCCAAGAGAAAATAATTACAGCAATAATCAGTGTAATTCATGATAATGGCTGAATTGAATTTCACACCATAGCTCCAAGCACTTACATTTAATGAATGTAGTTTGTGCTTGTTTACTAAAAAGGTTTTTAGCAGAAAATCGATAATGTAACTTCAGTGTTTCTAATTGCAAATGCAATTATTTTTTTTTAAGGTAGTGGTTCAATAAGGATTTTGTAGAGAAAATTGAGGTATGTGAGTGCTGCAAATGCTGGCGCTTTAATTAGTCTACCTGTACATTAGTGCCATGTGCCTTAATATCTATTTATTACAACATATTGATTAAAATGGATTTGTATTCAATTTTAAGGTTAGCTAATGTAATGGATATTGAAACTTTTCTGGAAGCATTGGTTGGGATTACAACATGTCACTGGGTAATGAGACTTTTCTTCAAGAGGTGATTTTGGAAATCATCCTGCGAACCTGACTGTGAGGCCAAGGAAGGGAGGGCCAGGACACGTGCCGTGCCAGTTTCCAGGGAGCGAGTGGCAGGGACACGTGTGGCGTTCGGTCAAACAGGAGGTGTGTGGATTAATAATGTTGTTACAGATTCTTGCTTATTTGGATTAACTGCTGTTTGAACCTTTTCCAAGCTCAAGATATGCCTGAAATTGTTATGGTGGGGTCGATGATCTTCTCCAGGGTAAATCCTTTTGACAGATCTCTGGGTTTGGAGATCCACAGCTTGCCTAGCCTGAACCCCTCAATCTGAACAAGCTGGGAAAGCGCATTGTCTCAGGTCTCAGGCCCACGTTCATAACTCACCCTGATGTGAACTGATGGATCAGCGTTCTTTGCCTACCTGGATCCCTTTCTCAAAACCAACCCTGAGCCTGCCCTTTCCTCCTCTTGCGTGGTCATCATGGTCACCATCGTATCACCACCACCACCACCATCATCACCATCCTCTTTCTTCGTGCCTTATCTCTGCGGCGTGTGCATTGGATGTACGATACAGTCTTGCTAAGCATTTTTGGAAATTTATTGCACAAGCTGGGAAGATCCAGCTCTCGTCCAGCTGAAATCCCTTTATAGCCTAAATTCTAAATATAGTCACTGGACTGGGATTTCTAACCTTGTTTTGATGATATCCTGGTGTCGTATCTCAAAACCAAATTAATATTAAGCTTGAATATTTTGAGTGTGGGTGAGGAGCCGGGTTGTGAATTACAACTTTGTAACCGACAGGGATATGCTGTTGAAATCCAAACGATGTTAAAGTCCCGACTCACACAGTGTTGCTAGGAGTCCAAATGAGAAGCAAACATATCAGCAAACCTGAGGGTCTCTATCAGGCTTTTGTTAGAAATGAGCCCCTGGCAGGAGGCCAGTTGAGTTTCTGGACCACCATGACAAGGCCTGGGGTGCTGCTTTGTGGAGAACTGCCCTCTACCCTTTGAGGGCCAGCTGGCCGCCTACCACCTCCAGGGGGTCTTTCCTAAGAGTCAGAGTCCATGGGTCCCTCCCTCCTCTGGCTTCCTATGGAGTATCAGCGCTTCCTGTGTGCCATGCACTGTACTGGGGGTGTCACGCGGATCATCTACTTTTACAACAGCGCTTGGAGGCAGGCAGTATTGTTACTCCCATTTTCCAGATGAAGACACTGAGGCTCAGTGAGGTTAAGTCAGTGGCTCAGATTCAGGAGGCTAGAAAGTCGGTGCAGGTGCTAGAGTTCCAGTGTTTCCTGGAAACACTGGTTCACTGGCTGCCTGTCTGTCCTGGGTGCTCCAAGTCAACTCTACCTACTATTTTGAGGTTGAGTTGTCAGAGGTGCATTTTTCTCATATCTGGGCTAAATATTAGATTTCATTCTATTTCTCCCATTCTCTACTCCCTTCCTCTGCCACCTCCCTTCACTCCTGGTACCCTGCCTATAGATCAATAAATGTTAGGTAAGTGAATGATGCCAAGACCCGGGTGAATCTGACTTGATTGTATTTCTCTTTATGCAGAGAGCGAGGCTGCCTTCCACGTTGGGTGTGAACCTCTGCCCCGTCCTCCCTGCGGTCTGAAGGCTGAGCGGGTGGCCTGTTTCCGTCCTGAGACCCGGCTGGCGCCTGGACAACAGCACCAGGTATGTGGCTTTTATCTTCATGGGCGCGTCCCACAGGGTAAGTGAGATGGGGAACCAGGGGCAAAGCAAGCATTCTGTCAGGGCAGGACGATGGCATGCGGAGAAAGTCCACTGTGGGACCTCCGGGGAGCCCGTTCCCTTCCTGAGCCTCAATTTGCATGTCTGCAAAGTAGGGCTAATGACTCCTGCCCTGACTCCCTCCTGGCCTTGTTGACAAGGCTCAGCTGGGGTGTGGTATTCTCCCTGCATTTTGGAAATTCTAAATTTTAAAGTTAAGGAGGAGGATTAAAAAAAGGCACCAGGTGAATGGGGTTCCTGGTGTCGGATGCAGTCCCTTCCGTAGGGAAATAGCCCCCAGATGCCTCCTCCTTTGCCACCTCTAAGGGGGAAATGGCCCAGTCCTTTGACAGTTGGAGTCACTAATCTATGGATTAAAAAGTTAACGCTTAGCCAAACGTTCTTCGTCTTTTGGGATATGGTGTATATTCAATATGGCTCCATAGAGCCAACCAGGAGCCCCTGGTTGACGGAACGATCTCTGTCAGGCTGGAAAAGACAGACACCCTAACTGTTTGACCAACAAATGTATAGAAAACAGTGGCCAGTAAGTAGCAATTACATGATAATCTTATCCAAAGAAAATGTGGGCTCAAATTAAGATGATTTCACCAGGAAAACATTAAGGTATACAAAGAGTTCTTAATAAATAGAAATAAATAGTACAGGGTTTGCGCCATGGTTATTTTCGATGGTTATCTGCTCTCGCTGCCGCTGCTCTGGCTGCATTTTCCACGGGGCTCAGAGCGGCATTTTGCTCTACAAAAACAACTAGCTCCTTTCCAGCCAATGATTACTTCTAATTATGCTTTCCCCTGCCATTATTCTAATAGACCTGTCATGTTGCTTGAAGGACTCTGGCGTTTGGAATATACAACAGCTTTTATGGAGGGACTGCTGGAACACTTAATATAGCTCTTTTTGAATTATCAAGTTCTATCCTTTTGAAGTCTGTGTTAGTGGAACTCCTATTTATGAGATGTGCTGTGCTTAAAGGTTTGCTATTGATGAAGAGGTCCAACAGAGCCTTTATCGTAAGTATGGCAGCATTCTCCCTGAGAGATAAATAGCCGTGCTAAAAGGTATGGTGTGTACCTAGGCTGCAAATTACTAGCCAAGTACCTCCTAACAGTGTACTTCAAAAATACCTTTATGCTTCTTGTTTGTTCTTCTTTCCATAGAGAAGAGTGACATTTCTTAAAACATAGAGGGGTGGAAGCATGCTGGTCATCATTGGTCATCGACATTACTCGGGTTTGAGGAACGTGTTTGTTCCGGCGCTGGGTGTCTGGATATATGTATACGTGTGGCTTACATCCTCTGTGCTTGCTGTTTCAAGAATTTGCTTTTCTTTAAGTTGCTTTAATTTAATGATGGACGTGGTTGGACTCAAGCACTTTTTGGAGGGGGAAGAGGGTTTATGAACAGGGATGCCTGTTCTGGGGAATCTGGAAAACACTACTGAGGACAGAGCAAGGGATCTTCAGGTAGTGATAGGTACAAATGTTGGGCAGTGTCGGTCGGCTTCCGGCCGACTGGGCAGGCGGCAGGTAGGGATCTTAGAAGGGGGTGGCTCGATGGAGACGTCGTCAACAGAAGTGGTTCCCAAAGGTCTGATTATCTGGGCAATTTGATGTCCACCAGCTGGGGTGGAAGTTTCCTTTAGCAGTTCAACCAGGTTGTTTCTTGTAGACCCAAAGTTGTAGGCATTTGAGGCTAAAGTAATTGGACAGTGCAGGCCCTTTCTTTGGCCTTGGGCTGCTATCACACAGAAGGACATCGTGCGGTTCACACGCACAGGTATTTGGGGGGAGTGGGTGATCTGGCTCCCTCATGGTGTACAGAAATGCACTCGGGATACTCCACGTTTCTACCAAGCATCCCAGATGCAGAGAAAACTCCCTTGGCGGCTGACATAAAAAACACAGAAGCAGGGCCATGGAGCAGCTTTTGACCATGCGGCAAGCATTTGCATCGATTCCCCTAAGAAGGCAGCCTGCTCCAGAGTGTTTGCCTAGGGTTTTTCACTTGGAACCTTCATGCATCAGAACTCTGACTACACACTGCCTGTCTAATTCATCTTCACCCATATATTTTACCATTACGGACAGCCTTCCCCTTAAGCTTGTCTATTTACTAGCTGGTGTGACAGATGACAGCGACTCTGAGCCATGTTAGATGGCATTTGTATGGCTCCAATGCCAGAAGCATTCTAAGCGCCGGTGTTGCATATTTATTGATCTCCATATTCCCAATAATCTGAAGCCCGTCACATTTGACAACATTATGTGGAGAGGTCAGCTAGATGGGGCTAATGAACCTGTTTCCAAGATGGATGTTGTTTTCCACAACATTACCCTTGCAAATAGCTGTCAGTGGGGCATTTCACTGTCGGGCCAGGCATTTGAGGATCTTTTTTTTTTTTTTCTTAAATAGTTGGCGTTAACATTAAACAAAACCTGAAGCTATTAAATCATAGTATTTATTTACGATAGAAAACATGGACGCCCTGGCATCTTTCCAAATGAAAATCTTATTAACAGACACGGTGCTTGTGGGAAAGTCCTCAGCAACTGGAGATTGGCTTGGCTGTCTAAAATGCTTGACGGATTAGCCCGAGATGATGTGAAGGACCAAATGGGAAATGGCTGAAGTCTGGAGGATTAAACCAGCAAATAGAAAGGCTTGCTGCAGACCAGAGGCACGTGGTACTTTTGTGACCATGTTTCCAAGCTTCCACACTGCTGCGAATAACCAGCACAAAATGCGCTCAGATTTAGATGAAGATTGACAGGAAGAAAGAAAGAAAGAATAGGAAACAGTATTTGCAAAGAGGATACCGTTGAGTGAAATGCTGCGTGTGAATTAACCACACTGGAAATGCATCGGGAGCAGTAATGAAAATATTAAAGACAGGTTTCCTGCACTTGAATCCAGAGCTCTTTGAAGCCCTGCAAAGGGACATTTAGAGACTTTCACTGTCTGTCTGTCCTGAGGGTGACCATGGCGGACAGTGATCCCAATGGCTCTTCTAAGGAATCCATCCAGGTGGATGTATCTTCTTTAAACATTCACTGAAGAGTTTTTAGCAGCTATGTGCCAATGTGATTTCTGAGAAAGTTATTGTATATCTCGGTAGGGCCACTGAGAATTTTGGGTTCTTTAAGAAAAGCATAGTCAATCTTTAGTTTGAAATGCATTATTTTACAAAGGTAGGTGTATTTAATGGGTTTCTTCATGGCAATGTTCCTCTCCCACTGTATCCCAGAGCAGACACAAACAAGGCTAAATAATGAAATTAATGGTACTTGGCTACTGGCTCATCCAGAACTTTCTTAACAATGAATTCGTTTATTCAGTGCTAGCATTTAGGAACATTAATCCACCACATTGCTTACAGTCACAAAAATTGAAGAACTTCTCAACTTGTTTATTTTGTAGGCAGGATGCCAGAGAAGAGATGATTAACTATTGTGCTTTTTCCTTTAGTGGATCTCAGTACCTCTTCTCATCACACCTTTTTCAGGTTATGCCTTTAGCATCGTGTTGAATGAAGAGGTAGAAAAGAATTGACGAGTTCAAGAGCAGTGAAGTTCATTGCGGGGCAGATGCTTATGTTCTTTTCGGATGAAAAACTTGTTTCTCCTACATACCCCCTCCTCCACTCTCACGGAATATATATACCATTAAGAGAGCATGTTCTCTCTTTGATGAATACCTAAAAGTAATAGGAGAAACAAAGTCAGGTAATGGCAAAAGTCAGCTCCAAGTAAGGTAGAGTGGTACAGCATGCTGCCTACAATTTGCGAGACACAATTCTCATTAAAGAAAAACACTGACAAAAAAGTCATATGTGAGAGATGCAAGTTAAAGCTACCCTAGGCAGCTTTAATTTAGGCATAGGCATGAGCAAATTACATGAATAGCATTTGCTATAGTAACTAGTAGATAATACGGTGTTTATGTTGCTATTGAGATATCTTGTACTTTACTGGAATAAGAAAAAAAAAAAAGATTTCCAGGAGCACACAGGCGCTGCATGAAGGGAACGTATCTCATAACCATTTTACTTCTTTATTTTACTGTTTATTTATGGTGAAATGGGCACCTACAATTACATACAGCCCTTGGCTTGGTTTGTTGTTATTCGTATTTTCTTAACTGAGGTGTCCCTTTGAAAGCCCAGTCCCTGAGACATCTCTGAAGCTGCCCGGTCTGCCATCTTGGATGCCGCCAGGGGGAGAATTCTGTGGTTGGGCATGGCATGCCGGGAGCTGTAGGCCACCATGGGTCAGATGACTTTGAACCCAAAGGCCAAGAATGCTTGAGAATTCAGGGCAGGACAGATGCCGACAAAGGTTGTGATGTTATAGATTTGATGTAACGCAAGGTAGTGCAATATTATGCATTACGGAGTGCTGGGCAGTTAGCATGATTTTAGAAAGCATTTGAGGTCCCTTCTAGAGACAAGGAAAATATCTCAAAGAGGACTTGTGACGGATGAAATGCAGTTGGTGCACATCTAAGGCTGCAGCTGATGGAGAGGCGGTAGAGAACATAGCAAGGTGCACAGTTGCCATTTTGCGGCATGCGGGAGGCTGGCGGGCAGACCCCAGTAACTCGGGTCCCAATTCGGATTTGGGCGCCTGGCTGCTGACTCCATGGCAGTTCACCCAATAGTTGCTCTGCCTTTCACTGCTGTATATCACCACTTCCAAAGCTGGTTTGGGCAAACTCAGGGTGCTTCCAGACCTTTCAAATTCTTTTTCTTTTTTAAGCTTTGTTTTAACTATAATTTATTTAACTTTAAGTTTACAGACCTTTCAAATTCTTAGCACAACATTGATTTATATTAATTTAATTTAAAAACTCATGTCAATTAGGGTTTTTTTCTTTGGGGGATGGAATAGGGGGAGTCTTAAGAAGGGGAAATACAGGGGTAGAGTCCCACCAGCCCCAAATGACTGTGGTGATGGAAACAAAACCTGAATGCACCGAGGTGTCTTCGTCTGCATATTCTTCACTTCACACCCTCCTTTGCACAAATTCATTCACAGTTTTCTCTCCATAAGATGACGCAGAGCAGAGTAAGCATTGTCTCTGAGGCCAGAAAACCTGAGTTCTAGTCTCAGTTCTGCCCTTTCCTAGGATTGTGGCTTAAAGGAAGTAAGCCATTAATATTCCTCACATGTCAAATGCTCTTAATAATGCCCACCTGATCAGCGGGGACTGCATGAAGCTGGAACACTCTGGCTGAGCATCTGGCTATGAGCTGCATCTCTCAACAGCTGTTCTTTAATGGTGCATCTGTCTTGGCTAGTCCCAGATTCAGGTGACTCATTTGATGTCTCTGGCCTCAGTTTTCTCATCTGCAAAATGGTATCCTTGGCCTTGCCAGCCTCAGAGATGCCCTCCTCCTCACATTCTGCGATTATATGGCATAAGCTTTTCCAGATTCCTAAATGTCCTTCCCTTAAGAAATGTGTGCAAAGACCTTTTGAGTCTTCATGGCCAAATGCAAATTCCTCTTCTCTTCCTGAGTTTGAAGAGCTGCTCCACTCAAAAGTTGGTTTGAAATGAGGTCTTGTGTATATTACAGGTGTGCCTTCTGGGCTGGAAGGAGTGAAGAAATCCATTTGAGCTTTTGCCTTTAGGCTGATAATATGTTTTAATTTCCATTTCACAAATGAAACAATTGAATTTTCCGGAGCTTAAGCGACCAAGGCAAGGCCTCACTACCCTCAGCAGTTTGGTAGCCTCTACCTGCTATACGTTTATTCTCCCGGTGGGGTGTGGGAGGCCGTCACCAGAAGGGGGCAGTTCCAAGGAAAAATGTTCAAAGGGGGAGGCCAGTGCATGCATCTTTACTCAGTTACCGTCAAAACCAATACCGCATCACAGGAGAAGCAGATGGTGGGCCAGGAACCCACAGGAGGTACGAGGAGGGAGAGGGAGGGGTATTGAACTGCTTGAAGAGCAGTATTTGGTCACCAGATTCATAATTCCCATCCGTCTCCGAAGCCCTTGGTACCTGAGACCCTTCAGCACCTCACCCCACATCATTGCCTTCAGATCGCAAAACTCATCAGACTGTGAAGCGAGCTGAGTAGGAATCAATTTTTTGTCTAGCCCCAGAAATTCTTTGGAATAATATGTCCAAATGGTTATCTCGTCTGTTGCAATTGGCTTGAAAATATCAGAATTTCTATGAATATTTGTGAGATTTCCATGTACCATCTGGCTCCCTACATGTGAGTGTGCCTACACAGATGCCTGGATAATGTATAGGGAGCCAGCCCATTTATTTTTACAGAGGGTAATTATTACAGTCTCTCCTTCCAGAAATGAGCCTTCTGTTTTATGTTTTCAGAGCGAACTTGTGAAATATTAAGATATTTTACTGCCTTAATGTTCTGAATTGTTTGCCTCTCCATCCTGCAATCTAAAACTCATTAACAGTCGAACAATTTAATCAGAATGAATCAAGTTGTGAAATGGATACACCGGCAGTTCACACAGCCATAAAGCATGGCTGAAACTTTTCTGAACAGCTTCATAAAACTTAGAGGCAGCAGGAAATAAATGATTATCCTGGACAATATCAGAGTGAACAGAACCTGGAGCCATGAACTTGGTAATCGTTCCTCCTCACTCAGCACATTTGCTAAGGCTTGGTCTTAATTCATGGGAAGGACCAGTGAGTATAGGGATTTAAATTGCCAGTCCTTCTGTAAAGTTTTTCTCAATTATAAGCATGATCAGGGAAGCAAAGTGAAAGTGGTATGTTAAGCCTGACTTTAAATTCCGGAAGTTTTCTTCTATTAAAAATAGTCCTTGGGGACGCTGGGAGGCTCCAACCCACAGTGTTTGGGGAAGACCTCAATTTCAAGAGTGACTCATTCGTTATACTTTTAAAATATCATTCATCCCAGAATTCTCTCTGCAGAGGTGGGCACATGTGTTTGGTGGAAATGGGTTTTAGTTTCATTCCTAAGTTTGGGTTGCATTCACATCAAATATTGTCTGACAGAGTCAGTTGTATTATGCATTTGAAGTCAAGGCCACCAGTAGGGCAACCAGTTCGTCCTCAATTGCCTGGAACCCACTGACTCTCAGGCAAATTGGGATGGTTGGTCCCATTAAAAAGTCCCAACTCCCAGATATTTCCTGGCATCAGTGCCTAAAAATTACTCTCCCTTCCAATGTAAGAATTTTACCTACAGCTTCTTAATCAGATGATTATCCAGAATAGTGTTTTATATATATATAAAGTATATATATATATATATATATATATATATATATATATATATATAGTTCATAACTTTTATCCCATCTTCTTCTGAGAATGAATTGAAGCAACTATGTAGGCATCCAGCACATGTCTGGGTATTGAAGTTTCCCCATCTCTACGTGGTCAGTGAGAACTTGTGAAACAACAAAATACTCTACAGTTTTGATATTATAAACTCAAATTGCACCACCTACACCGTGCCTCTTTGTTCATTTTTTTCACTTTAGAAAGCACAGGCCTTTATTTGAAACTTCAGAATTAGGGAGTCTGATCTTAAAAAAAGGAAAATGTTCCATTCAGTACTTACTTAATTTCCTTATTTAGTGGTATATATAGGATTTATGAATTAGCTCTTAGTTCTGGCATGCTTAGTAAGTCTGATCTTGCTTACAGAAATAGGTTCTTAATACTTCATTTTCAGAACACTTTAAAACCCAAGCCAATGCTTTTCCTTCAAGGATGCGGAAGGCATTCCTCATTCAAATCTGATTCATGGTTTTATAAAGCATGAAGATCACTTTTATTACTTCATCATCTATATGCTGGATTCTAATATTCTTTTTGATGGTGATGTGTTCAGTGATAGAAACTTAAAAAGAGAGAATTCCTTCTCAATTTGTAAACCAAAAATTTAAAAGCAAAATCCCTGAAGTGATAGGAAGACATTTTTATGACATAAACAGCTACTTCACTAAGCTGCTGGCAAAAGCCTAAACGACAAAGGTACAAATTGTTATTTAACCTTTAAATACTGTTTGCTACAAATCTACAAATATTTTAAATATACTTTCTTCTGCAGTGAAAATTAAGATAATCCCCAGCTTAACAGCTTTTGAAGATGCAAATATTACGAATAAAAAAGATAACTTTCCTAGTGAATATCCAATGATAAACTGAACCCTAAGGTTTTTATCCCAAGGACATAAAAATGATCTAAATTGGACTAAGTGCACGGCAAGTTCATATGAAAAATGATTCTTCATATGCTCTTCTACTAAAGCTATCAATATAAAAACAATCTAAAAGCTTGTTTTCTGCTTGAAGATTTAGGTAACCTCCCAGGAATCACAACTTGTGAGCTTTTAAACCCAGAGCTATAGTATGTGAAAATACTAGTGCCTCATAAAAAAGCAAGCTGATAAAATTCCATATGTAAATAAATATCAGTAATAATTACATTCTGCATAATATTTTTTAATCTAAAACTTCCAAACCATCAACCTTTTTCAGTGCTTCGAGTGAGCAATCAAAATAGTCATATTTATTCAGGTTTAAAACTACATTTCTCTTCTCTCAATATGAAGGCATAGACAGAATAGACAGTAAAATTATTTTGTCCAACATTCTGAGCCTATGGATGTGGAAACCATCTACAACATGATCTCATTAGGTCATCATCGATTCACCTTCTTCACCAGTAGCATCTTGGGGAAATGTGAAGGTCTTCAAGCATCTCAGCCAGACTAATTCGAGGTGCTCCTTCATCATCTGTGTCACTTTCCACAGGAATCGTTGAATCTCTATAAATATTCACACTTTTTCTAATTGCCTCATCTTCTTCCAAATCTTCAAGGAAATCTGGGTATTGCCTTTCATCATCTGTATCCATGTTTTCTCTATCTCTTGCAAGCTCTTTCAGTTTCCGGTTTCTAAGACACTGACGTTTGGTACGGTCATAGCTCTTCTTGACTAGCACCACATCTAGGACTCTATCTGATTTCATTTTGTTGATATGCTCATCATTTAAGTTACAGTTGGCCAGATCAAACCCCAACACCAGGTCTCCAGGATTCAGAAGATGTCCCAAATGAGTACGACAAAAATACTGTTTATCTGTACTCATTTCAGATGTTTTCTGTACCCAGACTTCCCCGAGGGTATGCTTTTATGATACCATTCCAGCACCTGCACTGCGTTTTAGATCTCGGACTATGCTGCATTCCATAACAATAAACTCCTCTAGCTGTTTGGGATGTGGCATAAACTATTGAAAGGGTGACTCCAGAAAGCGCTCCCATCAATATCTGCAACTTGTAGGGTATTTGGATCTATGAGATGGATGACGCTGGTTACTCGAATACACACACAAATCTGGTTCATGTTTCCCAGGATTTGTGCCAGTCTTGCAGACAGACAAACAACATTATCCTTGCATATTGGAACAATTTCCACAGAAAAGGTGCTTTTGTAATTGTATGTGTTACTATGGATATCCTGAGAGATCAGTCCCTGTGAAGCTTTGTATCTAGTGGGAACAGTACACTGAAGAAATTCTACCATCTTCTGAGCATGTTGTTTTGAGGAATAATAGAAATCCAGCCCATCATGAATCTCTTTGATACGAAATGTATTCCGGTGCATGCCACATTTCAAAATCAGCTGTTCTAGACAGTAGCAAGTTCTTTTGTGCAAAGTCGTTTGCCTGACTTGCACCACAGCCTTCCAGAAATCCTCAGCTTCCACTCTGTGGCAGTCTCCACACATCCGGGCCTGAACAACATAATCCGCCACAAACACTTGCTGAAGGATAGCACCATTCATCACCTCTTTCTGAAGAGTTAGTTTAACTTTAAGTCTCTTAGAACGGGGCTCAGTCCAAACAAAGCTTGCATCTACAAGACGTATGTTACTCAGAGGAGCTTTGAATATTTTCAAACACAAAGCAAGAAGTTCCTTGGATTCTAAGGCACGTTGTGCCCAAGTTCCTGGTGGCTGGAAATATCTTTGACATTGTTTGCTGAAAGATAAGAGAGACTTGTTTCGGAATGCCTTGGCTGATATCTACTTTACTTCGCAGGCAAGCCACACAAATACTGGCAGGATTTGGACTAATCGGGGCACCACGGTCGCAGCACAAGATGTGTCCAGGTGTGTGCTTCACGGGTTCTGTCATATACTCCATTTTTCTGTATATCTTAGCGCCTCTGGGCCAGACCCAGATGTGCTGAAAAACCGCGGCAGGACCAGTTCCTATCGCCCAGTTCTTATTTTGTAATTTGCACCAGCAAAGCACCATTCCTATTCCACACAGGCTCGTGCGGCCCAAATATAGAAGCCCTTACAGTCTCGTCACTCCGTTTTCTTTCTCATTATTAAGCTCTCACTTTCAGGGTTGGGTTTATTGGACAGACCTGGGCTTCTCAACATCCATTCGTACTCTTTTGACTGTTCCATCAGATGAATTCTAACTTCACCACCTCCTAGCTGTGTCACCGTGGACAAACGCTGTCCCACATTATGCCTCAGTTTTCTCCTCTGTGAAGTGAAGATAGTAAGACTGAAGCTGTAGAGTTGCCATGTGGGTCACCATATGTACAACCCATAAGGGAGAAGTACTTTGGGTGTCAGAACATGCCTGACCGTGATTTGGCCAAGTCCAGCTGGGAGCTCTGGGCTGTCTCTGGCAGGCAGGGGTCCATTAGTGACTGATTGGGACATGCTGATTTTAGTGTAAGCACAAACTTCTAATCCACGATTTCAGGGGCCCCTCATGACCCACGGCTAGAGAGTCACCATCAGAGAAAGGGCCTGCTCAGTTCTTTGTGAATTATTTCTTGACTTGTGGAATGATAATTTTATCGCGCTTTGTACATAGAACCATCCCTTCCCAGTTCCCTGAGATTTTGGTTTACCTGGGTTTACTTCTGAATACTTCCCCTAACTACCCCTCACTGGATTAATCAAGATTTGGAAGTGATATGGGTTATTTCTGTTTGTTTAGTGGCTACCTTTAACATTTTAACATGCATACTTCTATTAACAAATAACAAAGTTTCTCAGTATTTTATCCTTCTTTTAAACTATGAGATCATTAAAACATTACACATAGCCAGCAGTAACAATAACATTTTGGCAATGTTATTTCATCTAACCCTCTCATTATTACTATTATTACTATTGTTATTATTATTATGGAATATTTTATAGAAAATCCCAGATGTCATGTCTCACCACTTAGAAATACTTAGCCGACAAGAAAATTTTCCCCTTAATATAACCACTATGCCATTATCAGCAAACAAAATGAGCAATAATTTCTTAATATGATCACATATCCTTTCCATACTTAAATTTCTCCAGTTGTCCCCAAAATCTTTTTACAGATGGTTTGTTTGAATAAGTGGCCAAATGTGGTTTGCATATCACAGTTATATTTTGAAGAAAACATAAAATGCCCTATGGCCTGGATTTTGCATGTTCTTTTACTTGGTGTCCTATAATTTGTTCTTTTATTCCCTGAGGTATTATAAACTTGTGTTTAAATTCAGTGACTATTTGAAATTCAGGACTTTTTGTGTAGTAACACTTCAGAGATGTTTCTGTGTACTGATTGCATCACATCAAGAGGCACAGAAATATCTGGTGTCCCATGGTTTTATTGATACTAAGATTGATCAGGGTTCAGGTGGTAGCAGCTAAGTCTCTCATTATGAAGTTCTCCATAAAACTTTGCACAAAATGCTTTTAATTATTTTTAACTTTTTAAAGTTTTTTTAAATTTTTAAATTTAAATTTAAATTTTTGGCTGCATTGGGTCTTCACTGCTGTGCACGGTCTTTCTCTAGTGGCGGTGAGCGAAGGCTGCTGTTCGTCGTGGTGTGGGTTCTTCTCATTGTGGTGGCTTCTCTTGTTGCAGAGCACGGGCTCTAGGTGAGAAGGCTTCAGTAGTTGCAGCACATGGGATCAGTAGTTGTGGCGCATGGGCTTAGTTGTTCCGTGGCATGTGGGATCTTCCTAGACCAGGGTTCGAACCCCTGTCCCCTGCATTGGCAGGAGGATTCTTAACCACTGTGCCACCAGGGAAGTCCCCGTAATGCTTTTTAAAAAAAATTGTTAAATATATATAACATAAAACCTGTCATTTAAACTATTTTAAAGTGCATCGTTCTGCGGCATTAAGCAGATCCACAATGTTATATAACGATCGCCACTATCCATTTCCAGAACTTTTTCATCATCTGAAACTGAAACTCTTTACTCATTAAACACTAACTCCCCATTTCTCCTCCTCTCCGGCTCCTGGCAACTACCATTCTCCTTTCTGTCTCTGTGAATTTCCCTCTTCTAGGTACCTCATATAAGTGGAATCATACAGGATTTGTCCTTTTGTGGCTGGCTTATTTCCCTTACCATAATGTCCCCAAGGTTCATCTGTGTTGTAGCATGTGTCAGAATTTCATTCCTTTGTATGGCTGAACACTATTCCATTGTATAGATGGCCACGTTTTGTCTATCCGTTCACCTGTTTATGGACACTTGGGTTGATTTTGGCTATTGTGAATACTGCTGCTATGAACATGGGTGCACTCACTTAATGCTTTTATTATTCACCGATGATATTTGTCTAGATCCATCATAGGCATAGCTCGTTTTCCTGTGCTTGGCTTTATTATGCTTTGCAGATATTGCATATTTACAAATTGAAGTTTTGGGCAACCCTGCATTGAACAAGTCTACTGGTGCCATTTTTCAAACAGCATTTGCTCACTTTGAGTCTCTGTGTCACATTTTGGTAATTTTCACGATATTTGCAACTTTTTCATTGTTATCACATTTGTTATGGTGATCTGTGATCAGTGATCTTTGATGTTACTATTGTAATTTTTTGTTGTTTTGTAATTAAAGTATGTACATTGTTTTTTAGATATAATACTGTTGCACACTTAATAGGCAACAGTAAACATAACTTTTACATGTACTGGGAAACCAAAAAATTCATGTGACTCACTTTATTGGAATATTTGCTTTATTGTGGTGGTCTGGAACTAAACTTGCAATATCTCTGAGGTGTGCCTGTATTTCATTTTAGGTCACACAGTGGTGATTTTCTAATATTTTCTTTTTACATACCAATTTTCAGAATAGTGGTTTGATGTACCAGTATCCCACAAAGGTGACCAATGAGGTTTTGGGTTTTGTAGCAGTCTTTTTTTTAGCTCCTCGAGTTAGTTCTTCTGCTCTTTGACGCAGCTTCGGTAGTCTTTTGTCACTTCTTTTATTTCTGGCACAACAAAGTGTCCCAGACTCATCTTGTATATTTCCTACCTGAAGGGAAAAATCTCCTTTTCTCTGTTGTGCTCACCACTCTGCTCTCAGTACTTCACTTCTGGACAGCAAATGTGTGAGTTTTTCCCACATCGAGCAATTCTCCAATTCTCTGTGGACACCATTGGAGTGTCCTACAATTTAATTCAATTCTGACACTATCCACCTGGAGATAGCATCAGATCTCCCAGGGGCTCAATCCCACAAGACCCTCTCTTCTCCCACTTCAGACAGCAATTGCGAGTCCAGGTTGTCACCTGTGCTTCTGATTGACTATAAGTTGGAGGTTCCCATCACCCCTCCTCATGTTCAGTATTTACTAGAATGGTTCATAGAACTCAGGGAAACATTTATGTTTATCTGTTTATTGTAAAGGATGCAATTCAGGCATACCCAGATGAACGAGATGCATAGGGCAAGATATGGGGGAAGGGGTGTGGAGATTCCATGTCCTCTTTTTAAAAATATTTATTCATTTAGGCTGCACTGGCTCTTAGTAGCGGCACACGGGATCTTCGTCGCGGCATGTGAACTCTTAGTTGCAGCATGCATGAGAGATCTAGTTCCCTGACCAGGGATCGAACCCGGGCCCCCTGCATTGGGAGCGCGGAGCCTTACCCACTGCGCCACCAGGGAAGTCCTCCATGTCCTCTTCACACAGGCATGCCACCGGCCCCCCCACCCCTAGCACCTCCATGTGTTCACCAGCCAAAAAGCTCACCAAACCCTGTACTTTTAGAGACTTTTAATGGAGGCTTCATTTTGTAGGCATGATTGGCCATTGGGTCCAATTCAATGTCCAGAGGTTGGGGTGAAGCTGAAAGTTCCAGTGCTCTAGTCACATGGATAGTTCCTCTGGTGACAAGCCACTATCTGGTGGTTATCTAGGGGCTTTCAGAAAATCACCTCATTAACGTAAGCTCAGGTGGGTTTGAAAGGGGTTTGTTAAGAATAACAAACGAGGGGCTTCCCTTCCCTGGTGGCGCAGTGGTTGAGAGTCCGCCTGCCGATGCAGAGGACACGGGTTCGTGCCCCGGTCCGGGAAGATCCCATATGCTGCGGAGCGGCTGGGCCTGTGAGCCGTGGCCGCTGAGCCTGCGCGTCCGGAACCTGTGCTCCGCAGCGGGAGAGGCCATAGCAGTGAGAGGCCTGCGTACCCCCCCCCCCAAAAAAAAAGAATAACAAACGATACTCCTTCCACCTTTATAATTCTTATCACTTAGGAAATTCTAAGGATTTTAGGAGCTCTGTGCCAGGAATGGGAATGAGACAATATATATTTCTTACTATAAGTCACAATATCATGCTACTCATTTCTGAAATCAGCCATTTTTCCAATGAGACTTGGTTCTTTTGGGGTATGGTACTTAGACACCACAATCTGGGTACTTGGTGTGCCCACTGCTAGAGGCTTGTCATTGTTTCAGGCTTTTTGGTAAAGAGAGCTAAAACGTATGTTTTCTTAAAGAGAAAAGTTATAAATTCATCCTGATATTTTAAATTCAAAATTAGGATCATAGTCTTCTTACTCCTTTGATTTTATACTTGTATATCTTTTATAATGAAAATCTTGGTTCTGTTAAATTAACATAATTATTTTATTCTAGAATATATCTATAGTGGTTTCAAAATAATATCAACATTTATATGATAAGATTGGACATAGTTTCAGATTTCTTTTTTCTTTCTTTTTTCTTCTGTTTTTTTCTTAGATTATATCCCATTAGGGATGTACAATCAAACATTGCGCTTTAATATCAATCAAAGTAAATTTTGTCCCTCTAGTGTGTGTACCACCACCGTGACAGGCACTTAGGCTCATTTGTTTCAGTGTGCTTTCAATTTTTAGGATTTGTTTCTTTTTTGAACAAAGAAAAAATTAAAAAGTTCTAAAGTAAAAATAAAACAAAAACTCTATGTAATATATGTTACATAATATATATAATATTTTAATTACGTATAATAGATATATCCACAGAAGTATTGCTTCCGTCCTTTCCTCTTCTGTTTCTTCCTTCCTAATGAAATGTAACCGTTTTCATTAGTTTTTGGCTTGTGCTTCAACTGTTTCCTTTTGAAATCATGCCGCCGCCACACCCACCACACACACACTGTCTCTTTTCTTAGACAAAAGATGCATGCCTTTTAGTGTGCTTGGTGCTGTGCTGTGCTGCTACGCTACGTGTTGGGCGTATGGGTTATTTGCATCATTTAGCTGTTATGATCAATGCTGAAATCAATAGCCTTGTGATTACATTGCGTTGCATTTTTGCCACTGTGTCTTTGGGATAGGTTGTTAGAAATGGATTACTGGGTTCAAGGGCAAATGCAGAGTAAATTTGTTAGGCAGTGCCCAATTCCCCTCTATAGAGCTTTACCATTGTGCACCCCTGTAACCCTGCAACGTGCGAGCCCGCCTGTTTCTCCACAGCATCAGCATTATCAAGAGAGCACATTGTAACACTGCTTTAGCTACTAGGAACGGTTACAACATTAATTTTTATCTTGAGGTTCCCGTACCACATGGAAAGTACAAATTTGGACTCCTCACCTCCGTATGTTGGGGTTTTTATTTCTTGGAGGATGGGGGAGACTTTCCCCCCACCTAGAGCCTCATCAGAGTGCAGTATTTCTCTGATACTTCCTAGGGTGGGAATTTTCTAGTCACATTTTGTTGGAGGGGCAACCTTTGGAGGCCCCTCTATTATGCTATGCTGTGTCTCAGTTTGGGACACAGACAAGGCCCAGACCCCTGTCCTCATTTGGGTGTTCTGCCCTCAGCCCTGAGCTGTGGAGCCTATATCTGGATCTATTACTTACTTGGGCACCAAGTTTTCATCTTCTGTGTTTATCACTGTGGTTTTGAAGGCCCTCTTTAATTCTGGTACCTGGAGATTTCTCTTCCTTTCTTTACAGCCTATCTGTATACGGTATTTTCTGCTTATATTTTATGTACGCATTTCTATGTCTAATGGGTGGGAGGGGGTTCTTCAGAATCTCAGGTCTCCATGTTGCTGGAGGAAACTCAATGCAGATTTTTATAAAAGTTATGCCAAAGCAGGGAAGTAAAATGGAAATTGGGAGTGAAGGGATTATTTGCTATGCAGAAGTATCCTTTAAGAGCGGACTTCTCCTAGTGTGTTGAAACTAAAATTTTTTCTGTAACCAAATAGAGTTTGTAAATATTATCTAAAACGGGGTATACCTGTTATGCAAAGATGTTGTCTCTCTCCCCGATGTGAGGACACTGGGCCATGGGCTATACATTTTTGCAGTGTAGGCCTGATCAGAGAGAGAAAAAAAAAAAAACCACTAAATTATCTTTTTGGCCTCATTCCGAAGTTCAAACTCCAAACACACCACAAAACATACTATACCAGATAGGCCTCTGGGAGCCAAGGACCTGGTATGAACAAGAAGGGCAATACAAGATTATTTCAGTCTAAGGAGAGAGATTGAGCTGAGCTATGTGTGTAAAAGAGACAACTGTAGGCAACAGGAATGCAATCAAGAGGCCTGGGCTTTGCTTCACTGTGAACTTAGGTCATTTGTACCCAACCGTCTAGCTGCCCATTCATTTCTCTACCCATCCGTCTATTCAGCTATTTATCTACCCATTCAAATACCAATCTAGCCTTCCATCAATTCATCTGTCCATCCATCCATCTAAACATTCATCCACCTGTCCATTAATCCATCTATCCACCTGTCCATCCATCCATCCATATATCCATCATTACCAAACACCCACAGTTACTAGGGACTAGAACCCAAATACGAAAGACACTGTCTCTCCCTCCATGGGACTCGGTGTGTTATGGGTAGAATGTCATACAAATAATTACTGTGTAATAAGATAATGACTTCAGAGGAGCCCTATCGCCTCTGTGCTGAGAGTGAGAGCACTTTAGCTTGTCTAGAGTCAGGAAAGTCTTCTCGGACGAAGCCTTTGAGTCAGGTTCAAACTCAGGCTTGAGTTCAGACCTGAGCAGGGAGTTGCCCATTACCTCTGGCCTCAAGTTCCACCTCACCTGTGCAAGGGTGGCATGGGGCCAAATGACATCCATCTAAAGATCTGTGCTTTCATGAGTGGCAGCTGAAGATTTTGTACTGGGCACCAACAAGAGGCATGGAGGGCTAGTGGGGAAGCAGAGCCAGTTCAAGACTTGGCTGGGATTGGGGCGTCCCATCTCCGAGGGGCCCCCAGACTTTGTCCAAGAACTGGTTATTGCCCATGGGTAGCTGGAGGAAAAGCTCGCTGTCCCCAGTTACTTGTTTCCTGGGACAAGGCTAGAAGTGGGCTTTCCAGACTTGTTCTGGGCCCTGGGCCCATTGTCTGGAGTGTGACAGGAACCCCATGAATTTTAATAGCCTCCATTCAGAGTGATTAAAACCTTAATGAAATTTAATTATCTTGATGTTAAGCATTTTGTGTTAAGTTATTGCATTCTGACCACTCATGGTTCGCTGCAAGCTCAGGGCAGCATACCTGCCTCTGCCTTAATGGAAAGGAAAGTTGAATATATTTAAATGAAATTTCCCCCAAAATAATTGCCTTCAGTGAAACACCAAGCAGTCATCAGGATTGAATTTATGAATCGGGCGGCTGCAGATGAGAGCTACTGTGTTGGGAATGGTTTTCATTAATCCAGGGTCTCCAGAAGGAGCAATGTGAAAAGTTCAGAATGTAAGTGACAGGTGTTTATGGTTCGCAATTGCATTAAACAGGCTCTTAAACGCAGGTTAAAGGCCTCCGTGAAATATAGAATATACCTTAAAATGTGGCCTAAATTTTTGCCATTTTGGACTTTGCATTACTTACCTACAGAATTAGCAGGGCTTTCGGTTAATCAACTGTCGGCGTAAATTGTGGTTGAGCAAAATGCTCAACCGGTATAAATACCGGTAAGCACAGTTTGCTTGGCCTGTTGCATTTTTTTTTTTCTTTCTTCTTCCCTTGGGCCTTCCAAAGGCCTTCAGCTGATGGAGAGCTTTTAATTTCACATTTTGGCCCCCACCGCAGGTGATAAACAAAGGTTTCCCCGCTGCTCTGGCTGGGGTCAGTTATCCGGCCTCCCTCCCCGTAATCACACACAAAAGGTGCCTGAGATCCACAGCTAATTTGCGGCCTCTGTTTAGCAGAATTTAATAGCAGGTATTACTGCTGCCGCGGTAATTAAGGACCTTTGTCAATAAGACGGAATAGATGGCCACACTTGGTTGTAATCAGTGGGCTCTCGAGAGCCAGAGGAGTGAAAAGGGAGAGAAGCAATCCATTCTGTGAATAACACAGTCCTCGACGGCCTCCCTCCCTCCCAGGTCGGGCAGTGGAATAATAATTCCCCAGGCAATGAAAGTACAGGAATAAAAGTACTTACCCTCCAGCCGGTGATTTTTTTTTTGACTTTTTATTTACTCTACTGAGCTTTCTTATTTGCTCCAGGCTGCATCTGATGAAGCATTGTTTAAACAGCACAGAGCAAAATGGATGTAGGGAGGTGGGGAGAGGAGGAGGAATTTTAACCAGGTGGCAGGGAGGCGCCCCGCTTTAAGGTGGATAGCCATTCGGTTTATCAATTATTTCTCTGGGATACAGGAAAAAAAAAAAAAGACAAAACCAAGTGGCTTCGTGAAGAGGTGGAGGGTGTCATTTAGAGCTGTCTCTGAACATAGTCATTCAGCTCTAAATGGGTCGCCTGTAACAAGCGTGAAGTGAACTTGGGGGAGCATCGTCACCCTCCGCCTCGTCCCTAATGTACCACTGAATGGCCCGGCGGAGGGGGCGGCCGGGGAGGGGCGGGGGCAGGGGCTGGCGGCCACAATTCAAAGAGACCTTCAAGGTGTGTGCCCCTCATAGTAATTGGAGAGGAAGCTGCCTTTCCCTCGCCGATTCCCTGCCTTTTTACTGGTTTTAACAAGCATGATGCTTTTAATAGTGCTTTGAGTACCATCTCTTTATACGCCTCTCCCTTTTTAAAGCAGCTTTAACTATACTCTTTCTGTCGCTAATGTCTGAAAAACTTCTACCTTTAATCATTCCCCGATGAGGTGGCAAACAAGCGGCCCCTCTCCTTTAGCAATTTCGGCCGGGTAGTCGCTGCTGGCTGGGCAGGGAGTGGGCGGCGGCCGAGGGAGCAGGGGGGCTGCGAGGGTGTGGATTGTGGGGATCTGACGCCAGGTCCAGAGCTTGGGGACATCCAAGGGCCTTCTTGTTAGGGGAGGGCCGGGGGTCAATTTGAAATGCTCAGATCTGCAAGGTGGAAGACAAAAATCCCTTTGACCACTTGGATTAACAATCCAAGTTAACAATCCACTTGGATTTGGTTAATTTAAAAAGACTGAAATTAGTTTTGTGGCTGTTCCAGGACACCTCCCCTTGCCCACCCCCAATCCAACACGCACAGTTTGCTTCTTTCCCAGTTAGGAGCCAATCCCAAACTGGGCTGATGAGTGAGGTCTTTCTGTGAGATGAGCTTAAAGGGTTTCACGTGCACCTCTGGACTGATGAGGGATTCAGGATGGGCTGGTTCCCAGTGCAGGCTCATAAATACAAGTGGAGAATGAGGGGTCCGTCCGCCCTCCTGAGAGCAGCACATGCGCACACACGCAGCTTTTGGGTCCCTCAAAAGTGGCAGAGGTGAGGCCAGGAGCTGTAGGGCCTCTGGGAAGGCAGGGGCAGGACGGGGGCAGGGAGAGACGTGGTAGTCCCTGTTTCCTCATCCATTCCATTTTCGGCTTCTGAACATGGGCTTCTCTTTCTGGAACGATTTGTCAAACCAAAGTTCAGCAGATGTTTTAGAGGTGAAAACCTTCCCAGAGAGTCTCTCGGGGAGTGGAGGAGACGGGGCTTCTTTAGAGCTTCTAAGCATCCCTTCTCCAAAGATGTCATCCTGGAAGGCATCCCTTTGGTCCCCTTCTGTCCACGCTTGAGGCTTCAAGTCCCAACTCTGGAGCAGCAGAGCTCAGCTTGTTAAGCTAGTTTTCTTATCTGTAAATTGCTTCTACCTTCTCAGAGGGGTTTGTGAGGGTCCACAAGTTGATGCTGGTAAGACACTCAAACTCACTGCCTGAGGCAGAGGAAGGCATCCTGTGCATATTGGACGTTGTTTTTCCTCTAAGGGTTCATTGGATTTTTCTTAATTATCTGGAGGAGGGGGGTGGGCTTGCTGCCTGATCCTGGGGCTCAGGACAGCAGAGCATGTTGTGGGTTTCCAACAGCTGTTGAGTTGTAACTGTGCCAACATACTTATACCCCCTGGCAGCCACGGGGTTAGGGATCACTTAGGAAAGTTGTGCTTTGCACAAAATCGCAGGAGAGAAGTGAGTGCAGAGGTGGCTGGCCAAAGAAAGAGGAGACATCTTTCCCAGGTCTGCCCTCCTCAGGGCCGTGAGAGGAGGGATGCTGTCGCAGGCTGAATGATGCCCCCTAAAGATACAGTCGGCCCGCCATGTCCCTGGGGTTCTGCATCCACGGATTCAACCAATGGTGGATCCAAAATATTTGAAAAAAAAACCCAGAGTTTCAAAAGCAAACTTTGAATTTTCCACGCTCTGTCAACTATTTACATAGCATTCACCTTATGTTTACAACTATTTACACAGTATTTATATTGTATTTATAACTATTTACATAGTATTTACATTGTATTAGGTATTATAAGTAATCTAGAGATGATTTTAAGTATAATGGAGGATGTGCATAAGTTATAAGCAAATACTAGGCCATTTTATATAAAGGGGTTGAACATCCTTGGATTTTGGTATCCACAGAGGGTCCTGGAACCAATCCCCGGTCATCTGTGGATGTTACCTTACAAAAAAAGGTTTTTCCCCCCAGTCTTATTGAGATATAATTGACTTACAAAATTTGTATAAGTTTAAGGTGTACAGCATAATCCTTTGATATATGTGTATATTATGAAATGATTACCATAAGCTTAGTTAACAAACATCACCTCACATAGTTATAAGAAATTTTTTTCCCTTGTGAAAAGAACTTTCAATATCTACTTTCTTAGCACTTTTCAAATATACAGTACAGTACTGTTAGCTATAGTCACCATGTTGCACGTTATATCCTCAGAATTTACTCATTTTATAACTGGAAGTTTGCACATTTTGACCACCTTTACCCATTTTCCCCATCCCTTATCTCTGGCAACTACTAATCTGTTCTCTATTTCTGAGTTTGCGGTTTTAAGATTTTACATATACTGTAAAGCAATTATACTCCAATAAAAATGTTAAAAAAAAATTTTACATATAAGTGAGATCGTACAGTATTTGTCTTCCTCTGCCTGACTTATTTTACTTAGCATAATGCCCTCAAGGTCCATTCATATTGTCACAAATAGCAGGATTTTCTTCTTTTTTCATGGCCGAATAGTATTCCATTGTATATATGCACCACATTTTCTTTATCCATTCATCTGTCAATGGACACTTAGGCTGTTTCCATGTCTTGGCTATTGTAAATAATGCTGCAATGAACATGGGAGTGCAGATGTCTCTTTGGGATAGTGACTTTGTTTTCTTTGAAGTGGGATTGCTAGGTCCTACGGTAGTTTCTCATTTTAATTTTTTGAGGATGGTCCATACTGTTCTTTATAGTGGCTGCACCAATGTACATTCCCACCAACAGGGCACAAGGGTTCCGTTTCTCCACATGCTCTCCAGCATTTGTTATCTCTTTGCTTTTTGATGATGGCCATTCTGACAGGTGTGAGGTGAAAAAGTCTTTTCAGATGCAATTAAGTTAAGGACCTCTAGATGGGGAGATTATTCTGGATTATCTGGGTCGACCCTAAATACAACCACACATGTCTTAATAAGAGGGGCAGAGGAAGATTCAACACAGACAGATGAGCAGAAGGCAGTGTGGAGACGGAGGCCAGATTGGGGAGATGCTGCCATAAGTCAAGGAACGCCAGCGGCCACCAGAAGCTGGAAAAAGTGAAGAACGGACTCCCTAGAGCCTGCAGAGGGGGCGCAGCCCTGCTGACACCTTGATTTGGGCTTCTGGCCTCTAGAACTATGAGAGGATAGATTTCTCTTGCTTGAAGCCACCCACTGTATGATAATCAATATAGCAGCTACGGAAAACTAACACCGATGCCTGGTGGAAGGTCCTTTTCCATAAATGAGTCAAGTGAACGCTTGAAGAGAAGGAGAAAAGGTTCTGTGCCCTGGGCATCGTGGCCAGGATTTCTGATACCTGTGCGATTGTGTGGTGGTGTCACTCAGGGGCATTGACTGTGGGGTGCACTGCATTCCAGCCTCAGGGAAAGGGGTGTCGGGCAGGCATGGGTGACCCTGGGGAATGGGCTAAGGTTTCCGGAGCAGGGCTCTGCCAGGCCTGCTCACTGGCTCTCACTGGCTCAGCCACAGGGGAGGGCCAAGGCTGTGGGCTGCAGGTCTTAGGACAGACCTGGGAAGCCTCACTCCATTTAATGAAAGGAACATATGGAAAAACACGACAAAAATACACACCAGCATCTTTGTGGGCGATTTCTCATGCAGAAGTGAGTATGCTTTCTCATGTCATGTAAAGAAATGTTGTCATCAGTCTGTGCAGCACCGTGCTCATTGATCTCATTCCTTTACACAATAGCCTTAATACTGCGGAATACATCGTTTGGTTACGGGTTAGACTGTTTCCCCTGTGTCAGTGGTAAACTCTACTTTTTCATATTTGGATAGCGAGTCTAATTCATAGCACAATGGAGTTTGCAGTGCAGATAGGATTTACTTCTTGACTGATTTTTTGTTAATATTTATTGGGCACTCGATCCGTGTTATGAGGATGAAACGAGAGACTGTGGCTTAGGGGAGGCAAGAAACTTGCCCAAGACACCCCGTGGTGGTGTCCCCAGGCTATGCACACACGTAGCCATCCGACTGCAGAGTTTAGCTCTTAGCTCCCCTGCTTTCGGAAGCCAAGGGCGCAAATCGCATCTGGGATTGTGATGTTTTGTTGGAAGACCTAGAAGTGCTTCTGCAGACGGCACCCCTCCAGAGCCCGTCCTGGGCCCAGCTACGTCTTCCCTGCCAGGTCTGGGCAGAGTACGTGGCACATGGGGCCCCAAGGAGTGTTTGCTATTTTGTGCTGAATTATCACCGGCAATTAGAAAGGCACTTCTAAATACAAGCCGAAATCAAGTTTGGCAGAATTTAGAGGAACAAAGCATATTCTTTTAGCTCCAGTAAGGAGGATTGTCAATTTGTTCCAGAAGCAAAGTAATTAAAGGACAATGTTCACCAGATGGACGTTATGGTTTAGTGCAGTTCTGACAAAATCCCCAGCAGATCTGAATATTGGTGTTCAGAGTGGAGGATGGGCGAGAGAGGATTTCTGCTGCTGGAGGGAGCCTGTGGGCTATAACCCACCACCCCCTGGGCCCTCCCTCAGTGCCTTTGCTCCACAGCTGGCTCCTAAGTGAAGAGGATTCCTGCTGTCCTGCAAGTCCAGGCAAGAGGACCGGGCCAGACGGGAGGCCAGAGCCGTGTGCCGTGAGAGCCCATTTTGGTTTTGCACCCCGCGCAGAGCACTGGCTGGGGCTTGGCTGTGTTTGTATGAGCTGCAGATACCAAGCCCGCGTCTGGATGGTGAGGTCGGTAGTGCGGGCACAAGGCTATGTAGCGGAGGCTGCAGAGCAGGGAGAGCCCAGTTCAGGCAGCTGGGTGAGTCCCAGCTGTGTGACCCACGGCAAGTGTCTTAACTGCTCTGAGCTGCAGTTTCTCTACTGGGAAAGGAGGAGAAAAATTTGGCAATCTTATGACGTTGTTGAGAAGCTGAACTACGATAAAACTCATACGGTGCCTGGAGTAGTGTCTGGCCTGGGTAGTAATGCTCCAGCCGGGTTTGATGCTTTTATTAACTCTGGAAAGAGCAGTGTTCTCTGAGTTGGCAGACCTGGGACAAGCCCCGTTCCTGCCCCTCAGCAAGGCCCTCTCTGTGCCTTGGTCTCCTCATCTGTAAGCCGTGGCGGGTAACGAGGAGTATCTTGAGGGACGATTAGGAAGGTTAAATGGGAACCTTCGTCGAAAGCATCGGGCTCACGTAACCCCCTAACATACAGGCGCTGCTTCCGTCTCTGCACGCCTTCTACAGCTTAAGGAAATTTGCTGTTTCGGCAGGTTCTTCCTTGTCTCCGATCTTGAATTTTTAGGCAGCTGTTGAAGCCCGTTGACTCCATCTGCCAGGTTAGCTGACAGTCGTTCATCCACTCGGGGCCTGCTCTGTGCCTACCACGGTCCAGGGCTGTAAGATGGGGTCGGGGGAGGGGCGTCAGACTCTGTCCCTGTCCCAAGAAATGGCCCCTCAGAGGGTTACCAGATAAAGCACAGGATGCCCAGTTAAATTTGAATTTCAGATACTCAATATTTTTCAGTTTAACTATGCCCCAAACACCATATGGGACATCTTTATACTAAGAAAGTATTCACTGTTTATCTGAATTAAAATGTAACCAGTCGTCCTGAATTTTTATTTGCTAACTCTGGCAACTCAATGGTTCCCCCGGCTCAATTAAAACGCCAAACTGGGGTCATGCCCATTGGTTTGGGGGATCCCTCTGAGGTTGTTGGTGCCCAGGATCTGACTGTGCTCTGTCCCTTCCTTGGCCGTGGGACCCTGGGCAAGTCCTCCTCTCCCCCGTTCTGTGCCTTGGTTTCCTTCTCTGCAATGGATTATCTGTCCGTGGCCCTTTCTGGTTCCCGTTCCTAGACTTCAGAGTTGGTAGAAGACATCCGGCCAACCTGGTGTTTTGGTACTGTGTAGACACAATAACCCACTAGCTGGATTGCATCTTTCACTTCTCAAACACTTGTCTGCTTCATGTAAACACAATCCAGGTGCCTCTGACCTGCCCTTTCAGTCCCAATTCTCAGCACTTGTAAGAAAAAGTCTTCTTGTAACATAGTCCAATCCCCAAGCTGGGTCTCTAAAGCGCATTTTGAAGCCCTTTTAATTTCCAATCCATTAAAAAAATAAATCTTTGGAGGGTTTGCTTCCTACATAGCAGCATGCTTTTTGGCTCGACAGCTGTCAAACTGAAAAACATTCCATGAATTCTCCAAGTAATTTAAAAGTTACTCCAACTTTAATACGGGGTGATATCCACTCAGCTGAAAGGGTGCCACTTGTACCTAGGTAATTCTGTTCACTTGATTTTTTTCTCTTCAGGGAATTACTTTCATAAGGAGAAGGAGGAAGGAGTACATTATACTCAGTTATGAAATGGATGTTCGGATCTAACTTGTGACTCTATTTCCAATCGGTTCTACCTTTCACCATACCTCTGGGAAGGGCGATCTCTTAAACCATGGCTTGTCTTTGGCAATAATTACTTTTGGATGTGAACAGAGAGTCCATTTGGGGGTTCTGTTCTGTGAAGTCCGTGAATATACGTAATCCTTTTAAGATCTAAGCCTCCCACTCACATCTGAGTTTCCGTCTCTTTAGAGATTAAAACACTGCAGCCACTATTTGTTTCGAGCAGACAGAGTGCTCTGAAGTCCTGTAATAGCTCCCTGGGGGATGTGCAGCCACAGGTTTTCTTATTAATCTTACGAACACCTTAGAAGTTTCGTCATGCCCCCCAAATGCATACACTTCATTCGCTTTAATTTCTCAGCAATTCCTCCTGCTGCCTTAAGTTGTGGTTCTGTCAGCTTTGTTTCCCCCCCTTTTCTCTCTTTCTTATCTCTCTCTCCTCCCTCCCTCCTTTTCTTCCTTTGTGGATTCGAACTTTTTAGTCTCAATAAAAGGGCTGATGTCTGCCTTCGGGAAATCTTACTTCCATTTTTTTCCCCCAGAAAAATGGAACAGGTTTCTTTTAACTAGTGCAAGGCTCTCCTCTCTAAAAGGTTTTTATTATTGAGTGCCCGGGGCCCTTAGTTTCAGACATTTATCTTCTAGCTAAGCGGGAACAAAAGCGGGAGGCAGCTTTCTGCACCCCGAGTTTCTGAGTAATCACCCAGTGGTTAAACTGAAGCGGCCACAACATCTTCTTCATTGTGTCACATTGGGCTTGCTCGCTAATTTATGAGCTTCAACTGTCAAAATAGTTTGTGCAACGGACCCTAGAAATGGTGATGGATAATATCAATCAATCGGGTTTTATAGCCCTGGTTTACCTTGCAGCAGGCCTGCCTGCTGTATACAGCCTGTGAAGAGCAAAGCCACACAAATAGATGTGCCCAAAACGAATACGTAACGTTCCCCAAATGCACCCCTTCCTGGAGGGCTCTAGGATGCTTAATGCACCAGTAATGCTCTGCCCCCGTGGTCCTCGTGATGACAGCCGGAAGTGTTTGGATCCCTTGGGAGGGATGTCCTCATCCTGAAGTACCCTGTTATTTCAAGATTACCACCTCCCATTATTCTTATAATGAGGTCATCTCAAAAGGGCGCCTCTGAAGGCCAGCGTGTGGTGATGAGGTCTGGCAGACGGGGGCAAAATTCAGCTCTAATGAGATGGAAGTTTTACAAAATCTTGGCGACTATAGAATCTACATATCTACTCAGTAATTCTTACGACCTGTTTGCAGGTTTGAAGTGCCTTCAGATGCCGGCCCACTTGCCTAAGTTTGTCAGGGGTGGGGCCCTCGATAATGTGGGACCTCCTTTATATAAACTTTCCGTGTTCCTTCTATGCCCTGGCTAGGGGTTGGTTATTATGCAGATCTTTTTCACTTTAAGAAAAAAATCACAAATACAAGTTAATTATTGAAAAACTTGAAAAATACGGAGAAGTATGGAAAAGAGAAAACCCCTCCCTTCAATCCGGGGCCCACCTCTGGTAGCACGTACTGTATTTTCTGCCTTCTGTGCATGTGATTTTACGTATTTGAGGTAATCTGCCTAATACAGTTTTGCCTCTTGCTTTTAAAACAATTCTCTGAGCATTGTAATGTTTTATGTTTGATCTCATTGTTGGTAGGTACTCTAGTTTATTTAGTCAATTCTTTTGTGTTGAGTGTTTTAATAGTTTATCATATTTTGTTGTTATCAACAAAAGGGGCCAGGTTGAGAGGCTTTCTGAAACAATTCCACGTTTAATGACCTACTGAATGGGACAGTTCCTGGTCTCCAAATATATTCTCTCATTCCAAGGACAGTATGAAGTCCCAGTGCCCTCTGGATATGGACTCTCACTAGGGGGCCCTTTCCTAGCCTTCTCTACGGAGCTGATGAACTCCTATTCATCCTTCAAGACCTGGCTGAAGCAGCCCCTCCTCTGTAAATTCCTGGTTCTCCCTCTCCATGGAGTCGGCCACACTCTTCTTTGTGTGGGCCTCCATGTTGGCTCATCAGGGAGCTCACTGAATGGTATTTAGCCATCTCTCTGGTCTCCCTCTGTCGGTCTGTAGATGCACAGTGCAAGCTAAGTCATCTGCCTTGGTAATTCTGGCCACCCTCGGCTGGCCAGGACCATCTGGCTTGCATGGAACCTCTAGTTTCCTGAGCTGTGCCTGGCATGCTCGCAGATAAACCAGCCATGTAGAGGTACAGCTCAGGTATTTGGAGGACAAACACCTTTTCAAGCTCCCAGGACTCTTCCTTGATTTCCACTTTGGGCACAAAGACATTTCCTCCAAATGTCCCTGTTGTTGATAGCTGCTGTCAGAGTTCATGCTGGCATTTGCACTGAAAACTCCTAATTTGACATTTCTCTAGTGAATGTAATGAATACGAAAAAGTGTCATTTAGAGCTGGTTTTCTCTTTGTGCTTTGAAAAATGAAATGCACATAGTGATCTGTAAATGAGATAATTACCTCCCTACTTTGCTAAAGGGCACCTACTAGTGATTTTTTAGCTTGTTTCACTTAATGAAAGCTTTACAAAATGGGGAGCCCAGAGCTGTTAATAGACTTGTTGTAATAGGCTCTGAGAAAAGGGGGAAAAAAAAACCCAGTTGTTCCAAACTAGTAACAGAAATAGACTGATGAAACAGCTGGCAGCTCAGACATAAATTTAAGTCTTGGTTGGGTTTAGAGCAAATGTAATAATAGCTGCAACCAATATTTTTAATATTACTGATCTTTCAGCAATAATTACCTAGAACTTTTAATGTCTGCAATTAGAATGCTAGCAATTCAGTGGTACAGACCAGTGGTAAACTGCACGAAATTGGATACTTGCTATAATTGGTAATTAATCACTTTTCATTACCAGGAAGAGATGCCGCAGTTATTCTGAATAGATACAGCATGCTAATTACAGGAAAACACAAACCTACATATTTGAACTTAGAGCTTTTAGGAAAATAAGCAACTCACGTCAATATTTTATATCTGGGAGGAGATTAGCCCAGCCAATTAAACGATGAGGAAGCGGCCATGTATATTTTGACAAGAACCCATCAGGAAAGAGGTCCCTTTTTCCTAGGGGTCTTGATCACATTTCCATTCATTTCTGTGGGTAATTAAAATTCTCACCCTTTATGCAGATTTAGAAATGGTTCCAAATAAATATTTACATGTGCGTGTCTCCCTTGGTGAGCCCACGTGATTGTAGGGCTCATCTACCGCATCATCGGCACAACAGCGCCTCCCGCCTAGACCTTTCTCTCTAGGCCAGGTGTCCCCTGGGGTGTCCATCAGCATCACGTCCATTTCTGCCATCTATATGTCCTCCTTAGGTGCCTGTTCTGCGAATGGGACCATCCTTTCCCCAGACTTGAGACTTCAGCTATTTTTCTGGTCTTCTCACCACTTTGTCCCAAACCTACCTCATCCGTCATCAGATCCTGTCACTTCTACCTTCATGGTCTCTGCCGCCTTGGCAGCCCCCGCTCTTCTCACCGCTGCTGCTCATTCAAGGGGCTCCATGGTATCTGTCAAGATTGCATCCCAGGAAAGCACAACCTGTGGAGGAAGAACTTCCAAAGAGAAAGTATGTCTATGAGAATTACTGTAAGAAACCTTAATCCATGACTCGGTCCCTGCTCTCTATTGATACTAACCCCCGACAGTCAATAACATAGAACATGCCTTTCATAGATAATGCAAGAAGGACCATGGGGACAAGCCAAGCTGTTTCCTCAAAGACATGGCCATAAAAGTATATCCCTATGGTGGGAGGGTGGGGTTATCCCCATCATTCACCTTTGTCACCTTCACACTTGCCTCTGGAAGACCAGCTCCAGGTGCAGGGCAGGAATGAAGAGCTTGTCGGGGTCCCAGAAACCCTGGGTTCTCTGCCTCCTTCCTCGGACAGTGAAGAAGGAATGAAGTCCTGACTGTTCTCTTCTCTGAATATTAATATCTGTGATACACCTGCTCTCTCCTGGCCAAAGCTGCCATGCCCCACCAATCATATCATTGCAAAATTGGGTCATGACGGAGAAATGGGGCCTATGTAAATAAGTCACTTACAGCAAAATGGTGTACACGGAAGCCAACAGAAACCACTGACCCCACACCTCTCACAGTGATCTTCAGAATCTCTTACCCGTTCTCCTGTCACGAGAAGATTTCAAAAGTACCTCTGAGCTTTGGCAGTTCCAGTTTAGCTCTGGTTACCAACTTCCACACTCTGGCCTTGGTTTAGATTCAGAGGATTCCTTTTTTTTGTTGTTGGCAGTAGAAAAATAATTCCTCGTGGGTATGTGAACCAGAAGAGCGGAGGCCTGATTTTGAAGTTGCAGGTGGTGGACCTGGCCTGCCCTAGGAATTCAGTAATGGACACCTCACCATTTCTGCCCTGTGGCCAGTCGCTTTCCCTGACAGCCTCATCAGTGGCATCCCGGAACCAAGTTAATACACAGATAGAATTTACAAAACTAGACGTGAAATGAACAGCCATCCTTATAAAGCGTGAACCTCTTATTTCCATTTCCTCTTCAACATGACCCATCACGTGGAGCTTCTTTAGCCAAATTTCATTTTGTTCCCTATTCCATCATCGCCAGAGTCCCTGAATTGGTTCCTCGCCCAACAGCACAATTTCAGCCGTGGACTCTTTCCTCTGCCTTTGTCACAGAGCTGAGTAATGATGTGACAACATGTGATTGGGCGATTGATGTCAAATGTTAGCAGCAACATTCATTTTCCCCTGAAATGGACAAAGAAGAGTATTAGTCATTTAGAAATTTCGTCTAGAAGCTACACCTCACGAGTGATATCCCCAAATTGAATTGGTCTGAAATTTAAAGTGGCTTTTAAGTTCTTCTCCTTTGATTGTTCCTCAGGTCACGCAGCATTGTGAGAGGCCGAGGGGGCAAGTTAGCGATGGGAACTGCAAATGTCATTTGTTAGCTCCCTGACTCCTCTGCAGAAATCCATTCCTCCAGTGACAGGATATTCCTGAGACCTCGTGTTCCATAGAGAAACATCCTGGGCTTTGGAGCTGCGCAGGTCTGGGCTCCAGGCTTGGCCTTATCATGGCTTCCCCTGTGAGCCTCAGTTTCCCCATTTGTGAAATAGGGTTAACAAGAATGATTATTGTCATCCTCACTTTGCAGAAATAAGAATATAAGATCTAGAGAGGTGAATTAAGGGGCCCAAATACTGAGTGGCGAAGGGCAGAGCGCAACCCTCTCTGGGGCCATTGAGTCCCCAGCAAGATCTTGTCCCATCGTCCAGCCTCACCAGGAGGGCACCAGGCTTTTCACACACGCTCCGTGCAGATAGCAGTCCTTCCAACAATAACCAACCAACGTGTGTCTGTGCATGACTTGTGTTCAGAGACACGGCTCCCCCAGGATTCCCCAGAGGTCCAGCCAGTGGAAGACAAAATGGCCCTGGATGAGAGCTTAAAATTCCCGCTCTCTGTGATCAGCATTTTTCAAGAAAAAGAAATGTGCAGCAGTCTGTGCTAGTTATTTAACATCTAGGAAGGCTTTTGCTCACTCTGAGCCCTCTGTACACTCTAAAGTTACTGATATCATCGTTAGAAATGGCTTCCACCTACGGCTCTGATTCATGGCCTGCTTATGATTGTGATTCATAGGCTGCTAAGAAGCGGGCAGAGGCGGCTGGGTTACCTAGAAGCAGTGCCTGGGAATAAGACCACCGATGTGATGCAGTCAGATATGCTAATGAGGTCAATGCAACATTCCATTAAAAAATCCAAACCTCATTTGGAAGTGAATGTTAATAAGGAGAGAAAGCTCAGCTCAGGCTGGACCAGAATCACTGGTGGGACTAGTTCGTCTTCAGTTAAGTAACATAATTTGTTCAATTTGCTTTATGTCAGTAAGTGAAGAACCTTTTACTCACTTTGATTCATGGAAGGAGGTTAGGCAATGGTACAGTAGAAAGGAAATTAACATTTAACCTGCCTGGCTGGGTTTTCTAACGGATGTCTCAATATGACTGGGGTGGTGTGCGTAAATTCTCCTGATAAACCGGAATGAAACAGCAGCTATTTAAATCCCCAAGAAAACCTGGACAGCAGATATTATACTCCAGAGAGAGACCAGTGGGTTTTTGGTCAGGAACTGGAAGACCTGAATCCTAGTCTCATCAATTACTCATTACACAACTTTGAGTCACAAACTCCCCGAGCTTCAGTTCTTGCATCTGTAAAATGGAGTTAATGCAAAAAGATGCTGTGAGTTCATAAACTGTAACATACCCGTACGTCAATCGATTGATCTAACAGCTATTTACGGAGCACCTACTATGTGCCGGGCGCGGTGCTAGTTGCTGGATGGACAGAATTGTCAGGGCCCTTGACCTAAGGGAGATGACATTCTGGCACCCTTTACTATTTTTTATTATGAAAAATTTCAAACCTTCATGAGACTGGGCAGAATAGTATAGTGAACATCATCTACCCATCACTCAGATTCAAGCATTAACAAGATTTTGCCATGTTTGCTTTGCCTATCTCCCGTGTTTTTTGCTGAATTATTTTGAAGCAAATCACAGACACTGTGTTCCTTTTCCATTGCTGTGCAACAAATTGCCACAGATTTAGCTGCTTAAACAACACACATTTGTCATCTCACAGTTTCTGTGGTTTGAGAACCTGGGCACAACTTAGCTGGATCTTCTGCTCAGTCTCCGAAAGCTGCAATCCCGATGTCAGCTAGGGCTGGGGTCTCACCTGAGGCTCAGGGGCCTCAGCCCCATGTAGCTGTTGGCAGAATTCATCTGCTTGTGGTTGTAGGACTGAAGTCCCCAGCTGCTAGAGGCAGTCCTCTCCATAGGAAGCTCCCAACATTGCTGTTTGCTTCTCCTTTGAGGCCAGCAGGAGAATCCCTTTGACACTTTACCCTCAGCTAAGGGCTCACCTGATTAGGTCAGGCCCACCCAGGGTAATTTTCCTTTTGATTAACTCAAAGTCAACTAATTAGCAACCCATCATGGGAGTGATATACCATCATATTCACAGGTTTTGCCTCTACTCAGGGGGAAGGCATTATTCAGAGTGGGTACAGCAGGGGGGTGTGAATCTTGGGGGCTAGCTTAGAATTTTGCCTATCATGTGGACATTTCATCCCTACCATCTTAAATATGCATTTCTGCAAACTGTGGGCATTTTTTTATAGCTACAATTTCATGTTAATATCTGATAGGGGTTGTTACGTTAGTCAGCTTAGGACATGTTATGCTGTCATAACAAGTGACCCCCAAATCTCAGTGACTTCTAACCACAAAGGTTTCTTTCTTGGCTCATGTTCCACATCCGTCACGGATTGGCTTCAGTGCTTTATCCTCAGGCCCAGCTTAAAGGAACAGCCCATTTCTGGGAAAAGAGAGTGACATGCAAAGGCTTGTCAAGCTGCATCTGGGAAGTATCCATGTCCCGTATTCTCATCCCTCTTTTGCTCGTCCTGCTCTCCAGGGGCTGGGAGTGAAATCCTTCTACAGAGAGGGGCCTTTAGGAAAGGGTTGACTGGTGGTATATTTTAAAGCAAACAATAGAATCTCCCAGTTACCTCTTAAGTAGCTTTTATTTATTTATTTACTTACTATTTATTTATTTTTTGGGCTGCGTTGGGTCTTCCTTGCTGTGTGTGGGCTTCCTCTAGTTGCGGCGAGCGGGGGCTACTCTTGGTTGCAGTGTGCGAGCTTCTCATTGTGGTGGCTTCTCTTGTTGCAGAGCACAGGCTCTATGTGCGTGGGCTTCAGTAATTGCAGCACACGGGCTCAGTAGTTGTGGCATGCGGGCCCTAGGGCACGTGGGTTTCAGTAGTTGTGGCGCACAGGCTCTAGAGCGCAGGCTCAGTAGTTGTGGCGCATGGGCTTAGTTGCTCCACGGCATGTGGGATCTTCCTGGACCAGGGATTGAACCCGTGTCCCCTGCACTGGCAGGCAGATTGTTAGCCACTGTGCCACCAGGGAAGTCCCTCGTAAGTATCTTTTATTCTAGAATAGCCTCACTCACACACCTTTTTCCCACAAGTTATTGACCCATTGGAGGAAACAATCAGTTGTCCTCTAGAATGTTCTACATTCTGAATTTGTCTGTTTGCTTCCTTGTGGTGTCATTTCACTTGTACCTTTATGTCCTATATTTCCTGTGAGCTAGAAGTTAGGTATAATGAACATTTTGGGGGCAAGAATACTTCATAGGGAATGTTTGGTACTTCGTAATTTATCACATCAAAAAACACTTGATGTTTGGTGAGGAAATCTTTTTAAAAACTTTATATTTTTTTAATTGAAATTCTTACTCCTATGTTCTTACATCCGTTTATTAGACATGTATTACTGATCAGGTCCTGTGCCATTTGTATGAACTGCCCAGGATAGGCAAATCCATAGAGGTAGAAAGTAGATTAATGCTTGACAGGTGCTGGTGCGGGGAGGGGAATGGGGAGTAACAGCTAATGGGCACAGGTTTTTTTTCAGGGTGATGAAAACCTTTTGGAGTTGGTAACGGTTGCTATACAACTTTTCAAAAATATGTGGCTGCCAAGGTCCTTCCCAGCTGCTAAATACCAATTCAGCCCACAAGAGACAGGGACTAACTCTGCTTGGGGATGTCAAATAGAGGTGACCCTGGAGGAGCCCCATAATGAATGAGGAGGAATTCCAGGGAGCCAGGCAGCACGTACGGGCTGCAAGATCCAGACCAAAAAATGTATTCGCTTAGTACTTGGGCTCTCCAGAGCTGCACCCTTAGGAGCTGCTGGGGACAGCAGTTGGATGATGGGCCCTGGACCCCCCACTTCCTCTTGAACCAAAACAGCTCTGCTCCCTCCTGTTTCACAGGTGGGACTTGTAGGTAAGACTTTGGTCAAACAAAGAATTCTGTGATGCAAAACTCCTGACTGAAGTGAACAATCCTCAGCATTGTTAATTGTACGGTTTTAGAATATTTGTGAGTCTGCATCTAATAATGAAGATGATGACATTGGCAATGACCATCCCCCACAATTAAGCCACCACTCACGGGACACTAAATATACGTCAGACCCCATTTCAGGCACATGGTATTCGTCACCTCTTTTACTTTTCACAAGACCCTAATGGGGGGGGGTGGTCTATCCTCATTTTACAGATGAGGAAACTGAGGCTCTCAGTGTCAAATGTCAAATGTCTTGATCAAGTTCACACAATTAGGGCTGTTGATCTGGAAAATGAACTCAGATCTTTTTAGTTCAGAAGCCGGCACCCGCGTTATCTTCCTCCCTTGCAGGCGAACAGTGCTCTACAGTTTGCAAAGCCCTTCATAAGCCATTTCTTTGTGAAGAGCTGTAGCAGCCCTGGGAAGAAGAACTGTGCTATTGTCCCCATTCTGCAGTTGAAGAGAATGAGGCTCTAAGTCTTGGTCTGGGCTGCAGAATGGTGAGATGGGATGGGTGCTCTGGGCTACAGCGAATCTACCCTGTTCCCTGTGCCAACTGCGGAGGAGCCCACCAGAGCACGGAGAGTTGGCCAGTGCTCAGTGTGGCCACCCCTCCCTGGCCATCCTTCTCAGTATACATGAGATGCTCAAATGATGATGTTTTATTCTAATGACAAAGAGTATAACAAGCACAGGAAATGGCCTGGCATTAATCTCCACTCCATCTTGTAGCAGTGACTGCAATGAAAATGAGAAATAGTTTAAGCTTAACCCATTCTCATTACAATCATAATTACATTTTGTGGTCATTCTTAGTCTCTAGCAGAACCCAACTGCTCTTCATGTCAATTTGAAAGATACAGACAGCCCTTAATTTTGCTCCAGCGTTCATCTGCCCAGCCGGCTGCCAAGGACTGATCCTTGGGAAACTGAGAATAAGGCTTAAGGAAATTATCTGTTTTACGTTTTAAATGGTTTGGCACGGATCTGCTGAACATCTGGATAAATGTAATTTACCTGCATGTGCCTCAAAAAACATTGGATCAGGCAACCCATTTATCTTTCTAATAATATGTTTAATAGAGAATACTCAAACTTGGGCCCTGATTATACAGCTAATGGCACTGAGAGCTAACCGAGAAGCATGCTGGGTGGCACGAGAGGAGGGGCTGGGGACCAAAACTTGCCAGGGACAACCCTCCAATTCTCAAGCCATCACTGGGGTACCGAGTGGCTATGTCCCCACGGCATTCTCCAGAGTAACTGCACAGCACACAGCTCCGTAGTAGTCTTCTGTGGCTGTTATATAACAAATCCATTTACCAATAAGTATCTCTCCCAATGGTTCATCCATTTTTTTTTTGGTACATGTTAACTGAGCACCTGCGGTGTGCTAGGCGTTGGTCAGGAGCTGGGGACACAAAGACAAATGCTTTCAGGGGGACTGCTTTCTGGGGGTCAATCGGAGAGTACAACACAGCACAGAAGGCTATGGGGGTACAGAGGAGCACCCCAATCTCTATCTCCTGGGGTGGAAGGTGGATAAGGAAGGCCGTGCAGCATCTCAGCATCCCAGCCTGGCCTTGACTGTGCTACAGTGGATAAATCACCTACCATCTCTGGGCCTCAGTTTTTCTATCTTTAAAACATCTACCTGGGGCCGTGGAGAACAAAAGTAGGTAATGTCATTGAAGTGCTTAGTAGAGGGCTTGCTGTCTAGTCGTCTACTGAGGGCTCACTAGGTAGTTGGCAGGGCTTTGTTAGGGGTGGGGACAGGAAGTGCGTTCCAGGGTGAGGGCTCAGCCTGTGCTAAGATCCAGTGCTGCGAGAGAGCATTGAGCGTGGCTGGACCACAGAGGAGAGGGGAGCGGCAGCAGAGGCCGGATCCTGCAGCCACGTGTGATCCAGGCTAAGGGTGGTGGGCTTTGCCCCAATGCCATGGGGAGCCTCATGGCAGGGGAGGCAGGGGAGAGGGAGATGATCAGACAGGTGTTTTAGAAACATCATCTGGCTACACAGTGGAGAATGAATCCCTCAACCTCAGGGCAAGACTAGAGGCAGGGAGGTTTGGCAACAATTCCAAAGAGGACCTTGGTGGTGGTACATTTCAATGGATTTCGTTTTACACAGTTTTCTTTAAGGGAGCTTTTGGAGAATTTAGTTTCTTGGACTGAACTATTTCAAAATGTCCCCTATTAGAGCCTCCTAGCCAGCCCAGTGGACAGAGAGCCAGGCTGCACTTTCATTGCAAATGGCCACTTTGGGCAAGGCATGGATCATGGTACCGCAGAGTTGGAGCCCTGGGGACTGTGGCCCGGCTTGCATTCAGAGTCCTGGGGTGTGAGGGTCCCTCCCACTTCCTCTGCAAATCCTTCACCAGGCCCAGTGACCAGGAGCTCTAGGTAAACGCAGTGAGGTGTCGGGAGAGGGGTGACGATATGGGTCTGTGCCAACTAGCCATGTGATCCGGGCACAGAACCGGAAAAGCCGCAGAAAGATCTCCTGGAGCGGGTGGGTTTCATAGCTGAGTCTCCTGGTATCTCTTTCTAACTCGTGGACTGACTTTCCCCAATGGCTCAGTGGCCAGCAAGTCACATGTGTGCACCCACTATCATGCCTCGCTGCTCCAGACAGCATCCTGTTATATTTTGGATTGGTTTTGAAATGTAACATAAGGCCTCTTAACACTGTTTAAAAATAAATTCACAGACACAGGCAGGGCAGTTGGCAAAGGAAATCAGGACGGTAGATGAACACTGAGAGGGAAAATACCGTGATAAAATTGGAAAAGTAAATTAGACATTTGCCATTAGACCTGACAGGAAACGAGACCGGCCGTAATTGATGCAGCAGATCTTTGCACGAACCCGCAGTCGCACGCGAAGGCCTGTCCCTTCCTCGTCCAGCTGTCTCATCCCCCAGTCCTGAGTCATCTTCTGCTGGCTCCGAGCTGCAGCCTCGGGTTTGGCTGCTCATAATAGGCAGTGGAATTAGATCTGACCTTTACAATCATGGCTTTTAAAAAAATTATTAAATTTAAAAATGGTTAAATCTCAAATGAGCTGAAATCTTTTGTGCGAAGAACCCGTCTATCATTGCTTTTGTCCATAAAATATATTTAACCTCAACCACGTAATTAACGCCAGTGACTCCACCAGGCCGGTTGGGTTTATTATGGGCATGGAGAGCTCAGCTGTTCTCATCTGAAAAGGACAGTGCCGGGCATTTTCTTGAGTTTCTCAGCAAAAGCTGTAGGTAGAAGGTTGAATCTCTTCTGGAATAGTTTCCACTTTGCTTCCTCCTATCCCTTCCACAATCCAGGGTGAGCAGAGAATGCTTCACGATTAAAGAGAAATGCTCCACAAAGGACAATTCTCCAGGCTGACAGCATGTTCTGGGGAGGATCTGTGTCAGAGGCAGGAATTCGGAGCAGCCAGGTCAGCTTCACGAAGCCCTCAGGTGAAGGCCCAGCCTCAGACACCCAGCCACGGTTTCCAAGCAGGGCAGAGAAAAGGTGCAAGTCTGGTGGCATCTAAAGCAGAGATCCTTACCACGATTCTGGGAATCTAAGCTTCCCCAGTGGAACTGAAAGAGCACTGGCTTGAGAGTCCAGTAGACTGAGTTAGGATTTGCATCTTTGCTGCTTATTTGGTGTTTAAATTTGTCAAGTCATTAAACCATTCTGAACCTCATTTTTCTTTTTTTTAAAAAATAAATTTGTTTATTTATTTTTGGCCAAGTTGGGTCTTTGTTGCTGCACGCGGGCTCTCTCTAGTTGCGGCGAGTGGGGGCTACTCTTCGTCGTGGTGTGCAGGCTTCTTGTTATGGTGGCTTCTCTTGTTGCGGAGCACGGGCTCTGGGCACGCGGGCTCAGTAGTTGTGGCTCACGGGTTTAAGAGCGCAGACTCAGTAGTTGTGGTGCATGGGTTTAGTTGCTCCGTGGCACGTGGGATCTTCCCGGGCCAGGGCTCGAACCTGCGTCCCCTGCATTGGCCGGCGGACTCCCAAATGCTGTGCCACCAGGGAAGCCCTCATTTTTCTTATTTATGAAATAAAGGTAAAAAAATAAATATTTTTCAGAGTTATTGGGTTTAAATGGGATAACATATGTCAGATTCTTAGCACAGAGGTTGGCACATAGAAATCAGCTACCATTCTTCTTTTCCTTTTATTCCTCCTCCTTCTTTTTGCTCCTGGAAAGTGGGTCGACCAAACTGAAAATAGCCAAATAAAAGTTGTGTATGCGTGAAGGGGGTGGGGAGTGACTGCCCTATCAAACATCAGGATGTATTATACAGCTACAGTCATTGTGATTGTGTGGTACTGGCCCAACAATAGACAGATGTCTAACGGAACTGAATAGAAAGCCTGGATGCAGACCGTGCACAAATGACACTGCAGACCATTGAGGGGGAAGCATAGACAGCTCAGTAAAAAGGCTGGGAGCACTGGTTAACCACGTGGGATAAGTGAAATGGGTCCTTACCTCACACCATACACAAAATCGATCCCAGATAGATTAAATGTGATAGATTAAATTAAAAGGCAACACTTGAACATTTTAAGAAGAAAATAGAGGAGATCCTTTTATGACCTCAAGGTAGGACAGGGTTACTTAAGCAAAATGCAAAAAGGTTGATAAGTTAGACTACACTAAAATTCAGAACTTCTTTCAACAAAAAGTTGGATAAGATATTTGCAGCATAAATAACAGAAGATTAGTATCCAGAGTATAGACAAATGGGAAATAATAAGACACAAACAAACAATGTGATAGAAACATGGGGAAAGGACTTGTTCATATAGACATTTTAGGAAATAGTAAAAAGGATTGGCCAATTACATATGAAAAGATGCTTAACCTCATTTGTAATTAGGAAAATGCAAATTAAAACCACAAAGAAACTATGTGAAGTGATGGATGTATTAACTAACCTTACTGTGATCATTTCACGATATATACAAAAATCTAATCATCACATTGTACACCTTAAATCTGTACAATGTTTGCTATATGTCAATTATATCTCAATAAAGCTTGAAAAAAAATGATCAAATCACCAGTAACCTGGTGTGAGCAGTCCTGCTTTTTCCATATAATCAGTTACTGAAGTTCTCTTTCTTCTTTGATTTCTTCCTGAGTATTCCTCATCACCTTAAGATAATAAAGATGTAGCTATATTTAGACACATACCCACAAACCCCACAAAGACTTACCATTTTACTCTCGCCAGGCTGACAAAGTCGAAGGAGTCTGACAATACCATGCCTCCGTGAGGATGTGGAGAATGGGGACTCTTACATATTGCTGGAGAGGGTAAAGTAGAAAAACATTTTGGAAAACAAATTGGCATTGTCTTGTATAGCTAAGTATGTGCGACCCAGCAGCCCACTCTTAGGTACATCCTAGACCTCAGAGGAACTCTTGCTCGTGTGCAGCAGGACATGCGCTCTGAGGACTTTCATAGCAGTGCTGGGGGGAAAAGCAAAACATGGGAAGCCACCCTAATATCCATTGATAAGAGAATGGTTAAATGGGCTATGAACATTACACGTATGTGAAAATGAATGAGCTCCAGCTATAACCACAAAAACCTGTGTGAATCTCAGAGACGTGATGCTGAGTGAACCAAGCAACCTGCAGAAGATCACACAGAGGAAAATGCCATTTTGATAAAACTCGGAAACCAACCAACACTAAAGAATATTGTTTAGGTGACGGAATGATAAGCACACAATTCCAGATCCTGGCTAACCCTTTGGAAGAGGCAAGGGTTTGAGCTGAGATGGAGCAAAGAGATAACACTACCAGCGTTGGTAACGTTCTGTTTCTCTGGGTGAGCGCTGGTTTTATGATGTGTATGTTATTGTTATGCTTCATAACTTGCACACGTGTTTCATATATTCTTCTGTGTGTCAAGTATTGCATAATTAAAAACAGAAATAACAACAGAGTGCATGGAAGGGCTAGGATTTGACTAGCTGCAGATACAGTCACTGGTGGGCTCCCTGGAAGGTGGGAGTGAAGAGACCACTATGCAATGTAACCAGAGAGGCTGAGCTCACGCTGGTGGGAGAGAAGAGGGGATGCTCGCATGAGAGTAGAGCCTGAAAGGGGTTGCAGACTCCTTCCAAGATCTAACACATTTTGCAACATCCTGGGAAAGGCGGGGGACTACACATGGAAACTGGTGCCCTTCAAGTGTGGTCACATACGAAAGAGAACAGCCTGGAATTCCTGGGGAGGGGAACTGGTTTGGCCACCTGCGATCCCTTGGGGATTCTCTTCCCACTTGATGTCCGATATTAGTGTTGTACAGTGTAGCCTGTTATTAAACTCTTTAACAGGGCTTCCCTGGTGGCGCAGTGGTTGAGTGTCCGCCTGCCGATGCAGGGGACGCGGGTTCGTGCCCCGGTCCGGGAGGATCCCACATGCCGCGGAGCAGCTGGGCCCGGGAGCCATGGCCGCTGAGCCTGCGCGTCCGGAGCCTGTGCTCCGCAACAGGAGAGGCCACAGCAGTGAGAGGCCCGCGTACCACAAAATCAACAACAACAACAACAAAACTTCTTTAACATAAAAAATAAAGCTGCTGCGACGGGGGAACCTCTGTGAGCTTCAGCCTCAAGGCAGTTAATCTGTCTGTAAGGACGTGGTGCTGTCAGAACAACTGGGATGTTCTATTTTCTACAGGTTTGGGGACACAGTGGCTTTGAGTGGGAAGGAGCTAGTCCATCAAAATGGGCATAGTTCTAGAGAGTTTTCAAGGAAGTAAAATTAAAAAATGAAAACGTGGAGTATTCTTTCAATTTTACCATGCGATGGCCCTTTGCCCGGCGGTTTAGTACCAGGTCCTAGTGGGGGAAGATGAGATGCCTGTTTCTTCCGCTCCCAACCCTCTGTGTTAAAAAATGCCCTGCTCCTCACTATAGTGGACCTGAAGGAATGTGGATGGTCCTTTGTTTCAAGAGAATATGGATTAACACTCCTAAAAGATGCATTGGCCGGCCAACAGTAATGCCTTTTATGGACCCAGTGTGACATTGCAATGACCTGGAAATCATGGGTCAGTGAAAACATCTGGAGTTTGGTGTGTTGTTTTCTTATTTGCTTTTTCAGAAAAATCTCACTTTGGGTTCTGTTCCTGGTCATTTAGCAAAGGTCCCCAGTTTAATCCATTGTCTTTTATGACAAAAGACACAGAGGGGCTACATGCCCAGCAGAAGGCTAGTCCACCAGGAATCTTGCTTTTCTGTTTACACCAACACTGTTGAAGCCATGTCCCTCTGAAATGCCGTCCTGTAGGCGTCACCAGCAGAGATTAGCACGGGGGGCTTGCTGCTGGCCAGCCTAATTTTTTTTTTTTTTTTTTTGCGGTACGCAGTCCTCTCATTGTTGTGGTCTCTCCCGTTGCGTAGCGCAGGCTCCGGACGCGCAGGCTCAGCGGCCATGGCTCACGGGCCCAGCCACTCCGCGGCACGTGGGATCTTCCCGGACCGGGGCATGAACCCGTGTCCCCTGCATCGGCAGGCGGACTCTCAACCACTGTGCCACCAGGGAAGCCCTGGCCATCCTAATTTGATCAATATCAGGGATTTTGCTTCTTACTGTGAAGTTAAAACAGGATTCTGCTCTCTTCTCAATGGGTCATTTTCCTGTCATCTTCCATATTTAAGATTGGTTAAAAATCTCTGCCCAAAACTGACTGAGCAGGGCTCAAGGTTTAAACTGCAAATCCTAATGTGATAATGCATGGCTTCCCTGTGCTTCACAAAGGGAGGTTTTTAAAATGCATATAACATCAGAATATGGAAAGCCTCGGCCGTCTCCCACCCGCAACCCCAGCCATGAAAGCCGATATTGACCCAATGCTTAAAATATGGAAAAGGTAATAATTAACATTGTACTTCCAGTGCGTGTGGTGGCTCTAAATAGCTTATGGGCTTTATGTACGTCTAGAAGCAATAAAATCGTGTTTGTTATTGTTGGATGAGATGAAAGAAGCCCCTCGGATCATTACATATGAAGATGTCTTTCACAGTGGCCAGCAGAACCGTCAGGAAGAGCTACCTTTCTTTCCCTTCACAGTTGGCCTGAGAGCCAGGAGGATGGGCAGAGAATCCTGGAAAACCGGCCAGCTTCTAATTGTGTCTTTACAGCCAACTAGGCTACCAAAATGATTATCTTCTTCTCTCTGAGCCTCACTGACCTGTGGCTAATGAGATTTCTGCTTCGATTAGTTGTAGAACATAAATTAGCTAATCAATGGCGATGGATTCACATTTCTCATACATGAGTTCTGCTGCAGTGATCTGTATTGAATATTCAAATCAATTTTGAATCCTCTGCATGAGTCCGCTAACGTGGCCTGCTGGAATCTGGCCGCAGCTGTAGCGTCCTCGTGAGCAGATGAGGGCTAGGCTGAGCCCAGCTCGTGCACCCGCCTCTCGTGGCTGCTGGAGCTCTGCAAACTACCTTGTTTTCCCTTACACGCAGTGAGGGCCAAATAGGGTTTGGGACAAAGTTGTGTGGGAAAAGCAAGAGAAGCTCCAGGGGAACTCATGGCCCGAGGTGGCCTCTTTCCTGAAAAGGAACAGAGCTAAATGGACATCAAAAAGCAGACAGCTGGTTTCAGGTTTCTGAGGTGCAAACTTTGCAAAGAGTGAGATCCCGGTTCGGTGTCTTCACTTCTCAGCACGGGGAAGCGTATCTTCACTCTTTGCTGTAGTTGTCTCGTCTGTACAATTAACCGGCATCTTGGCATAAAATGTGGAAATTTGTACAGTCTTCAAGGCATCTGTGGGCTTTATGGTACAAGTTCTGTTAGTACTGAAGCCACAGAAAATTAAATGTTCCCCAAAGAACTTCCAGATGTGCTTTATTCTAATGGGGTCATTATGCAGTAAATTAAAAAGCAGGGTAAATGGAACTGTAAAATTTAAATTACTCTAAAACCACATCTCTTTGCTTTGAGCATTCATTTGTGGGGTTGCATTTGCAATAAATGTGAATTAGGCAGCTGCAATAACTGTTAATCATATATTTATAAAATAGTAATGAGGAAATGAATAGCAGAGTAAGACAGCTGCACATTTCTCTGATAGTGTGTCAACTGTGAACATAATAAGATGTGGAACATTGTTTGGAGCTGGGCTGATAATACAGCTGAATGTAAGAGATCGCTTCAGCCTCTTAACTTTACATGAAATTATACATAAAATCCATAAAAGCCCATAATAATGCATTATGCGTCTGAATTGTATTCAATATTTTTCTTTGCTTTGATTTTCTGAAATAAGCTCTACTTTCACCAAAACCATCTTCCAGCATCAGTGAGGCTTTTGTTTCAGGCGATGTCGGGCTTCTAAGATTGCAACTGGATTTAAAGAAAGCAGGGCTGGTGCAGGCAAGGAGTTAATGGTGGTGCTTTGTTTTGTTTTCTCGGAGTTGCCGTACGTGGCTGGAGACATGCCCTGTCCCGGGCGGAGGACAGTGTGTCCAGGCCTCCCCAGCTGCCACCTGAGATCAGGATTGGGGAGAGAGGCCACTCCCAGTTCACCAGAGCCCCTGGGCTGCTGGTTTGACCCGGTGAGAACAGGGACATGGCCTTCAGCCACTGTCTAGACAACATCTACTCTGGGGCCAAGGCTAGGCGCTCCAGGCAGGTCTAGAGAAGGGGGTGAGGGTCCTATGGGCCTGCGTTTGGGAAGGATTGCTATCCTGGTGGCCGAAGTGATGACCATTACTCAGAAACTTCCTTGTCCTGGTGTTTGAACAAACCCTCTGCTGTGACCATCTGAAAACTGGGGCTTTGAGGTCGACTTCTCCCGAGGCCGACTTCTCCCTGAGCACAGAGAGGCAGGGGAGGGGACACGCGATCGAGTGTCCACGAGGAGCTGATCCTGGCCAATCTCTGCCTGTCCGTCCATTATATAGCATGACTGGGATGAAGCAGGTGCCCCTTACTGAGCATTCAGGGCTCTGCTCGGCCTGGTCCAACCACCTCTACCCCGCCCTGCGTTGAACACCCGTAGGGTCCCTGATCTGCCATGGTCTCGAGTTTGGGGGCTTGGAGTATGCGCTTCTCTTGGTCTGGAATATTCTTCCCTGCTTCAAAGATTCCAGTGGCTCCTGCACTTTCCCCCTGTGAAGCCATCCCAGACTCCCAAACCCCTATTCTTATTCCCCTGGTGTTCATTGTTCTGTCTACCTCACCATTACAGCAGCAGCCTTATTGCATCTCAGGGTACTGTAACTTAGGGTCAGTGTCCGCCTCAGACTGAGGGCTCCCTGAGTGGACCCGAAGGTCTGGTGCTTGTTACGTCTTGTTTTGGAGAATAAATGCAGAATGCAGTCACTGGATGTTGGTGTAGGATTAGAGAAAATGGCCTGGGAGGATCCAGCATGAACCCTCTTGGTGTGTCTACAGTTAGACCAGGTCCTCCGTTTCTCAGGGCGGCCCCCACCTCTTGGGATGAATGGTGGTTATCTGCAAGGGGCTGGACGAGGAGTAGTTCTAATGGGAAGAGTGGCCCCAAGATGTTCAATGTGGGATGCTTCAAAATGGAATGTCAAGCGTCCGTAATTGTACTCCGCATCAGTCAGCACTTTTGTAGGACACTCACTGAATGCAGTGCATTGTAGGAAACTGGGGGTCACTGCTCTTCCTGGGAAGGAGGGAGGGAGGGAGAGAGAGAGAGAGACAGAGACAGGGAGACACAGAGACAGAAGAGGAAGAACAGGGGTGAGGGGGGAGGAAAAAGATGGTTATACACACATACAATGAGCATCCTGTAATCTCTTCCTAACCCACACTCACTTCCCAGTATTTCAGTATCAATTTTCGTTAACCAATAATTTTTTTCTTGTCACAAAAATACTATATGGTCATTATTGTAATGTACAGCATAAAGAATTTCATAATTTGTTGAACCATTCCCTTATTTGTTTAAAAATTTCATTGTTTATTTAATCATTGTCTATATGTTTATTCTCTTACTGTTCATTTAATCATTCTTCATTTGTTGAATGTTTATGAACATTTTTTTTCTCCTTTAAGTAATGTTATTAAAATCCTTAAAATCTTTGCCAGTTTCATAAGTACAGTATGATACCTCATTGTTATTTTAATTTCAATTTACTTTATTTCTAGTAAAGTAGAATTTTTCTCTTTGTTTTTTTGCTTATTTATATATATTTTTTCTCTTGAGATGATTAAGTACAGCTTTCATTAACTGAGGGAACAGCGCCAGCACCGAATGTTTTATGGGATGTATTATTTCATTTAATCTTTGTGTTAACTCCATTCATAGACCCTATGGTCTGTATGAGGCTTGGCGAGGTTGAGGACCCTTCCTGAGATGCACGGTTAGTAGGCGCTAGAGCCTGCTGCATTGCAGGGCATGTCCCATCATTTTTCTACTGGGGGCTGTCAACTTTCTCTTTAACTTACTGGAGCTGTTTGCATATTGAGTGTTTAATTGTCCGTGTACCTACGGCATAGTCTTTTTTTTTTTTTAATTGAAGTATAGTTGATTTACAATGTTGCGTTAGTTTCAGGTATACAGCAAAGTGATTCAGTTATACATATCTATACATATCTATCTAAATCTCTATATATCTATTCTTTTTCCAATTATTTTCCCTTATAGGTTATTACAAAATATCGAGTATAGTTCTCTGTGCTATGCAGTAGGTCCTTGTTGTTTATCTATTTTATACATAGTAGTGTGTATATGTTAATCCCACACTCCTAATTTATCCCTCTCCCCGCCCCCTGCTTTGGTAACCATAAAAAAAAGGGAACGCTTCATGAATATGTGTGTCCGCTTTGCGCAGGGGCCATGCTAATCTTCCCTGTATCGTTCCGATTTTAGTATATGCGCTGCCGAAGCGAGCACCGGCATAGTCTTTTAAACAGAGGGGTAATGTCCCAGTGTTCCCATCAAGGAAGGGGAAAGGCCACCCCCAAGAAACCCACCACTCTCCCCATTTTGCCTTTGTTCAGAGGGTCACCTCTTGGCGGCTCCGCTTTCAGGATTCTTCCTCGTCATCCTCTTATGTCTTCGCCCTCTGCAAGGTGGGTAGAATGATGGCTGTTACTTGTCTCATTCATGTGAGAAAACCGAGGACTGCCCAGGGTAAGAGATTTGGCAGGGAAGCCAATGAAAAACAAACAAAACCTAAACTAGCACTAACAAAACCCAACCAAATCAAACCAAACTGAACAAAAAATACCTCAGTAGAGTGAATCAGTTGGTTTGGATATGGGGTAGAGATGCCAGGTAAAATATAGAATGGCCCGATAAGTGTGAATTTCAGATAAACTACCGATACTAAAATTGCTAAAAATGGTAAAAAAAAATACTAAAACAATTCTATGCACGGTTTGGGACATACTTATCCCCCAACATTACTGTTGTTAGAGATTTGTTAGGAGACTTTCAGTCTTTTTTCAAATATAATTTTATTGGGAAAACTAACATATGTAACAGATTAAAAGGACTGTTTAAATTTATTTTGGAAGTTCAAATGAACAATATTTAAAAATCAGTCAATAAGAACCATAAAACTGTTATGAATCTGAGTTTATGAGTGATCTTTGCCACTTAGAGCAGCCTCAGCTCCAATTCATGTTAGATTATTTTTTTAATCCGGTGAATACATATTGCTTGCAAATGGTAAAACATGGCTTACCTTGAGATTTAAGGATACCCATCAATTAAACAGCGATAAAGGAGAAAATTTATTCTGGGATGTGCTCAAAACCAAGCTGCAACCCTGGTTAATGCATTGGAGGGTCTCCACCGTGTCCTGGTTTGGAAGGCACATGGTTATGATAAAAGAAAACAACGTACGGTAAAAGATTAGTCTGAGTTAAATATTGGCAGACTCTCTGAGCACCCAGAAGAGCCCCAGGCTAGAGCAAAGCTTGGGGTATCCTGCCCCTGTCCACGGCTCTCTGGACAACAGAGTGTGTTGTGAGGTTGGGCTGACCAATGTCCAGTCCAAAATTGTTGGTCATCTTGGCACTAAGAGGCTCTTGTTGGAGACTGAGCCCAAGGCTTGGTGTGAAAGCATCAGCACTGGCCCCACGTGTGGACCCGCATCCTTCCCCGGAGCCTGTAGGTGCTCCGTCATTGTTTGTTTTTCCCTTCAGAACAGTAATGGCTACCATTTATTGAGCAACTACTAATGCCAGGCCCTGTGTGGTAGCTTTACATCAATGGAAGCTTACTGTGATGGAGAAATTAAGTGTCCCTACACTGCTCCCAGGCAGAGGAGTGAATGTGGCTGGAAGGAACACTCCGGATAGCCCGTTGGGGTGAGGTGAGGGGCAAGCCTGAGTGACCAGAGCTAATGGGCTTTCTGGGAGGGTAGGTCTGGCTAAGCCCAAGGCCTTGGTTTTGACGAGTGGGCTGGTCCAGGGCATGGCGGGACGCTGTCCCATGGCCTCCCTTCTTTGCCTAGCTGGGACGGCAGTCAGGGCATAGTTGTTGAGGAATGAATGAATGGTGTAAAACATTAGCCTGCCAGAGTGCCTGTGCACGCAGTCCAGCCCTGATGGGGCATAAACAGAGCAGTAGTTTGAAGATTGATGTCAGAGGCCACCCTTTATGACTGTGAGCCTGGCGTGCAAACTTTCTGAAGTTCAGTTTCCTCATGTAAAGAAATGGGGCAAACAAAGATAACAGTGATAATAGTCAACAGTTATAAAGGATACGTCCCCTATACCATCTGCCAGGCATGGTTCGAGAAGTGTCCTATTAACTCATTTAATCCCCACATTAACCCTCCCTAGGAGACAGGTGACTTTACCACCCCAGTTTACTGGTGAGGAAACAGAGGTGCACAGGGGTTAGGACCCTTGCTCAGGCTCCCACCTGGGCACTCTGGTATCCGAGTTCATGCTCTTAATTTTTACGTTCCCCTGCTCTGGGCAAAAGGTACCTTTGAGATGTCTTCCAGGCTCTTCTCCCCTTCTCTGAGGATTGGCCCCAACCCCCCCCCCATGTCCTTGCAGCCACATTTATGTGATGTGATCTGTTCCCTGACTATAAATTGGACATTAGACACAAGCTGGGCCTTCAGGTTCTAAGAATATGGAGCTGGGATGCTGAGAGATGGGTTGCTGTCCACTGTTTGCTTAAATGTGTGGAGTCTGGCGGTGGGGATGTCCCTGTTTGCCCACGTGGTAACCAAGGCAAAGAAAGGAGGGAGTGGGTATCTGTTTCTTACAAGAAAAGGGGCTCCAATGTGAAGACCACATTAAAAAATGTCTGAGGAAAATGTTTTATATACTCTTCTCTTGGGACAAAGTGTCATTTATAATGCTTTAGAAGTTAATAGGTATTAAGCCTTGGCATCCTTCATAATTTAAGGTTGCCCAAGATTAATCCTCTGCACTCTGTTAACTTGCTAGAAGTTTCTTTATTTTAAGGAGAAGATATATGCCCCCGAGGCCATTTTGCCACATGGGTGGTGGATGTGGACACCAGTGAGACTCCCCAATATAGCCCATCTCCCCAGCAGACTCTTAGTCACATGGTCTGAGTTCCATTAGTAATGTTCTGGCTGCAACAAAGAAGGAAGTGTAAATAGATTGGTGTGGGCCCTTTGTGGAGGACTGTTAATCTCCCCAGATTACTGCCCTTCGAATCTGGACTGCTTCCAGCGTTTTTTTGTATATTGGCTCCATTTAAAGTGATTAAAGGGGAGATCTGATTGGATAAGGTCATCCAAATTCTGTAAAGGCCACTTCCTCACGAATGAACGCTTGCAATCAATTTTTCAGATAAAATGGTTAAATTGCTATTATTGTTGGATCATTTTTTATTAAGAAAACCTTTTAAAATATTAATTATTGGGCCCTCTGAAACACTTTCATCTTTCCCGACTTTGCTCTTGAGAAGAAAGTGTCTGCTTGTTTCCAACACCAGCCAAAGGGAAATGCAGGTTTCCCTTTTTACACCTGCAACCATTCTCCTTACCTCTAATATTTATGTGAATTTAACTTTAATTTTTCTTCCTTTCATCTTCTGAATTAGTTGTATAATGCACAGATCACTCCTTCACCGCTTCTTTCCTGTTTATTTGCCTTAAAAATAGATTCATTAACTAGATTTGGGTGCTCAAGCCATGCGACAACATCCATTTCAAAGGAAGATTTAATGGCATTTCATATTTTTCTACATTAAGGAAGATTAAAGTATATTACAATACCCTTTACTGTCCTATTTTCTTCATTTTAGAAGTGGTCAGTTTAAAATTTTTTTCCCCTCTCTTTCTTTCATCTGCAGTGTTCGATAAATTGTCCAGGCCTTTCAGATGACAGACCCAGCAAATTGAGTTCTATATTACAACTCAGACACATTGTTTAGCCCATCAGCAGTCAGATGAAGCACCTTATTCACACAGGACATCAAAAGAACAAATATATGTGCGAAGTGGCTAAAAGAGCACTGAGACTCAGATACTTCATTTTCTTAATTGTCAGTGATTATTTGGCTAGTTTCAGGGTGGTCACTCTGCTGACTCTGAACCTATACTTACTTGCCTGATGTAATAGTGGTGTGAAATCTACATCCTTATCTGCATAGCTCTAGATCTGGATTCATGACCACAAGTTACACCATTTGCGGACAGGACACGTGCATCATCTTTTAATAGCCCAAGGGGCAGTCATACTAACATTTTAATAGTGGGCAATAATATGAAATGCAAGATCCAGACTTATGCCTTTTTATTTCAGCCACCTCGTGATGGAGACTTTAAGGCATTCGCAGGCATGAACAAGGGCGATATTAAGATTTAAGCTTTTTTATTTTTATTTTTTGTAAGGTAGAGGAGGTCATAGCTGTCAGGTACCCCTTGGGCTGAAGTTTTATACAGGTATGCCACCCATCAGCTTGAATCATCGCAGGGAGCCTTCCCACATCTCAGTAAATGCAGCATAACCTTGTAGGACACTAAGTCTAAACAAGGTTTGGGGATGCTGGTAAGATGTGGGAGGAAAGAGCAGAAGACAGATTTTACGACAGTACGATCATGGGGTGTAGGTTTTAGGCAATAAGCGGGTAGCCTAGTTTTCTCAGAAGAAAAAAGAAAATAATGGAAAAGTGTAACATTCATTCGGTGGCCTCACAGGCATAAAAAACCCAATTCCAACTGTTATAGGTCCCCGCAGGAGTCTACAAAAGAACTAAGCTTTTTAAGTAAGAAAACTAGATTCTGGCCCACAGGGCCCTGTCACTGCTGCTTAATGGATGAAACTCTTTGGATATAAATATGCTGTTTACTCCTCAGCTTCAGCTTTCATAAAATATAACCTTTCTATGATTTACGACCCACAGAAAAACTGGAGGATGGATTTTTAGCTCTGAATTGGTTGGATGTCAACAAGAAAAATATAGATAACATATTGAAGTAGCGGGGTGTTAATGCCACACAAAATGATGAAATTATTTTTGTTTAGGAAAGTTAAGTTTGTTCTTAAAGTTGTTGCTGGATGGCAGCTGTGAAAGGTGGGGCTGAGGAAAACCTATGAAATGTCTCTCATTTTTAAGTCCTTGTCCAGTGGCTTATAAGTTTGGGTATAATGACTTCAGTTCATAATCAGTAATGTCTTGTTGAAAAGTTTGGGCTGGGTCTCCCTGGTGGCACAGTGGTTGAGAGTCCGCCTGCCGATGCAGGGGACACGGGTTCGTGCCCCGGTCCGGGAGGATCCCACATGATGCGGAGCGTCTGGGCCCATGAGCCATGGCCGCCGAGCCTGCGCGCCCGGAGCCTGTGCTCCGCAACGGGAGAGGCCACAGCGGTGAGAGGCCCGCGTACTGCAAAAAAAAAAAAAAGTTTGGGCTAACCACAGATTTTTCACAAATGGGAATGGCCGTTCTTTGCCTAAATCACTCGGGTTTTTCAAGTGCTAGATTTCCGTTATGTCTTCCAACTTCAAATATAGAGGCTGTGCCTGACCTTGCAGACAGGAGATGACAGAACAGCCTTTTTTCACAAAGGTGATTGGAAAAAACGAAAAGTGAAAAACAATAAGCGAACAAACTAAGCCCCCAAATAAGCAAAAGCAAGCAAACAAACAAAAGCAAACCCCTCAAATTAACAGCACCCACAAGCTCTCCCCGCTATGCGCTCACAAGAGCCAGCACTGTCCTTGGATGTTGGGTTGGAGAAAGATTGCATGCCAGTTTGTCATTCAGAGATCTGTATTCATTTTATAGCTTTCTGGTCTGGTTTGATGCTTGAAAGAGGCTGGTTCCAGATGAATTGGCAAAGAAGTTTGCATATACTGTCACCAGCCAAAGGGATGAAGTTGTCAAAATTGAAAACGTTTATTTCTCTCTTGATTCTCTGAGCACTGAAGGAAGGGAATTCACACTGTTTTTCAAACCTGCCCTCAGCAAATTAAAACCTCATGCACTAGAGGCTGGAAGACCAGATCTTTAGTCTTCCCACAACCTAGAAAGACCAAAGGTGTGAGGCCAAGCTAGGGGACTGTCCCACGGTGACCAGAATGGAAGGGGTCCTTCTTACCCACTGGTCTCTTGGTTTTCGATGGCAGCGTCCATTGAGAGGAGCCCCAAACATATCCACTTCCTTGAGTGGCCAGCCATGCACAACCTCTGTCTCTGGGAGAGATGTGTGGTCTCAGAAGGTAGAGCCATGATCTGTATTGGGTGTTGGGGAGTTACTAAGACAAATTTCCTCATATACTCAGTCTGTAGAGATTGCTACTATAAGCCAGATGCAGTGCCAGGTATTTGGACCTACAATGCTGCTTTCACTCCTCATGGAGCTCACTTCCTGGAAGCAGTGACCTACAAGCCAACAGGCAATTACAGTCTAAGGTGATCAGTCCTTAGATCCTTAGAGGAGCACCTGGGAAGGGCCCTAAATGCACTTTGATAGGGATGGGGGTGGGTGTCAAGGAAGGCTTCCTGGTCAGAGAAGCAATGGATGTTTTGGGTAGCAGGGGAACCATCATGTGGAAACACTGGAGGTCAGAGACATTATGGAACAATAAAGGAACAGAAGAAATTTAGGATGGCCACAGGACACAGCACACTTAGATTAGGTGGCAGGTCGTAGTTCAGAATGGTGTTTCCCGATATTTCATGGGTGTGTGTTTGGGAGAGCTCTTGAAAATTACGGATTGCTGGGTTCCACCCACAGCATGAGCTGCCCCCCACACCCCCTCACAGCCCAGCAGACATGGCCCCAAGCCTCAGGCCAGAGAGCATTCAGAAGGCTCATCAGAGCACATGCCCCAAAGGCAGAACCTGGCAAGAATCCCCACTCAGTAGGTGAGGCAGGCCTGAGACTGGCCCCGATGACATCCAGGGAGCATGGCAAACCTTGAGGGGCAGGGTTCCTGGTAGCCCTGTAACACCTCATGAGCTTCTCCCTCAACACTAGGGGCCAGACTGAGCCCACAAGCAGCTTCCAGAGCAAACTAAGAGGTTCACTCTGCCCCCAGTATAAACAACTTCCATTTATTCAGCACACATTGGGCCCTTCCCCAACCCTATGGTGTGGGAAGGCCTTGCTTCACCAGCTGGGGGTCCAAAACAAGGTCTCATTACTTTTCCTATTTTCCCCACGGCTCCTATATCAAGAATGCCCTTTCTGGCTTTCCAAGGACCTTCATCCCAGGAGCACAGGGTCCATTGTTGAGCCAAGGAGCCAGTCCTGTGACTGCCCCCTTCTCAGGTCTTATACCCATAGCTGCACGTGGTATCAGAAACACTGTCGTCATCATCGTCATCACCATCACCATCCTTACATGCACCGCTGCACGTGATCTCCCGAGCAGTCCCGGGGAGTATGTGGTGTGGGATTATTGTCTCCATTTTACAGAGGCACAAACTGAACTTCAGAGGTTATGGCTTGTCCAAGATCACACAAAAAGGGTGATCCCTTGCTCACGATGAAGCGTAGAGCTGTCAGGAACAAAAGCTGGAAGGACTGTTTTGGGGACGGGGGCAGTGAGCAGGGGCTGGGACTCGGGTGTGGCTGGCTTGCTCTGCTGTGCAGATCTGCCTTGTGGAGAAGAGCGTGTTAACTGTCAGAGCGGCTCCCGACGAGCTGGCTGCCTTTGGTTTGTCTGGTTTATCTGGGTCAAGGCCCCATCAGAGGGGGTGGACACAGGCAGCCAAGTTGCGGGGAGAGAGGTCTCTTTGTCACCTCCAGGGCTCAGTCTAGGAATTCTGGAAGGTCAAGCAAGACTGAGGCTGGGGATGTGGCTGAGGCTGGGCTGAGGGCTCCTCAAGAGGGACCTCTTCCCTAGCATCCCAGCAACAATGCCCTTGAATTATCTCTGCCCAAGTCCTGGGGCAAAAAGCCTTCCAGACATTCTCAGAGCAGGGAGAGCCCAGTGTGGTCCTCCAGGGAAGTTCACACGCCTGTCCTGGGGGCGCCTGTGAATGGGTGGAGGATGAATCTCCTTCACTGCCGGGGTCTTGGGACCTTGGGGTGCTGGGAGCCAAGAAGGGCATTCCTTGTGCATGACAAGGGAATGAGAACCCCTTCCTGCTCTTGGGGGGAGGGTAGGAGGTGGGAGGGGTGCTGGGCATTTCACTCCCAGGTGAGAGGTCACGTAATGCAAACATCAGAGGAGCCTGTGAGGCACCAGCCCCCAAAACACTGTGCGCAGGGGCTGGCAGACCAAATAGGGACAGAGGGACAGGTGCCCTGAGTCAGAGGAGCAGGAGACCCCTTTCAACTGGGGTGGGCAGGGGACAACTCAGCCGGAAGTCGTGGTGGGGGAAGATGGGGGGCTGGGGTAATGGAAGAGACAGCGATGCAAATAACCGATGATGGCCAACATCCAGCGACAGGGCAGTAGAGTCAGCGGGAGATTTGATGTCTCTACATCTCACTCTCTTCCTCTAAAAATGGGGCTCCTAACATGTCCCGTCACACAGAGGTCACCATCGGCGTGGGGGCGGTTTTCTTCCCCGGCTGAACGAGGCTGGTGGTGTTTTACTCTTTGCCAGCCTTTCTGAATGAGGGCCCAAGGGTGCTCGATAAATATTTGTTAAACTCCTGAATAAGGGAGCGGGGGCTCGGGCAGCCTGTAGGATAGATGTGGTTATAAGGGATCAGGAAGCCCTGCAGGCCCGTGTAGACTTGAAGTGACAACTGGGCTCAGTGAGCATCGGTCAAAGGGGAAGGAGGTGAGAGGGGCAGGAAGGATCGGCAGCTGGGAGTCCGGCCGCTGAGTTCTGTTCCCATCCTACCAGGGGTGACGTTGGTTCCCAAGCCAGTTTCCTTAACTAGAAAAAGAGGAGTTTGGCCAGATAGCCTTCAAAAGGCTCTTCCAATTCTGATGCTCTGAGAGTGTGTTTTGTATTGAACTACTATTGACTGACAGCCTGCTCCCTGCCAGCCCCTCTCACCCAGGCCACCATGCTGTGAGATAGATGTGCCCATTCGACAGATGAGACCAGGGCGCAGATCTGGTTGTCTTCCAATCCAGTGCTGGGTCTTGCTCTGTCATGGCAGGTGGTCATAAAACTCTGTCAAATTACAGATGGGAGCCTCAGGACGGACCATAAGACATGGTCCCACTGCTAATGCGGTACCAGTTTCCTGTTACCCATTTTCCTTGTGCCGAGAAATCTGTGCCATCATCCGTATGAGATGCAGAGTGGAGAGCAACGCTGGGGGCCTGTGAAGTGTCGGTCTTCTTGGGTCAGAGGAACGTTGGGCCAGGCTATCATTTCTTTCTCCTGTTCACTCCGGGGTGTGGTTGGAGGAATAAGACGAAGCTGGAAGTCAGATAACTTGTCTCAAAATAAAAGTCTTCTTTCTCTTTTCCTCTTGGAGTTCTTTCATCTTGGAACACAGGGAGTTTTTTGAAGGTGGGAGCTCAGACTCCCATCTCATATGACTCCTTTGGTTGAACTTTGGGAAAATCCATCCTCATTGCTTTCTGACCTTCAGCTGTCCTCAGAATCCCAGGCCCAATTTCCAGGCTAACCCTGACATATCTAGCAATACCCAAAAGGAACAATTGGTAGGAAAAAAAAAATCTTGGTGCTTTAATTAAAAATCCATGTTTGGCGTGTGTTCAGAGGCATATTTTTGCATCTGAAAATGTTTCTTTTCTCTTTGTAGTTGAGCTTTGCTTATAAATAGAGAGCTGGCTTGGAGTCACATTAATTTAATTTTATCTGTGATCCAGATCAGCCTAGAATGCTCTTAATTTGGATCTGACTGCCAGCCGAAAACAACATTCGCTAATATCCACTTTTTAGCTAGGTAATCGTGTAATAATTAGGATGCATGTTGTACATAATCTTGATTTAAATAATCCTCGCTTACTTTTTTGTCTACATAGATAAAAAAGCTATTTTGTCAGTATTTTGGAAGTAGGAAATCATCTTGATTATTTTAATCAAAATCAGCATTTGTGAATTGTGGCATTCTTTTAGGAACAATTAATGTACAAGGCAGAGATTGGTCTCTCCGCCCTGCGTTGTAGATCTGTCACGAATGCATGAAGATAAAGCAGAAGTGAACGTCTCAGGGCCCCAAACACGAAGGCCTTGGCCTCATCTCTAGATCTTGGTGGCCTGAGGGTTAGCTTTGGAGGAAGATCTACGTGATCTCAAATCCCAGTCCTGTCACACTCAGGAGTTGGAGCCTCGGACAATACTTGAATGACTGCATCTCAGCTTCCTCATTTGTAAACAGGGAGACTGATACCTACGTGGGGATTAGTTACAGCCTACTGAACTAACCCGCAGCGTCATTTCTTTATGCTTTTCTCACCAAGAGGCAGCATCTCAGAGTGATCTAGAGCAGAGATCGGCAAGCTTTTCCTGTGAAGAGATGGGCAGTAAATGTTTAGGCTCTGCGGGCCATGAGTTCTCTGTTGTAGCCACTCATCTCTGCCCTTGTAGCTCAAAAGCAGCGTGGATGATACATAGATGAATGGGCAAGGGTTTGGTCCACAGGCTGTGGTTTGCTAAGCTCTGATCTGGAGCAAAAGGCTTTGGAATCAGACAAACATAATTTGGAATCTGTCTGATACTCAACTATCGATGGTGACCTTGGAAAAAGTATGTAACTTCTCACTTTTCTGTATCTACCACGAGGCTGGACTGAGGATTAGATGAAGAGATGGAGGGAAGCCCTTAGCACAGAGCTGGGCACAGCTCAGTAGCTGTCGCTCATTTTCTCACCTGTGATTGCCTGTGTCCCTTTTCATGAACTTATCCATTTCTTTCATTTGCTCCGGTTAATAGAATGTGAAGTAGTGGAAGTTGCAGGACCAGTGGCCTGGGCTCCAGGAACTTTTGGGGTGGACCGGGAGCTCTGGAACTGGAGAAGCTGGAGCTGGACATGTGGAATTCTGGGGCTGCTCCCAGGACTGACGCCCAGCTTGGCGGAGTCTATGGTCACTTGTAACAAGTGTCATTTTCAATCTATTGAGTGCCATGATTTTCACATTTTTTTTGTGCTTTTTGTTGGTTATTTTAAAACAACCCCAAGTCTAGTGCTGAAGTACTGTGTAGTATTCCTTAAGTGCAGGAAGGCTGTGATGTGCCTTACAGTGAAAATATGTGTGTAGATGTTTCATTCAGGCACGAGTTATAATGCTGTTGGCCATAAATTCAGTGTTAATGAATAAACCATATATAGTAAATAATATGCCTTTAAACAGAAACACATATAAAAGAAGGTTGTGTATTTACTGATGTTTGAAAATGTGCCCAGAGGCTTGCAGAAACCTAACTCTGTATTCCCCATTGGGGCAGTGATTCAGTATATGCTAATTCAGTATTCACGGTGACCTCACGGAACATTACCACAAATGAGTATCTAGTGTATTTAGTCATCATATACCTTAGCAAGAATGGTCCTGGTTGCATATTAAAAGTATGATGGTGTTTTGAGCATTGAATGAGAGGTGCAGAGGGTAGAGGGCAAGTGGCTATAAAGACATGGCCTCCAAGAAGCGGGAGTGAGACAGGGAGACTAGAGGGGCTGCTCTATACGTGGGAGGTGCTCTTTGATTGAACTGAGAGACAAACCTGAAATTTAAGTTTCTTATGTCACTTTGGAAACTCTTTCACCTTGAGTATGTAATTAAATTCCTGTCAAGAATCACCCGGAAGCACATTACATAGAGTTGCCCATGTGAGAAGCAGTTTGGTTTCAAAACAACAGCTTGGAGCATCTACCTCTGTGGCTTCCAATTTGGGACTCACATTTGAATGTTGTATTTTTAAAACCTCTCTGGTTAGGGTTGCCAGATAAAATATAGAATGCCCGGTTACATTTGAATTTCTGCTCAACAGCAAATCCTGATTTTTAGTATAAGGATGTTCCATGTACTGCTTGCTGCATCTGGAAACTTGCTGCATATGGTGACTTCATATGTTTGACCTCTCTGCTTGGGCTGGTGTCCCTCTGGCATCTCGTAGAACTCCTGCTTCAGTGGACAGAGGGATTTGGGGTTTCCCCAGCACTGCCCGCTGAGTACATTTCAATGTTACACATAAGACACCTATTAAGTCAGACCATTGCAAACATACTAAAAGTCCAGCCTGCCAATTGTGGGTGATGTACAAACATTCAGAAAGAGACCTTATTTCATTCTCATTCCCAAGGTGCTTTTTTTTTTTTTCTGGCAGCACAGTGGGGAATGAGGCGCAGTTGACTGTGGATGTGGAAACTGTGGTCCATCTCAGCCGTGTCCCTGACATGCTATGTGACCTTAGATAGGTCACTTCATCCTTCTGGGCCCTGGTTCTTTGGATCTGAAAGCCAAGGCATTGAATGAGGTGGTCCCCAAGGCCCCTTCCAGCTCTAAAACTGAATGAAACATTGAAAAGTAGGCAGATATCATGGTCTTAATTTAAAAACCTAGAGGTTTTCCATCTGGAGGGGGAACTTACTTGGGCGTGATTAAGGAAAAAATAGATGCATTATATTTGTTTCCTAAATGCTTCAAAACATGATTAACTATAAGGAAGAAAATCTGCAAACCCTTCAGGAAACATTATATTTTATAGTGTATTCTCTTTTCCATTGAGGGAAAATTTACAATCTGTTTAGGGTAGAGGAGTGTCTGAATCATTACCATGACTCTACACCAAAGGCAAGAATATTCTCCTGCTGAAGAATGCCTGGCAACAGATGCTGCTGCCTACGGGCAGCCATGCAAATGGATCCTGGTGTAGCAGGCTGTAAAGGCAGCCAAGGCTGAGGCCGAGGGACACACACCTGGAGTAATTAGCACGGAGGTGGTGACAGCAAAGGCTTCCTTGTGCCTAGTGCTTACTTTGTACTGTTCTAGGCACTTCACACGTAAGACCTTCAGTTCCCACGACAGCAAGCATCGCACAGCAATCCAGAGCCTCTTCAGGAAGGGGACTTGGCTTGGGAGAGCAGGGAAGGGTAGAACGATTCATCTTCTAAGGCTGTAGACGAGAGACAAAATGATCATTATTCTCATTTTATTTTAGTTTAGTTAAAAAAAAAAATTTATTTATTTAGTTGGCTGCACCGGGTCTTAGTTGCAGCGTGCAGGATCATTGTTGCGGCATGTGGAATCTAGTTCCCTGACCAGGGATCGAACCCGGGCCCCCTGCATTGGGACTGCAGATCACCAGGGAAGTCCCCATTATTCTGATTTTAGAGATGAGGAAACTGAGGCTCAGAGTTATCCTGCTAGGACCTGCTACGTCTCCTGAACACCAACGCCAAAGCTAGTGCTAGGACCCAAGATTCTGGCTCCAAAGTGCCCCCGACTGTATCTTCAGCCTGGTCACAAATAGGGGAAAATTCAAATGGTCTTTCTGATGTTGATCCTTTTATTTCCAGGACCATTAGAAAGGAAGAGCTGTGAAGTCAAAAGTGTTGGCTTGATGACCAGCTCCAGGAGGTGAAAGCTTATTTGTGATTCACACGTAGATTGAATTTCTTGAATTAGACCTGGCGAACACTTTCATGGAGTGGACTCTCTGATTTAAGGTAGAAAGCTGTAATTAAACCTAACAATCCTTGTGAACCACGACAGACATACAGTGTGCTAGTAAGTCTCTCCTGGGGTGCATACCTTGGGTCTTTAACTATAACGGGTACCACATTTGCATTTATTTGCATACAGACTTGAAGTTTTGAAACAGTGCATCACTTCAGGGTTGGATCGCCTCATTCCTGAGGACTCTGGTGGTGCAAATAAAGGCACCTCTTCCATTTTGAGGAGGTAATAAAACCAAGACTAGACATCTGTATAAAGCAGCGTAGTGTCCAAAGATGTTCCCCTCACTCTGTACAATTGTACACTCACCAGGAGAATTGACCTAAGGGTCCTTTATAAACATTTGTAATACTAAATAAGAACTAAAGATACTAAAAAAAAATGGTTCTTTATTAAAAAAAACAAAACAAAACTAGAGAGTGTGGGACCAGGACCTTCTAAGTTCAGATCTTGCCTCGGAACCCTAGCCTCTCTTGAGGTAGAAAGCACCGTCGTCTTCCACCTCTAGGCAGGGCCTTTGCACAAGTGGCTCCCCCTGCCTGGGATGCTCTCACCACATCTGCTCTCAGGGCACATGAAGACATTCATGGGATGGGAAAGGGGTGAGCCTGGACTGAGCTGAGGGAGTCTCCTAGCTACATCACATTAGGCAGATTTCTCTCTTTCTCCTCAAGGGGAGCTGACCTGGGTGACCAGGGAAGGCAAGACTGATTTACTTCTAAAGCTGCTAGAGGCCGGGCTCAGGGGATGGATGATGGAGGAGGTGGGACTTCATCCAGAAAAATCCACAAGCCAAGAGGAGATGAGGTGCAGGTGCCCAGCGAGGGGAGGAGAAAGAGGTCCTTGGAAAATTAACCAAGGGGTACTGAATTCACAGACTTTACCCAGGGGGCGTTTTTGTGTGTGCAATTAATTGTGAGAGTGTAACTCCTCACTTTGAAATATGAGAATTAGGCTAGATTCCTCTATCAGGTATAAACCTCCCATAGAAGACCTGATTGCCATGTAATCTGAAAACCCAAGGTGTAAAATTTGGTTTAATAAAAATGATCCAATGGATTCCGAAGAGATCATGCTGATATTGGGGGCTAGACTGCTAAGTGCTTCACAGGGAGTATCTCATTTAATTCTCACCACACCACTGAAGAGCTAGACACTTACACCCATTTTACAGGTGAGGAAATTAAGGCTCAGAGGCTCAAGTAACTTTCTCAAGGTCACATAGCTAAGTAAGTAGTGAGGCCAGGTTTCAAACTCAAGTCTGTTTGGTTCCTAAACTCAAGCTCTTTATCACTGTAATAAACCACTTTAAAAAAGTTGAGAACAAAGGAGCTTGATCTGACAAAATATGTAGGGCTCTGCATGAGGTGGAATCTGTAAAAATCACTATTATAAAATGCTTTTTTTTAACATCTTTATTGGAGTATAATTGCTTTACAATGGTGTGTTAGTTTCTGCTTTATAACAAAGTGGATCAACTATACATATACATATATCCCCATATGCCCTCCCTCTTTCATCTCCCTCCCACCCTCCCTATCCCATCCCTCTAGGTGGTCACAAAGCGCCGAGCTGATCTCCCTGTGCTATGCGGCTGCTTCCCACTAGCTATCTATATAAAATGCTTTTAAAAGTTAAGATTTTACATTTGACTTTTAATTTTTTAATTTCAATTAAAAAAAAAACATTATGTGAAAGGTGGGAAGGGTTCATGCATGGGAGCAGGTTCTCCAAATTCTTGTCTAGAGGCAGAGTAGACCTGGAGAAGATATCTCATCAGGACTCCTCCTTCTATGGGGTAGTTAAACTGCAGGGGGCTTCAGGACCTTGGAAGTCATCTTGTCCTGTGGATCCCAATATTTCCAGCTCAGGGATGCCCTTTGAACATCAATTTTTCCTGGGATGATAGCTATCCTTTCATTTGGCCTCTAGACAAGGCTCCATGAATGCAGGGGTTCTCGAGCCCTACCAGCAGTAATTCTGCAGTTACCCCAACCCACTGGGAACCTCAGAAGTCCAGTCCTTCTGGGAGTCCAGAGGTGGGACTGACTCAGGGGCACAGGGTGCCATCCCTAAAGCCCCTCAAGAAAGTATGGGCAGGGGCTTCCCTGGTGGCGCAGTGGTTGTGAGTCCGCCTGCCGATGCAGGGGACAGGGGTTCGTGCCCCGGTCCGGGAAGATCCCACATGCCGCGGAGCGGCTGGGACCCGTGAGCCACGGCCGCTGAGCCTGCGCGTCCGGAGCCTGTGCTCCGCAACGGGAGAGGCCACAACAGTGAGAAAAAAAGTATGGGCAGAGCTGGCTCTTGGGCCCAGGCTCTTGACCCCTGGGTTTGTGGGCTTTTTGCAAGGTCACACAGACACTAACTGCACGTGAGACAACCAGGAAGGAACTTGCACGCCTGAGGTCCTACAGAGCTGGGAGCTCCTTCTAAGACAACACAGTGTTACTTGTTTGTTTGGGAAGTTGGAAGTGTCAAGAGCATTCTCCTATTGTTGACTCTTGAAAGCCTTGGGAGTGGTTATCAGAGGCTTCTAGGCTTTCCTTCCCCAGGGTTAATCTTCCATATTTTAGATGAGAGTGGAATGATGAGACACAGGAACATGCAGGAGGAAGGAAAGGGGATGGTGAAGGGTCTGGGAGCCCAGAAACACGTAAAACCGGAGAGTGTTCTGTGTGGGGAAGGCTTGGGGTGGTTGGGCACAGTCGTTCTCTTCAAGTACACAAAGGGATACTGTTAATACTTAATGACCATTAAAAGGGCTGAACTGGGACCCCTTGTAGATCAGGTGAGCCTTGAGCTCCCTCCCACGTCTGAGGCTCTTTGACTTGCTGTGCCCAATTTCCCCTTCTTCCCTTTAATTACTCTGATCTCCTTCTTCAGACTGTCTCCCTCCCACCCCATAGAGACCAGAATGGATCCTCATACTCTAATGTATAATTTAAAATAATAAAATAACCAGAGATACTATAATAACTGGCACAGAAGCTGCAAGACAGGACAATTCAACTCCTTCATTTTCCTAATAATGAATAAAATCACACCAGCAATTTCCCCTTGAATACATTTGTCAATCGAAGACCCAACACTTAGAGAGCTCCCCCCTAGAGCATCCTCGAGGTACTATCTGTAAGCGAGAGGAAGCACACTTCTCAGTATCGTTATAACTGGAGCAAATAGGCTGAGAGCTCGTTTAATTTTTTAAAAGAGGGTTCTCCAGCTTTTGGTTGGTCTAATGAACACTGGTCTGGGTCTACTTTGGCAGAATCCTTTGCACAATGACACTGCCCCCTGTCAATTTCTGTTTTGAAATGACCTTATTTGCTTTAGGAATTGAAGGGATTACATTGGGGTTTGGAGTGTCCAGGGAGAATCCAGATGAAATGAAGTTAGAGAGATGAGGCATGAATCTCTTTTATACCCTTGGGTTCTCAGCGATTTCATGAATGTTCTCTGACTGTCCAGGGCTCCCTAAGTGGGCTCAGACAACTATCCACGCACAAAGAACCTTCTGTGCTTGGGGTCTTGAAAGCATGATGGCTTGGAATTGTAGGGTTGGAAAGGGACCTTAGAGGTCATTTCAGTTCAATCACTCAACTTAACTTCAGTATCCTCAGACTAAATTAGAGGTTGGTCACCTTTGAAGATCGATAAAAACTGTGAAAACTATTCCCAGTTTTAGGTATTTCACAGACATGCAGAAATCTAGACACAAACTGCTTCAATTCCCCCCACCCCCTCAAGGAGCACACTTTAAGAAGATCTAGCCTAGTTACTTGTGGTTGATACAAGTACAGGGTCCTCATGGTGACGTAGCTGAGTCGGGGCGCTGCTGTAGACTTTGTATTTAACAAAGCAATAACCATAACAAAACTTAGAGATTTTGAGATAGAACTGCCAATTTTAATTTTGTTGGGTAAAGATGTAAAAACAAGATCATCTACTATCACCAACGTTCCATAAAAGACATTTTAATACCAGAAGAAAAGCAGTAAGGGCATAATCTGGGCGTAAAGGAGAATCCTGTAATTGAACAAATCTGATTTTATGAAAAACAGATGATATTGTTCTATTTTTTAAAATTCACCAAAACTTTATCAAACATTAGTCCTGGTGTTTGGCAACCCCAACTGTAAGGATTTGGGCCTTTTTTCTTTCTTTGGCAAACAGTGTGGAAGCTACACAGCAAGACTTTTGTTCAAGGGGCAATGACAGGCAAGATGGAGCAGGGCCGGGGCACCCTGGGAAGGATTTAGCCAAAGCAGATTCAAATTCCCTCTACAGCATCTTCCCTTTCCATGGTGACTGGGCTACCTCTTCCTGAACTCAGGCAGTGAAGGGAAACTTACTACATCCAAGACTGAGTTTTGGGCTGGCTGTAATTGTTTAAAAGTCCTTATGGTGAACTGAAACCCACCACCCACCCTTTGTCCCTTGATCTACCCTCTCGGGCCATAGGAAACAAATTTAATTCCTTTCCTTCCTGACAGCCCTTCACAAGCCTGAAACAGCCAGCCTGTCCTTCCTCCTCACCCCCTTGCCCTTCACTGTGGGAACATTTCTAATCCTTTCATAATTTCAAGGCACCATCCTGGTGGTGGTACCCTGGAATTCAGTCCAATTTGTCTTTAAATGTGGTGGGCAGAACTGAACTCTGGACCTTGGAGAGACTCAACTGTCTTAGAGGAAACAGGAATTAATTATTGCCTTCCTTGTTCTGGATGTTATTTTTTGTTTTGTTTTAAAGTAAAACCAGTCTGATATTGAATTAGTATTTTTTTAACTCAAACTAAAATTGTAACTAAGACCCAGTAAAGTTTCTGTTTGTATGCAGCCATTCAGTTGGGTCTCATTTTATAAATGTGCTAATTCCACCTTGTTTTCCCTGCCCTGTTTCTGCCCTTACCACTCTCATTATACAAATTTATCTCTCATAAAGCCACGGTTATCCTCATAAAAAAAAAAAAAACAAAGATATTACAAAGAACAGACCAATACTACAGTTCAATAAATTTTGTGAATATAGATGCAAAAATCCTTACCAAATGTTAGTAAATTGAATTCAGCATTATATAAAAATGATAATACACTATAATCAAGTGGGATTTATACCAGGAATGTAAGATTAGTTTAACATTAAAAATCAATCAAATTTAAATCACGATTTACATTGAATAAGGTAGATTATCTCAGTAGATGCAGGAAAAATATTTTATTTATGATTTTATTTATACAGCAGGTTCTTATTAGTTACCTATTGTATACATATTAGTGTAAACATGTCAATCCCAGTCTCCCAATTCATCCCACCACCACCACCACCCCGCTTTCCCCCCTTGGTATCCATACATTTGTTCTCTACATCCGTGTCTCTATTTCTGCCCTGCAAACAAGTTCATCGGTACCATTTTTCTAGATTCCACATATATGCGTTAATATACAATATTTATTTTTCTCTTTCTGACTTAGACTTCACTCTGTATGACAGTCTTTAGGTCCATCCACCTCTCTACAAATGACTAAATCTCGTTCCTTTTTATGGCTGAGTAATATTCCATTGTATATATGTGCCACATCTTCTTTATCCATTCGTCTGTCAATGGACATTTAGGTTGCTTCCATGACCTGGTTATTGTAAATAGTGCTGCAATGAACATGGGGTGCACGTGTCTTTTTGAATTATGGTTTTCTCTGGGTATATGCCCAGTAGTGGGATTCCTGGGTCATATGGTAATTCTATTTTTAGTTCTTTAAGGAACCTCCATACTGTTCTCCATAGTAGCTGTATCAATCTACATCCCTACCAGTAGTGCAAGAGGGTTCCCTTTTCTCCACACCCTCTCCAGCATTTGTTGTTTGCAGATTTTCTGATGATGCCCATTCTAACTGGTGTGAGGTGATACCTCATTGTAGTTTTGATTTGCATTTCTCTAATAATTAGTGATGTTGAGCAGCTTTTCATGTGCTTCTTGGCCATCTGTATGTCTTCTTTGGAGAAATGTCTATTTAGGTCTTCTGCCCATTTTTGGATTGGGTTGTTTGTTTTTTTAATGTTGAGCTGCATGAGCTGTTTATATATTTTGGAGATTAATCCTTTGTCTGTTGATTCATTTGCAAATATTTTCTCCCATTCTGAGGGTTGCCTTTTCGTCTTGTTTATAGTTTCCTTTGCTGTGCAAAAGCTTTTAAGTTTCATTAGGTCCCATTTGTTTATTTTTGTTTTTATTTCCATTACTCTAGGATGTGGGTCAAAAAAGATCTTGCTGTGATTTATGTCAAAGAATGTTCTTCCTCTAAGAGTTTTATAGTGTCTGGTCTTACATTTAGGTCTCGAATCCATTTTGAGTTTATTTTTGTTTATGGTGTTAGAGAATGTCCTAATTTCATTCTTTTACATGTATCTGTCCAGTTTTCCCAGCACCACTTATTGAAGAGACTGTCTTTTCTCCATTGTATATCCTTGCCTCCTTTGTCATAGATTAGTTGACCATAGGTGCGTAGGTTTATCTCTGGGCTTTCTATCCTGTTCCATTGATCTATATTTCTGTTTTTGTGCCAGTACCATATTGTCTTGATTACTGTAGCTTTGTAGTCTAGTCTGAAGTCAGGGAGTCTGATTCTTCCCGCTCCATTTTTTTCCAAGATTGCTTTGGCTATTTAAGATTTTTCGTTGTAGTTCTGTAAAAAATGCCATTGGGTAGTTTGATAGGGATTGCATTGAATCTGTAGATTGCTTTATGTAGTATAGTCATTTTCACAATATTGATTCTTCCAATCCAAGAACATGGTATATCTCTCCATCTGTTGGTATCATCTTTTTTGTTGTTGTTGTTGGTATCATCTTTAATTTCTGTCATCAGTGTCTTACAGTTTTCTGAGTACAAATCTTTTACCTCCTTAGGTAGGTTTATTCCTAGGTATTTTATTCTTTTTGTTGCAATGGTGAATGGGATTGTTTCCTTAATTTCTCTTTCTGATCTTTCGTTGTTAGTGTCTAGGAATGCAAGAGATTTCTGTGCATTAATTTTGTATCCTGCAACTTTACCAAATTCATTGATTAGCTCTAGTAGTTTTCTGGTGACATCTTTAGGATTCTCTATGTATAGTATCATGTCATCTGCAAACAGTGACAGTCTTACTTATCCTTTTCCAATTTGTATTCCTTTTATTTCTTTTTCTTCTCTGATTGCCATGGCTAGGACTTCCAAAACTACATTGAATAATAGTGGCAAGAGTAGACATCCTTGTCTTGTTCCTGATCTTAGAGGAAATGCTTTCAGTTTTTCACCATTGAGAATGATGTTTGCTGTGGATTTATCGTATATGGCCTTTATTATGTTGACGTAGCTTCCCTCTATGACCACTTTCTGGAGAGTGTTTATCATAAATGGGTGTTGAGTTTTGTCAAAAGCTTTTTCTGCGTCTATTTTGATGCTCATGTGGTTTTTATTCTTCAATTTGTTAATTTGGTGTATCACATTGATTGATTTGCGCATATTGAAGAGTCCTTGCATCCCTGGGATAAAGCCCACTTGATCATGGTGTATGATCCTTTTCATGTGTTGTTTGGATTCTGTTTGCTAGTATTTTGTTGAGGATTTTTGTATCTATTTTCATCAGTGATATTAGTCTGTAATTTTCTTTTTTTGTAGTATCTTTGTCTGGTTTTGGTATCAGGGTGATGGTGGCCTTGTAGAATGAGTTTGGGAGTGTTCCTTCCTCTGCAATTTTTTGGAAGAGTTTGAGAAGGATGAGTGTTAGCTTTTCTCTAAACGTTTGATAGAATTCAGCTGTGAAGCCATCTGGTCCTGGACTTTTGTTTGTTGGAAGAGTTTTAATCACAGTTTCAATTTCTTTACTTGTGATTGGTCTGTTCATATTTTCTGTTTCTTCCTGGTTCAGTATTGGAAGCTTACACCTTTCTAAGAATTTGTCCATTTCTTCCAGGTTGTCCATTTTATTGGCATAGCGTTGCTTATAGTAGTCTCTTATGATGCTTTGTATTTCTGTGCTGTCCATTGTAACTTCTCATTTTTCATTTCTAATTTTATTGATTTGAGTCCTCTCCCTTCTTCTTGATGAATCTGGTTAAAGATTTATCAATCTTGTTTATCTTCTCAAAGAACTAGCTTTTAGTTTTATTGATCTTTGCTATTGTTTTCTTTGTTACTATTTCACTTATTTCTGCTCTGAACTTTATGATTTCTTTCCTTCTACTAACTTTGGGTTTTGTTTGTTCTTCTTTCTCTAGTTCCTTTATTTTTTAATATTTTTAAACATCTTTATTGGAGTTTAATTGCTTTACAATGGTGTGTTAGTTTCTGCTTTATAGCAAAGTGAATCAGCTATACATATACATATATCCCCATATCTCCTCCCTCCTTCATCTTCTAGTTCCTTTAGGTGTAAAGTTAGATTGTTTATTTGAGGTTTTTCTTGTTTCTTGAGGTAGGATTGTATTGCTATAAACTTCCCTCTTAGAACTGGTTTTGTTGCATCCCATAGGTTTTGGATCGTTGTGTTTTCATTGTCATTTGTCTCTAGGAATTTTGTGATTTCCTCTTTGAATTTTTCAGTGATCTCTTGGTTATTTAGTAATGTATTGTTTAGCCTCCATGTGTTTGTGTTTTTTACATTTTTTCCCTGTAATTTATTTCTAGTCTCATAGTGTTGTGGTCAGAAAAGATGCTTGATATGATTTAAATTTTCTTAAATTTACCAAGGCTTGATTTGTGACCCAAGGTGTGATCTATCCTGGAGAATGTTCCATGTGCACTTGAGAAGGAAGTGTTATCTGCTGTTTTCAGATGGAATGTCCTATAAATATCAATTAAATCTATCTGGTCTGTTTTGTCATTTAAAGCTTATGTTTCCTTATTAAATTTCTGTCTGGACGATCTGTCCATTGTTAGAAGTGAGGTGTTAAAGTCCCCCACTATTGTTGTGTTACTGTCGATTTCCTCTTTTATAGCTGTTAGCATTTGCCTTATGTATTGAGGTGCTCCTATGTCGTGTGCATATATATTTATAATTGTTATATCTTCTTCTTGGATTGATCCCTTGATCACTATGTAGTGCCCTTCCTTGTCTCTTGCAACATTCTTTATTTTAAAGTCTATTTTGTCTGATATGAGTATTGCTACTCCAGCTTTCTTTTGATTTCCATTTGCATGGAACATCTTTTTCCATCCCCTCACTTCCAGTCTGTATGTGTCCCTAGGTCTGAAGAGGCTCTCTCGTAGACAGCATATATATGGGTCTTGTTTTTGTATCCATTCAGTGAGACTCTGTCTTTTGGCTGGAGCATTTAATCCATTCACATTTAAGGTAATTATCAATATGTATGTTCCTATTACCATTTTCTTAATTGTTTTGGGTTTGTTTTTGTAGGTCCTTTTCTTCTCTAGTGTTTCCCACTCAGAGAAGTTCCTTTAGCATTTGTTGTAGAGCTGGTTTGGTGGTGCTGAATTCTCTTAGCTTTTGCTTGTCTGTAAAGCTTTTGATTTCTCCATCAAATCTGAATCAGATCCTTGCCGGGTAGAGTAATCTTGGTTGTAGGTTCTTCCCTTTCATCACTTTAAATATATCGCACCACTCCCTTCTGGCTTGTAGAGTTTCTGCTGAGAAATCAGCTGTTAAGCTTATGCGAGTTCCCTTGTATGTTATTTGTTTTTCCCTTGTTGCTTTCAATAATTGTTCTTTGTCTTTAATTTTTGTCAGTTTGATTGCTATGTGTCTTGGCGTGTTTCTCCTTGGGTTTATCATGCCTGGGACTCTGCGCTTCCTGGACTCGGGTGACTCTTTCCTTTCCCATGTTAAGGAAGTTTTCGACTATAATATCTTCAAATATTTTCTTGGGTCCTTTCTCTCTCTCTTCTCCTTCTGGGACCCCTATAATGTGAATGTTGGTGCATTTAATGTTGTCTCAGAGGTCTCTTAGGCTGTCTTCATTTCTTTTCATTCTTTTTTCTTTATTCTGTTCTTCAGCAGTGAATTCCATCATTCTGTCTTCCAGGTCACTTATCCGTTCTTCTGCCTCAGTTATTCTGCTATTAATTCCTTCTAGTGTATTTTTCATTTCAGATATTGTACTGTTCATCTCTGTTTGTTTGTTCTTGAATTCTTCTAGGTTTTTGTTAAACATTTCTTGCATCTTCTCGATCTTTGCCTCCATTCTTTTTCTGAGGTCCTGGATCATCTTCACTATCATTATTCTGAATTCTTTTTCTGGAAGGTTGCCTATCTCCACTTCATTCAGTTGTTTTTCTGGGGTTTTATCTTGTTCCTTCATCTGGTACATAGCCCTCTGCCTTTTCATCTTGTCTATCTTTCTGTGAATGTGGTTTTTGTTCCACAGGCTACAAGATTGTAGTTCTTCTTGCTTCTGCTCTCTGCCCTCTGGTGGATGAGGCTATCTAAGAGGCTTGTGCAAGTTTCCTGATGGTAGGGACTTGTGGTGGGTAGAGCTCAGTAAAACTTTAATCTGCTTGTCTGCTGATGGGTGGTGCTGAGTTCCCTCCCTGTTGGTTGTTTGGCTGGAGGCGACCCAACACTGGAGCCTACCCAGGCTCTTTGGTGGGGCTAATGGCAGACTCTGGGAGGGCTCACGCCAAGGAGTACTTCCCAGAACTTCTGCTTCCAGTGTCCTTGTCCCAATGGTGAGACACAGCCACCCCCCACCTCTGCAGGACACCCTCCAACACTAGCAGGTAGGTCTGGTTCAGTCTCCTGTGGGGTCACTGCTCCTTCTCCTGGGTCCTGATGCGCGCACAGCTTTGTGTGTGCCCTTGAAGAGTGGAGTCTCTGTTTCCCCTAGTCCTGTCAAAGTTTTGCAATCAAATCCTGCTAGCCTTCAAAGTCTGATTCTCTGGGAATTCCTCCTCTCATTCCCAGACCTCCAGGTTGGGAAGCTTGATGTGGGGCTCAGTACCTTCACTCCAGTGGGTGGATTTCTCTGGTATAGTTCTTCTCCAGTTTGTGAGTCACCCACCCAGTGGTTATGGGATTTAATTTTATTGTGATTGTGCCCCTCTTACTGTCTCACTGTGGCTTCCCTTTTGTCTTTGGATGTGGGGTATCTTTTTTGGTGAGTTCCAGTGTCTTCCTGTCGATGACTGTTCAGCAGTTAGTTCAGTTAGTTGTGATTCTGGTGGTCTCACAAGAGAGAGTGAGCACACGTCCTTCTACTCCACCATCAGCTTTACTTGACCTCTCTGTGCCTTAGTAAACTGGGAGACATGATAATACCAGCCGGATAATATTGCGTCCTGTAGATCAGAAACTGAGCATGGTGTTGGTGTGATTCTCTGCTTACAGTATTACCAGGCTGAAATGAAGGTGTCAACAAGAATCATGAAAAGTATTTGAAAAAAATTCAACACTCATTAATGATTAAAAAGTTCAGTATAACATTACTGATAAACTTTTAAAAACTCTAAATAAATGGAGAGATATACCATGCTTATGGATAGGAAAACTCAGTATTGTTAAGATGCCAATTCTCCTCAAATAAACCTGTTGATTCAGTGGAATCACAATCAAAGTCTCACAGCCTTTTATGTTGTCGTTGTTAAAGAAATTGACAGGCCAAAACAATTTAAAAAAAGAAAGAAAAGTGTTGGAGAAGTTAGATTATTTAATTTCAAGACTTACCATAAGCCTACAGTAAACAAGAGATGTTAGTATCAGCATAAGTGTAAAAATATAGGTCAGTGGAACAGAATAAAAGTTGAGAAATACACCCACATATTTATGGACCACGGATATTCAACAAAGATGCCTAAATACTTCAGCAGGGTAGGGATAGTCTTTTTCAACAAATGGTGTTGGAACAGCCTGATATTTAACATAGAAAAAATAAACTTCAACTTTGACTCATACCACAGTAAACCTAAACTCAATATGTCTCTACCTGAATGGAAAAGTTAAACTATAAAACTTCTAGAAAAAAATACAGGAAAATCTTTGTGATTTGGGAGTAGGCCAAGTTTCTTGGGCCACAAAAAACCACAAACCATAAAAAGAAATTTGGTCAATTGAACTTCGTGAGCATTCAAAACTTCTGCTCTTTGAAAGACACCATTAAGAAAATGAACAGACAAGTCCTAGACAGAAAATATATGCAATATATGTATTTGACAAAATGAAAATGAACAGACAAGTCCTAGACAGAAAATATATGCAATATATGTATTTGACAAAATATATGCAATATATTTGACAATATAAGACAAAGGTCTTATATTCAGCATGTACATAGAACTCTTACAGCTCAATAATAAGAAGACAAACAACTTAATTTTAAAACTCTTTGAAAAGATATTTGACAAAAGAAGATATGTGAATGGTCGATAAGTATGTCAGAAGCAGCTCAGAATCAATAGTCCCCAGGGAAGTGCAGATTAAAATCACAAGATATCCTACTCACTCACTAGAGTGGCTGAAATGAAAAAGACTGACAATATTATGTGTTGGTGAGGATGTGGAAGCCAGTAGAGCTCTCACATATTTTTGGTGGGAGTGAAAAATGGAACAACAACTCTATAAAATAACTTCAACATATATTTACCTTATGACCCCAAATGCCATTTCTGAGTATTTATGCAAAAGAAATGAAATCATACCCCACAAGAAGGCTTGTCCAAGAATGTGCACAGAAGCTTTACTCATAATAGAATCAAATATCTATCAAAGGTAAGTGGATAAACAAATTGTGCTAGACCCACACAAAGGAATACTGTTTAGCAATAAAAAGGAATGAACCACTCGTCCATGCAATGCGGATGATGCTGAACAGAAGAAGCCAGACACACTACCTAATGTGTGCTTCCACGCACTTGATATTCTAGATTAGGCAATGCTAATGTATGGATGACTGACAGGTCAGTGCTTGACTAGGGCTGGGACTTGGTGTTTGGACCAGCTGCAAAGTCACGTAAGGAAACTTTTTGGGCTGATGAAAATGTTCCAGATTTTTATTTTGATGGTGGTTATTCAGGTGTATATATATTTATCAAAATTCCTTCCAGGGTACCATTAATATGGGCGTATTTTATTATATGTAAATTATACCTTGATAAAGATGCAAAAATCCCTTACATCTTCGGTATCTCAATTCATCTGGGCTCTTGTTGTAGGAGTGAGGGGTAAATGGTTAACTCAGTCAAGCGATCCCTTAACATAAGACTTAAAAGACCACAAAGAGCAGAGTTTCGGGAGCATTCTCTGGCAGTGCAGGGTGAGCACACGGTCTTGGTTGGTCTGGGATAGTCTTATCTTATTCCGGTTGTCCCTGCCTTAATAGTGTCAATAATAGTGTCATTTCAGGCTCTCAGACTGTTTCTGGTTTGGGTGATAGGTTATTCGGCTGCCCATTTGTCCTGCCCCTTCCTTAAGGTGCTGAGAAATCCGGACCTCAGCAGTGTGATGATGAGCCCGTGAGCTGCTGACAGACGTCTCTTGGACGCCCTTATCCCGATACCAGAACTGCGATTCCCTCTCATCAGCTCACGATTACTGAGTGTTGCTCGTGTGCTAGGCACACCAGCGCTGAGTGCTTCATGTGGCCTGATGACTTTCAGTCTTCAAACCAGCCCCTGGAGGGAGAGAGACCCTCCACTTCGTAGACCAGGATTTTGAATTTTAGAGATGCTAAATCTACCCCGATCATCACCCAGCTGGTGGTGTGGTGTGGGTGATGGTCGAGGCTGGATCTGAGCCCAGAGCCCGCACGCTGGACCACGCAGTGTATAACGCAATCTTTATTCAGACGGAAACGCAGTCTGATTTGCTGCAGTCATAAGATCTTTTTTTTTTTTGCCATATAATCTTTCTTTTCTTTTTTTATTTTTTAACATCTTTATTGGGGTATAATTGCTTTACAATGGTGTGTTAGTTTCTGCTTTATAACAAAGTGAATCAGTCATACATAAACATATGTTCCCATATGTCTTCCCTCTTGCGTCTCCCTCCCTCCCACCCTCCCTACATAAGATCATTTTTAAAGCAAAATATTATTCTTCTCCCTCCTCCTCCTGGGAGAATAATTCTCCTTTGGGATGGAACCCTGCATTCTGACTGAAGAGAGGGGAGGTGGTTCCGTGCCCCGCATGCTCAGCTCCCGCGAGAATGGTCAGTCCGTGAGTGTCCGGGCAGGCGGGACACATGGCACACGCTGGAAGTGACACCTGGCCGCTGGCCCTGCCAGGGCCTCCAGAGAGCGGGTGTGAGCGGGACAGTGGGGTCTAGAAGGGTCCCAGATACACGCACGCCTGGGGGAAAGTTATTCCCTGCTCACCTTTCAAATTTTCTGATTAACTCAAGGAGAAACGCTCAGTTCGGGCTGACGTGTCTCCGACATCTCTCTAACTTTTCCTGGCACCATTCTGTTTGTTGTTTTTGCTTTTAAACAAAGGGAGCAGGCCTCAGGTCAGAGCCCTCCTCAGGTATGCCCATCTAGCTAGCATTTTCAGAGGCAGTGTTATGGCTACCTGTGATAAATAAGCCACTTTTCAAAATTACAGATTTTTTAATATGTATGAAAATAGTGTTGATATTTTAGAAAAAATTGAAAGCATAGAAAAAATAGAAGAAATATAATCACTCATTATACCACCCACTGTAATATTTTGATGCCTTTCTTTCTTTTAAATACAGAAATTGAAATCATATTCTTTTTATCCTTTTGTTTTTTCCCACTAATATAACTGCACACCTATTTAGACATTATCATAAGTGCTCTGTAAACATAGTATTAAAGGCTTATTTCTTTTTTGATTATAAAAATAAAATGTAAAAAGGGCACATAAGAAATAAGACTCTAAGAAATAAAAATAATACAAGTTCTTAGAGAATGTTACTGCTAGGATTTTAATGTATTTCTTTTTCTTTTTTCTTATATGTGTGTTTTTGTAACAAACACATGTAACTAAAAAATTGAGTCACACCGTTTTACAGTTATAGTTTTCATGGTTGCCTAGTATTTTATCCTATTCTATTTTTTATGTGCTGTACCATAAATTACTTAACCATTCTCTATTACTGTGGTTTGGGGTTATTTCATGTTTTGTGTATATATGTTGCTATAAATAAGATTTCACTAAACAACATTGTAAGCAAAGCATTTTAAAAATTTCAGATTATATGGTTGGTTTAGGGCCCCCAGAGGAATTATTAATTCAAAAGATGAGTGTTTTTAAGGTTCTTGTATGTATTACTAAATTGTTCTCTAAAAGAGGTGTACCAATTTATTTTCCCACAAATAAAGTGTGAAAGTTTATCATTTCCCTTCCATATGTAGTGCTGTTACTTATGAAATTTTTACTAATTGGATAGGCAAAAGTCTTACTTCAGGTTTTCAGTTTGCATTTGTTAATTACTACTGTGGCTAACGCTTTCTCTCACGTTTGCACAGTTCCTTTTTTCTTATTTATGCTAGTGCTATGGGTCCTTGGTGGGCTTTTCAGGTCAGGAGCTTGGGGTTTGTCTTAGTTCTTGGGTAGAAACGTGGACTCTTAGGAAGGTACCAGGAGTGCATGGGCTGCCTTTGGCTTTACCACATTTCACATCACCAGTAAGTGGCCATGACCTTTGCCAAGGCCTCTTCACCTAGAGTCTCAAAAGCAGAAATTTCAAACCACACTTCTTTGGTACCCTATGATGGAGAGAAGTGACAGCAACAGGTAGATGAGCAAAAGAGATACGCAGGCTGATGAAGATTTATGAAAACAAAACAAAAAATCCCCTTGCAATAGAAAAACGTCCATATCCCAGGCTATGTCAGGGTTGGTGTGGTTCTACGCCAAACCCCGGCATAATCTAAGGAGACAGAGTGGGACTGCAGGGTGTGTAGACAGACCTGGGTTAGAATCCTGATGCTACCACCATTGAGCTGTGTACACGTGGACCTGAACCTGAACCCAGGCTCTGCATTTGTAAACGGGCTAATGGACCTTTCCTCTCAGGACTTTGGAGGATTCGGTTAAACAACCTTCATTAAATGGTTAAAACCAAGGCTGGTACATGTAGGCATTCAATCAGTTAGAGCTGTAAAACAATTCCAGGTCCAGGGTTTTGCAGTGTTAATGGTAACAGTGGTGAACTGGAGGAAAGATAAGTTTTGAACTATGTTCTGAATTATCGAAAAAGAAAAAGAAAAAAAAAAAGGAGCCCATTGCACTTTTGTAGTTTGAGTCTAAATATCTTCATTGCATTTTGATACTTGAGCAAATTGGTGAGACACTGATATTAGAATTTTATATTCTCAGGAGCTTTCAATTTCCCCATCACGGATGAAAGTGGGCATTTCAGTATTTACTGCAAATCTGGAATTTTCAGGAGTTGATTTATCACTACTGAGAGTAACAGCATTTAGCTTTCTTGAAACCCAAGGAAAGTCACTTTTTCCAAAATTTTGTCTTTTTAATTGTTCAGCGGATCAAAGTTGTGCCCTTAAATTGCTTTCATTACTGGTCAGGTTTCATTAAGTGGAAGGATGGTACTTCCTGCCTGCCACACTTCATCCCCCCAACGCACATCCACTCACCTCCTGGGAATTCAGTGAAGTCAGGATAACAAAAAGGACGTTTGGTGATGCCACTCAGGGCGGGGCAAGTTGCATCATGGGACTCAAGAGGTGTGCTAAGGGGAGGCCGTCCCCGGGCTGTTAAAATACGATGGTCCTGCAGATGTGCTAAGACTGGCCTCCAAAGAGCCCCTTCCTCTCTCTGCTGGGCATCCTTCCTTCCCGTCAGCATGGGAACAGATGGAGATGAGTGAAGGCTGATACTGGTGTGTATAGGGGCTGGGAAGAAGAAAGGGGTGGGGTTTAGGGAAAGGAAAGGAAGGGGGACAAGGAGAGGAGAGTCTCCTGGAGGAGGGTGTTTGGTTTACAGTGACTACGCATGTGTGTTGGCTGGGGGCATGAGACAGACTAGCCTGAGACAGACTAGCCTAAGACACCCGAGGGGTCATCAGTGGAAGAGAACCAGGAAGCCTGTCGTAACTTCCCACGTGCCTGGAGCGCTGTGTGGGTGGACGGTCTGGCTGGAACCCAAAGGCAAGGGCAGCTCTGCACCGCAAGAATGATCTGGCACCGGGGTTAGGGTTTGGCAGATTCACTGGATTCATTCAACTGATATTTTCTGGGTACCTGCTGTGTGCCAAGCCCTGTGTGGTCAGGCTGGGGGTACACGAGGCAAGACCTGGTGTGGGGCACAGAGATACAAATCCAGCAGAGGTGAGGCAGAGGTGGCCAGGGCGTGCCCACGGAGAGGGGCTCAGGGGAGGCTGCACAGAGGACAGGATCAATTCAGTGAGTCTTTAAGGGTAAATTGGCATTTCCCATGCAGATTGGGGCATGCAACACACTTTGTGCTTTGGTTTTGCAGAGCCTAATGGGTGAGAGACATAGCCCTGGAAACAGGTGGAGCTGGGTTGGAATCTGGGGGGCTCTGTCACTAACTGTGTGACCTCAGGCAAATGACTTAACCCTCTGAGCCTTAGTTTTCTCACCTGTAAATTGGTGAGAAAATACTCCCTATGTTGTAGGGTTGTTTCAAAGACTCCACAGCAATATATTACACGATCAGTGAAACAGTTGTGGCTCTGATTCTGCCACAATCCAAGCAAGTCACATCACTTCTTTGGATCTGATTCCCCATCCATAAAATGGACATATTAGATTAAACAACCTCCAAGGTTCCTTTCGGCTTGGACATCCTATGATACATTGCTTTGCATTACTAATTATCTTCTTCTGTAGAATCTTTCTCTCCTAGGTGCTCTTTGAGCCTTTGTTTGAGACTAGAACAGTGCCTTGCTTCCAATCGCAGCTTAATAAATGAGTTGAGTAATTATCACAAACTTGCTGTTTGCTTAAATACCCATGGTCATAAACATGGGTTCTTGTTTAAGGGTTTCTTTATTTTTTTTAATTTATTTAAAAATTTTAAATAAAATCAACTATATATACTATATATATATATATATATAGTTGATTTTATATAAAATCAACTATATACCTGACAAGTATAGTTGATTTACAATGTTGTGTTAATTTCTGCTATACAGCAAAATGATTCAGTTATACATATATACATTCTTTTTTATATTCTTTTCCATTATGCCTTATCACAGGATATTGAATATAATTCCCTGTGCTATACAGTAGAAACTTGTTGTTTATCCATTCTATATATAATAGTTTGCATCTGCTAATCCCAAACTCCCAATCCATCCCTCCCCCACCCCCCTTCCCACTTGGCAACCACAAGTCTGTTCTCTATGTCTGTGAGTCTGTTTCATAGATAAATTCATTTGTGTCATATTTTAGGTTCCACATATAAGTGATATTATATGGTATAATTATCTTTCTCTTTCTGACTTCACTTAGTATGATAATTTCTAGGTCCATTCAAGTTGCTGCAAATGGCATTTTTCCATTCTTTTTTAATGGCCGAGTAGTATTTCATTGTATATACATACCACGTCTTCTTTATCCATTCATCTGTTGATGGACATTTAGGTTGTTTCCATGTCTTAGCTATTGTGAATAATGCTACTATGAATATAGGGGTGCATGTATATTTTTGAATGATAGATTTGTCTGGATATATGCCCAGGGGTGGGATTGCTGGATCATACAGTAGCTCTAATTTTAGTTTTCTGAGGAACCTTCACCTCCATACTGTTTTGCATAGTGGCTATACCAATTTACATTCCCACCAACAGTGTAGGAGGGTTCCTGTTTAAGGGTTTCTTGAGGCATATGTCAAACTTCAGCTTTTAAAACAGAATGAATATGTTCTTTACCTGACTGAAAAGAATGTGAGGCTTTGAAGAGTCTGATATATAGCTATATTCTCAGGGCAGATGCAGGCAAAATGCTTGTTTCTGGAACCCAGAGGTTCATGTGAAGGAAAGCGCAAAAATGGTACATGATTGGAGGTGCTGTCTGTTCCTGTTTGAGAAACCTCCTGGGAACTTTGGGGAGTACCTGGCATCCCCTCACCCCTCTGCACAGGGTGGTGATTCTCTGCTCATTAGCTTGGGGCCCCAGTCCACTTACCTGCCTTTTTTAGTTCAATGTGTAGGTGTTTCAGGCTGTGAAGAACCACCCTATTGTTCCTGGGCATTGTCAGTCCAAATTTCTATGTTCTTGGCCATGAATTTTCAGCAAGAGAGATCCTATAGCCAAAAACTTTCAAAAGGCGCAATCTCAGTAAATGAATTATGTCTAATAAAAAAAATTGATGGGGAATAATATCTGAATTAGGAGGTTTGAGGAAGCACACAAAAAGCAGAGTAAAGTTGTAATGGTTGGTATTGTTCAGATCCCACCCTTTCCAGATCCCCCATCAGGAGACACAGAGAACATTATTTGAATGTTCTGAGTCACTGACACGACTTCACTATGTTTGTAGGTGGATGAAAAATGTATCCTATTAACGAATGTTCTTGGACTTTATTAAAATTGATACCACTTTCCCCTTAATAAGAACAGAAAATGGCCTAAATGTGAATCTGTTCTCATAAGGAAGATTGTATCAAGGTCTGAAAATGAAACAAACTTTTTTTTTCGTATTCCAGCCTTTACTTTTTCATCTTGAGGACTTCTTAGGGCTCTGTCCTTCCTTCCTTTCTCCCAGCCGCTGCATTTACTGTGCGATGCGATGATACAATTCTTCCCTCTTGTCACTGCCCTGACATCTCATGTTGTCTGGGGGGCCCCAGGGCATCCTCCAAGTCCCTAAGTAGGTTGAGTTGAACAACTCTGCAGTGGGTTAGAAAATGCTCTGCCATTCACGGGATGAGATTTTGCATTGAATAGCTACTGAGTAACCCCATGTAGAAGCAAGAATAGGATGTGTTTCTACCTGCAGGCGGCCATGTCGACTCACAGCATTGGGCTTACTGGGATTTTTGAGTTATGCTGATACTGGGTCCCTTGGCTTTAAGTAAAAGGAGGGGCGAGAAACCCACCCAAATCCCTAAAACCTTTTCGACATCCATAATGTCCCATTTCTGCCAACCAGAATCTCATGCCAGTGATTTGCTCAACAGCTGGGTGATGACATGCTTTTTGGGTGCGATATATACACTAGGCCATTAGTCTGCAAGCAGCAGTTGTCAGCTTTGTTCCCATTTAGAGTAATTTTCTCACTAATATGGCATATTCTTCAGGGATAAAATGCATTTTCCAGCCAGATAGTCCCCCTAATAGTCAAGTTGGTTTAATGATCAGATTTCAGCCAAAGGGAAGGTAAGCCTGTGATTGCTGCTGGTTGTATATTGAAGCTACCCAAAATGAAAAGGCTTATTTTAAAACACATTCACATGAACAGATTCCTTTCCAGATAAATGAAGCTCATTTGAGGGAAAACTGAGGCACAAATTTAAGAGCTAAGTAAGGTACTTAGAACCTTTTGGTGCAGAGCCACAGATAGGTCTGTATTTTTGAAGCGTGATGATGGATGGTGGGGTTTTAATAGGGGCCGTGATGACCAGTGAGCTACGAAAAGGGCAGGTGTCTTCAGGTCAACTGTCCCTGAAATGGCAATGTATTTTTTTCTCCTCCACGTTTAGGCCTTGAATATTCAAATCAATTAAACAATTAATTCCCACCCTGCAAACCTGCATGTCAAGCTTCAGCCTGTGGCCAATTTATTTGGTTGAATTATAGCCCCCCTGAAGAGCAGTGGTTCCTAATGGAAAAGCTGACGGAGTCTTAAGTACATGTGGTGAGTGGAGCTGCTATAATTAACTCCGCTTTGGATCCCCCTCCCCCATTAATATTTTAAAGGTTTTGAATTAAAATAATTACATGAATTTATGAAAAATACTCAAGCACCTAAAGTATTTCTACATTGCCCCAGTCTCTATGGTTCCCTTTCCGGGTGTCACTTGGGTGTGGATTTCACCCTGGTCAGTACCACCCTGGCCCCGCGGTGCGGTACGGGTTGGGGCGAGAAGGGGGGATGGCGGGGGGGGCATTTATTTCTGAAACTGAGACCTCCTTCTTCCTTTACCTCCGTAATCTCAGTGTTAGCAGCAATATGTCCACAACCAGCCTTCTCGTCTTGCTCAGCACGGATGGGTCTTCTTTTTCTCTGTCCTTTTGTTTCTCTTTTCCCTTTATTCCCGCTCCTTTTATTCTCCTGGGACGATACTCTGGAGACAAAGATGATACTCCTTTCTTTTCCCTTCATCACTTTGTTTACAGAACTTCCAAGGCAGTAGAGTGTAGGGACCAGCAAACTTTCTCTGTAAAGGGCCAGACAGGAAAGATTTTAAACTTCATGGATAATATGACCTCTGACCCCGCTCAACTCTGCCATTCCAGCACGAAAGCAGACATGGATCATATGTAAATAAATGAGCGTGGCTGTGTTCCAATAAGGCTTTATTTATGGACATGGAAATTTGAATTTCATGTAAGTTTTACATGTCACAAAATACTTTTAAAAATTTTCTTTCCAACCATTTACAAATGTAAAAACTATTCTTTGCTCCCCAGCCATTATGAGACCTGCAGCAGGTGGGATTTGGCCCTTGGACCGTAGTTTGCCCACCCCTGGTGTAGTAGCTTGACTAAGAGCATGGCTCTCTATCCAGAGTCAGACTGCTTGGCTGTTTCGGCTGTTGCAACCTTCTAGCCGTGTGACTAAGGACCAGGGGTTAGTCCTCTCTGTGCCTCGGCATGGCCGTGTAGAACATGGAGCTCATGAGGATGGCGCTGTCCTGGGCATCTGGGTTTGATGATTCAATGTGATGACTTACAAGAATCAGGGAGCACGTGGCCTGGCATGTCCTAAAGCAACAGTAGCGCTCACTGAGGGGTATCTCGTCTTGCCCTGGCTGTGTGACCTTGAGCAAGTGATCAGATGTTTCTGGACCTCAGATCCCTCATTTATTAAACAAAAAACCCCAAACCAAAAAACCCGGGTTGGACTAGAACATCCAGGTACCACAACTGGCCCCAGGGGACCTGATCCCCCTGGGATGAGTACTGCAGTTACTGGCATCAGGATGGTGGCCCTTGGGATGCTTGGCTTCTAAGTGTGCTCCAGTTCTGCCACTGTTAATCAGATATGCCTGAAATACAAGACATTTGGGTCCTGATCTAACATCTCTGGGGTGCTCTTGGGAGAAAGCCCTGGGGTCCCTTGTGTTTGTGACTGGCCCCTGTTTGTTGAGCATCCCTAGCACTGCAGGCATTCTGATGGCTCAGTTACTCCCATGCCTAGCCCTGTGTTGTACATGAGGAAATAAACTTAGAGAGGTTAAGACCGACCCCAAATCGCTCGGGAATTTGAACCAAGGCTGTCCTGGCTCCAAAACCCAAGCTTCAATCATTCTTTTTATGATTGTTGCTATGTCTATATATCATCTGTACTATTACCTACTTAATATTTTAAAAATAGACTCACTATTTTTACTTAGGTTGGTTGTTTTTTGGCCACGCTGTGCAGCATGTGAGATCTTAGTTCCCCGACCAGGGATCAAACCTGCATCCCCTGCAGTGGAAGCTCAGAGTCTTAGCCACTGGACCGCCAGGGAAGTCCCTACTTAGGTTCCTTTTTAAAAGACTTCCTTTAAAACCAAATTTATTTTGTACTATGGATTTGATGTGCCATTTATAGCTTAACTAATAAAGATGAAAATAAATAAGGTAAAAAGGAGTTCATAATGGGGGCCATTGGAAAAATCATCTTAAGGAAAATCAGTCGTATGTGTCCGCTCTTCAGGAAACATTGCAGGAGGCTTCTGTGCTCCCAGCTAAGTGTGGCCAGAGGCTTGGCATCTGGCCGGCCCTTTGGATGGCCCGGCCCTTCCTATGAACGGCTACCATTCCCAGTTCCTGGCTGTCTCGTGCTGGGACAAGCACTCGTGAGGGGGCTTCCTCCACCTCCTCCCGGCCTGTCCCCAAAGCCAGCTTCTGCAGCTGCCAGTTAGATTAGCTCCCTAGTCACCAGACTGGATTCTAGAACTGGTCTTGCCGTCCTTCCTGCCACCACCTCCATCCCTAGCACAGACACACGCTCCGGACCGGAATGGTCTTGACTTCTGAGTGTCTAGGTAAATGTCTGTTTTTGGTCTCCCTGCTCAACACCTTAGTGCCAGGGAAGGATTTCCAGATTTCCACTGAAACCTGTGTTCTCCTCCCACCTGGCCTCTTGCCAGCTATGTGGTCTCACTCACACAGGCCCGACCCCCTGTGAGCCTCTGCCTGCTCAACTGCAAAATAAGAGTATTTAACAACACCTGTTTCCCAGAGATCTCATGAGAACGTACAAGAGAAATGCCTTGAAAGTGCTCTCGAAGGAAGAGGAAGCACTGTGGACTGGTGAAACGCAGAGGCTCTGGAGACAGACCTGCGATCCAACCCATCCCCTGCCCCCCGCCCCTGACCCTCACCCCCTGGCAGTGTAATCTGGCAAGTGATAATGTTGATGATAGTCTGACAATGGAATAATAGATCCCCCAGCATCTCCTTCGCTGGCTTCCTTTCCCCCATGGCATTGCTTTGGCTAAACATGGCTCCCCTTTGGATACATCCGCAAGTTGACTCTTCCCCTGGAACCCTGGAGACGTCCAAGCAATGAGGTTGAACGGCCACAGCCTCCCACCTGCCCCCACCTGTCTGAGGAAGCAGGAGGGACATCCCTCTGCCACTCCACATGGGCCAGACCCCAGCCCCGTGCTACCATTGACTCATACTTGAATCCAACTCATCTTGATTTTATGAGAACCATCCCTGAAAATCCCCATGTTCAAAAGACGACACCGGGGAACCATGGAGCAGGCTCGTGATTTGAATAATCAGCCATTTAGTGACATGTCTAGCCTGGTTTAATGACTGAATCAGTGAAAGTATGACCCTGAGTGCCGGTTAACTTTTAAAATAGCTGTGCCCACTGCATGACGCAGCCAACAGGAAGCCATTAAGGCGCTAGCAATTACCACTTCCATCCATCGGCGAAGTCCCTATTTTATTTTAATCTGTGTAAGTGCATTTTCTGCACGAGGTTAAAATATAAATCCCTTCTCCTGAACAAGACTGGTTTTCTGGCTGACTTGAGAGCACAATTTACAACTGATTTAATTTGTTCTTCGCAAACATTCCTAATGACATTACCCCGGTGCATATACAGACTGCTTCCTCTTATTCCATTAACTCCCAAATCGGGTTTAAAGACCATATTGATGCTAGATGTTATTATGGGTGATTATCAAAACAACAGACAACTCGGCAAAGTGTTTACTAACTGGTTTATATATAATTTCTGTAATAACGACAACAGATGGTAATGCTACAAACACTATATCACGCTTTTCGCCGCTGAAACAAATTGGCAGCCTGCAGTGCAGAAACGGTGTACGTAGCTATATACAGATGTTTCACGCATCAGCTATAGTGTTCATCTTATTAGGAAATGGGTCTGTTACCGCTATTACAGGTAATCTTTCCATTTACAATTACAAAATGTATATTTTCAATGAAAATGGTTTTCTGCAGCTAAGCTGCCTGAAGGATATTTCCCTCCCCTCCCCCCAATTACCACCCCAGTGACTGTGTGCTGGGGCCAAGCCACGCACAGGGGTGTGTTTGTCCTAGTTAATGGTGGCGGCTGCATTTCAGCTGCGTGGAGATGAGTCTCCTCTCTAAGACCCTCCACCTCTCGTCGGAAAAGCCACGATGCAGCCCCAGGAGGTGAGTCCATCAGTGCTTTAGAAGCAGTGGGTGAACAGGGTGAAAAGCAGCTGAACACGGAGGGGACTCTTCCTCACATTACTGTATGTGGCCTGCAATTCTCCAATCCCCTGAGAAGGGGAGAGTTTTAGATGTGGGCGGGACCCCATCCTTGATAAGCTCCGCCTCCTCCATCTTTTTAGGCTCCATCTTTTGCATGTGGGAAGCGGATTTCCAGAAGGCCCACGGAGGAAGGGACTTGACCAGGTCATGCGGCGGCAGGGCTAGGATGCTTACCGCAGGCCTTGATTGGGGACCACGGTGTTTCTTTTGCCCCGTGTGGGACCCTCTGCCCTGCCAGGCACTCTGGGTGCTGCCACGGGGCACCCAAGGCTGAGAGAGACGGCAGCACTCCAAGTCTCCGTGGCCCCATCGTGAGCACCGCACATGCGTTCTTTCACTGAATCTTGCAGCCAGCCCTGGCAGGTGAATACCTCTGATCCTGCCTTCCAGGTGAAGAACCCGTGGGACACCAGGGTGAAGTCAGTTGCCTAGGATCCTGTGACGCTGTAGGGCTGGGATCTGAACTCAGACTAGTAACTGATTCCAAAGGCGGTGGGCCTAACCACTCAGGAATAGTGCCTCTGCAGAGCTGGGCCTTTGTGCCTTTGCTCTCTCAGAAAAAACAAAACAGAGCAACACTAAGATGAACATGGGGCCAAGGGCAGGCTGCACTGGGGGCATTTCCGTCCTCGTAGAGGGACTAGCCTTCAGTTCCTTGACCTTTTGTTTTTCGCATCAAGGTGTCAGCTGATTCCTGGCCAGGATGCTGAAGCCGCGTGTGGGGCTGGTGGGAGAAGAGGTGGCGTGGACGCTGATGGAGTGGGATTGAGAGTCAGGCTCTGGGCCCACCTGCTGGGCTGTGGCTCAGCTGCTGACCCACCGTGGCCCCTTCAGTGCCTCACCTCCACCTCTGAGGCCTCATCGGCAGAGGAGGACTAACTGTGGTCCCCACCTCCTGACGGCAGTGCAGAATGGAGGCAGGGTCCCCATAGTTCATGAACAGGAGGGAGGTGGGGTCTGGTAGTTCATGAACGAACATAGGGAGTCAGAACAATGCTCCGCCCGGAACAGGGGCTCTGAGAGTGTTGCCCATCCGCTGCGGTCGCCACTGTTGCTAGGATGACGGCTCTTGGCTTTGGTTGGCCCCTCGTGGGGTTGGGGATGTTTGCCTCTGCTCGTGTGGCCCTCGTTTCTAAGTGCCCCCCACCCCTGGCTCCCAGGACCCCATATTAGTCTTCAGTGACTTTTGGTGAATTCCTTCCTTCCTTCCTCCCTCCCTCCCTCCCTTCCCCTCTCTCTCTTTCTTTCTTTCCTACTTGAGGCCCTCCCTGGTCTGAGCCCTGATCACCGAGGTGCCGGGGCTACTACGTGCCTCAGGTCACAGACACAGATGATGTCATGGAGCGGCATGGGTGCATAATACAGATGAGGAAACTGAGGCCCAGAATAGAGGTGGCTTGCTCCAGGTCCTGCAGAGAGACACCAGGCCTTCTCCCCGACCTCCAAGAGTCACGAGGACAAAAGGGGACCAAGGATGGGTGTGCCTGGGCATGGTAGTCACTCGGGAAGCGTCCAGCCCTGCGCCTCTTCCTGAGATGTGTAACAGAGTGGCCTGCGGGATCCTCGTGGGACCAGGGCTCTATCTGCCACTTCTCTGTGGCTCACACGACCTGGGTCCCCACGGTCCTCACCAGGATGCCCAGATGCCAGGCCAGCAGGGGTTCCACGCGGCTGGGGGAGCGGCCTCTTTCTCGTTTTTGGAGAGTGGGGTGAAACCTTTTGGTCCCGCCCACAGCTACCTCTGGGGGCAGCGACCTGCCTGCCCCTGAGCCTTGAGCAAGGGCTCAAAACAGCGCCAGAAGGTTTCTGATGCTGGAGACAGGTGAGTCAGAGAGCCTCTCGTTCCCGGGCGCTGCAGGTACTGAGCCAAGCTGGGCTCAGGTGACCAGAGGCCTCTGCCTCTGGCTGGCCCCTCGTCACCCTTTTATCTGGGTGTTCTGACATGCCTTTGTGTGAAACACATTTCTCGGCCCCTCCTGGGCAATGAAGGCTGAAGGAGACTAAGAGCTTCCTGTGCTCAACTCACGCCCACTGCGGTGGGGACGCCGCAAGGCCCCGTGGAGTCGCCCTGAGGACTGACCCAGGACAGGGCCTCGCCACGCTCCAGCGAGGAGCCAGTCACACGCTTCTCGATGACCACTTTGTGAAGGGACAATGAATGGTTTCCTCCCTGTAATTTTCTGCATGGAGGTCTCGCTACTGTCCCCCGGCCACTTCCCTCTGACCTCAGAGGTAGCCCTGCGCCCTGGCCACGCGGCACCTCTCCTCAGCTGCACAATGAGCTACTGTTCTGAGGGCTTGTCACCAAAGAGCAGTGCTGTCCTCAGTGGGCTGGGAGGAAGGCCTTGGTCTGGGTAAACGTCCAGAAGGACCCCGCCTGGGCCTGGGGCCTCATCAGCAAGGCTTCCTGGACCTTCACCTGGCCAGGGCTTTGTCAGGAAGAGAATGGATTCATAGTGTGGGACGCATAGGCCCTTCTCTCGTTTTCTACTCTGGAATTGGTCCTTTGCCTTGGGAGGGCCGGGTAGCTGGTGGAAGGAGCCCTTTGGAAGCGAATTGGAGTTTAAAGCCCAGCTCGTGGCTTATTTGACCTTGGGCACGTAACTTCTTTCTGCCTCAGTCTTTTCATCTTCAAAGTGGGGGTAACAGAACCACCATGTGACGAGTCAGCACAAAAGAGGCTCTCACAAAAGGGAGCTCTTATTATGAGCCATTTCTGTGACCTCCATGAGATTCTTGGGATTATCATGCATTTGACCTTTTTTTCCAGAATCCAAGCCAATGGGAAGGTATAGTACATATCTAGTACATATCTCTAGTACATACGTCTGTTCCTTCCACAGAGGACGTGATCTTGAAAAACTTTCCTTGCACATCCTAACCGAACTCAGAGTCATAGACTGACTTGTATGCATTAACCATGCCAAAGGAGGAGCCTCTTTGTATTAAACGTAATATATTACTTTGGGGCATGTGAAGATATTACCTGGGTTATAGGAAATATTTTACTTCTAGTGAATGAAATTTAATCCCTTATGACAATATTTTCTTTCAATGGGAAAGGTTTTCCTGAGATGCCACCAGATGAAATATTATGACAGAGTAGACTGGAATTTGCCAAAAACACAGGACTGGGAAAAAGTCCTTGCTGTACTCTATCCTAGTCTGGGGACCTTGGGCCTCAGTTTCCCTATCCACAAAAAGGCGGTGGGATGGGGCTGAGGCTCTTCCATACCTAAGGATCTCGAAGCTCTGACATTTCCTGTGTTGGTGGCTATTGGGAAGTCCAGTAAGCAGAAAAAAGTCCAGTTGTCAGAAGCTGCCTTTGGGACCCACCGTCTCAGCAGCAAGCAGGCTCTGTGACATTTCTGGGCTGCCTGAGCTGGCTCAGAACCGCCTTGAGTATATGGCACAAGATGACTGCAGTTCTGGCCTGGACCGTGCCATGTTGGCGTAACGAACAGTTGTTGCAAAGTGTATGTAGCAGATTTTAAAAAATACCTCCCAAAGATTATAAAAGACTTTAATTAGAATTCCACAAAGATGGAGTCTGAGGTTCGCTAATTGCCATTCCAGATATTTTTCAGTGCTCGGCACATCTTCGGAGATACGGGGCGAACAGTGTTTTAAGGCCACGGTACAATGTGACAACAGTGATAGATATGCTAATTTCTTCATTCACTCCACTTCACTTCTTTTATTCTTTCCAATTAAAGCAAATGCTACTGAAACTGTAATTAAGCCAGGGCTGGGCCCTGACTGCCTGCCTTTTTAATGAAACCCTATTGATTTTTCTTTTCTTTCTGATGGCCACATGTGGTGCTCGATGGTCAAACACATGCCCTGCTATCGTGTCCCCAGCAAAACTTAATTTTGGCCTGGTAAGATGGGGGCCATCTTTCAGCGTGTAAGGCTCCACCTGCGAGGCCACACTAGGAGGAGAAACACCCACAATTCCGGCCATCCATCTGGAAGGAGCGAAATGCCTTCGCGAAGAGCTCCAGCGTCCTTTCATTCTGGTACTGTTTCCATTTCATATGCAGCGTGTTAGTGAAACTCTAGTGGCTTAACTAAGCTGGCTGTTAAAATCTGGGCAGTTTGGAGCCCGGGAAATATATATTCTTGACAGATGTTCACAAGCTAGAGAGCAGTTTTAGAGACAAAGTAGCGGAAGAACATTTTACTTCTCTTTGGCATTAATTCGAGAAAGAAGTTTTTCATGAAATGTCTTTCTCAGGTGATTCTTGCACTTACGGCCCGCTCACTACAAATTGTGAATATTCACTCAAGAACCTGGCCTCAAATCATCTTAAGGTTTCCATGCAGACTCCTGGATGCCCTCATCTCTTTGTATAAGAAAAGTCATAGAGAAGATTGGATTCTCTTTACAGAGATTCTCTTTACCTCTCTGTAAAGAAGGCATTACTTGTTCAGAAAAAAACCAGTTAGTTGTTGCTTCGTGGTCACTTGCATCCCTGCTGGCACTGCTCAGGGTCAGGGAGAAGCCTGGTTCTGAGATGCTGCAGGGTTCTGGAAGCAAAGTAGCAGATGGTATCTTGAGAGTGGTTGCCAGGGCAAAATTCCCCGGAAGAGAGAAAATTTGGAATTGCTTAAAAAGCAAGGGTAAGTTATCTTAAAGCTGCTATTCCCAGGGCTGACCCCCCAAAAGCAGAGCATTTAAGGCTGTTTCCCCACTAAGTGTGGGTGAAATAGAAGGAACATGGCTTCTCTTTCATAACATCTATTCAGAAAGAGCTGGCTTCCTATCTGGGCAACAAAATCCCTCCCTTCTCACTTGCTTTGCCTTCATTTCATCTTTCAGGAACCATACCTATAGAAACAAGCCATTTTTGAGAACCCCTCAGAACCAGTGACCTTCTTTTTACAGATGAAGAAGAAAGCCAGATTTTTAAAATTGGTTTTTAAAAAATTGCATGTACTTTTGACAGAGACGAAAGACCCTTCTCCTGGGTGTTATCTCTGACATCTTCCTTGTTAGGACCAGAGAGAGAAAAAAATGGACCCCAGGAACGGAGCTGCAGGGACCCTAGAAAAAGGGGACACCATCATGCCACCTTCGAGTTCCGTCAACTGTCAAGTTAATTAGGACGAAATTAAAAACACATTTGCCAAGATGTTCCGCAGCCAAACCAGTTAAATAGAGATTTTAACAAAATTGAAAGCATATTATACTGAGATTTGTGGATCCTGGCCCGGTGAGTGAGTGCTGAAAGTGTGATAAAATAACAAAATTGCTGCCTAATAATCTATAGAATAATATTGTCAACTAATGGATTATAATAAAATAAAAGCTGTTATTAGGGTAAAACATTATAACAAAAAATCCAACTTTTATTTGCAGCACCTCCCCCTTAATGGTTTTGAGCATTTTGAAAGGTAATTTAAACAAGTACATTGTATCCTTATTGAAACTGCTTCATCTCGCTGGCTGCTGAAAATGGCTTTAACCATCTCTCTGAACAAAAGCACCCCTAATAAGACAACAAAAAGCCCCAAGCAATGGCCCAGCAGCTTCGCGCTCTGGCGGAGGAGCAGAGCCTCTGAGGCAGCAGCTTTCTCCCCGCTTGTAATTAGATGAATTAAAAGGACAAAGTGGTTAATGTAACTGTTGTCCGGGGGGTGGGAGTGGGGTGCCCAGCCCTTTTCATCCCGTCCATTTCAGACAAGAGCCTGTGGCTTCTGCTTCAGCAATGCGGAGAAGAATGTTGGCGGGGAGGGAAATTAACAAGCTTAATCTGCAAGGAATCTGCTCTGAGTCATGGATGAAATGTATCTCGAGCAACGAAAGGCTAGTCATTCCTGCTTCCTTTTATATACCTAATAAAACTTACAATAAATTAACTGCATTCTAGTTTGCAGCCAGGCTTTAATCAGAGATGAGGCGCCGGGGTAGTCAAATTACAAGGAGCCTTCAACTGGTGCATTTCAGTCATGTAGGAAGGAGGGTGGGGTCCACGCTAATTAGCCTTCCTTCCGATGTTGACATTCGAGTACTGGTTCATCATTGGGGTTCATGTTTTTCAGTAACAGGGTAGTGAGAAGGCAGGTGCATCCAGGTCACTTGACTGCGGGGGGAGTAGAGTTCTTGGGAGAAAATCTTTGCAAGACAAATTGATTCTCTTATACTTCGACATCTAATTGATTCCATGACGTCTCCTTGATTAACTCTGCACATTGTATTCTATGAGCACATTGTAACTTTGCACATTGTATTCTATTCTGTTCTTCACGCTGACCTATTAGCAATGCTACCATCGTGGTTATATCTCACCGTAAAAAGGAAAATGAATTCTCGTTCAGGTCCCGAGTTCCATTCTCTGTGGAACTGGGAAAGTGACCCAGTTGGGTGCAGTGCCTGAGAAACTCCAACAAGTGTGGCAGGATCAGTGAGAGGGATAAACTCCATCCCTGCCTGCCATTTTGTACTCTTGGCCTAACCTTGACTCAAAACAGCAACATGGAGCCTTCCTTGACCTGTGGGCAAATTATGACTTTGTTTTATTATAAAAAATAGAAAGTGGAAAATTAAATTCAGTAGCTCCAATTACTAAATGATTCATCTGGCTGGTTAATGAAGCTGCACATTATGCTAACAAGATAAAGGCAAAGAATAACATGTGGGGATCGGTGGCTACAGGCCAGCTGTGCATGGCGCCGTTGAAAACGCGCAGCTGAAGAGCCTGTACCTGGAGATGGATGGCGTGACACGGGGAGCTGGGGCGGGGGAGCCAGAGGGGGAGGCACGTGCTGGTGGGGGGGGCATTTGCTTCTCAGAGAGACCTGAGGAGGCTAAGTCAGGGGCTGACAACACTCCAGGGGGCTGGGGTGAGCCTTTTTGGTTGTGTGAAGGGCCAAGCCTTCAGTGGGAGACCTGTGCCGCTGACGGAAGCAGTGCCGGGTTATCCGGGGAAAGGCTGGGCTCAAGGCTGAAGGCCCCTCGAGGCTCTGGAACTTCAAGTAGCCCTCAGGTTGGGGAGATGGGAGCATTAGGAACAGAGAGACTGTGGGAAGGGTCCATGCTGTCTGTGTTCTCAGCCATTTCCTAAGCCATTGTTGGGATCCAGGCTCACAGAGGTGAAGGATGGGGCCCTGGATTGATCCCTGGCTCCTCCAGGTCCCAGCTTTGGAAACTCAGCAGGGCATGCTTTTCCTCATCTGTAAAATGGGCACAATCACAGCAAGCACCTTGTAGATCTAAGTATTATCATTTGTTTCGGTGTTGTTAGCAGTAGTTATAGTCATATAGCTATCATATCCCGCAACCCCCCCACCCACCTTGGGCCTCTGCTGCAGCACGTGTTTCCCAACACTTTCGTTCTGATGACATCCTTTGTCCATGTTTCCGGGGGCGGGGGCCGCTCAGGTAACCCTAGTGCCCTCCACACTTCTGAGCCCAGGGAGGCCCTTGATGAACACTGCTTATGTAAGGACATTTCCAGATTTTCCCATTTACTCTGCTGAGCAAGCACTTGGGTCATTTCAGAAGGTGCTAACAAGAACAGGTCTGTCCTCTCACCAGACTTACTGTCTCCACTTTGCTTTTTGGAATTCTGGTTCTTACTCTCGGGTTTTCCCGGGTACTCGCTCCTAGGCTGGCCTCCAGCTGCTTTCCCAGCAGCCCTCAGATGACTCTGTTATTCCCACTGCTTGAACGGAATCAGCCTGATCCTCATTCTATAAAAAAATACTCATCAGATAGCAAGAATAACCTCAATTTTAAAGGCAACCTATTCTATGCTGCATGGTGAAAGGAACCTGGGATTTTGAATTTGCATCTCAGCCCCCTTGTGAGCTGTGGGACCTGAGCAAATCCCTTCACCTCTTGGGGATTGGTGACAATGAAGTACCTTGCTGCTGTCAGGTGGTTGTGAGCCAGTCTCTTTGGAAATGGTGAAGTGTTAGGTTATGTGTCCATGTCCGCATGTGAGTTCTCTTTCCCATTCTCTGGAGTGGTGGGAAAGTGGAGCATGTGTTATGTTTATCAAGTGCCTGCTTCCTAGAAGTTGGGCCCAGGGACTGGGCCAGTGAACTTGCAAATCACCCTTAGCTTTGATGCTTCCTGCGTCATGGGCGCAGCACCCAGCACCCAGCACAGTCAGCCCATTGCTTGTGCAGAGGAGCAATGCCAGGTGAACCCTGCCTAGAGGTTTGCCTCCTGCATGCACCTGTCAAAGCCCCCTCCCCTCTGTGAGGATTAGAGCCTGTATTACTTTCATTGTCATCAGAATTGTCCTAACTCAGTCATAATCGTCTCAACCGTGATTGGCTGAGCATTTACTGTGTGCCGAGACTTTAGGCCTCAACGACAGGTTAAGAGAATTCAGGCATTCCTTGCTCCCAGTTTGGAAAGACTTGTTTCTATCTGTCTCTAAGGTACAAAAGATAAGCAAGACATCTTAATCCTGGGGAGAGTGTGAGTCAGAGGAAGTTTTGGATACCTGAGGTTCACCCATACCTCCCACTGCCATCACGCTTGCTAACAGCCCATGCTCCAGGTGTTGCAAGACCAAGATGGTAATCGAGGGGCAAAATTTGGGGCTGGGGGTCTCTGGACAATTCTGAATATGGCCAATAACTGTGGCGATCTGGCTTCTGTAGTCATTAACTAACTTTTTACTAAAAGATTATAATTTTGCAAAGTTAATCCAATTAACAATGTGAGTGGACTTAGGATGTTGTGTAAATGGTCATTGTTTAATTGAAGTATAGTTGGCATACAATATTATATTGGTTTTAGGTGTACAATGTGTTGCTTTGACATTTATATACATTACAAATTGATCACCACGCTAAGTCTAGTAACCGTCTGTCACCATACAACGTTATTACAATAATACTGACTATATTCCTTATGCCGTTCGTTACATCCTCATGACTTACTTATTGTGTAACTGGAAGTTTGTATGTCTTAATCCTCTTCATCGATTTTGCCCAATCCCAGCGCTCTCCCCTCCGGCGACCACCAGTTTCTCTTCCTTCATTTCTGATTTTATCTATTTGGGGCCTTTCTCTTTTTTCCTTGATGAGTCTGGTTAAAAGTTTGTCAGTTTTGTTTATCTTTTCAAAGAATTAGCTCTTAGTTTTATTGATCTTTTCTATTGTTTTTTAAGTCTCTATTTCATTTATTTCTGCTCTGATTTTTCTTATTTCCTTCCTTCTACTAACTTTGGGTTTTGTTTGTTCTTCTTTTTCTAGTTCCTTTAGGTGTAAGCTTAGATTGTTTGAGGTATTTCTTGTTTCCTGAGGTAGGCCTGTAGCACTATAAACTTCTCTCTTAGAACTGCTTTTACTACATCCCATAGATTTTGGAACATTGTTTTTTCATTTGTCTCAAGGTGTTTTTTGATTTCCTCTTGGCTTTCTTTGTGGATCCATTGGTTCTGTATATATCTATTAAATTCACCTGATCTAACATGCTTAAGGCCAATGTTTCGTTATTGATCTTCTGTTTGGATGATCTACCCGTTGACGTAAGTGGGGTATTAAAGTCCCTTACTGTTATTGTATCACAGTCAATTTCTCCCTTTCTGTCTATTAATATTTGCTTTATATATTTAGGTGCTCCTATGTTGGGTACATAGTTATTTACAATTGTTATGTCCTCCTGTTGGATTGATTCTTTGATTATTACATAGTGCCCTTCTCTGTCTCTTGTTTTAAAGTCTATTTTGTCTAAGTATTGGTACCTGGCTTTCTTTTCATTTCTATTTGCATGGAATAATTTTTTCCATCCTCTCACTTTCAGACGGGGTGTGTGTGTGTGTGTGTGTGTGTGTGTCTTTAAATCTGAAGTGAGTCTCTTGTAGGCAGCATGTATATTGGTCTTGATTTTTTAAATCTATTCAGCCACCCTGTGTCTTTTGATTGGAGCATTTAGTCTATTTAAATTAATTATCAGTAAGTATGCACTTATTGACATTTTGCTACTTGTTTTCTGGTTGTTTTTGTAATTCTTATCTGTTCCTCTCTTCTCTTGTTCTCTTCCCTTGTGATTTGATGACTTTCTTTAGTGTTATTTTGTATTCCTTAAGCTTTATTTTGTGTGTGTCTGTTATAGGTTATTGGTTTGCAGTTACTGAGTTTCATACATAACAACCTATGTACATAGCTGTTTATTTTAAATTTATGGTCGCTTATGATTGAGAGCACCATAAAATCATTAAATTTTTACTCCCCCACCAGGTTTTATGTTTCTGACATCATATTTTATGCCTTTTAACTTTGTGTATCACTTAGCTGATTATTTTAGATATAGACGATTTCACTACTTTTGTGTTTTAACCTTCATACTACTCTTATAGGTGGTTGATCCACTACCTTTACTATATGTTTGCCCTTACTAGCAAGATTTTTTTTCTTTCATAGTTCTCTTGTTTCTAGTTATGGCCTTTTATTTTCTGTTTAAATTAGTCTCTTTCATATTTCTTGTAGGATCAATTTGGTGGTGATGAACTCCATTAGCATTTGCTTGTCTGGGAAGCTCTTTATCTCTCCTTCAATTCTGAATGATAACTTTGCTGAGTAGAGTATTCTTGGTTGTAAATTTTTTCTTTTCCGTGCTTTGAATATATCGTGCCAGTCCCTTCTGGCCTGAAAATTTTCTGCTGAAAAATCAGCTGATAGTCTTATGGGGGTTCCCTTGTATATAACTAGTTGTTTTGTTTTGTTTTTGTTTGTTTTGTTTTGTTTTTGTTTTTTGTGGTACGCGGGCCTCTCACTGCTGTGGCCTCTCCCGTTGCGGAGCACAGGCTCTGGACGCACAGGCTCAGCAGCCATGGCTCATGGGCCCAGCCGCTCCGCGGCATGTGGGATCCTCCCGGACCGGGGCACAAGCTTGCGTCCCCTGCATCGGCAGGCGGACTCTCAACCACTGTGCCAACAGGGAAGCCAGGAAATGTGCTTTTGCACACGCAGCTTGGGTGGATCTTGGGTGACTGCTGGGCAGGGCTCTCAGGGAGGGTTGGGCCTAGATTCCAAGTTCTGAGCAAAGGTTGGGCATTCAGCCCAGTCCTGTAGTCCAAGATGTCTACACACAACACAAGAGTCAAAGCTTCAGGGACAGAGTGGGCAGTGGGTCTGGGGCAGGGGGCCAGGCAAGGGCAAGGCTCACCACTTGGTGAGCCCCAGAGTGAGGAGACTGCAGCTCTAGAGAGTGCAAGGTTGTCCTCCTTGACCTCCTTTTGGTATGTCCATGACCTTCAGCTTGCAGGTGTTTGACAGGGCCCTGGTGCCAGAAAGGGGATTCCATGGGCCATAGGAAATCCTGATTCTGGGATGCAGGAGCACGCGCTGACTTCCAATACCTGCTTCTGCTTCCTGGTAGGAAGGTGGATCGCCAGACCTTTCATCTCAGAGACTGGACTTTCAAGGGTGCAGGAAAGGGGAGTCTGTAGGCTCTAGGCTACAACAGCTGCTCTTGCGTAAAAGCAAAATCAGGACTGGTGGAGGGAGCCATCTTCAGACGTGTCCTTGGTGGTTTTAACGCTCACAGACGAAGTGGATGCTTCTGATTGAGGCCCTGCTGTGCTGATGCCTAACTGGTTATAACAGAAACCAGTCATTAAGGCTCCGATAGTTCAGTCCCACTGCGAAATGGCTTGTTCCTTGGCTCCCAGTTAGGAAGCTGATTGATCAGAGGCGCGCGGGAGGGAACGCATAGGGAGTGACTCAGCAGTTCCCTGAGGCTCTTGTGCAGGCCTACAGCTGGCTTCATTTGGGCTGCTGTCACCCATTTGTAGTTCTAGAAGTTTGAAAAACATCTGCTGTTTGTCTTTCCCCTCTGTCTAGAGATCTTTCAGCAATGCCCTTCTTGGGTGTGAAAAGTTCCCTTTGAGATGCTCTGGAAGCAGACACTGGGTCACCGTTCCTTCCCTTCCCTCCTCTGATCACCTTCCAGAGCCCCCACTGAGCAGCCAGCTGGCAGTGCCCTGAGGCTCCGAAAAGCTGGACTGTGGGCACGCAGGTCCTCTGAACTCTGGTCGGCGTGGGCAGTCCACTCCTTTGGCCTCACCTAATGGACCGGCTATAACTACAAACCACAAATGTTGCAGAGAGATCTTGGGTACCAGCTACCACTACTCTCTGTTCTTTAAATGCCACTGGTAGGTAGGCTGAGGAGCAAAAGCAAATACTCTCGGCGCTCGCTGTCCTGCTGCCTGGGCTGCTTCATCGACTGGCAGCTTATCTGAGAGGCGTGCCTCAAAATAGCAACCCTCCCTGTCCTCCATTTTTTTTTTTTTTTTTTTTTTGGCCGTACGCAGGCCTCTCACTGTTGTGGCCTCTCTCGTTGCAGAGCACAGGCTCCGGATGCGCAGGCTCAGCGGCCATGGCTCACGGGCCCAGCCGCTCCGCGGCATGTGGGATCTTCCCGGACCAGGGCACGAACCCGTGTCCACTGCATCGGCAGGCGACTCTCAACCACTGCGCCACCAGGGGAGCCCCCTGTCCTCCATTTGTATTTTCCTCCAGGATGCTATCACCACCTGGCATCCTATGTGTTCCACCTACCTATCTGTTTCTTGTGTGTCTCTCCTCACTAGAATGCAGGCTCCATGAGGGCAGGGCTTTGGGTTGACTTGCTGCTGTATTCCTGACACCTAAACGCGGTCTGGCATGCGGTATATACTCCATAAAGATCCGTTTAAGGAATTCATGATTGGGCTTAAGGAGAATATGGGGCATAATAGGCCCTGGGTGGCTGTGTTGAAGTCCTAACCTATTCTTCCACAGAAGCTGCCTTTGGTTATTTCCAGCCTGCATGTTGGGGACTGGGGCTTTTTAAAATTTTATTATTTATTTATTTACTTATTTGGCTGTGTTGGGTCTTCTTTGCTGTGCATGGGCTTTCTCTAGTTGTGGTGAGCAGGGGCTACTCTTCGTTGCGGTGCGCGGGCTTCTCATTGTGGTGGCTTCTCTTGTTGTGGAGCACGGGCTCCAGGCGCGCGGGCTTCAGTAGTTGTGGCACACGGGCTTCAGTAGTTGTGGCACACGGGCTCTAGAGCACAGGCTCAGTAGTTGTGGCACATGGGCTTACTTGCTCCGCAGCATGTGGGATCTTCCCGGACCAGGGCTCGAACCCGTGTCCCCTGCATTGGCAGGCGGATTCTCAACCGCTGCGGCACCAGGGAAGCCCCTGGGGATGGGGACTTTGGGCCCGGCATTTTCTGCTGTGGAGCATCCTCGGCTCACCACACATGCTGCCATTTAGACTGTACAGCTATTTAGTGAAAGGGCAAGAAAATCATAAAACTCCTGCTAAGGCCAGAGAGATAACGGGTCAAAATGAAAGCAGCCCGCCCAGTCCAGCCTGGCTGAGTTTCTCACTCAGTTTATCTGTTTTATTCATTCAGCAAATATTGGGTGTCTCAAAGGGGGAGGCACTGTGCTGGGTGGGCCCTGGGGGCATAATAAACAGAAGTGGGGTGCTTCACCCCTACATTGTGCTTGCATTCCATAGAGGAGGAAGGCCCTGATTAAAAAAAAATCACACAACCCAATACATTTTGTCACCTTATCGTCGGGGCAAGGAGGAAAAGCAGACAGGGCTGTGCTACTGAGTCCCGGGAGCCTGACGGCACCGGTGGTGGAGGTTCTGGGCAGCCTTCCCCGAGGAGTGACGTTTGAGGTGAAATCTGAAGAGAAGCAGCTAACGAGGCGGGGTGGTGGTTGTGGGGCCATCAGGGGAGAGCTTTCAGGCACAGGTCACAGTATGGGGAGGCGCAGAGACAGGAAGTATCATGGCACACCTGAGGAATTAAGCAAAGACAGCACGTGCTTCCCACCTTCAGCCTGATCCTTACGGAGACACCTGCTTCTTTCTTGCTGGGGTCGAGATTTGAAGGTGAACTTGCCTTTTCCCAAGCTTCCTGAACTTAAATATTTGTGCCTCTTCCCGAATGTTCTTGGCACCTTTTGGAAAAGCCATGCCTTCCTTAGACTCCTTCTGCCTGGGAAAAGCCCTACGCAGGGAGGAACTGGTAGCCAAGCCTCTCTCCCTGGATACCTTTCTGTCTCTGCACTGTAGCTGAGTTACACCCCAGAGCTTCCGGAAATCCCTCCAGTGACATCTTGGCTCCATTTCTTGAGGAAATGTTCAGTTCAAGGGTAATGGGCTGGAGGTGTGAAAACAAAAGCCGCCATCGGTTGACACAGCGATGCCCCTTTTACTGACCGAGCGATAGAGCATGGAATTAACATTCTAGAGCTTCTAACATTAATATATGAAATATAACATCCCAACTGCATGCTAATTATTTAGTAATATAGTTAGTTAGGTCTGAGTTGTGAAAATCCTGACCAGGGTAATTACAGTGCGTAATACTGTAATTAATGGCGTTAGAAGATCCGTTTTCTGAAAATTAGATTCTCTCTGTGACGGTCATGAGCAACGGCACCATCTGGGTGGAGGGAGAGGGTGGCTTTCTCAGGGACCAAACTTGACCTTGGTGGCTATTTCTAACCAACTGTCATTGACCGCCTGGAGGAGAGGAGCACTTGCCCCACAGACCACCTGGCTACAAGGCTAGAGACGATCCCTAAGTCACGGCGGCATCTTTCTAGCAGCGGGGCCTGTGTGGGTGTATCATGCCTGTAGGTGGTGAAGGGCAAATATGTTCTAATAATATGGTCTCCGCTTTTGAAGAGCGCTCAGCCATTCACCCATTTCACAGAGGTGTTTCTTGAGCCCCTGCGGGCTACCAGGCTCAAAGTGAGAGCTCCTGCCCCAGCGTTGCTTCTCGGTGGCAGGACAGGCAGGCAAGGGAGCAGGCACTGAGCTCTAAGTGTGAGTGCAGGGTGTGCACGGCCATGTCTCCATCCTGAGCACCACCCAGGCCTGAGAGAGTGGCCCCTGGCCTGGGGTTCTCAGACATCTAGAGAACCAGGGAGCTTGAACACAGTTGGGAGAGCAACACGTGGCTGGTTGGAAACGCTTGGTCACAGCAGACTGGTGCTTGGGAGACAATGCTTTTGTGTGATGAATGTGATTTTTCAATTTTAAAGTAGCTGTTTTGGCTTGGTGTGGACAAAACTCCAGGGAAAGCAATAATTAAGTATTGAACCATCTTCTGCCCTGACGCAAACAACCTTGGTGACTGCAGGTCCTGTGCTGTGTCACTGAATGGCTGATTTGATCACAAATCCTCCCTCACCGGTGGAAACGTCTGAAGAAGGACCTGTTAGTTCAGACTAGCAGCTGCTGATCTAGGTGCCCTTGTTAATCTGTACCACAGCCTTGTTCTCTTTTACAAGAGAGCGTATTATATAGACTGAAGCAAACCAACAGATGTCTTTCACATAAGGACAGGATCCCTGCCGTAGCCTAATTTGTGCAAATTCAAGCCTCTCGCTCTCTTGAGTAAAAGCTAAGATAAATGGAAGTGGTGAGACACCACGAAGCTTTGTTGTAAATGTTTCCTACTTGAGAGGGGAGGTGGTCTGTGGTGGTTATTGGCTGTGTGTGTCCAGCATCCTTTCCTTTACCCTCCTTTTGTAGGGACGGTCCCTCTTTCCTTTGGAGACCCCCTTCTCCACCCATGCAGTCGTGGTGGGTCCGTGACCCTCGGTGTGCTGCCCCCTCCTGGCCATAGGGGGAAGTACATGACCTAGGAGGTCCAGGGGCAGCAACGCACCATCTTGACACGTGAGGAATCCTAGCAGTGGACGTGTGAGTAGAGCTGGGTGCCCCAGGGTCCGGCCCCAGGGCTGATGTAAAAATGGGAGAAAAAAGAAAGTCTCTCTCTTTCTCTGTGTCTCTCTCTGTTGGGCTGGCTTAGCTAGGGCTGCTGGTGGTCACGTTCCCCACCTGTGGGGAGGGACCATCTGTGGCAGGAGTGAGGAGAAGCAGAGGCAAGGGGAAATGTGAGGTGGGTGGTTGGCTGGCTGAGTGGCTGAGTGGGAGAGAGAGTTAGGATGGAGAGATGGGGAGAGAGAGGTAGAAAGAAAGACTAACAGAAGATGCAGAAGCCCTTCCATTCACCCCCATCTTCCCACCCACACACAGCTGGGGTGCAGACTCAGTCCCCAAGGTACTAATTCTTTAGCACACACTTAATTTGGGTTACCCCAATATCCCTTATACCCTAATGAATCTCCTTTATATGCACAGTAGTTGGAGGAAGGTGGTGCTCACTTGAGAACAAAGGAGTTCTAACTAATCTGAAGAAGCCACAAGAAAGAGAATGTCTTTTAGTTGAGTGATGTCACAAGACATCTTCAGAAGGGATGCAGTGCTTCAAAGATTCTAGAGCATCAGTTTTGGAAAGGACCAGAGCTGCCATCCTATACAGTAGCTTTGTGGGATTTAAAAGATATTTCTTGAAAAACATTTGGTGGTCATGAAAGTGGGAAAAGCTGGATGAAATAAGCTGTTTAACAAGTTTATCGCAGGACTTCTCAGAGCCTTTACAGTGCTGAGGAGCAGTGAACGTCTGCAAGAGGGGAGTAGAGAATGCAGCATTTCTCAAAACATTTAAACGTGAGAGCCTTTTAAAGTTCGTTAACATTGCACAGTCGCAATGTAGTTCAAAGTCATTCAAGTCACTCAAGTGGCTGAGACTTGGATTTTGAAGCCACACAGCTGGAACACAGTTATCATCTGACCCGGAAGCCGGGGCCCTGTAAGAGCTCTACCATCGCTTTCCACCTTCTCTCCTGCAAGTGTGTTGTGGAAAACAGACATCCAGACTTGACAAGGGGTGCCCTACTGGCGAGACCCTCGCTCTGAGCAAAGGTGGTGTGTGTCTCTGGCAATGACATGAAAGCATTGGCTGGGACACAGAGCGGCCAGGTCTAAAAGTGATTTCCCCAGAGCATTCTCATCTAATTCTAACAAGCGGAGTGGGTCCCAGGAGAGCAGGGTCTAGGTGACGTATGGCCACCGTTACGGCACCCAGTCGGCCAAATGTCTTCAGTGGTGATGGGCGTTCACCTGGAAGGTCATTACCGCAGGCATTGGAAGTGCCCCCTAATTTTAGAAACACTAAATAATTCATATTGGCCACCGAGAAAAAATTCAAGGCCAGTCTGTGTTAACTCACCCAAAGTGAATTTTGACTTATTACTGTTGTTGCTGTTTGGCGCCGTGGAACAAGTTATGGCAAAAGAGTGGCTTTGTGTTTGTTCTCCTGCAGATAAGAAATGAGGAGATCCCTCGTGATGGTGTATTACTGTTCAAATAGGGAAAACAGTGCAAAACCCAGTGTTTTTTCTAAAAGAGAAAAGTAAAAGATTTACATTTTTGAGTCAATATTTCTCAATATAATACTTATATTTATGCACACGTGTGTATGTAGTTCATTGGAGCCGTCCTACGATGGTTATTTGAATGTTTCTTTAGGATTTCTAGCTAGAGAGGCCAGAAAGGCCACTAGATGCACCATCTCTGTTTATTGCCCTAATAAGGCACAGGGGCTGGGGCCCTTGGTGAACAAAGGGATGCTCAGATGGGCTTCTGGTGGTCCTTTCTCTGAGAGCAGGGAGAACAGCCCCAGTGACTTGGACTATTCAGAACCCCCCCAAAAAAGGAAGGAGAAGAAATCCACTTTGGGATTATTTATTATAATTATTCAGACACAAGCCCAGGGGCTGGAATGTACTTGAGGAAGCCCCAGTTTGGTGGCCCCGATGTCGTTCCCTAAGAGTTTTCAGGAGTGGGTGTGAATCAGTCAACTGGAATGCCTCTCACAAACGGGACAAGAAGACGAGGACAGTCACGGGGCTCCACCTGGAAGTCGGAAGACTTGTATGGAATATAAGCCACCTAGGCTGGATACACGCATCTTAGATGATATCGTGGGTCCCTTTAGAGGCAATTAGCATCATGACGTACGATGACAAAAAGTACAATAAGACAACAACTACAACAATAACAACTAACGAGGAAGGGGCCCTTTCTATGTGCCTGATGTGGTCAGAACTGGGCACTTTATATGGAGGGAGCTTGGCCTTGGGAGCAGCGTGAACTGGGCTCAAATTTCAGCTCTGCTGCCTCTTACTGACATGTTCGCTGGCAAACCAGCCAACTTCTCTGAGCCTCAGTTTCTCCATTCCACGAACGGAGATAATGAAATCTTCCTTGTAAGTTTATTGTCAAATATAAATCCTCGCACATGAGACGATGTAAACCAAGTTCATTGCAGAGCACCTGACACATAGTAGAAGCCTAATAGGGACTTTTCTTCTCTATTGGGAGAAACTATTAGGGCTGATTCTCAATGTCAAATGAAGCTCACCTTGTGAATATCACAAGGTTCAATCTCTGAATGTGCCTGGACTCAGAGCTTGGATCAGGCTTGGCAGCATGATTTGGCCTGAGCTTAAGAATCTGCAGCTGTGGCACCGGAGGGTCTGGGTTGGTGGGTTTTGTTCACTCCCGTTCGACCTGAGCCTGTGTAGAGTGCCAGTACCCACGCTGGGCACGGGGGACTTGCGGATGAATCAGATATGTGGTCCTTGGATAGCGTAGATGGATCCCGTAAGACTCTCTCCTTTGGTTCTGGACTCGAGAAGTCTAGACTGAAGTGCGTTCCAGCCCCTGGGCTTGTGTCTACAAGGAGAGGGGTGGCAATTGTCTGAATAATTGAGACAAAAGTGGATTTTTTTCTTCTTCCTTTTTTGGGGGGTGTTCTGAATAGTCCAAGTCACTGGGGCTGTTCTCCCTGCTCTCAGAGAAAGGACCACCAGAAGCCCATCTGAGTATCCCTTTGTTCACCAAGGGCCCCAGTCCCCGTGCCTTATTAGGGCAATAAACAGAGATGGTGTATCATAGAGGCCGTTGTCCCTCTGCCAGCACTAAATCATTCTAGTAGCTGCTTGATGGGGTAAAGCAATTATGATGCATTTTTCATTCAATCAACTGAATCAATTAATTGCTTTACTCACATAGGGACCAAAAAAAAAAAAAAAAAAACAAATCCCAAAGCCTTCTTGTTAAACAGTAAGCATGCTAGATAGGCTGCTTTTAAATCCAGCATTTACATGAAATTATCTTCTTATATAATTAACAGCTACCAGTTAATAAACATGCCTCAGATAAAAGAGTAGCCCTATAAATGAACAAAATGAAAAAGCACCATTTAGCAAGTAAAGGTAATAGGCGAAAGCAGGCTCCGTCAGGGCTGAGAGATGTTTCCGGAAGAGCTGTTCTCAGAGGCCATGTGGGCAGCTGAAAATTGAGAGAGAGAGAAAGAGAGAGAGAGAGGAAACCTATCATTTAAATATCTCCTGGATGATAAATATGGTGCCTTCCTTGAGAGATGGGGAGTGGGGGTGTTCCCCTAGAAGAATGCTTCATCTCTTGGTAAATATTTTGTTCCCCCAAATAGGAAAAGGTCAGAATTTCCTGGACTGCCCACAGAAAGGGAAAATTGAGAGTGATGGAGATGCAGAGGCCCTCCCCTAAGCAGTCCTTCAATGTGGTTGGTCAATTACCCTGAGACTAGCTGCAGCATTTGAAATGAAAGGGCCTGCATTACTTCTTGGGAGCTTTTTTGAAAACGAGCATGTCAAAAGAGGCAAGGCTACCGTAGCTGTGGGTGAGATTTTACCCAAGGGGATTCTGCAAAGTGAGAGGCAAACCATTCCACCTCTGGAATGCAATATTTATACCTTCATCACGGGAAGGCTCATGACCCTTTTTTTTAGTTGTGAAGGAAAAAAGGATATATATTAATTTTCTTTTTTGAAATAAAATCTCTCTCTTAATGAAGAGGGGAACTCTCAAACATCAAAATGGAATCCAAGATGGGATACCCTGTCTGGGTATTTTGAAGAGGGTGATTCTTCGGCTGCCAATAAGACCTGGCAGAATATTCGAGATACTTGGCAGGGAAATGGCTTTGTGTCAGGTTAGGATGATTTGTGTGATGTTCAGGTGCAGTTATACCCCAGTCCTTCGTCTTATCCCAATAATTCAGGGGCTGTAGGCAGAATGGTGGAGCCCCCTTGCAACTCTGAGAGGTGAAAGCATGTGAATCACAGGATATGTCATTCAGGATCTTAGTTTCCCGACCAGGGATTGAACCCACGGTCCCTGCTGTGGAAGCACGGAGTCTTAACCACTGGACCGCCAGGGAAGTCCCAGGGAAACATCTTCTGACATTGGCAACGGTGTTCCAGCTCTGGATATCACACAGACGCGGTGACCTCCTGGTGACCCTGCTCTCCAGGCCCTAAGGACAGGGACCTACACCCCAGATCCAGAAGCAGAACTCCCTTTCCACTGCAGCGTGGGAAGTCTTCCCTCTAAAGAAGTAATGCCTCTCTCTTTCCTGGGGAAAAAAAAAGACCGCAGTGGGGAGGGGAGGTGGTCGCAAATCTCGAATCCAGCGGTGAGCAACCCAGATGGGAGTCTCTCGTCTTTCATAGTGTGATCAAACAAGATAATGGAAGGCAAAGTGCTCGGGGAAGCCTCCCAGGCCACCACAATGTAACATAATTAGTGTCATCATTTCCTATTTGCAACATAAACCCAATTTGCTTTCCTGGTACCTCCATAGGTGATGTGCCTTATACAGGTGTGAAAATTGTAGCTTTCCTTGTTTCTTCAGCCCCTTTGTCTGGAACCAGCGGGAAACTGGGGGTGGGATTGTTCTGCTCTTCATCAAGGCTTTATGTAAAGATGTGCAAATGTTTTCTCCTGCTGAACTCTGGCTTGGCTCCCTTGGTATCCAGAGGCCATCCATGGCTCTACAATCTGTTCTGTGGAGGGTCCATTATAGTGGTTTTTACCGAGTGCTTACTATGTATTTGGCACAGAGCTGAGCATTTTACATCTATTATGGTATCCTTACAACAGACCCATGAGAGCAATTACTATTATCATCTCCATTTTTACCGATGAGGAAAACTGAGGCTCAGAGACATTGAGTAACCTGCCCAGGGTCACACAGCTAGCAAATGGCTGAGCTGGGATTCAAACCTAGGTTTTTCAGAATCCAAAGCCCCTAATAATCCTCACCACTAGGCTATACTACCTAATAGTTGTAATAAAATTATAAGTATAGTATTACCTTATGTTTGTATGTTTCACTGCAGCAAAATATTCCAGGACTTATGCAGGACAGGGACACACAGGAAAAGCCAGGTTTGGTCCTTGCATTTGAGAGGCGATCACTGGAGTGGAGGAGTCAGACGTGTAAAGGAAAGATTATACCACAGAGCAGTGTGGGGTGGGGGGAAGCCTGGAGGGTTGGAGGCTCAGACGGAGGGAGTGGCTGCTGAGAGTGACTGTGTGTAGGAGGGTGAATGGGGCTGTGTGAGGGAAGGCAACGCAAAAGAGGCTTTTAAACTGGTCCTTAAGGGATGAAAAGGAGATTTTTTCCCATCAGAGAAGGGATGGGTATGTATCTAAAGCTAAGGTACAGAACCAGGAAAAGCCTTGAGGCACTGGTGGAAAGAAAGAAGGTCTGAGGTTCTGCAGTGTTGGGGACGTGTTGGACAGCAGGAAGGATGGACAGGGGGCAGGCCTTAGGGAGGCAGAGACTCCTTAATGGGGCAAAAAGCACTAATCAAAAGGGGGAAATTGCCATATGGACTATATTAAGGCAAAAAAGCTGGTCTTAGTTCAGGCTGCTATAACAAATACAATAGACTGGGAGGCTTAAACTCCAGACATTTATTTCTCACAGTTCTGGTAGCTGGAAGTCTAAGATCAAGGTGCTGGCAGGTCTGGTATCTGGTGAGAGCCTGCTTCCTGGTTCATAGATGGCCACCATCTCTCTGTGTCCCCACATGGTGGGAAGAGAGATTATCTCTCGCTTGTCTCTATTCATAAGGGCACTAAACCCACTCATGGGGGGCTCCACCTCATGACCAGATTACCTCCCAAAGGCCCCACCTCCTAATACCATCACACTGGGCGTTAGGGCTTCAACAGATGAATTTAGGGGGACACATACAGTCCGTAGCAAAACTTATGTTTATCAAAAGACACTCTAAAAAGAGTGAAAAAACAAGATACAGAGAGCAAGAAGAGATTTGCAGCATCCCCTAGCAGGGCTGACACTTAGAAGATGGAAAGTCCCAAGAGCTGGTGTGGACGGGAGAACTCTCCTATTCTGCTGGTGTTGGTGTAGCTGGCACAACCATTTTGGAACGTGGTCTGGCTGTATTTTCTAAAGCTGAAGACACTCCATGCCCAGCAAGCGGCTCCTGGTCACGCTCCAAACGGTGCTGTGTGCACACGTGCACCAAGGAACACAGTGTTCCGAGCTGTCTTCGTCATAGTAACCCCAGGCCAGACTGCACCCAGATGCCCATCTACTGTAGAAAAGATAAACATGTTGCGGTTTCCACACGTGATAGAATACTGTACACAGTGTGGATGCACCATCTTCCGTGACATGCAGCACTGTGGCTGAATCTCAAATGTAATGCACAAAGAAGCCAGACCCAGAAGACAGCACAGAGTACGATTCCAATTATACAAAGGGCAAGAGAAGGCAAAACTACTCTGTGCCACTAGAAGTTGGGAGGGGACATCTTCTTGGGGAGGGGATAGTGGCTGGAAGGGGACGTGAGGGGACTGTTGGGAGCTGGGAAAATTCTGTTTCTCCATCTGGGTGCTAGTTGCATGGGTGAGTTCTGTTCGTGAAAATGTTGAACACTTGTGATGTATGCTCTTAACTAAACACGTATTAGATCTCAGTGTAAAACAAAAAGAAAGTTGGGGCCACTAAAAATTGGCCGGTTCCAGTGTAGTAGGATGAATGCTGGCCCCCAAAATGTCGATGTCCTGACCCTCAGAACTTGTGAATTCAACTTTAGTTGGAAAAAGGGTCTTTGCAGCTGTGATTAAGTTAAGCGTCTCAAGGTGAGATCATTACGGATTATTCAGGTGGACCCTAAATCAATGACAAGTGTTCTTTGGAGAGACACATGCGGGAGAGGAGTAGGCTGTGTAAAGACAGGCAGAAAACAGAGTGATGCAGCCAGAAGCCAAGGAATGCTGGGTCCACCAGAGGCTGGAGGAGGTGAGGAAGGATCCTCCTCTAGAGTCTTCAGAGGGAGAATGACCCTGCCATGATTTGGAATTCTGGCCTCTAGAATTGTTGGACAATAAATTTCTGTTGTAAGCCACCCACTTTGTAGTGATGATTACAGCAGCCACAGGAAACTAATATAACTAAGTCAACTCAGTCTATATGGGGGTGAGAATAGAGATTTTTTAGGCAGTTAGAGACATATTTAGGGTGGTGATTTGGAATGATCATCTGGTTCTCTTGTGGAGAATGGATAGAAGGGAGGGAGACAAGAGGCAGAGACAACTTAGTCCTTTACTGTTTGAAAAACATGACCCCATGCATCAATTCCTTTTTAAAATTTGATTTTCTTCTCTGATCAAAGTTTAGGGGGTGGAAGGTGAGAAAGTGGCCAGACCCCTCTTCTTTGCTCCCCTGGACTCAGTGTAAGGCATGTGGCAGAGTAAGGACTTAGTCAATGTTGTTTTATTATTTCTTTCTCAACTTCAAGTTTATTGAGGCATAACCTGTGTAGAGTAAGAGTATAGGTGTTAAATATACATGTTGATAGTTTTTGATGAACATATACAGTCATGTAACCAGTGCCTTACTGAGCATTTCCATTATCCCAACCTCCTGCCCCATTCAACCACTGATCTGATTTCTATTAGCATAGATTCATTTTGCCTGTTCTTGAATAAATGTCATATAAATGAAACGATACATTTTGTCCTCTTTTATGCCTGGCTTCTTTCATTCAGCATAATGTTTTTGAGATTGATTCATGTTGTTGCTCAGCATTTTGGACATTTTAATTTTTGAGTAGTATTCCACTGAATGGATATACCATAGTTTATCAGTTCCCTTGTTGATTGACAGACATTTTGGTTATTTCCAGTTTTTGTTATTATGAATAAAGCAAGTCTTTGTGTGGACATATGCTTTTATTTTTCTTAGGTAAATGCCTGGGATGTTAAGTGTATGATTGCATAAGGTACTGCCAACTGGTTTTCCAAAGTGGTTTTGTCACTTTGGAATTTTTACAGCCACACCAGGAGGACATGAAAGTTCCAGTTGCTTCACATTATTGCCAACACTTGTTATTATCAATCTTTAATTTTAGCCATTCAAGTTGTTAAAAAGTGGTATCTCATGTGTTTTAATTTGCATGTTGCTGACAACTAATGATATTGAGCATCTTTTCATGTGCTTCTTGGCCATTTGTATATCTTCTTGTGTGAAGTGCTTGTTCAAGTCTTTTGCCTCTTTTACTTATTACCCGTTTTATTGATTGATTGATTGATCTGTCTTATTACTGAATTGTAAGAGTTCTTTATATATTCTGGATGTAAGACCTTTGTCAGATATATACATTAAGATATTTCCTCTCAATATGTGGCTTGTCTTTTCATTTTAAAAATGGTTTCTTCTGGGGGCTTCCCTGGTGGCGCAGTGGTTGAGAGTCCGCCTGCTGATGCAGGGGACGCAGGTTCGTGCCCCGGTCCGGGAGGATCCCACATGCAGCAGAGCAGCTGGGCCCGTGAGCCATGGCCGCTGAGCCTGTGCGTCCGGAGCCTGTGCTCTGCAATGGGAGAGGCCACAACAGTGAGAGGCCTGCATATCGCAAAAAAAAAAAAAAAAAAAAAAAGGTTTCTTTTGAAGAACAGACATTTTTAGTTTCGATGAAGTCCAATTTATTATTTTATTCTTTCAGGGCTAATCCTTTCTGTGTCCTAAGAAATATTTGTCTACCTTGAGATCATGAAGATTTTTCTTCCATGTTTTCTTGTAGATTCATCTCAATTTTAGCTTTTATATTTAGGTCTGTGATCCATTTCAAATTAACTTTATGTATGGTGTGAGGTAGGGGGTCTAGGCTCATCAGTATTTTTCAATGGAATTAAAAGGCATAGGCCAGGTGAAGAGGGCAAGTGAGAGGAATGTTGGTTTTCAACCATAAACTAACTAATTCAACAATTATTTTGAGAAGTTACTGGGTGCCAGTCACTGAGCTAAGCTCTAGAGTTACATAATAGTATCTAAATAGACACGTCTCCTGCCTGTATGGAATTTATTTTCTAGAAAATAGATAGACAGATATGAAAGAATTACACAAATAAATGTAAATGACTACTGTGGTAGGAACTAAGAAATAGATGTCTCTTGTTTCACATATATTTGGGGAAAGGCTTTCCAGGAAGATACATAGACATCATGACAGAATCGAGATCTGAAGGAAAACTAGGAGGTAATTAGGCAAAATGGGGTGGTGGATTGAGGGACCAGGGTGTGTTGTGTCTGCTGGAGGTCCACACGTGGGGTCTGGTAAGCAGTGCTGAGTTTTTGGTTTTGTTTTGTTTTATCCTGAAAACAGTGGGAGGACCCTGAAGTGTTTGAAGGGGTGTGTGTGTGCCATGTGCATCTGTTTGCATTTTTCACACATTCTCCTGCTGCCTGAGGGGGATAGAGACACAGAGCATGAGGCTCTGCGGGATCACGTACTAGGCTTGTGTGGACAGCGGGGTGCAGTTGCTGGGGAGAACTTGCACTTCACTGTGGGTGAACCTGGTCTTGGAACAGGAAATGTGGTTGATGCAGTTGCAGTGACTGCACCAAGGTGGGACCTCAGACCCCATGGGGAACAAGGTGAGGGGACACTGGGGCCAAGTTCAGCTGTTTGCAGAGCTGTTTCATACCTAGGATCTCACTTCACCGCACAACAATTTGACCAGGGAAGAGTCATTGCTATTTGTATCTCTTATAGTTTCCTATTTACAGAGGAGGAGACCAAGGGTCAGAGAAGGTGGGGGCTTTGTTCATGAACGCTCTGCCAGGCAAGAGTCAACCTGGCCTTCCTGCTCCAAAGCCCCCTTCCTTCCCCAACGTCACCCATAACCAGGAATCATGACCAGTTACATGTTTTTCCAGGCTTCAAACTTTCCACTGGCTCATGCTGTGGGGCTATTTCCATGTCAATGGTGGGTCTGGGGATTGGGTTGTGGGCAAACCCTTGGTTCAGAGCAGGTGTAAGAAGACCGGGGGCTTCCCTGGTGGCGCAGTGGTTAAGAATCCACCTGCCAATGCAGGGGACACGGGTTCGATCCCTGGAAGAGTCCACATGCCGCGGAGCAACTAAGCCCGTGTGCCACAACTACTGAGCCTGCGCTCTAGAGCCCGCGAGCCACAACTACTGAAGCCCGCGAGCCTAGAGCCCGTGCTCCGCAACAAGAGAAGCCACCACAATGCGCACCGCAACCAAGAGTAGCCCCCGGCCGCCGCAACTAGAAAAAGCCCGCGCGCAGCCACGAAGACCCAACGCAGCCAAAAATAAATAAATAAATTTAAAAAAAGAAAAAAGAAGAAGAAGACCGGGTCTGGCGATTTAGGGCTCAGAGATAGTCTTTTTCCGACGACTGAAAACCAACCCAGTGATCTCGGCAATTGTGCAACCACATGGGGAGACATGGACATGAGCATCCCGGATGGATCCCAAGAGGTGTGGTGGAGAGAACCTTGGATTTGAGTCAGGCCGACCTGCATCTGAACCCCGGGCATCTACTCAGCAGCCGTGACACTCTGTTTTCTTAGTTGTAAAATACAGATCATAGCAGTTGTGAGAATAAAACGGGATAATCATTTTATGTGAGAATATTATTCCAGCGCTCGGCTCACAGTAGGAGCTTAATAAATGGAGCTGTTGTGGCGGCAGCATCATTCTTCCCGTTACTGGGGGAAAGGTTGGCTCTGTGGCTGCGGTGCTATTAGCATCACCATTACTGAGGGGGAAAGGACACGTTGATTTATTCCTTGGGAAGTTCTCTTTTTGTGCCAGCCAAATGCCTGGTGTGGAATGCCATGGCACTCTGAGGGTGCTTACAGTTTCAAACCATAAGACTGATTTGCGGGCATAATCCTTTATGTGAGTGTAGCATTTTTCGCTTTGCAAAGCACTGTCACCTCTCTTATTGCATTTTTATCACCAAACAACCCTCTGAGGTTGGCTGGGCAGGTGTGCTTCTCCCTGCTTTCTAGATGAGGAAATGGAGACTTGGAAACGGGCATGATTTGCCCAGGATCCCAAGGAAAGGCAATGATAAAGGCATGATGAGAACTTGGTCAGCTCTTCTAACTTGTTCCCAGCAGCGTGTGGGCAAGAGGCACAAATCTGTGCAACATTCTCCCAGGAATCATCTTGACAGCCATCATTTATCAAGCACCTACTGCATGTGGGGCCCGGGGTAAGTTAGGTGCATTCATTCATTTTATTCCCCTCTGTAAACCCATGAGGCTGATGTCGTCCTCATTTTACCTATGAGGAGGCTGATCTCCCAGAGGTGAGGTTAGTGGCCTGAGATTCCCCCGATGGTAAGTAAGGGCTGGTTTGGGATTCCCATCTGAACCAACCCAATGGCAAAACTGACTCTCTCTCTTATCTCTCGTAATCTGCCCCTGAGAAGAGAAAGGAACCACAAAATTATGAGCTGCAGGAACTGCCAGGATGGACATGGGTTTGAGTAGTTTTCTATTTTAACTGGGCTAAATGAAACCTTTATCTTCATGACCATTGCTATCATGGCTCGGTGGATGTCTGGGTATCTGTTTAGGAGCTAACAGGTTTAGTTTTATTGTTTTGTCAAAATACTGCAGAAATCGATATATCTCCATAATTCAGTGTTATACCAAGAGGAATTTTTGTGCCATATATAGCAAAAATTGTATTATACTTTTGAGATCATAGGTAATGATGACAAAGTGTTCTGTGTTCAATTCCAGCATTAACGTCTGGTTTGAACAAAGCTTGAAATATGATCTCAGAGCTAAGAGGCTTTAATATTAAGATCTTTAACTGTAATTTATGTGACAGAAGATAGGGTTTAGCATAATAAAATGTAATGGGTTCCTCAAATGAAGAGGACGAGAGACAATTGAAAACAAGGTAAAAATGGTAAATTATAAATAATGGTAAATCTACCTTTATGTTGTTACTTCATTTATTTTTGATTTGTTAGATAGGCTCTATAATTTCTCATTTTCCCATGTTTCAGAACAGGACATTTCTCAAATGGTACCTATTTGAAATAAGACCTGGACTCACCATTGGCCTTAGCTCTCTGTTTAAGGGGGTATGAAATTTCTGCCATAGTTCTTGTTTTCCCCTGGTGCTAAGGTTTGATCTGTATAATTCTATTAATCTATTCTGTTGTCCTTTTTCTCTTTGTCTCTTTTTCCTCCTGGTATTTATGGGTTGGTTAATATTTTAAAAATCAGCCTCTATTTATAAGTGCTGTAATGTAAATTTCTCTATAAGTTAGGCATACATTAAAGACTTTAGACCCCAAACTACGAAATCACAAAATGAAAGAAGAGGAAGCAGCTTTGTTTTATCAGAGGAGGGAGCACGTGGCCCTGTGTATTCACTTTGGCTTTTGAGCTACCCGGCTGCTGAGGCCGTGATGGTTTATGGAGTTTTTATTACCCTCTCGAAAGAAAAAAGGTAGCAACTTTTCAGAAGAGAATTACCTGGAATTTCGCCTGTGAGATCTTGGATAATAAACTTTTACTTTTTAGTCACTCTTGCATTTTCAAAACTCTCTTTCTTTCAAGGTTTGGAAATAAACAGGCAGAGATGGTATAGAAAATGAAGGAAGGCCTTAGGATGAAATCTGGCCTCTGGGGCTAGGGTATTTTGGGGGAAGAGCCCTGATTCAGCCTGGATGAGCAGTGATGAGCCAGTGCCATCTTAGTGGGATGGGGTCGAATCTGAGCAGAAGTCTTGGCTCCCCGCGGGAAGGCAGGCGCGAGAGAGACCAAAATTCACCTCTCACCCATCCCAGTTGCTTCTGCACCCATTTTTGAAGCATTCACTTTGGCTTCAAAGTGATAGGAGAGGAATTAATTAGGCTGGACTCCCCTTCTCCTTCCTTTGGGGCTGAGACGGGTCGCAGCAGCCTCAGCCCACAGAACAAATGTGAATGTGGTTTTGTCCTGGACCCGTTGATCTGCTCCCTTAGAGTGTCAGCAAATGCATTTATGCTACCTGCTCTTTATGCATTTGCCTAGAGGGAGTGACTCTGTGACACTTGCTTGAAGACGCCTCCCCCCAATCCCCCCAACCAAGCTGAGACTTTTCAAATGCAAACATCCTGGGAGGGCAGCTGTGTGTCATCAGATGCTGCAGTCTGGGTGTGAGCCGCTTGGGGCCCTTTCCCCCCAGGACAGGAGGGACCTTTAGGTATTCCAAGTAGAAAAGGGATTTAATACAGGGAAATAGAGGTTTACGCTGCCTTCGGAAGGGCTGAGGAACAGCTGCTTAGGAGATGCCCAGCGTCTCCCCTAGAAACTGCCCATCCTGGGCGTCCGTAGCCTCAGTTGGGGCTACCTCTGCCAGCCTCACCGCCTGCATCTCCGAAGTGGGGGATTGGACTTCAGCCCACAGATTCACCCTCTGTCCATATATCTGCCTGCAGCTGCCACTGGAGGTTAATAATGGCTCCTTCCTCCTTTCCACTGTCCAAATCTTGCACAGCAAGTTCATCCGCCGAGCCTAACCCAGAACCACATGGCGAGAGGGATCTTGGATTCAGTCTGGCTTTGCCCGTGTGGTGCAGAGGAGGATGTGCTGGGGACCACGGAGAATCCAGGGCATTCCCTCGCCTCCGTCCAGGCACGGAGGCCCTCTCTTCCCCCACTGCCACCAGCCTGACTCTGGGGCGCGGTAGGGGGACCTTTGTTGGCCATGGCCACAGTCAGGTTCCTGCTCATCCACCCCTGCCTCCTCCAGTTTTCTGGGTCTGATTTTCTTTCCTTCCTCGCAGTCCTGGAACGCTTTCATGCCCTCACTTTGCCATTATCTTTCCAACTCCTGTTGATCCCCAGGTCTCAGCTTCGATGTCACTCTTTTAGGGACACCTGACCCCTAAGCCCAGGCAGGCCCCATTGTTTGCTCTCGCAGGACCCTACACTTTTCCTTCATGGCTTGTAACACGTGTAATGAAAAGCTCATCTGTGTAATTACTTGTTTACTCTTCTGGTCCCCTGCCAGGCTAAATTCCACAAGGTCAGGAACTCTTTCTTGTTCACTGCTCTGTCCCCAGAATTCCCTGCAGTGTGGCCCTCAAAAAATATCTGCTGTTTGAATGGAGGGGTGAAGCCATGTTTTCTATTATTTTCAAAACTAGATCATTGCTTAAGAAGCTTTGTAGCACACTAGATCATAAAATTAAATTACAATGAGTCCTCATTCCTCCTGAGTTGTAAAGTACTTTACAGTTTACAAATCACTTTCTCTTCATTCATTCATTCATTCCTTCAGGCATCCATCTAGAAAGCATTTCTGGAATGCCTACTGTGAACATGACGCAGAGTAGGTCTGCAGTTTACCTGAGGCTCAGGTGGTGGATGGACCAGCCCCTTTCTAAGTGGCTGAGAATCAGTGTGTACCCACTGCCCCACACTGCCCGGGGCCATGGCAAGTGGGTGCTGGTGCGCCGGGAAGATGTAAATGAAAACAAGACCTGGGTTTATAGTAATCCTTCGCGAATTGTTCTGGGCATGCCATCTAAGGGGTAGACTCATCACCAGTGAGTGCTAGAAATCGACTCATCAGTAAAAGCTATCAGGCATAGTGTGACTTTCGGCAACCTTCCCCCGACCCCCCCACCCAGTGCCGATGCAGCGTGTTTAGAACTGACCTTCACACTTTCGAAGGTATCAGCCTGCTGAAATCCCTTATTAGCAGGAACCCACTGTGGATTAAATGAAATTCTGTAGCCCAAGGAAACATATCTGTGGGTCAATAGTCCGGTAACGTGAGAAGTGTTACACAAGGGAATGTGATTTATGAAAAAGTTTTCTGAATTTGCAGCTGTTTTCTTTGAATCCATTAATGCTGAACATTTAGGCAATAGTCTAAATATTTACAATTTGCTGGAAATGAACTGCCACATCACGTGTTGGGCGTGGAAAGCAAAAAGCAGCGGGGCTGAGGTGGCCTCTTCCCCAGACCCGCCTTTCCCAACCCTGTCCCTCCCACCCTTGCATTCATCTGGCAGGTCTCAGAGTGCCCAGGCCTTTGCCAATCCCCGCTCCACTGGGCCACGTGAGGGAGGAGATGTTGCCTGGTGATGCCTCTCAAGAGAGAGACCCGGCAGCTCCCTGAATCCTGCAGCGAGCTGGGCGTCTTTTCAATTCCAGAATTCCATCAGATGCAGGAGGCGTCTGTGAGAGACTTTTCACGGCTTTGTTGAGAAGCAGTTACAAGGATGGTTATGTGATTCAGATAAAACAATCTGCAGGGTCTGGCCTTGGTTGATTCCTCAGCGTAAACTGGTGGTTGTATCATGGAGGTGTTTGTTCTGCGCTTATATTAGTCAGGGATTTCCAGAGAAATAGAACCAATAGAATATCCCTATCTAGCTAGCTAGCTAGCTAGCTAGCTATGCTGAGAAGTCCCACAGTCTGCCCCCTGCAAAGTGAAGATCCAGGAAAGCTGCAGGTGTAACTCTAGTCTGAGTCTAAAGGCCTGAGAACCAGGGGGGCCAGTGGAGTAAATCCCTGTCTGAGGGCAAGAGAGACCGCTGTCCCAGCTTATGCGGCAGGTGGGAAAGGACCAAATCCTCCCTCCCTCTGCCTTTTGTTCTATTCAGGCCCTCAAAGGATTGGATGGTGCCCACCCACGTGGGAGAGAGCGATCTGCTTTACTGAGTCCACATTCAAATGCTATTCTCATCTGGAAACACCACCACAGACACGCAAAAATAATGCTTCATCCGGGCGCCCCGTGGTGCAGTCCAGTCAACACATGAAATTAACCGTCACATGTGCTGCTGCTTGCTCCAGCCTGGAGGCATCTGTAGTGCCCAGCCACGCCCTAGCTCTTCCTCCGTCAGTGCTGCTAAGGAGAGGCCAGCAGGGGTGGGGCAGTCCCTAGCCCTCAGGACTGGATCACCCTGGCCAAAGGTTCTGTGAGGCCTCACGCTGGGCCTGGGGCAGTAGTGAAGGTCAGGGCCTGAGGTTGCTGCATGTGAGGCTGGTGGCCACTTGGATCTGGTAAAAAATGGATTTCATTCTGGCTGACTTTAAGCGTTGGATGTTTCCACGCAACTGTCATATGAAGACTGGCCTTTGGTTTTGAACCTCTGATTCAATTTTTCAATGATAAAAGAGTTCATTTATTTTGGGGCCCTGGCTGACTGCGGAATTCAACCACACCACGCTGGGGAGGTGGTAGGGGTGGCAGAGTTACACGTGGACAAAGTGCTCACCTGAGAAGGTCAGGATGAAAATGTTTCCTGAATGGGTTTGCAGCGCTCCCTGGAGAGAGGAGTCTTGCTGACAGTAGTCAGGCTCTGTGGCTTTGTAGCTGCAGGAACACTGCCTCAAGTTTTGTCTTTTATAATGAGCCTGTGACGCAAGCAGCTTGGTGACCTTTGGGAAGCACGTGCTGCCTGTCCCACATTGTGTTCTTGGTGAAGAATTTGGGGGTGGGGAGGTGGGCCTTCCTGCTCAGGCCCATGTCTCGTGGGGTCTCTGCTCAGAGCTCCTCCCTTGTGTTCAAGTGGGACCCACTCCTCCCCATGCCTCCCACCTCCTGACTGCTCTGTCCCCACACCTACCTGAAACCCCCTCCTGACCCCTCTCTCCCCTCTCTATCCGATCACATTCTATTGGGCCTGTAGGGTCAAGCTCAAGGTTCACCTCACCCACGAAGCCCACCCCAGCCCTCCTTGCCTTAATTCTGTCTCTGAGATGGGACCAGGGTCAACTGATCAGTTGCCTGTTCGTGGAAATATACACGGTTCCAGCACCCTCCTCATTCCAACCTCCACTCCCAACGAGCCTTGTGCCCCTATCTGTGTCCAGCTCGACACTGTCCCTAGGAATCAGGCCGCCAATCAGCAGTTTAGGTGCCTGGCCTCAACCCTTCCCCCAGTTCCACCCAGGTACCTTTGGAATGGCTTGTAAAATGCAGATGCTGTCTCAGGAGTGTAGGGGATTTGCCAGCTAGTCAGTCATGAGCCTGAAGCTCTGGAGGGGCTTCTATGTCTTCATGAAGACGGCCCGGTGCTCCTAGGGTTGCTGGAAGCCTGGCAGAGCCGCCTGGGGTGGCTGCGATCTAAGAGACGCAGAGAGCCTCGCAGGCGCCAGGGCCACCCGCCACCGAGTGTGCAAGTCTGCAGGCCAGTCCCCCTACGAACGTCTGCCCCCGAGCCATCAGCAGCTCTCCCCTCTCCCTCCTTCCCCCAGCTGCCCACAAAACAGCAGGCTGTGGTCAGGTGTTTTCCAGGGCACATCTCCCCTCTAGCTGAGGGACCTGGGCCGCTCTGGAGAAGAGCTGGACTCAAACAGGTCCGGAAGGGCTCTGGATCGGGCCAGCGAAGCGACACTATTGTGAGAGGCTGTGCACACTCAGCTCCCACCTTGCTCCACTCCAGTTATCCGTCCCCAAATCTGAGGACAGTTTTGTGTAGACAAATTTCCTTCAGTGACAAAAATGTGTATGAATGACATTTGTTCTCAATGGGGTGGAATTAAAGATATCTTTGGGTGCCACCTTAATAGTCAGTGTGGAAAGGGCCTTTTCATGGATTTTCCTGGTATTTCCAAGGGACCAGTGTAGGTGGCAAGCAAGTCCGCTTGGTTGGGTGGGGCTGTTATCACCCACCATCTACCTGCACTGACTTCTTGAGAGGCAGAGACCCTCCCAGCCTGCGATTTCTGGAAGGAGGCCTTGCTTTCATCACCATCGTCATCATATCTTTATCCAAACTGAGGGAAATGGCCGAATCCATTTAACCATGTACCTTTAATTCTAACAAGCTCTCCTTCCCCTCCCTCCCTCTAACACTTTCCTAAACCTCTGCTGTAACAGGTTTTAGAATTTGATTACAGCACCATCTACTGGGTGCTAGATTTCCCATTTTTCTAGGCCTTTCCTGCATGTTGGGTTTTGCTCCTTCTTCCTGTTCTCTCCTCCTCTCTCCTCCGCTCTTTCTTCCAGCAGAAGTACCGACTGTTAGCTTGGAAAGGTGCCATTGATTATTTCATAAAAGTGAGGCTCTACTAAAACGACAAAAATCCCTCGCCAGTAAATACTTATAAAGACGATGGCCCGCGCTTACCGCGATGCGTTTCATACGATTATTTCCCGGGATCAATAATCTCATCAGTAGGCTCGGTGATGGGGACGTCACCGTAATGAATGGCTGGGGCCGCGGCCGTCAGCAGTGCTGTCCTTAGCCCTGTCACCTCGGAGTTGCCCAAGGGCATGACGGGAATCAGGGCTCTGCCTGGCCAAAGGATTAATCATAGTTATCCCTAACTCATATGCGTGTAATTTGCCTTCCGTATGCAGCCTGCCCTGAATTGATCAGCATGGATTTCTTGCTGCGCAATAGGCCACTCTTGCAGTGGTGAGGAAAGTGGGAAGGACTCCGTGCACATGGCGGGCAAGGACAAATCGCATTAGTCACACTCAGGAATTAACAAAAGCGGAACACGCCAGAGCGTCCCTGAAGTGCGCTTATGGAAGCCAAGTGAGGACTTCTTAAGATGAGATGGCTCTGGGTGCTCACGTGTGCTCTGTCGGGGCCAGGCCTTGCCGTGGGCCTCCCTGGGTCACTCGTGGCCACTGGAGGAGCAAGGAGCCAGGCCAGCAGGGGGAGGAGACCCTTCTCCTCCCAGTTTCCTAAAAGGCATTGGCCGTGCTTTTCCAGAGACCTGGTTAAAAAAAAAAAAATCCCGGGGTTTGGGTTCCCCTGAGATACTGACTGATACGGAATATACATTGACAGAGGCCACGGCTTCGTGGTTACAGTGAGGGGCTCCAGTCAGATGTCAAACCAGCCAGCTTCCTCCACTTGCCGTGGCAAAGGCAACCTAATCACTGAATTTCTTTCACCCTAGATGTGGAAGTCATGGGTTGCAGAGGCACGTCTAGACCTGCAGAGCATCTCCTTCTCTCGGATAACTGTCCTGGCTGGTCCACTGGGCAAGGGCTGGCTCTCACCATCTCATACCCACAGAACCTTTTCTCACCTTTGTGCCTTTGTGGAGGCTGCTCCCTCTGCCTGGGATGCCCTTCTCTCTGCTCTTTCCCCCTAAACCCCAGCTGAACCAGCAGCTTTGAGTTGAGTTCCTCGCTGTCCTAGCAGGTAGTCCCCTCCCCGCTCTCCAGTCCCACTGGCCTCGTTCACCTCTGGGGTGCAGAGTGTGCCACCTTCTGTGTTAGACGTCTGTCCACTCGCCTTCCCTACTGAGCCAAGAGACCAGGACACGCTGCCTCCTCATCCTGGTATCTTTGTCCCTGTGGCCTGGCACACAGGGCTCTCCATCAGTTTGTTCATTCATTAACTCACCCTTATACGGTGTGCTGAGCGCTTGCTTTGTTCTAGGTGCTGGGGCCCCAGTGGTGAGCAAAGCAGCCTGATCTTGTCCTCGTGGAGCGAGCAATCTAATGGGGGGGCAGGAAACAGACATTAATCAGATGGACCACAATGAGGACGGGTACTAGAGAGAAGGGGACGAGCACAACAGGAACGGAGCTCAAAGATCAGGGGAGGCTGCCTGGGGCGGGGGATGCGCGACCTGAGTGGCAGCGTAGGACGGGGGATGGGATGAAGGTGGGTGGGAAGGTGGGCAGAGCAGCATGTCCCCAAAGGGAAGAACGTTGCTGTCCCCTAGAGCCTTAGCGGGAGCGTGACCCTGCCAGCACCATGCCTTTGGACTTCTGGCTCCAGAAATGTGGAAGAATTAATTTGTGTTGTCTTAAGCCACCCAGGTTGTGTTGCTTTGTTATGGCAGCGCTTGGAAGGTAACACAGCAGGTCTCAGGAAAGAGAGTACAGCCCAACGTGGCTGGGCTGCGGAGAAGGAGAAGCGGGAGGCTGGTGAGGTAGCGGCGAGGACCGCGGGGTCCTGTAGTCGTGCTGGAGATGTGTTCTCTGTCCTAAGAGCGAGGCATGTCAGTGAGGCCCCTCTGCCGCAGTGTGGGGAGTCCTGGAGGGGCAGGCTTGAGAGCAGGCAGGGCAGAGGGAGCCTGGGGGTGGCTCCACCGAGGGTGGTGGTGGAGGGGCCGATGGGGGCAGGGAAGCGGAGGGATTCCCGAGATACAAGGTGGATGGTCGGATGTATAAATAATGAAGGAATGATTGGGACCAAACCACCTACAGAGGAAGAGAGGAGACTGGCTTTCAGCAGGAATCACCTGTGTACGTGGAGCAGAGAGAGGCCAGGCTGCCCTGGGACAGAGGCCGGATTGCCACCCCTCCCCCATGATAATGGCCAATTTAAGCATCACAGTCTTGGAACTAACCCCCAGCCCCATCTCCGACAGACACAGGAGGCTGCCGCCATCCTCAGGTTACAGATGGGTGGGTCCCAGAGAGGCTGAGTAACCTACCTTGGGTCCCCCAGCGGTGACAAAACTGGCACTAGAAACTGGCTCTTCTCCTAGTGCTTGGTCCAAATTTCTTCTCACTGTGCAACTGTTAGACGCCTCCTGACAATGTCCCACTTGTATCCATAAGCGCGTGTCAGCCTCTTAAGATGGTTCCTAATTCATTTTCTCTCCTAAATGCTTTTCCATCTGGTTACATGATCTGCATCTTGATTCTTTGCGGGGTGGAACAAGGGGAGACATCAATAAATGCAACAGATACACAACTTAAAGAAGCGGAGGGCCGAGTCAGTTGGCCCCTGCTTCCTGATGACACCGCTGGGGGTCAGCCTGTGGCCCGAGCATCTTCAGGACATGAAGTGCTTTTATAGAGGGGGCAGCCCCTCTCCTGGGCGGATGTGTGATGGAAACTCCAGCTTCATGATGAGAGAGGGAAGAGGAAGGGGGTTGGAGCCTCTGGGATCAGTCTTGGGCTGTCTTCCAAGAGTCTCCCTTATGGGAAGAAGGCTCTGTGGCCTTCATAGGCAGCCTGGGGCAGTGGGAAGAGGCAGTGACGAGACCCACGGTCTGTCCTGCGTCCACTATGTCCTAATGGTCTCTTTGGGTTTCTCTAGGCCTCAGTTTCTTCATCTGTAAAAGGGGGGATTGGACTAAGTGACCTATGGGGATATGTTCAACTCTAAAATGGGATGACCATAATCTTATTTTTTTTTTAAAAAAAAACACAGACTTTGTATAATCCTTGCAAATTTGAGTTATGCCTTGTGGAGTCACAGCCACAGAGCTCACCAGTGTTCTCTCGGTTCTGGTCTTAGCCCAAGCTCTCAATTGAAAGATGCAATTCTTGTGCTCACGTGTTATCAGAAGGTGATGTTTTTCCAGGTGTGTTTGTCAGTCTGCTGTTTGTGGTGCTCCTGGATCGGGCCCCGTCCTGCACAGAGTCCTTCCTTCTATTCCTGCAGCTCCCTGCCATCAACCCACTGATTGTATTAGTTAGCTTTTGTCTCAAAAATGCTGCTTAACAAACCACCCCAAAACTCAATGGCTTAAGAGAACAATCATTTCTATTCATGGATCACTGGATTGGCTGGAGATCAGCTGATCTTGGCTGTGCCCATTCATGTGTCTGGGGATCTGCTTGGGATCAGACCATCTAGGCTAGGCTCCCCTGGGTGGTTCAGCTCTTCTCCACATGGCTCTCATTCTCCTGGGCCAGTGGACGAGCCTGGACGTATTCTCCTCGTGATGATGACAAAGGCACAAGGGACAAACCCAAGAGCACAGGCACTTGTCAAGTCTTTGGCCACACATGGCCACTAACACTCCATTGGCCAAAGCAAGGCACATGGTCAAACCACAGTCAAGGACAGGGAGGTGTCCTCTGCCTCCTTAGTGGGAGGAATTGCAAAGTCACGTGGCGAAGGGTGTGGATGCAGGGAGGAGCGAAGAAGCAGAGCCCTTAATGTACCCTGTATTTTTACAAATCACACGTACACACTGATACCGCCTTCATTTCATATTTGTACTTCCCTTCTCCCAGGGACAACCATGGTTTTCACCAACACCAATCTAGTTGCTAATATGCTCTATCCTCAAGGCACCTAAAATACCATCAGAATACTGTCAGAATTACTCCCACCAATAAGAAAATCACCAAGTTAAAGTGGCAGATTTCTCCATAGCTCTTCTTGACCTTGGAAAGCGTCACAGTAAGGGTATAGAGTGAGAGGCGTAAGTTCAAAAATTCCTTGAACTTATTCTCTATTCTGAGTGGTTATGTTATAAATTTGCTATTCATTTGTTTCCTTTTGTCTTAGATTCTAGGGTTTGCTTTGTTCATCTTTGTTGATTTAATATTTTGAACATTGTATAATACACAAACATGGTTCAAAAGTCAGAAACCATATAAATGGGATTACTCAGAGGACTCTCACCCCCGCCTCTTCCTCCTACCCCGTTCCCACTGACTCTCTGCAGGTCGCCATTTTTATTAGTTTTGGTTTATCCTTCTTGTTTACCTTGTTAAAAAGTAAGCGTGTACGTATGTGTATACATGCATACATTTTACCTTCTGTCTTATACAAAAGGTAATATATATTAAAAGGAAATGTATATATTAAAAGGTGATATCTATATTAGAAGGTAATATATATTAAAAGTATGTATACATATACGTTTGAATCTTGCTTTTCTTCAATTAATAGAGATCCTGGAAATCACTCCATATTATCTGTGGCGATCTTCCTCATTCCCTTCTATGGCCGCAGAGCACTCTGTCTGGGGATGTGCCCTAGTGTGTCCAGCCAGGGACCTATGGGCATGCATCTCAGCATGGCGGGTTCTCATACTGTGACAGCTTGGCCAAGGGCTGAATGTTTTGCCAAATTCCCCTCCAGAGGGGTTGTGCTATTTTGTACTTGCACAGATAAAATATGAGAGTGAACACAGGCCCAGGTTTGATGGGGACACTTAGGCAAACGAAATGAAAGTTTGGGCAGTTATCCAGTGACCTGAGATTCTGTGGATGCAGAACTCTCAGTTTCCCACACCAATCCATGTTCAGTGCCGGCACTGGCTTGAATTTTCTGTATCTCTTTCTCAGGAGCGTATGTCTTTTGTGTGTGCAGCACTGTGTTGTAACTGTAATTTGTTATTGCTGTAACAAATTATGACAAACTTGGTGACTTAAAACAATAGAAATTTATTCTCTTACAGTTCTGGAGGCCAGTCTCATGGGCCTAAATCAAGGGGTGGGCAGGGCCGGGCTCCCTCTCGAGGCTCCAGAAGGGGAGCCATTCATGCCTCTTCCAGCTCCTGATGCTGCCAGCATTCCTTGGCTTGTGGCCACATCACCTTCCCCTCTGTACGTCTGTGTGTAGAATCCTCCTCTACCTCCCTCACTTAAGGAGATACGTGAATGCATTTAGGGAACATGGAATAATCTAGGATGACCCCCATCTCAAGACCCTTAATCTAATCATACATCTAAATATCCTTTTTTTGTTGTTTTTAATTTAAGTAGAGTTGATTTACAATGGTGTGTTAGTTTCAGGTATACAGCAAAGTGATTCAGTTATACATATATATATCTATTCCTTTTCAGGTTCTTTTCCCTTATAGGTTATTACAGAATATTGAGTATAGTTTCCTGTGCTATACAGTAGGTCCTTGTTGGTTATCTATTTTATATATAGAAGTGTGAATCTGTCAACCCCATCCTCCTAATTTATTCCTCCTCCTCCCCTTTCCCCTTGGTAACCAAAAATTTGTTTTATACGCTGGTGAGTCTGTTTCTGTTTTGTAAATAAGTTCATTTGTATCATTTTTTCTAGACTTCACTTATAAGCAATATCATATGATACTTGTCTTCCTCTGTCTGACTTCCTTCACTATGATCATCTCTAGGACCATCCATGTTGTTGCAAATGGCATTATCTCATTCATTTTTTATGGCTGAGTAATATTCCATTTTGTGTGTGTGTGTGTGTGTGTGTGTGTGTGTGTGTATATATACCACATAAAGATCCTGATTTAAATGCCATATAACACAGTTTTCAGAGATTAGGACGTGGATATCTTTCAGGAGAAGGACATTATTCAGCATTTTCAATTTACAAAGTGTTTTTGCACACAGTTTCTCGTAGCTTCCTCAAAACCTCTGTGAGGGACAGACCCTGCCTTGCTGTACCCACTTCCCAGGTGAGGGGCTGTGACTGAGAGCTCTCAGAGTTCTCCCAGGCCTAGAAGTGTCCTTGGGGTCAGTCTGTTCCTGAGAGGATGACTCCAGAGAGAGATGCCCTGTCTCTGAAACCAACATCGTCCCAGGTGCCGACAGGTCGACCATTAGACACCTGCCACCAGATATGTTCATGTTAATTTCTGTCTCCTGCCTACGAGGGGAAACGGAAAGAGCACATTTTTTGTAGTTGGACAAACCTGCATCTGACTGTAGGTGCTAATATACACAGGCTCTGTGAACTTGGGGATATTACTCACCTTCCCTGGGCCTTAATTTTCTCATCCGTAAAATGGGAACAGTGTAAAATATGGGATAACATCTGTAAGACACAAGTCACTCCCTGATACTTGACATGTAAGGAAAACTTCATTTCTTTATGCTTCTACATCAAATCCCACCTGGCCTCCACTTGTCCACTTGGCAAGAATTCCCCACCAGTCACCTCAGGGCCACCCTTCTCTTCCTGGGGATTATGTCAAGATTCCAGGGCACAAGCAGCCCAAGAAAAGGAAGGTGAGCCTTCTGGTCATTCTGGTCACTGCTGAATAAGCCCCTTGCCCAGCTCCACTGGAAGCTTTCTGAGTGGCCGTGGTCCTTCTGTGCCCTGAGGCCCGCGCATCCTGGTAGCAAGGCCAGGCTGGTGGTCACCCCACCGTCACGGGGATCTGCCAGCAACCCTCTCCCAGATTCAGCCCTCAGTGCATTGCATGCAGGTGGGCTCCAAATGTCCTCCTCTCCCTGCACCCTCACAGGTACATCCTGTCCCAGTCCAGGTGGGCCCACCTCCTCTCCCCACATCTTCCCCTGAAGCCCAGAGTCCCTCCCTCCTCTGCCCCTATTCAAAAACAAGGTCTGTTTAGGGTGGCCTCTGAGGTCCTGACAAACGCTCTTCTTTCTACAGATTAAAATCCCTAAAACCTCTACCCACCCTGCGGGGAGTAAGGAAAGATCAGACTCTAAATAAATCTGGCTCACCTGGGGGTGGGGTGGGTACAAAGAAGAAAATTCCTTTTATTCCCTAGAGTTTATAACAAAGAAAAAAAAGAACCAGACACGATTCACCTTTCAGCGGTGGCCGTAAAGGAGCAGATGTTCAGTCCCCCTGAGAGAGTGGATTCTCGCTCGTGCAGCACCCCTCCCTGCCCCCCTGCACCTCCAAGGGCCACCGTCCACGGGTGACACAGAGTAACACAGAAGCCCGAGGTTAGTCCCTGACAGTGACAACAGGGGGGTCGGTTCCCCCGGCCTGGGACTGCCTGGAAAAGGAGGCAGATGGGGTTGGAAGCAGAATCCACGAAGAGCTGGCTCAGTTGCTGAGACCCCACGGGAGGACTGCGCAGCCCTGGGGATGAGAACTCAGCACAGGAAGGAACCTCGCCGCCTCCCCTGGAAGCCGTCTCCTGGGCTCCACTGACACAAGACAGGTTGAGCGCTGTCCCCCGGAGAGAGACCCAGAGGCGGGGAGGCGCCTGCGGGAGCAGGTCTGGGGGAACCTGTTAGAAAGAGCACCTGAGGAGACCGAGGACCGGGGCCCTTTGCTCCTGTTCCAGGAAGTTCGGGGAACACAGGTCGGGCTGTTCAGGTGGGCGAGTTGTTCTTAGAGAAGCAGCAGCATCAGCAGCCGTGCAGGAAGTCTCTCTGGAAAGCTGGCAGTGTGAGCACCGCCTCTTTTGTGCCGTTTAGTCTCATCCACAGCCTCGTTGAAAGGAATCTGGGGGCTTTGCGCCTCTGGCTGTTCCAAAGCGGCTGTGAGTTCCTGGGAAAGAGGGTAGAGTTACTTTTCTCAGAGGTGGCAGATGCCTTCCGTGCTCTCTGGTCCTCTCTCTACTGCGCGTGCGAGTGATGCTATAGAGGAGAACAGACGTGGGGCAAACAGGGCATCTCGGTGGTTCCCTCCGGGCTCCTAGCCCTGATTGCCTCTTAGGTGATTTCCCTTTCAGCGGCAGTCCTGGGAGAAGGATGGTGCTGCTGGTACAGATAAGGAGCCAGGGTGCTGAGGGCAGGAGATGCTTGTTCTGGCCACACAGGGAGGGAGGAGCAGCACAGGTTCAAACCCAGGCATTGTGGCCCCCCACCCCCGTGCCAGCGTCAGCACCCTATGCAGAGGCACCTAAGGCAGCTGTCGGGCAGCACCGCCGGATTGGGTCACCTGCATAAGCCCGGGAAGACGGGACTTGGCAGGCTGCCCTGGAAGTATGCTATTTTGTGAGATTAATCACAAAATTCGTTCCCTGGCATTTCCTGCTACCCTCCTTCCATCCCCTAACACAGGCAGCAGAAGAGCAAAACGTCAGTTAATGCGCTTTTGACTTTCAGCAGCCTAGGTCTGAGCACAGAAAGATGTTTGGAAAAATGCAAATCAACCAACGCCAGTCTTCCTACCCTGTGGCTGGATAACTTGAAGCAGGAAGTGAGAGGGGAGGAGAGGGCTTTGACTTTCACAGGAAGGGGAGGATAAGCGGACCCTTCTCCGGATTTGGAGACCGAGAGCAGAGGATACTTGCATGTCCCATCCCCGGGGTAAGGTCCGGGGAGCTGGTGGGATCCCAGAGCTGCCCTTCACCCATCACAGGGCCAGAGCCACGGGCAGAAGTAGCTAGGCGCTGTGTGTGTAGGCAAAGGGATTTTGAGTGACCCAAGAGTGGTGCAGGAGCGGCCGCTAACCCTGGGTGCTGAAGAGGCTCTGGGGGGAGGAGGGCTGTGTGGGAAGGGGGAGGGGGAGAGATTGTGGGGATGAGCTGGGCGGCAGGGGGCGCAGCAGGGTCCTCCCTGGACCAACGGGAGTGGGTCAGCGCTAAGACCAGCAGGGAGGGAGGACACGTCAGCAGCCTTGCGGTGAGATGACAGTGGCCAGGACCAGACCTGACCACATGTAAGCCCCAATGGAAACCCAAGTACGGCCCCTGGGCTGGCTAAACCAGCACCGAATTAGCTGAAAGTGAGGGCTAAATTCCTCAGGGAAATGAGGACTCAAGATAAAAATTCGGTTCACGTACGTTAAACAAAGTTACACATCTTACTCACCTGGCTCTGGGGCTTGAGACATCTTCCTGGTACAGCAGAGTCTGAGATCCCTCATCACTAGGTGTCCACAACTCAATTTTTCCAGTAGAGAATTAATTCACCTTCGAAGCCACCTGCTTTTGGCCAATTCATTGTTGAAGAACGGATAGAGGTTATACACACTCACACACACGTACAAATCTCCCCCCAACACACACAGTATTTTCTGCAGAAAGGGCTGTGCAAACTTGCTTAGAGCATTTCAAAAAGTGTGACATTTTCATTTAACAATAAAAGCACAAAAGGAGGAATGTTTAAGAATTGTTTTCCTCTCTTCAATTACTCTTGCAGCCCTTTCCATGGGTGAGGAATGAGGGGAGAATGATCCCCACCTCTGCTGCTCCTTTCTCATCCCGCGTGGCTCTGAAACACTGACCAACAAGAAGAGAGGTCGTGTATTACAGAAGCCACTGGTCACTCAGCAAACATTAGTAAGAATATAGCTGACACTGACTGTGCACTTCCCATGGCTGGGCCCCAGGCTAAACCCTTTACAAAGCTGGCTTCCTGTCATCCTCTGAGCAAGCCCAGGAGGCCAAAGCTGTGATGTTTGGCTGTGCACTGCTCTGCTTCAGGCCTGTGCCAGGGGCTAAGGATGCTGAAAAGAGTGAGAAGGTCTGTGCCCTGTGGAAGCTTGGAGTTAAACCAGCAGAGGTAAGCCCCTCCCCCCATCCCTGCCAGACAAGTGAGGAATCACTGCACGAACAGGGCTGTGAAGATAGAAAGACTGGAATGTCCAACCCTGCCTGATGGGAAGGCTTCCTGGAGGAAGGGATGCCTGAATTGGCACTTAAAGGGTGAATAGGAGTTTGTCAGAGGGAAGAGCAGACTGCAATACGATCATCTCAATTTTTCACAAATCCACGGTGACCCTCTAACCGCTCACAATTCTCAAGACTCCCATTGGACAGACAGCCCCCAGACTTTCCTCCCTTGGTCCCTCTGTGTGGGACATTCTCCCCCATCCTCTGATTAATGAGCTTCCCCATCCTGCAAGGCTCAGTTCGGCTGAGCTGCTCTTTTCCGGGTGGAAGTACCTGCATCCTCTCACTCCTTCCATACCTCTCCCTGGGGAATGCTGCTGAACAAGTGAATAATTGAATGAATGAATGCACAATTACCTAATAGTAGAATGAGGAGGCATTGGATGCTGTTTGCCCAGTCTCTTTGGATCATTGTATTATGTACATGTTTTTAGTTGCTTGAATAAAGGTTACTTTGTGCTGCAAGTACCACAGAAGATCACAAATGAAACTAAACGAACAGGGAAACAAAAGTCCTGGCTCTCTGTGAAGGAGAGAAGTCACCGGCTGGGGGCAAAGGGTCCACACTCTGGTTCACTTAGCAATCCTCTTCAAATTTGAGGACCTGATGACACATGCACGACACAGAGCATGAAGACTTGAACAGACTACAAGGCGCTGCAGATAGGCTGGGGTGTGAGCTCACCCAGCTCTCATCCCAAGAAGGCACTAGTGCTGTGCAGTCTTAGTGAGATGGAGCTAGGCTGTCCATCCACACAGTGACTTCCACCCGCTTGTGACACTGGAGACCCCAGGCTGGCATCTCCAGCCCCAGCCATCCTGGATGACCTGCAGCCTCTTTTTTTTTTTTTTAACTTCTTTATTGGAGTATAATTGCTTTACAATGGTGTGTTAGATATACATGGAATCTAAAAAAAAAAAAAGGTTCTGAAGACCCGCAGCCTCTTCAAAGTCACGTGGTCCTACATGACGCCATCACGTTTTCTCCAGCCCCCTCAAGCTTGCATCTTCCCACTGTCCTGCTTTGTGATACAGTCGTGCATTCAGATGTGCTGCTGGATACCTGAGCATCTTCACATGTCCCCGCCCCCCTCCCACCATGTTCCATTGAGCATGAGCCCCCTTAATTCCTCTTACTGTCTCTCATTCCCACCCCGCACCTCTCTGTTCTCCTGGACATGCTTCTTGCCACGCCTTCTTCCCCCGCACCTGTACCCACTAACAGCCTCCAGCTCCATTTCTCACTGCTTGTCCTTCCCTCCATCAGAGTATCTTCCCAGTGTTCAATATGTCAACTTCAATAATATAATAGCCAGTTATTTTACCAGTAAAAGTGAGTTTATTTGAGAACAGCCAGAGGAATTGCAATATGGCAAGTGTGAACTATGGAGGCCCATAGGCAAATCCAGAGAAAAAGGCAGCCAGGCTTGCTTTTATAGGGAAAATGGGGGAGTTGGGAGGGGCTGCAGTAAGCAAAGAATCCATTGGAGGAAGTTGATAGTACAAAGTATGGTGGCTTCTCATTGGATGGGCTGCAACAGTCTCTGGCTGAGCTGTGTACCTTGGGAGGTGGAGAGAAGCTTTCTTCTTTGTGCTGGGTAGTAAAGTGGAACCTTCCTGTGGGAGATGTATGCATTAAAGAAAAATAAATTTATTTATCGGCTGCATTGGGTTTTCCTTGCTGCACGCGGGCTTTCTCTAGTTGTGCAAGCAGGGACTACTCTTGGTTGTGGTGTGTGGGCTCAGTAGTTGTGACTCGCAGGCTCTAGTGTGCAGGCTCGATGGTTGTGGTGCACATGCTTAGTTGCTCCGTGGCATATGGGATCTTCCCAGACCAGGACTCGAACCCATGCCCCCTGCATTGGTAGGCGGATTCTCAACCACTGTGTCACCAGGGGAGTCCTTATGTATGTATTTTTAAGTCTCTTTTTGTTGGGAGTAATTGACCTTGCATGGCGGGCGTGAGAGCTCCCCCTACAGGCCTTCCCGGACTTCAATTTTCGTTGCGGTTTCTTTAATTAATTCCACAAAACCTCACCTTGTTGCTTCCCAGTGATCTGCACTGCGTGTCCAGCAGCATGTAGGCACACAAGGCTTGCTCTGATCGTCTCCCAATGACCTCATCCCTGCAACCCTCCTCCCTCCCTCCTCCCACTTCCAGTGGAGCTGGACACCTCTGGGTTTGCATTTCAGCACAGCCTCCAGGAGGAGAACTATAGGAGCAGGGGGAGGAGGTGCTCCGGAGGTGACGCAGGCCCTTCTCCAAGGAGAGAACGGTGGGGCCGGGGGGGGGGGGGGGGGCGGGCGGACAGAACAGACCCGCACCTCCCCGAGTCCCTGGAGCCATAAGCCTGGCCAGTGGTGGGCAAGTTGGACATGAGATTGAAGTTCTAAACTGGACTCAGTTTTAACAATGAAATAACCTGAAAGTTTTAGAATCTGCCCAGCAGATCCTTATAGGATATGTTCCTCACAGGGAAGGGACATTTGGTACGGCACTGTCAGGGGGGTGTTCAGAGAAATAAAATTCTTTCCTATTTGCACCCCGCTTGGTGGGGGCTGGTGGATAAACCACTGCGTGTGGCAGGCAGTGCAGCTCTGCCTTGGGTTGGCTCAGAGGGTCTGGCTCCTGGCCACCTCTGGGACACAGAGGCTTCCCTCTGGGCCTGCTGCTGGGGTGCACACGGGACTGATGGCCTTAATTCTGGTCAAGCTGAACGGCTGCAGACCGTTCAAAGTGAGATGTCAGCGTCTGCTTGTCACATACCCAGGTGAAGGAACGGGGGACAGGGTCTGCCCTGCATTTTGGGTGGGGTTTTGGATGGGTCGTGTGTGTAGAGAGATGTACCTTGGGCCTCTGGTGTGGCTTCCCTGCCCCATCTGTGACCGGGCTGCCTGAATTTATCTGGTTTGACGCCAAGAATAAGTAGAGATTAGTTTTTCCTATCTGCCCCCAACACAAAGGTAGGCTGTTACTTACAGCATAAACACTGTAGGAAATGTGCATAATAAAAGTAAGGCTATTTTAAGAAAGAAAATTTGATGAACGATGTCCAGTGCATTGGGAAAGAGGAAATACCTCCTTCGATATGTATGACTTTTATCCAGCTAGTAATCCACAGTTTAAAGAACTTCCTTAATTTAATAAAGAAGTTATTTTAAACTTAGATCTGGAAAACCCTCATACCTCCAGCACAAGGTTTCGGTGGAATATCCCTCAACATGAAAATATAGACAGTTAGTTTTTTCTTCCAGAGTGAAACACTGCGAGCTTCCCGTTCCTGGTTTATTATGCTTTCTGTATCTCTGCTCATTTTTCACCAGTATTGCATTAAGTATTGATATTGATTTCTTGTAAATGGGACTGAAATAGATGGCCCACAGTTTTTTGTTATTGTTCGGTGGCACTTGTATGTAATTTATTATGGCTGCGATGGAAGCTGCCCTGCTTTGCCACAGCTTAAATTAAATGTGCCACGCTCGGCCTCTGCGCGTCACCCGCATTCCTCATTCAATATCAAAAATTATTATGTATAAAGTTTCTCTCCCCCCCCCCGCCACTCCCATAAGAACACTTACTGTGCCCTTTGTATTATTTTGAAAGTTTGTGCTGATAACTTGTGTCGTTAGCGGATAATAGGAAAGTAGGAGGAAGGGGCAGTTTCCTCTCGGCAGCTGGGTTTTGCTCAGTTTCTGAGAGGCCTGGAAGACAGGTGACCTGGATCCTGGGCCTGGTTTTACCCCGCCCAGCTGAGGGGCCTTGGGCGGGTCCCCTTCTCTGTCTGTTTCATGGAGAAGCACTTGTGTGGGGTTGTGATGATGAGCCCGTCAGTCCAGGGCTGGGAGCTGGGGCCCTTTGCCTGTGTCTCCCGAGTGGCCCGGGGTAAGCGGGAGCGACCGGCAGGACTGCTCATCTCTTGGCCGAGGGCATCTCTTGAAGGCAGGGCAGCAGGCCTTTCTTCTGGGCATAAGCAGCCTCGGGTATCCCATTCAAGAGACGGCGCAGGGTCGATCTTGAGGCCAGAGAGCGGCCTTGTCCAGAATAGGAAAGGGCAAGGGTTCGGGGGGAAGCGTCCTGACAAGGAAAGAAAGTCAGAGTTCTTGTTCTTTGTCTGTTGGGGCCGCTTGGCTGGGCCAGGCCAGAAAAGTCACATTGAACAATCTGGGAGAAAAAGGCATGACTGTGGCCTTCCAGTGCTCAGGATTCTGCAAATTCCCCCGCCATCCCCTCTAAGGCCCCTCTCCCCTTTCACGGTGTTGTGTGGCTGAACTTCTGGCCTGTGTGTCTTGCACTGTGTTGGGTGCAGTTCTCGAGGGACCGAAGGGCCAGAGGCTCCAGGGACTGCTATGCCTGGGGGAAGAGACAGGCCCAGTATTAACATGCAGTGTGTGTGTGTGTGTGTGTGTGTGTGTGTGTGTGTGTGTGTGTGTGTGTGTGTGTGTGTGTGTGTGTGTGTAGCATCTTTATCCCTGCGGCATCCCTTCCTAAAGACATGTTCAAGTCCCATCTTAGACCTGATGTTTTTTTGCCCACGTGGTTTTCACTCCAAATGATTTCCCATTAGGTGCGAAGGATTCTACAAGAAAACTGACAAAGTGCCTCACACAAGACGCCAGCCGCCTCCGCATCCATGGCTTTTTAAGGAACCAAGTTAGACTTTTCGGCATTCAGCCCGGGGCAAAACAGCATCTGTTAATTAGACTTTCATTTCTATTGATAATGGGACCCACAGGCCTGCCGCTGAAGTGGACACAGCCCTTTTGTGGCGCGGCCATCTCTGTGCTGCTTGTGTGAATTAAGCCTGATTGTGGCGTGAAGGGCCCCTCTTGAGTCTCCCGCTCAGACCTGATGACTCCCATTCTTCCTTTAACCACTTAAGGAGGTCTGCTGCCCTTCTTTCTTCCTGTCCGCTGGGCTTTTTTGAAGGAGCCTCTGCTCTGACTGGATCTGGGGCCTTGCCCAAACACGCAGCACTTTCCCAACGCGGCAGCCAAAAAGCCTTCCCCTCCAGCCCCTGAGTCCTCAGGTCCGTCCTCTCTCCCTCCCTTGTTCCCTTCTTCCTTCCTTCATTAACAAAGTTTCAAGGGAAGGGCACCCGATGGGGAGGCGGGCATCACTCCGTGATGTGCTGGGGTGGGACCGCACCAGCTTTTGAAAGTTGCCCGTGGAATTTTCAGGAATTTTATTGGCCAGTTGTTAAATATAGCCGTTATTAAAAATTAAATGATGAGTGAAATAAATTATATCAAAAACAAAGGTGATGAACGCTCAAAACTCATGACTGCCTAATTATTTTACAAGATTTTATTATCTGTGTCAGAGGACAGAAGCGTTTTTCTCTAAAAGCCCAGATAGTAAATATTTGGGGCTCTGCAAGGTGTATGATCTTTGTACCAATTACTCGGCTCTGCTGTACTAGGGTGAAAGTAGCCTTAGACACTAATTGAATGGGCATGGCTGTGTTTCAATAAAACTTTATTTGCAAAACAGGTAGCATAGATTTAGCCCACAGTCTGGGCTATAGTCTGCCAACCCCGATCTGCCTGTCTGCCTATCTGCCTGCTGGAAATACTCTGTAACTGTGTCCCTGCTCATCTCATCCCAACCCCACCTTCTGTGACCTCACGTTGGTAGCTTGAAATCAACTGTGGTGGCAGTACTTACACCCCAGCAATTGGCAAACACTAGTAATCAGGGCTTCTTTTCCCAGAGACCTGGCTAAGTAGTCACTGGTGCATTTGACTCCTGACTCTGCATCGTATTAGCTGGGTGTCCTCAGGTACGTTACTGAACTCTCTGTGCTTTAGTTTCTTTGCGTGACGGTTGAGGTGGCACCTGCCCTAAAGGGTTCACAGGGCATGAGGCGGTCTAATGTGTGTGAAGCTCACAGCACTGGGTTTTCAGGGGGATTCACAGCTGAGTCTAAAGTAGGTTCTGGCCCCAGGAATATGTCAGTATCCTGGGAGGGAGGTGGCATAGGTCCAAATATAAAATATAAAAGTCTAATAATATAGAGATTTGATTAGCCACTCCCCAGCCTGCCTGAGGACCTCTGACAGCTGATTCTTGGGCCTAGGGGCTACTGTGTCGACCCTGAACACAGTCCCCGGTGCCCAGCCTCTGGCTCCTGCTGCCCTAGCCATAGGCTCAGAGCCCTATCACCTTGACCGCTCTTCTCCCTGAAGCATGGGCACACCTCTGAGCCTGTGTTCACTCTGTTTCCTCTACCTGGAATTCCTCTCTTCTCTGTATCCTGCTCCCAGGGCGCCCCTCTCTGCAACTTTCTTAGTCATCCTTAGGCAGATCTAGCAATTCCAAAGGGGATTCATTTAAACGGAATCTCAAGTCTTCCCAATTTCCTTCCAGGCCCTGTGTAATCTGGCCCCCTGTATTAATCATGTTTTTAAAATTTTCTATATTTTATTATGGTTTGACATCCTGGAGATCTTGCTGGCCAGGGAGAGATAGCAAACAGCTTGCCTGCCCCGCTCCTATGCAAACCAACCAATCCAAAGCTCACGTCACCTCCTTAACCTAACTCACACCAACACACCGTGCTAGCATTGCTTCTGCCCCAAGTCACCCCGTGGCCAGGTGCCAGGGAACGGAGACCACCCTGACAGCCCGGAGCCTGCAGGCGTTATTCACACTGGCCCGTCCTAAGCTGTTTACCCTGCCTGCCCTGCCGTACCCTACCCACATTAGAGGGTTGTGCCTGCGTTGGCCTCCTTCTTCTTCCTTCCTGTGTGGCCCTGCATGGCCCGGTGTGTCCCCTCCTCTCGGGACTGTAAGTATATAAACACTTCTTTCAATGGCACTGACCCCTCCATGTTGTCACTCAGTCACTTCCACAAATGAAACTCCAGGTGCCACGATGAAACACCCCCACTGTCTCTCCAGCCTCTTCTCCTGCCCCAGCCCTGTTCACTTCATTCCAGGCGCACTGGCCCGCTTGTGGCTCCTCAGTTATGCCAGACGTGGTCCTGCCTCAGGGCCTTTGCTCTTGCTGCTCCCTCTGACTAGACTCCTCTTCCCCCAGATATTCTCAGAGCTCATCTCTTCACTTTCATCAGATTTCTGCTGCCCTAAGACTCGAATAACGCGCACATTCCTCCACACTCCCTATTTCTCCAACGCGCTTTATGCTCCTCTCTCTGTCTCACCACCACCTGACTTGATACGCATTTATTTCTGTCCCTGCTTGAGCGCCAGCCCCACGAAGGCAGGGACCACGGCTGTTCAGTTGGCTGTTGCATCCCGGTCCCTGGAACAATGCCTGGCATATCATGGGGGCTGGAGGAGTATTTGGTGCCTCCCTTGTGGACCCAGAGCCCCTCACCCATGGCCCTAAACCTGCACAAATCACCCTGCTCACAGTTGTTACGTGTCGGTCTTGCCCACTGGGGTCAGGCACTGGGCTCCTTGTCCTGGCATCTCCCGGGCACGGGGTCAGGCAGGGAGTGGCAGCTCCGTGCAGGTTTGTGGGCTTGTTGGAGCACCTCTCACCAGTGGGGACTCAGAGTGGGGAGAGAACATTTGTAAATGAGGGAATAAGGAAGTTTCCGGAGGAGGTGGTATGTGGGTTGGGTGCGAGGGGAAGGGTAGGGATGCACAGAGCTAGGGGCAGTGGGTGTACTGGGCAGAGAGCACCCTGTGCACAAGGTGGCTGAGGAAGGCAGGTGCTCCCTCTGGACTGGCCGTTGCCCACTCTCTCTGCCACAGTTCCTGGGCAGCCTGCTTCTCGCACACGTGTTCCCTCCTGCCTCAGGGCCTTTGTACATGCCGTTCCCTTTCGTGGAACATCCTTCCTGCAACCAAACCCCCCAGCAGCACTCACCTCTTCACTCATCCTTCTCTCTCAGCTCAAAGATCAGAGAAGAGGATCTCCCTGACCCTGTCAGGTCCCTCTGCCACCTACTCCCATGATCCTGTGTTTTTCCTTTATGGTTTATCCTACGTTACACTTGGCGGTATTTTTGTCAGGATTTGAGGAACGTTGCCCTCCCTCCCTGGATGGCAAGCACAGTGGCGGGGGGTGGGAGGAAGGCCCGTGTCCAGTTGGGTCATCAGGGGGTCCCAGTTCCTTGCACACACCTGGCATGCGTGGGTCCTCAGCACACCCGGGAGGACTGAGTTAGGTCCAGCTGGGGAGTCACGTGCTTGCCTTGGGGTGTTAATCGGGCACCAGATAGGCAAAGCAGGTGAAGCCACACAGAAGGGTTGGAGGCCAAGCCACAGAAACCCCTTCTGCCAAAGGCCTGAGGGTCAGGCAGCCCATGGAGGTGATGGGGGTCCTCGGTGCCGGTGGTGGGATGGGCCCCCATACTGCTCCCATTGACTCCGCCTGGGAGAACAAGGGCAGCTTCAGAGACCAAAGCCACACAGGCAGAGGATTTGTTTGCGGCTGTAGCAAATGAAGCCTTTTAGCATCAGAAAGCCAGGCAGCATGGCTGCAAACCGGAGAGATCATTTTACTTTAGCTCCTGGGAAAGAGCTTTGTATCGAGACAAGCGTAACCAGGCCTGAGAACAAGCAAAATGCAGGTGGGGACTCTGGATCCATTGAAACCTGGAAGATGCGGAACGTGTCAGTGGGGGCCTGGGTTGTGGCCCACGTGGGCATGAGTGCATGGATTGAGTCTTAATGGCTTTAAAGTTGGGTGTGAGGGGGGGCCCCACAGCGAGGCTGGATGCCTAATCACTGCCTAGGGAGGCTCGGAACCTAGGATCAGGGCCACCTGTCTTTGATGGGGGCTCACAGAAAGATTCCTGTGACTCTTTTGGGGACAGATTCTTCGGTTCCTTAAGAGCGCAGAACAAGCTGCTGGTTCACCACAATATTCCAGGGCCTAGATCAGCCTCCGTAGGCCTTCAATACATATTTACATGAAGGAGGGAAGGAGACGTAAGGGACTTACAGAAAAGAGGGAAGGCAGACTTCTCCCCCAGCCCCATAGTGCACTCTGACAGGGCATTCTCGCCTCTCCCCTTCTCATGAACCTCAGGGTTCCCCTTGCCCTTTGGGGTGAGCCATCTGCTGGCCACCTTCCTGGCCTCCTCCCCAGTCCCCTTCCTTCATGGCCCCTTTGCCTCAAGGGGAACTTCTGTTTCCTCATCTGTAAAAAAGATGGCCCATTTCTTCTCTCATCACTTGGATTGTAGAAAGTTAGAACTGAAAGGAACCAAAAAGGAGTAAGGGCAGATCAGGGTCAAGTTTAGTCTAAACCTCAATATCCTTGGAGATGAATCTGCTCTATTGTTTTGGCCAAGAAAGAAGTGGGTGTGTTGTCCCAGACTCTCACCCGCTTCTGTTGCTTGTTTCCCTGCCTGACGTTGAACAGTAAAGCACATCCAGAGAAACACAAACCGAGAGAAAGTCTCCCATATCTTCCTTCCAGCTTGTCCACATTTCTGTGAAAGAGAGACATTGGTCCATAACCCAGGCAGTGTGTCAGGGTCTGCGAACCTTGGTGGTTTCTCCAAGCACAGCTGGAGCGGGGATTGTCACCAGCAGCTGGTCACAGGGGATACTGGTGTTTCAACCCAATGGCATCAGAGGAGAATCTTTTGGGTGCCACAGTGGGCCACAGACCACCCCGTGCACAGTCTTTGGCCGCCTTTCATGGAGAGTCTGCAGGCCCTCCATCCTCTGTTGCCCCCTGTTGATTCGACAAGGATGACACAGCCATGGTCATTATCGCTCTGCATGAGGTGCTCACAGTGGGCGGGCAGCGACGGGGGCCGCAATGTGAGGAGTCTTGGGACTGGTGTCGGGCCACTGATGTTTTGAGTGTCGCTAATTGTGTGACCTTGTACGAGTTGTTTAGTGTTGCTAAGCCTCAGGTTTCTTACCTGTAAAATGGGAATAATAATAATACCCACTTAAAGATCATTGTGAGGATTAAATGAGCTCTCTCATGGATGGGCCTGGAGATTATCATACTGAGTGAAGTAAGGCAGACAGAGAAAGACAAATATCATATGATATTGCTTATATGTGGAATCTAAAAAAAATGGGACTTCCCTGGTGGTCCAGTGGTTAAGACTCTGCGCTCCCAGTGCAGAGGGCCCAGGTTCCATCCCTGGTCAGGGAACTAGCGTCCGATGCCACAACTAAGAAAAGATCCTGCATGCTGCAACTAAAGATCCCACGTGCCGCAACTAAGACCGTTGCAGCCAAATAAATAAATAAATATTTTTAAAATGATACAAATGAACTTATTTACAAAATAGAAAACAGACTCACAGACTTAGAGAATGAATTATGGTTACAGGGGGGATGTGTGGGGGTAGAGGGATAGATTGGGAGTTTGGGATTGACATGTACACACTGCTATATTTAAAATAGATAACCAACAAGGACCTACCGTATAGCACAGGGAACTCTGCTCAATACTCCGTATTAACCTAAATGGGAAAAGAATTTGAAAAAGAATAGATACATGTATATGTATAACTGAATCACTCTGCTGTACACCTGAAACTAACACAACATTGTTAACCAACTCAACTCCAATATAAAATAAAAATTTTAAAAAATGAGCTCTCTCTATGAAGCCTCTAGCAGACTGTGTGGCTATAGTGAGTGTTCAGTAAATGGAAATCTCTGTTGTTATTGCTGAGGGGCACCTCCATAGCCCTGTGTGGTAGATGCAGTTATTCTCCACATCTTCTGTGTAAGGAGGCTAAGGCTCAGAGAGGCTTGGTAACTTGACCAAGGGCTCGGGGCTGGAGAGTGGTGTTGCTAGGAGACAAGCAAGGCGGGCTCATGGTGTACTCATTACTGGATAGGGCTCTGTATCTGTTCCTCGCCTCCGCCATTCCCTTTCTTGGGAAGAAGGCTGAACAGTTTACAAGGTCCCATTAGACAGTATCTGTCTCAGTGAACATTTTTGTATACATCTCCCAGGGCAGATGTACAAGAGTTTCTCTAGGGTGTGTACCCAGGAGTGAGACATGGATCATAGACAGGATGACAATGTATTGTTCAAACCAGGACACTTTTGAGAGTGAAAGGGACTGCTATTAATAGTCATGTGGAATAACAGGTGTTTTCCCAGGACAATTCCAGTTTTAAAATGTACATGCATTTTTAGCAAAACCTTTAATGAAAAACACAGGAATTTAGAAAACTTTTTAACCCAAATACACTTCTCTCCTCACCTACTTCTGACCTACACTTTGTGGTTTTTTGGTATTTTAGTTCTGTATTTAGTTATAATAGAAATTTGTTTAGATTTACCTGTTTTTCCATTTTACTTGTTCATCATTCCTTTTTGTAGCATAGTCATGCCTTCTGTAATCTTTAATATTTTTTCCTAATTAATGTCTTTTAGATGTTCCTGAGTGAAGATGTTCCTTTAGATTTGTTGGTGGCAAACCTCTTTTTAAATTTTTATTTCTGCTTATAGAATTGTATAAAGTTGCTTTTTTAGTTCAAACCATGTTATTGAAAAATAGTTTTATTGGGAACAAATTTTAGGTTAACAGTTATTTTCTCTCAGCACTGAAATGATATTATTCCATTTGGTCTTCTGGTTTCCATTGTCACAGTTGAGAAGTCTGCTATCAGTTTGTTTCTTTGCAGGTGGTCTGTCTTTTCTCTCTAGCTGTTTTGTCTTTGATGTTCTGCAGTTTCAATATAATATGTTTAGATCTATCTATGTTCTTTTCTATCCTTTTTGGATTGATGTTTTCTAGATCTATGGATTCATGTCTTTCATCAGTTTGGAAAATTTCTCAGCCATTTTCCTTGAAAAAAATTCCCCTTTCCATTTTCTGCATTCTTTTTTTTTTTTTTTCTGGGATTTTGATTAAATGTGATTTAGAATTTTAAACTCTAGTCTTCATAGGTCTTAGCCTTTCTTTCATACTTTAAATTCCCTTGCCTCCTGTGATACATTGTGGGCAATATTTTTCCAGTTCTATCTTCCAGTTCTCTAATAGCTCTTCAGTTGTGTCTCACCTGTTGTTTAACTATCCATTGTATTTCTGATTTTAACAACAATTTCATTCCTAAAGGTTTTATTGGGTTATTTCTCAGATAACCTTGTTGTTTTGATGGTCTTTTACTGCTTGTTTATTTTTGTGATTCTAGTTTTAATTTTCTTAAACAGTTAATGAATAATTATTTCATATTATATCTATCTAATAATTCCACTGTCTGAATTACTGGCCATCTAAGTTTACTGTTTGATGTGTCTGCTAACTTTAAATCATGGTGATTGTTTCCTTGTGTGTTTGTTGATCTTTTATTGTGGAATTACCTTTGCACGCTCTTAATTGGTAAGAGATGCTCTCCTCTGGAAAGGTTTTGTGTTAGCTTTCTTTTTGGTTAATAAGAAGGGCTACACATGTAGGGTCACTTGAGACTCTGCTGAAGGTCTCTAATTTAATATGATAGTCTTATGCTTATTTCCTCCACCTTAGTGACAACCCAGGGTTTATGTTAGTTGCAGAGCTGGTGCTGGCATTTGTGCTCTGTGCAACCCCATCTTATTTGCTTGCTGCAGGTTATATTTAGCTCAGGTTTGTTTGTTTATTTATTTATTTTGGTAGGGGAAAGGGAGATCCCTGGACATTGACCTTATCTCTTATAAGGCTATCAATGAAACGAATGGAGCAGGACAGTCCAAATCCATACATTTTTCATGGATGAAGTGTTCACATCTATAAAATGGGCAGGACAACACTGGCTCCTTCATGAGACTGTTTAGAAGATAAAGTAACGTATCTGAAATAACTTTTGCTTTCAGAAGCTGTGGCTATCAATCACCTATTCTGCTTACCCCACTCCTGCTGCTCTAAGGATTGACACCCCCTCCTCCTTTTCCTCACATTTCTGATGAGCCGTATCCCAGGAAGCCTCAAATTCTGGAGTTTTCTGGACCATTGCTCCTCTTTCCTCAGCATCCTTCATCTCCCCACAGCTCTTGGCTTTGTGACTATGGATTCTCTCTGCCTTTGCCTTCCTTCTGACCCTTTGCCCTCAATGCGTTAAGCTGGTATTTGGACCTCAACTCTCCCAGCCTTTGAGCCTTACCCTGGGAACCCAGTGCTCACTCCACCCTCTCTGTTAATGCCTGGCCCAGCCAATTCCGGGTCAGGGATGGGGGCTTATACAGGAAGAATAGAAATTGGAAATGTTGGTATCACTTTTATGATTAGTTTCTATTTGGAAATCACACTGAAGTTTATTTGAGGGTTGGTAAGTTGGAAGGGCATTTTGCTCTATATTTCAGCATCCCTTTTTATTTATAAATCACACATGCCTGCCTTCCCCCACTTCATTCCACCCCATATTCTCATTCATAGCAGAAATAATTAAAACAGGTTAGGGGGCTTCCCTGGTGGCGCAATGGTTGAGAGTCCGCCTGCCAATGCGGGGGACACGGGTTCGTGCCCCAGTCCGGGAGGATCCCACATACCGCGGAGCAGCTGGGCCTGTGAGCCATGGCTGCTGAGCCTGCGCGTCCGGAGCCTGTGCTCCGCAACGGGAGAGGCCACAGCAGTGAGAGGCCCGCTACCACAAAACAAACAAACAAAAAAACACAACAGGTTACGGTATGTCAGTGGGGTCCAGAAGAAAGGACTCAAATTTTAGAGCCTCTGATAAACCTGCATTTAGGAACAAAAAGGTTTCTAAATCCAGTGTAAGTTAAAGGTCCTAAAAATCTGTCAGCAGCAGAAACAAAGAGTAAATTTTAGTGATTTTCGGATAGGCAATTACTTCTCAGATAAAGCACAAGCAACAAAAGGGAAAAATAAACAAATTGGCTCCTGAAAATTAAAAACTTTTGTGCTGAAAATGAAGCCAGCAAGGAAGTGAAAAGGCAACTCATAGAATGGGAAAAAATATTTGCAAACCATATATCTGAGAAGGGACTTGTATCCAGAATATATTAAAAACTCTTACAGCTCAATAATAAAAAGATAAATAACCCAATTTAAAAAATAGACAAGGGATCTGAATAGACATTTCTCTGAAGAAGATATAAAAATATCCAAGAAGCACATGGAAAGGTGCTAAAAATCATTAGTCATTAAAGAAATACGAATCAAAGTGACAATAAGATACCACTTCATACCCACAAGATGGCGAGGGCCCAAAAGACAGACAATAATAAGAACTGATGAGGATGAAGGGAGATTGCAGGCCTCAGACATTGCTAGTGGGAATGTAAATGGTGCAGCTATTGATACTTTGGGAAATAGTTTGGTAGTTCCTTAAAAAGTTAAACATAGAGTTACATCATGACCCTGTAATTCTACTCTTAGGTATATGTGCAAAAAATGAAAACATACGTTTCCATGAAAGCTTGTACATGAATGTTCATAGCAGCACTATTCATAATAACCAAAAGTAGAAATGGCCCACACATCCATCAGCTGATGAATGGATAACCAAAATTTGGTTTATCAACAATGGAATATGATTTGGCAATAAAAACAAATGAAATGCTGATATATAATATAATGTGGATGGACCATGAAAACATGATGCTCAGTGAGAGAAGCCATCAAAAAAGACCACATTTTGTATGATTCCATTTATATGAAATGTCCAGAATAGGCAAATCTATAGAGACATGAAGCAGCTTGGTGTAGGGTCAGGGGTGTCAGGGGTGGGAAAGGCAGAGTTCCTGCACTGGGTGTGGGGTTTCTTTTCGGGTGATGAAAATGTTCTAAACTTAAACTGTGGTGATAGTTACACTGTTCCATACTGAAAAAAAACTGAATTGAGTGAATTACAAGATACGTGAATTATATCTTGATAAAGTTGTTAAAAAAACAAATAGCACATTCTTTCCTCTATCTTGGAATTTGATTAAATCATGTTAATAAAATGTTCCATTAGAATTAGGGTTGCCAGGGACTTCCCTGGCGGTCCAGTGGTTAGAACTCTATGCTTCCACTGCAGGGAGCGTGGGTTTGATCTCTGGTTGGGGAACTAATATCCCTCCCGCAAGCCGCACAGCACGACCAAAAAAAAAAAAAAAATTAAGGTTACCAAATTTAGCAAATAAAAATACAAGAATCCCAGTTAAATTTGAATTTCCAATAGACAAGGAATAATTTTTTAAGTTAAGTATGTCCCAGATATCACATGAGACAAACTTATAATGAAACTTTATTCATTTATTTGAAATTCAAATTAACTGGGCAACTGTGTTTTATCTAGTTACCCTAATTAAACTATAACATAAGCCATAGCCTTTTCATACAGAGCTATACCATTTTGAAAACCATTGTCTCTCCATATGCATCCTACAACCCCATGGTTTCCATTTTACAGAGCGTTGATCAGAGGCCTAGACTCCTCCACGTGATCCAGTGGCAGTTCCAGGATCTGAACGCAGGTCTGCCTGACTCCCCATGCCAGGGTCCTCTGTCGCCGAGGCGGGCATATGGCTGATGGCGAGAAATCTGTTTTTTCCCTTGTTTCTGTAAGAGAAGCAGAGAAGGAAACCTTCAGTCCCCATAAAGTTCCATGCAGGGGCTCTGAGGTCTGGCTGCTGGCAAACCAGAACAGTGAGTTCCCATTAGAATGTTCTTTTCTGGGAGGAGATAACAGGATAATAGGTATCTTACTTGCTTCCTGTAAAATGGTGAGTGACAAAGAGTCACTTGAGATTAGAGTAATTCAGAACGAGTTAAGCCAATACCTGTGCTCCTTAGAGATCAATTTTTATTTTGAGGAGAGGAGAGAGAGGATAAGCGAGACCCAAAATAAAATTCGGCATTCCTGCTTCAACCTCAATCAGCCCGGGGGCTCTGGGAGGGAGGTCTCTGTGTGCACGAGGAGAGATGCGGGGTGGATGCTTCTGAAATCAAAGGCACATGATTTAGGAGCAAATGCTACCTCTGCACCGAATTCCTTTAGTCTTCTCAGAGGGAAAGTGGATGCATAAATGATGTTTTAAAAATGTTTAAGATTCTTGAGTAGGGTACACAGTCAAAAATGAAACTGGTGGGCTTCTCTGGTGGCGCAGTGGTTGAGAGTCCGCCTGCTGATGCAGGGGAGGCGGGTTCGCTCCCCGGTCCGGGAGGATCCAACATGCTGCGGAGGGGCTGGGCCCGTGAGCTGTGGCCGCTGAGCCTGCGCGTCCGGAGCCTGTGCTCCGCAATGGGAGAGGCCACAACAGTGAGAGGCCCGCGTACTGCAAAAAAAAAAAAAAAAAAAAGAAAGAAACTGGCCATTTGGGGAATGAAATGATACTTTTTTCCACCTTGCAGTCATCATAACACACTATTCTTGCCTGCATGGTTGGGCCAGTGGGGCATGCCTGCTGTAATGCAACAGCGAGTCTCACTTTGGTGTTGTCTATGATATAGACACAAATAGTGGTCACTGAGCGAGCATCAGATTGAATCTGATTCAGCCAGGTATGATTCTAGAATATACATTCCTGGACCTCATCCCTGTAGATTCTGATTCAGCAGGCCTGGCTTGAGGTCCAGGAGGTTATGATTCTTAATAAGCCACATTGGAAACCCCTGGTAAAGGAGAAATATCAAGACACTTTATCTCCTAATTTAAATGTTTGCATTGGACAAGGTTTGGATGCAAGTGGTCTTTGTTTTCTGCAAACAGACCCTGTGTTTGGTCATAGATCTGTTCATGATAAGGAAATTTCTCAAAGAGGCAAGTCATGCTACACATACTTAGGACAAATGACTTATTAAAGAAGCCTTGTGGCAAAACTTTTTGTAAGGCATTTATCATCTAAAGATTTGCACCTAAAGGCAAATGTGATGGAGTGGAGAGAGCCAGGCCCCGGAGCACAGATGGTGGGGTTTGAATTGCAGCCCCGAGCTGGATGATCTCAGGATCTTTGCTTAGCTGTCTGGGACTCAGGCTTCGAGGAGGTGTGTGTGCGTGTGTGTGTGTGTGTGTGTGTGTGTGTGTGTGTGTGGTAGGGTGCGGGGTGGAGGCTGGTATGGAAGGAGCCAGCAAAGGGAGTAAAGGATGAAGTGAATGCTGACTTCAAAGGCTCTTTCCAGCTTCTTCATTCTCTTATGAAACCGTATTATATTTCAGGTTATTTTCTTTTTCTTTTTCTTTTTTTTTTTTTTTTTTTTGCGGTACGTGGGCCTCTCACTGATGTGACCTCTCCCGTTGCGGAACACAGGCTCTGGACACGCAGGCCTAGCAGCCATGGCTCACGGGCCCAGCCGCTCCGCGGCATGTGGGATCTTCCCGGACCGGGGCACGAACCCGTGTCCCCTGCATCGGCAGGCGGACTCTCAACCACTGAGCCACCAGGGAAGCCCCAGGTTACTTTCTTATTAGAGTTATGTAATTTTTCTTATTCTATTTTAGTTTTTGTAAAGTTGTCCATTACTGTGCTCTGGAGACAAATAACCATCCGGCCTTCCCCCTCCAGCCCAATTTGTTATTAGGTATCTAGGGGGACTCAGGCTGCTGCTGGCTCCTGGCTGGAAGGGCTAGGTCTCCTCCCTGCCCACTTCCACCTTTTGCTGTAGACGCACATCCTTGCATGCATGTTTTTTCATAAACTTCATCAGATGATCTGTTTTATTGTCTGATTCTTTTTTTTTAATTAATTTATTTTATTTTTGGCTGCATTGGGTCTTTGTTGCTGCACACGGGCTTTCTCTAGTTGCGGCCAGTAGGGGCTACTCTTCGTTGCGGTGCGCAGGCCTCTCATTGCGGTGGCCTCTCCCGTTGCAGAGCACGGGCTCCAGGCGCACAGGCCTCAGTAGCTGTGACACGTGGGCTCAGTAGTTGTGGCTCGTGGGCTCTAGAGCACAGGCTCAGTAGTTGTGGCACATGGGCTTCGTCGCTCTGTGGCATGTGGGATCCTCCCAGACCAGGGCTCGAACCCATGTCACCTGCATTGGCAAGCGGACTCCCAACCACTGTGCCACCACGGAAGCCCTTATTGTATGACTTTTTAGAGAGAGTTCCCCTTCTCTGGCATTCCTGGGAATGTTTCTGAAAACACTGGAAAAATACTCTTACCCTGAAGTTACATTAAATCTTTAATTAACAAGAAATGAGAAATTCATATGCCAGAGCTTAAGTGGGTATGTGGTATTTAAGCCTCTAGAATTTCAGGGTGACCTTAGTCTACAAAATAGATTCTCTTGCCTGTAGCCATTGATTTTTTTTTTTTTTTTTTTTTTTTTTTTTGTCTGAGCAGACATTTGCTTCTCTGCTTCATCTCCAGTGGCTCAGGACTCTGGTGCCCATGTAGGGTCTGGGAAGTGGTCGGAGATGCCTGTTCAGGTTGACCTCAATTCAGCAGCTCTTTCTTAGTGCCGCCTGTCCAGACCTCTGTCTACAGCGTGGGCTGCCATCTGCAGTGTCTCCTGGTACTTTGGACTATTCTTCAGCTGGGGCTCCCGCACATGACCCAATTATTCTCAAATGTCACTAGAGGTAGAACAAACGTATTTTCTTGGATGTCTCCTTGTCTCTTTTCTTGTCTTCCAATTTCTAGGTAGCTGGAGTCATGTGCTGGGCCCACAGGTCTTTCTTATTTGATTATATCCATCGATTATAGCCTTGTTAGATGTATAAGCCTTAAGAGTTCTGGAGTCCTCAGGAATTGATCAGCAGCCTATGTTAGGAAAAATACTGAAGTTGGATAAAAAGCACATCTTAAAAAGCAGTTCTGTTTGATTTCTGATTATTATTGTTGTTCTCATAGCAAAGTGATGTGCTCACTGCCTGCCTCTGAAGCGCTCACTGGTCTGGGTATCAATTTGACTGCAGTCAAGGTAAGAAATAGCATGTGGTTGAGATGCAGGGAGCTGGGAATTAATCTCAGTGTCACCACAGATACTTATGATACAGTTGGAATTTGATGATCCACGTCCCTTGGAATACCTCTGATCTTGAATTTCTGGTCCTCAATAGCTGTAGTCATAAAATCCATTCTGATCACTCAGAAACTGCATAAATACACTTTAGTAATCCTTTGGATCCAAAGTTAGGGTTACAACTATGAAAATCACAGCAATGCTTTCAGCTGAAAGAGAAATGGTCAACTGTGATGATGATGAAGCTGCCCTCGCTCCCGACTTCGTCATCGAGCAGAAGCCGATATAGAGTTTAAAGGGTACTGCCAAGTGGCCAGATTCTAATCCAGTTCAAAGGTCCGTGAAAGAATGCATTTGTACTTAAATTTTTCCCATGGCCCTGGAAAAAGGTTGCAGATTGCAGGGGCAGTGGGTTTGGCTACCATCCAAGCAACCTTTGAGAATTTGGCTTATGGCTAAGGAGACACCAGATGCACCCAAATGTTAGGACACTGCTCACGGAATAGGTGGAGAAGGGGCATTTTCAGGGTCATCTTTGTGCCTCCAAATTCTGCACCCACTTCTCTACTGCTGCTTTGTGCCTTTACCTGCAGACAAAATCAGTTTTCTTAGATTAGGTTAGGTTCTCAACTCTCTGCCAGGGGGCCGTGGGATTCCAAGAACTATCTTTCTACATCAGATGCACAAACAGGTATCTGAATTCTCTCCCCCCATAAAACAACCACGGTCATAAATATTTAGGTACAGTGGATTACTGTCCTTTAATTTATGAGATTTCAGCTATTTGCCTTTTAGAGGGAGAGGGAGGGAGGGAGAGCGAGAGTGAGAGAAAGTCTTTGCTTCCTTCCCTATCGGAGGTGTGCCGTGGAGTGGGTGACTCTCTGATGTTCCCTCCTGGTCCCCATTCCTATGTGCTGTATTTTCTGCCCTCCCATGGGGGCGTCTCACCATGCTGAGTGTGAGTCTGCAATTTAAAGATGTTCATACAACATAGCTCCTAAATGCAAGGCAGCTCAGTATCAACTTAGTTGAAGAAACTTATTATTAAACTTAGCTGAAGAAACGGGTTTCTTCCAGACCTGGAGGAAAACCTGGCAGGGCTGAACTTTGGGAGACAGGACGGTGGTGCCCAACAGGTGGTTCCTAGTGGATTTTCCAAGGGCGTCTTTGCTTCTAGGTGATTGCAGCCTCACACAGCCTTTTAGAACTTGATTCTGGATGAATTCATCTCTGGTAAAGTTTTTTGCTTTTCACAAACTGTACTCCTAGGTAAAGGTTGTATATCTCCTTTCAGACTCCAAACACACTCTCAAAGTAGGTAAGGTAGGCACTGATTACTGTCCCCGTTTTTCAGATAAAGAAATGATGCTTGGATTGACCTGCTCTGTGACACACAGATAATGATTTACAGTTGGACTCAGTCCCAGCTTTGCAAGCTCTTATCCTTCGTTTTCTCCGCTTTGGGACATGCCTCTAGGATGCTGGGGCTTAGATTCTTCTCATCTTACCATGAGAAGAACAGAGAAGACTTTATTCATGTCATGTTGTGCATCTCCTAGAAACCACACCTGAGTTTATTAGAAATATATTATTTCAGGAGTAAATACTGTCTCTACTCTAATACCTGCATATCTTATTAAAAAATTAAAACCTTTGAAAAATAACAGGGTTCTTTTTATCAAAAAGAGAAGGTAGCCATGATAATAAAAACATATGTTCATTTTTCTAAAAGAAAAAAAAAAGGGCCAATAGGCAAGTGATGATTTTTAAAGCTGATTAACCCGTTTAGCCTGCTCCTTTTCCTATGCTCTGTATGCCTCAGACTTACCTCTGAATTGACTAATGATAGTAATAATCATAATATCTTCATTTGAGGCACTATGGCCCAGGCAGTGTGCTAAGCATTTCACATACTTTATCTCATTTGATCTTCAGTGAGACTTTTCGATTAGCTACTATTAACATGCTTACTTTACAGATAAGGAAACTGAGACTTAGAGAAGTAAGTTGTCTACAGGCACTGTGGCAGAGACACTCACTAGGTGTATGTATTTCCTAGGGTTGCAGAACAAAGTATCACAACCTGGGTGGTTAAAGCAACATAAATTTATTCTCACACAGTTCTGGAGACTAGAAGTCTGATGTCAAACTGTTGGCAGGGCCACACTCTCTCTGAAGGCTCCAGGGGAAGATCCTTCCTTGTCTATTCCTAGCCTGTGGTAGTTGCTGGCAGTCCTTGGTGTTCCTTGGCTTGTGGCAGAACGACTCCAGTCTCTGCCTCTGTCATCACATGGCTGACTTTGCTGTGTGTCTCTTCTCCTCCTCTTCTTATAAGGACACCAATCATATTGGATTAAGGGCCCACCCTACTCCAGTATGATGTCATTTTCATATACCTAATTACATCTGCAACTACCCAATTTCCAAGTGAGCTCACTTCTGAGGTTCTGGAAATTTTAGGGGGACACTGTTTAACCCAGTGCACTCTCCAATCTGGTTCCTCTTCTTAGACACACATGAAGATCACACCTCCCAGCTTCCCTTGCAGTTAGGTTGGGGCAGACTCCTGGGTTCTGGCCAATAGCATGTGGGCGGAAAGGTGTTCATCACTTCCAGGTTTGGCCATGAAACACCTGAGCAATCTTCCACACTCTCCCTTCACTTATCAGCTGGTTGAATTCAGTGAGTCAGTGGGTGATTGGGGAGGTCCTAGAAGATGGTGCCATGAGATGGCAGAAGCTGACAGCCTGTTCTGAGGACTGATTGGATTAAAGAAATAAATCTTTATTGTGCTGGGGCGGCTTGTTATAGCTGTTAGCCTCCCAAATACAGACAAACGACTGGTAAACTGCAGAGTAGGATTCAGAGTATACGGCTCCAGAGCCCAGCTCTCAACTGCTGTGCTCTTTGACTTCCTGACGACCTGCTCCTTCCAGAGCCCAGCTCTCAACTGCTGTGCTCTTTGACTTCCTGACGACCTGCTCCTTCCAGAGCCCAGGCTGTCAACTGCTGCGCTCTTTGACTTCCTGATGACCTGCTCCTTCCAGAGCCCAGCTCTCAACTGCTGTGCTCTTTGACTTCCTGACGACCTGCTCCTTCCAGAGCCCAGGCTGTCACCTGCTGCGCCCTTTGACTTCCTGACAACCTGCTCCTTCCAGAGCCCAGGCTGTCAACTGCTGCGCTCTTTGACTTCCTGACGACCTGCTCCTTCCAGAGCCCAGCTCTCACCTGCTGCGCCCTTTGACCTCCTGACCACCTGCTGCGCCCTTTGACCTCCTGACCACCTGCTCCCTCAGCTCTTGCTACTTTGTTTGTGCACATCAGTGGCTTTAGCGAGTGAGTGATGGCGCTTGTGTGCAAAGTCACCAGTTGTGATGTCACGTCCTGGTGAGCTGTGCGTGTGCATGTGCGCTGTTGGGGCGCAGGAGGCAAAGTCCAGAGGTGCCAGGATGTTCTAGCGCGTTCACCCCTGGCTCTGCACACAGGGACCTAATAACGAATTTCCCCATCAACAGGCTCCTTAGATGGTTGCCAGTTTTCCCTATGTTGGTCCTCTTTATACCCTGTGTTAGGTCATGCTTCTTTGAAACCCACACCTCCTTACCTGCCCTCTTGGGAGGTTCGGGTGGCTTCTTTTCCCTTTTGTCCCATAGTCTCTCTCTTTTTTTTTTTTTTTTTGGCCACGCCGAGAGGCTTGTGGGATCTTAGTTCCCCAACCAGGGATTGAACTTGGGCCCTTGGCAGTGAAAGTGCAGAGTCCTCACCACTGGACCGCCAGGGAATTCCCTGTCCCATCATCTCTTGAGTGCCCACCATGTGCCAGGTGCTGATCTTGGCCTGAGGAGGCACAGATGATGGAAGCCCTGATGTCAGAGTCTTCACCCCAGGGCGAGGCAGATAGCAAACGATGAGTCTCCCAGATCTTTACGGGACACATGATACGAAGCAGTAGCAAGGGGACTGACCATGTCTTTGAGCAGAGTTTTCCTGAGCATTTGAAGTGAAATTTAGAGGACTAGCCTGAGTGTGCTGGGTGTATGGGGGATGGGGTGGAGATGCTCCAGGTCAATGGCATGTCTGAGCCCTCAGGGACATGAGAAGGCATGGGAGCCCTGGAGCAGGGAAAGGAGACCCCTGTGCCTGGGTCCCCATGGAGAGTGGGGGGCCCTGGCTCTTGTGACCCAGCTTGGCATGGACCTCGAATGGGTGGAAGCATCTGCATTTTCTGATAAAGTTTGGAAGCAGCCCTTACATTTTGTTTAGTTTTAGCTTCTGGAACAATCTCCCAGACTTCTGAATCAGCATTAGGCATTAGCATAGACATGGGAATATGCATGTGAGGTTGTTCTGAGCCTCTGGCCTTAAGTTTTCATTTTCTGAATCTTTTCCTCATTTTTTGCTATGTAGGGCCATGTTTTATAGGCTCTAAACATTTCTCACATTGCACAATCTATCCTCTGTCCCTCAGAATCTCTCTTATCTATTGCATTATGAAATATATGATACATAAAAAATATTATATAACATACACAGAAAATATGTGAACCTAACACCCTGCCAGAATAATAATTAAAAGTTCATCCTATATGCAAGAGCATTAGTTTTTCCCTCACTTCTTTCTATTTTATTTTAATTTTTAAAAATAAAGTTTATTTTTAAAGGTAAGATTTTCATTATTATTAAAATTACTGTTATAATTTTATAAGAAAATATGGTAACACGTGGTTCATTAGTTTTTAAAAAAGAGTTCTATTAAGGCATCCTCAACATACAATAAACTGCTCCCAAAGCATAAGTTTTTGACATACATGTGTCAGATTGTAAGTTTAAGTTTTGACATACGTGTACCCCTGTCAACCCATCCCTGCCATCAAGATAATGAACATCGCTTTCCCCTACTCTTCTCCCTGCACCCCCAGCAAACACTTGTCTCCTTTCTGTCTTTACAGATTAGCTTGCATTTTTTAGAATTTTATTAAAAGGGAATTACACAGTATGTACTCTTTTCTGTCTGGTTTCTTTCATTCAGCATAATTATTTTGCAATCCATACTGTAGGGCGCATCAGTAGCTCATTCGTGTCTCTTGCTGAGTAATATTCCATTGTATGAATATAAAACGTTTTGCTCATTCATTCACCTATTGATGGACATTCGGTTTGCATCCAGTTTGGGGCTATTACAAACAAAGCTGCTATAAGCATTCATATACAATTCTTTGTATGGACATATGTTTTCTTTTTTCTTGGGTAGTTTTATCATCTTAACTTTCACTTCTCTCATAATCAGATATCTTATTTTTTAAGAACGTGCTGCATTCCCACTGCTTCTGCACAGACTGGGTAGGATAGGGTTAAGGGTGTTTGTACACCCCAGTTTGAGACAACTGTAGCCAGCGGTTCCTGGTTCAAGTCACCTTTAATTTGGCCTATGAGGTTGGTGTGAATATACAAAATAAAAGAGCTAAATTAGTAAAAGCAATTGTCAGGGGACCATTGTTTATGAAAACCAACCTGAAGGAGGAGGGAAAACTCTCCCTCGCATCTTCTCCCTGCTATGAGATTAGCTCACGGTGCGGTGCCGAGGAACTATCTGTAGGATAAAGGCATTTTTTTAGGATTGTTATTTTCTGTCCCCAAAGTAAATGACACAAACCCAACATGAATATGAGCTAGGACAGGCATTATTAATGATGTTTACTTTTCATTAGGAGGCCAGAACAAGTCCCTAATTGCTACCAGATTCTAGGAAATGCCTTATTTGTAAACAGTGGTTCACAAAAAAAGTCATTAACAGTGTAAACAGGCAATTTAGAGCGAGCAATTGCAATTATAAAGTGTATTTAATGGCTTAAGGAATATTGGTGATATTTTGCAAAGGCTGATGTCTCTCCAACACTTGAACAGCTGAGCTGGGACCACCAGACCCCAGACCTCACCCACCTATAGATCACCAGGGCTGTTCAGCTGATTATCACGTTATTTTTAAATGATAACTTTCTGACTATAAAATTAACTCATCCCCCATTACAGAAAATGTATCAAATACAGAAAAAATAGCAAAGAGAATAAAAATTTCCCATAACTCAACCTTTTAGAGACAACTATTAACATTTTAGCTTGTTTCCTTCTTTCTATTCAAATAGTTTATAGTTGATCTCCAACTCTATATAACCATTGTGTCCTGGCACAGAGTAGCCATTTAGTAAAACTGGTTGAATGGAATTGAATACATTTGGGTAGTTGCTATTTGGTAACCAGTCAGCCTGATGCATTCATACAAGTACTTGTGAGAGGGGTTAAAAACCCCATTACGTTTGGCTGAATTCCACGTTCTCATTCCTTCTCTCCTAGCCCCCTTTACTCTGCGTCTGCTTCCCCTCCCAGGCTGAACCATATACTTACCCAACCAGTGAATAACATGAGCCCGTGACCTGAGCCCATTGGGTTGGTGAGAATGGTGATGTCTGTCCTTTAACTGCTCAACTAATGAGGAAGCAAAGACGAGGAAGCGATTAGCACGCCCACGCTTCAGAGAAACACCCCACCTTGATCCCGGTCTTCTTGGAGAAGCTGAGTTGGTTATTCACTCAACTAGTAGCTTATGTTAATTAGTTCACCACCCCAGGACTCACTTCCGATTTATGCCTCAATCTCCTCTCCTTGCTGTGTGCATCTCCTGGCCCTCAGGTCAGTGGATGGGACTGAACCAGTTGCTAGCAGGCTGACATTTCACCGACCATGGCTGTCCTTGTCATCACATCATCCAGAACCAATTTAGACCTTGCATTCACCGTGGCAACAGGACAACGCACAGCCTCTATATTTCCATTATCTTTTGTTGGTTTCCTAAAAGTAGATATTTTCCATGCCACTATTTTCTCAGCTTAGCAATTACACTTTAGAATTCTTTTTGTCTGAGGTTTGCTTCTCTAGACTTTGGAAAACAAAGTCATGAAAAATGGTATGAATTCCAAATTTGTAGGAAATGGAAATTGGCTTGGGAGCTCACTGATTTAAAATGTGAAGTCTAAGTGAGTTTTTTTGAGACAGTATATAGAAAAAAGGTTAATTAAAACCATATCGTATCTTTTTAGGTAGAGAAATCAGTTCCTGTCCAGAATGTGATTTGGCTTCTAATCCATCTGTATTAGTCAGGATAGGCTGGATAATGTGCAGTAACAAATGACCCCAAATCTCATAGGCTTTAACATGACACAGGTTCATTTCTCTCTCTGTCCATTGTGGATCATCAAAGGGCTGTGTTCCACATAGTCACTCAGGGACGCAAGGTAACTGCGGTGCTATTGCCAGGAATGTGTGGTTGCCATAGCAGCAGGGAAACACAGAAGGTTGCCTACTGGCTCTTCTAGGCTTCAGCCCAAAAGTGACACATTTGGCTAGAACTGGTCACCTGACCCTTCCTAACTGCAGAGGTGGCTGGGAAATGTGGAGAAGCTGATGGAATATTTGTTGAGCGCTACTGCTTCTGCCGAGGCAGATGCCAGCAGTTAATTCTTCGGTCCATTTCTTTTCAAAGAGAACTGTTAATTCACTTCTTTGTCTTTGCATCCCCAGTGTAGCCTAGTAGACTGGAATATCTATATCTATCTCCATTTAGAGTTTGAGCTCCATGAGGACAGAAATGTTACTTTACTTCTCTTTGTATCCCAGTGTCTAGTGGACTGTTAACCACATAATAGGTGTGTAATCAATGGTTATTGAGTGAATAAGTGACTAACTGTGTAAATAGGGTCATTTACACTGTTGGAAATGATGCCACGATATGGTCAAGAAACTGTCATTACAGAATCCACAGTGTCAGAGGAGGAAGAATCCTTTTGTCTAGAGCATTTGATGCCTCATTTGACAATAGGACACCGAGCCTGGGACACGTGTCAGCTGTAGGGCCAATGATGTTCTCTGTGGGGTTTTCTTGGAAGGTATAGTGCTAGGTTGGGCCAACCCTATGTTTTCATAGGGAAAAGCTTAGTGGAAACTGGAACCTCAACACTGTCACATACGCCCACGCCCACCGCCCCTTTTACTGTGCACTTTAGTTTCAGCACCGAGGCAGCTTTCCCATTACTCAAATTCCAGAACTTTACCCAGTTCTCAGCCTTCTTTGGGATTTAACACTCACTTCTTGAGGCAGCAAAGTATAGTGGGAAGGACTTGGACTTCGAATGAGGGAGTTTGGGGTTTAAATTCTGACTTCTCTGAAGTAATTTCTGCATGGCCTTGGGCCAGTTACTTATCCCCTGGCCCTCAGTGTTCTCAACATGGGAAGTGAGGGCAGTAGTGCCTGTCTCATGGGGTTGTCTTATGGCTGTATGAGTGGTTAACAAGATGATCACATCTCTTGACACGAGGCTGTGACCTGAGTCCGTCAGGATCATGGGAAGTTTCCTCCTCCTGAGATGAGGATACCCAGAATTCAGCACAGAGTAGGTGCTCAGTTCACAGATATTGATAATAATAGCAGAAATCTGCTTTGTATCTTTTTCCAGCAGCTTCTTATTCCTGGTCCATAGCCCCTCAATAAAGGCAGGGTGACTTTGCCCTGAGTGCTTTATAGACATCATTAAATGACAGCTTTCTTCTCATGGTGGTGGGTGTGATCTGCCATTTAAAACCGCAGAGAGCAAAGTTCCCTCAGAACCATTTTCCACACTCCCAGGTGAGGGAGGAGAGAGAGAAAGTAAAGTTTACCGGCCTTACGGACTCACCCATGCAAATATCACACACCTCATCCGGGTTGCTGGCTGTACGTGAGGTGGAAATGGTTTGTAAATTTAATTGTCTGCAGTGTGTTCACAACGAACACACTGAGTGTCCAGCATGTAGAGTAGTATTGGCAGCTCCATTTATTATCTAAGTATATTTAACGGTCTTTACTGTGTGCAAATGCACCCTGAGGCATTCGAGGCCCAGCAGGAGCCACACACGGAGAGGCTGTGCATCGCTGGGAGGATGGAGGGCTCCTGGGAGCAGGGTATCCACAGCAACCCCGTACCCAGGCTGCTCTTAGAGCACATTGGCTTCCCAGCAAACGGTGAAGAATCTGTTCCACTGGCTCTTTAACAAGCCATGGAATCATTTATTCACTGGATAAAGAGTTCTTGGCTACAAGAAGCTGAAAAAGGCATAGAAGCACTTGGCCATAGGAAGAGATAGCAGAAGAGATGGGAGGGCTAGAATTATGCCCAGACGCTGGGTGATGTGTTCTTTCTCTCTCCCCTTATTTAATACACACCATAAGGGAGATTTCCCTGGTGGTCCAGTGGTTAAGACTCTGCTCTTCTAATGCAAAGGATGCGGGTTCGATCCCTGGTCGGGGAACTAAGATCCCACATGCTGTGCAGTGTGGCCAAAAAAGTATAAAAAAAAATACACACCATAAGGGATAGGGTAGTATACCCATTTTACAGTCGAGGAAACTGAGGCTTCAAGAGGTTAATTAGCACATTGCCTTAATTGCCACCCCTAGTGACAACCATACTGTAGTTTGAAGACCTACAGCTCAGAGGCCAAATCTGGCCCACTGCTTGTTTTGCTCGTAAGAGAATAGTTTTTTACATTTTATAATGGTTATATGAGTACCTGAGTTTCCCTTTTGGCTTGCAGAGCCTACAATATTTATTATCTGGCCCTTTAAGGAAACGTTTGCTGAGCCCTGGTCCAGGTGAAGGTGTCGTGCACGCTGGGCCGGGCTGCCCAGGGCCCTCGCTTCTGGCCGAGGCTGTCTTTCCCCAGCTGCCGGTGGTGATGGCTGCCGACGGCTCACCATGGAAGCTGGGAAATGTGCTTGGACTGTGAGTCCCAAGGTTTTTCCCTCCAATGACGGGTTGATGAGCAGGTAGAAAGGCCCAATTCCCTGAGCTCAACTTGGGGCAACTCTACAGGGCCGTCCCAACTCCACAGCTGCCCTGGGACTGGCTGAGGCCTTTGTCCTGATGAGACTATCACTAGCCTTGGCCACTCCTGGCCACGTGGGAGCTGACAGAACTCTCCAGGAGCTTCCCGCCCACAGAGCTTCCCTCAGCATCAGTTTCCTAGGAATCATCCCAGTTTTTCCGTCACTGCTGGGAGATGGTCAGCCTGTAGCACTGGTGAGCTGGGTGGGCGTCGGAGGCCTTCCTGGCCGAGTGAAGCAGGAAGAAAGGGAGCGGAGGAGCTTGGCCTTGAGGGAGCCTCAAGGGCCCTCCCGGAGATGGAGGTGGAGCCCGGTGGCTCATCAGTGAGAACTGGAGGCCCTTTGTGCTCCAGCCACACCCCCAGCCGACCCGAGACAGTCCCTCCTCCACCTGTCAGTCCTAAACTCCGACCCCGTGGCACCTCCCACCGGTCTCTGAAGGCCTCTTCTCATCTTGTCTCCTGGCTTTGCTACATCGTGATCCCCTGGGAATACCTTCTCCATTCTACTTGCCTCACTTACCTTCTAAGATTATAGTCAACGAAACAATCAACGAGGAGCTCTCACCACGTGCCAGGCACTGTTATAAGCACTTTACACGTGACGACGACTTAACCCTCTTGATAACCCTATGTCAGGTCCCATTTTCATCTCCATCTTATATATGAGGAACTTGAGGCACAGAGAGGTTAAGAAACTTGCCAAGATCACACAGCTTATAAGTTGTGAAGCTAGGATGTGAACCAGGCAGTCCAGCTCTGAAGCCCAAAGAAGCATCTTTCTTCTAGAATAGTCTTTCTTGTCCAGTGACCCTGCCCCCAGCCATGGCTGATAAGTCTAGGTGTGGGCACCTGACCCAGCTGGACTGGTGGGTGTTTCCCCTGGGTTCTCAGAGACCTTCAGGGTGGTGTCTCTTTTGTGGAAGTAGAACTTAAGAGGCTTAAGAACTTAAGAACTTCAGTGGTCATGTTTCCAACTATTTGGGGAAAACCGAGCTGTAATGAGAAACAGTAGGCTGGTCCTCATGCGGAGAGAAGCCGAGAGGGGATGACAGCTTGTCTCGGAGGGCTGGCTGCTTCTTTCTCCAATGTTTCCTTGGTTTGTGGGAGCCAACACCTCCTCCACTTTGCCTCAGGAAGATCTGCTTGGGTTTCTGTCACTTGAAAGTCCCCAGTCAAACGTCCCCTGATGAACTCTCTCTCCCTGTGGCCGCCCTGCAGCAGGCTGGCAAAACGGGAAGCTCGGGGCCTTGGTTTTCTCCAAGACAATGGCTGGCAAAGTAAAGTGACGGAAGTTGCCCGACCCAGCCTGGAGGATACCAGGTAGCTATTTCTACGCCTCCTTCAGTTTAGGACGGGCATTCAGGGTTGAGGCCACTGCACAGCCACAGGCTTAGAAAGAGGCAGCACCCAAGTCAGCACATTTTAAATGGAACATCTGACTTTGTACAACCAGCAGGGCAGGGTGGAACTGAGGCAGTGCTGAGGGAGAAGCTGCCCTCACAGGCGTCCGCTACACTGGTCAGGCCCCCGGGACGTAGACCTGTTATTCCCCTGTGACGGCCTTCCCCAGCAGAGATGGTAGCAATGGATGTGCACGTCTGAGCCTAAGACGGAGGTTGGACTTGAAGCTATCCAGAGAACAGTGGGCTAATGTCTCATTCTAGAGCACAGAAATGGAGAAACAGAGACAAGGCAGGGAGTGTGGCCATGGAGGATGGGAGACCCGGGTAAGCAGAAGCCAGGAGCTGGCCGGGATCCCATGGAGGAGGAGGGAGAACCGGCCGGGGGAGGAGCGTCATTAGGCCACGTTGCTCTAGTGGCCGAGGCCTGGAGTCGGGCGGCAGAGGTGTCATCTCTGAGGAAAGCAGGTTCCAGTGGCTCAAGCTTAGACGTGACCTGAATGGCCTTCTATTCTCGAGCTGTGCACCGTCTCCACAAAGGCAGGTGGTGCCCTTGCTGTTCTCGCCATCCTCCAGGCCAGGTGTTTTCTTGCCTGCTTTGCTTTAGGTCACCTGAGAATGTCTGTTCCTTGACAGCTAAGGGGCTGACCCAACACACAGAACACGTACAGAGACTGTCCATTGCAACACTATTCACGACAGCCGAAAGGTGAAAACAACCCGCACGGTCACCGGCAGGCGAAGAGTTAAAGTGGTGTGAGCCTCACAAAAGCCTGGATGGCTCGCACCGGTCCAGGCGGGGCTCGCGCTTCATTTGGAGAGTGCTGGCTCTTGAATGACCACCCGGGGGACCTGACCTTGAGCTTAGGCCTCTCCATACACTTAAATAACCACAGTTGATGATACTTAAAAAAATGCTTTTTGAGGTGAAATTTACAGAACATAAAATTACTCTTTTTTTTTTTTTGCGGTACGCGGGCCTCTCACTGCTGCGGCCTCTCCCGTTGCGGAGCACAGGCTCCGGACGCGCAGGCTCAGCGGCCATGGTTCATGGGCCCAGCCGCTCCGCGGCATGTGGGGTCTTCCCGGACCGGGGCACGCACCCGTGTCCCCTGCATCGGCAGGCGGACTCCCAACCACTGCGCCACCAGGGAAGCCCAAAATTAACCATTTTAATGTGAACAATTCAACGGCATTTAGTACATTCACAAGACCTCAGTCTAGTTCTAAAATAGTCTCATCATCTCTAAATAAAACTCCACACCCATTAAGCCATCACTCCCATTTCCTGCCTCTCCCCTCACCCCCAGCACCTGGCAACCACCAGTCTGTGTTCTGTCTCGATGCATTTGCCTGTTCTGGGAAACAGGATCATACAACAGGTGACCTTCTGTGTCTGGCTTCTTTAATATAACATAATGTTTTCAAGGTTCATCCACGTTACAGCACATGTCAGTGCTCCATTCCACTTTACAGCCAAATAATATTCCATTATATGGACCGACCACATTTTCTTTATTCATTTATCAGTCAATGGATACTTGGGCTGTTTCCACCTTTTGACTTGTGCAGAATGTCACTGTGAAGAGTCTTTGGATGTTTTTTAAAATCACAAAAATCACAGACAGAGACAAGCCCGGGGCCAGGTGCCCTGGACATGCCCTCTTGTCCTGGCAGCCTCTCTGGGCAGGGTTAACGTAGAAAGGGTTCTCTGCTTCCACTCTGACAGGTGTGAATGGTAATACTTGGGGAGAGAGTCTCCACAGGCCTCTCTCAAACCCACCTCTTAAAAGCCCACCCTTGAGGTTGCTTAAGAAATTACTAAGTAATTGAAGCAATAACTTTAAGACCAAATATATACGTTTTCCTCCTTCATAGAACGCAGTGCCCATAACTCCTGTGATGCTTTTAGCTGTTCTTGGGAATAAGCCGACACCTCCCCTCCTACCCTTGTGCTGCATGAAGCGTGGAAGGGGAAAAAGGTATGATCTGAAGGGAATCATAAACAGAAAAGAAATAGATGCTCTTTTTAAATCCTCGAAATATTTAACCCCAGAAAATGCAACAAAAACCAACAGCCCCTGACCCCAGAGAGTCGGAGCTCTAGTCCTTTCTGGGCTTCCGGAGTCCTTTCTGGGCTTCCGGACGTTGGTCTGGTTCTGCAGCCATCCACACATTGGAATGAAAGTCTGTTTTGTCAGAATCGTCCGCAGGTTCTCATTTAAATTCCACTTGCGTGCACGAGTGTTGTTTCTCCTGGAAATGTCAGCTCTCTTAATTCTTTTCCCTTTTAAACAGATCCAAATAATTTCCCCCTGACTGAAGTAAAAAGAGTGTAAATATTTTAGCATTTCATAAAACTAGCAACATACGAGGCTACCTTCACAGTCCTTTGAATAACAGCAAGTATTTCCTACCCATTCTAATCAATTAGCTTTCCAGAGTCATTTTTCAAGGGAGCAGAATGGTCCAACTCCAACCCAGTCGCACCATTGCCTCCCTCCCGTTTCTGCCACTTTGGACTCAGGAATTCACTCGTAAAGGGACAGGGAGATTTTTCTCTCGCCTTGGACACAATAAATTGAGTGTGTCTGTCAGGGACAGAGTGGTGGTTGTGGAAGATGGCTTGGGCCAGTCCAAGACACATGAAGAGATAGTGCTTTCCCCAAATCATTGACATCGAGGTTAAAAAGAAAGAACAGGGCTGCTGTCTTTCTATGGGGCAGAACGAACCTTCACAAATGAGAATTTCCATGGCCCAAGCAGGTTGTCTTTGCAGAGTGCAATTTCACGTAGCATAAAAAGAAATGACTCCTTGCTAGGTCTCCCTCTACTAAAGGCCATTTGGGAGAACTTGGAAAGCTTAACGATGCCCTGAAAGGTTACAGAGGGAGAAAAGTATTGGCATCAGCAAGTGTTAGGACAGGCCTTGCCAGGGACGCTTCAGAAGGTGCTTGTCTGTCTCCAGCAGAAATTTCCTCCCGACACAAGCCCGGCCTCCATGGTGGAGACCCAGATAATCTGTCTGTTGCCGGGAGATTTTAAAGCTTGGCCTGTGCCTTTGGGCTGTGAGCCGGTAGAAATGTTTAGTTTTGATCTTGGCCTCGTGCAAATGAGGGGCCCTCTGGGGCCTCTGGTTGCTGTTCCTTATTTGTTTGGCATCTGGATGGGAGTAAGTCAGCCGATAGAACGGGCTACCTACTGGTGCCTAATGTGTGCTTAGGCTCACTGCGGCTCACCTGGCCAGGGTTACCGGGTCTCAGAAGGGGCCTCACGCTGGGAAGGAGTGAGGATGGCCCCACCAGCAGAGATGCAAGAAGGGGTTTAGAGGTGGAGACTCTCAGTTCATCCGACCTGGAAGACGAGTATGTGGCGAGCAGGAGATGGGAGGAGAGGAAGTGTTTCCCGTCTCTTCATTCAAAGGAGGCCAGGACCCAGAATGTGCTCTGAAGTTCCCCTCACACTGAGAGATGCCTCCTCACTGGCCAGAAGTGACAAATGTGGCAACAGAGCCATAAATATCCCGAGTCGGGAGAAGATGGACAGGGAGAAGTCATTAGCAGTGACAAAGGGTCCCCATAATTGAGCATCTCTCGTCTAATAACGATTGCAAAGGTTAAGGCCGGAGATGAGTCAGAGGAGAGGCACATGGGGTGGAGGCGGGGCGATGCCGGGCACTGTTTCATCCAGGAGAATTCTGCCACTCCTGCTCCTTTAGCATCTTCAGGTTGGAGCCCTGCAGAAGAATATCTGCGCCGTGCAAATCAAGCTAGTCACTGAGATTTCCCAACTGCCTACAGCTCTGCATTTCAGAATCGAGAGTGACAATTAGGAAAATCCTAACATTTTCCAGAGAAAGAGTCTCAGTTAACCATCTTTATTACTGTGCAGCACTTCTTTTTTTTTTTTTTTACTATACTTTCCTTGGCAAACAATAGCAAATAATTTCACTATGGCCAGCAGCACTGTGCAGGTTCCAGTTCCTCTTCCTTCTTGAACTTAGCTTGTCATAAAAATAAGAAAGAGAAGGAAACCTTCTGTTCATCACTGGATTAGAAATCTCCCCGCCATCTCCTTGGGCAAAAAAAAAAGACGGAAATTAAGATAACTTGAGGTGATGCTTAAGGTACCGAAACATGAAAGTATCAACCGGTATGTTTTTGAAAATTGAAAATAAAATTATGGAGAAAATGCTTTATTTGATTCTCTGTTTATGGGAAATTCATTTTATTTGATTTTTATTTGTAATATCAACTACGGAGCAGAGCGCAGTTACCAAGGTGTTCCCCCCGCCCCCGGTTCCATTCTTCTAAATTATTAATGCCGTGCTGTTGATATATTGGCAGCCTTGTACATACATTCTATGAAAATGAGTTTTACAGTAGGTTGGGATTTATAACAAAGCTTGACACATGCAGCTAATTCACCTACACAGTCCTGTCAGTTTTAGGTTCATAAATAATTGATACCCAGGGCTTGAAGTTCAGCTACTGTTAGTACTTCAGCTGTTAAATTTCAGCAGCATAATGGATGAATATTTGTTTATAATTTCTGTCCATGGTCCCGACGTCAGCTCCCTCGCTTCATTTGCATAGGTAGATTGAGAGGGTGCAAGGTAATGAGTGCGTGAAGATGACGAATTGTTTGCCGGCATGCCGGTGCGGTTCTGTAAATGTTTGATTAGTTCTGAATGGATTACCGTTAGATTATCTGGTTCAGAGGTTAACATGAGAAGTTCTTTGCTCCCAGAGCTTTGGAGATCCCTTGCTGACAGATTTTAAAATTCAGACCACGAGATCGGAGCTGCGCAAAAGCATCGGGGTGTTCTCGGCAACAGATGTTTCGTAATTAAGCATACAGTTTCCCTGTTTTGGAGAGCTGGAGGAATTTCAAATTGGCATGACTTGTTCGCTTGGAGGAAACTCGAGTTCTAAAGGAAATATTCTTACTCCCTCGCCCCCCAACCCTCATCCCCACCTGAGGTCCTAGTTGCTCTGCTTCCCAAGAACAGGAATTAGATGGATGAAGTGTACAGAGATATCTGAGAAGGAGGGATGGGTCCCGTGCCAGGGGAGGGCAGCTTCTTATGACCTGCTTACTTTGGAAACCGTGAACTTGATCTGCAAATCACTGCGAAAGAAGCTGGAGACCGGCAGGTCACAATGCCCAGTCATCTCATTTGTCCCCCCAGAAGTTAATGTGGTCCGGAGGCCTTGGGTGGGAGGTGGCTTTAGGGATCCCAAATAAACACCACCTATGCAGAGCCTTTTTGCCAATGTGGGCTGGCAGGATGACGTAAGACAGCAGAAGTCTGAGGAGGTATCAGCAGTCTCACACCCACCACCTCAAAAGTGTGTGTGTGTGTGTGTGTGTGTGTGTGTGTGTGTGTGTTAGAAGAGCTGAATGAGAGCTGTGGATCTGGTCTTGTGATCCTGGCCCACGAGCTTCCAGGAGGATGGGCCTGGAGCCTCCCGCCAGGTCTAACGCAGCCCAGCGCAGATGGACCCTTTTGTCAACTTGCACCCTCGTCCTATGCGGAGGCTGTGGAAGCTGCCTCCGCCCCCGCCCCCGGCCCAGCCTTCTCCCGCCGACCACGCCCCCCCTCCAAACTTACGCCCCCTCCGTCCTCCTCTTCTCTGCCCCGCACCCCGCGCGGCAGCTCAGGAAATGGAGGCAACGGGACCTTAATGAAAAGATTTAGTGCTTGCAGCTAAACAGAACTGAGTTCCAGCGCTCTCTTCAACTATATTTTTCCAGCCCCGCATCCAGTTCCTCAGCTTGTCTGGCAATCATGTTGGTGATTATATGGGTAATGAAACACGTGCTCTTTTTGTCTGAGCCGCTGATTAATCTGCCTTCTCTTTAGCCTTGATTTATGGCGCTCAACTCTGGAGGTGAATGCTGGCCCATCAGTTCCGTAGCTTATTACAGACGCAGGGGCTGCTAAATGCCTCGGAGGCTTGAATTGTTTCTTGACAGCCAGGCTTCTTGCTACATTCCCTCCAATCTGTTTTGGTTCCTGGTGTGACCTTTCATACAGTAAAATACATTAGTTGAATAGCACCGTCTCATTAAAAGAGTGAATTAACCGAAGAGTCTTTTTAACTAAATGACAGCAAAGGACTGAGTGCTAATAGCCAGGAGCAGTTGGAAACTTAACTCATGAATCAGCCCTGTTAATACTGCCTCATGCCTGAAGCACTGAGGGTACCACGCTCTCTGCCGGCTCTCGTAAGAAGAAAAGCTCATTACTTTCCTCCTGATGGGAGAGAAAGAGTGAACGAGCAATAATAAAGCTTGAATTTTTCAATACTGTTAAAAATGGGGCTGACAGATTGCCGACAGTCGGGACAACGGGCCCAGGCACGGCGTCCGGAGTCGCTGAATTAGCAATACCATCCATATATCATACGATCTAATTAAATCAACCCGGAGAATGAAATTAGTTTTCTGTGAGTGAAATGGCCTCTGAAAGAGCTCTATTAAATGAACTGGAGAGCATTAATTAAATAATTCACAGTGAGGGATTTTGCATTTATACAAAACTTGTGGGCTTAATTGTCCATGCTGTATTACAGATCTGGCCTTATGTTAACAATGTGTCGAAAGCACACTTATTGGAGCACATCAGGAACAGTTTAACACAAACGCAGCTTGGAAAGTTTTATGGGTTGGGCCAAGGAACCCAAGGAAAGGCATCCGGGATCACCAAGGCCTCCTAAGTTGCCCGGCAAGGTTTTTTTTCCCGCTCGGGCAAGTTCGTTTCTTCAGACTTTGGAGGGGTTCTATCATGTTCTTATCAGATCAGCTCTTAGTTGTTTGGGCTGGTATTCTCTTGGGGTGTCAGAGGGCTCCTCCTGAGTTAACCTCTGGGGTCTTGGTTAACTTGGAAGCTATCTGGCAGATTTTGCTCTCTGCAGATGCTCATCTGGGTGAATCCATTTCCTTCCCTCCCCTCCGAACGTATTAGCCAGTTTTATGGACTCACTCGTGTAAACCCAAGCATACTGCATGCACTGAAGGAAAACGTGAATTTAGATACAATATGTTAGAGAAATCAGACACCAGCTTTCTTAGAATTGTGGATCTCAGCGTTGAAAGAAACTGTAGAAGTAATTTAGTTCAAACCTGCCTCCTCCCACGCAATGTCTGAATTTCCTCTAGAGTGTTCCTGCTCAAACACTCACAGGGCTGTGGCCCCAGGGAGCTGAGTCTTGGTCCAGGGAGCCCACTCAGTCTTCGGCAGCTTTCACCGGGTGCAGTCGTGGCAGTGTGGCGCCGTGGTGGGGAGCCCGGTCTCTGGAGCAGGTTCCGAGGTTCGAATCCAGCTTCCCCACTATCTAGCTGTGCAAACTGGCCCGGCGAGTGAGCCCCTCTGTTGCCCCGTTGCTCATCTACTGAAACGAGGATGATGGGTATTGTTAGGAGGATTAACTGAGCTGATCTGTGGCAGCGCTTAGAACAGTGTCTGCTGCACACAGAGGTTAGAGAGCGTTCTTCTGCTGTTATTCAGCTTCTCCTTTCAGCCTCTTATTTCAGTAGTTTTGGATCAATAATAGCTTGATTTTTAAAAATAGAACTGAAAAAATCATCCTGATCTTTACTGTCTCTTCTCATCGATTAGAGAATTTGGTGACTTGAAAAGTCCAAATGTTTTGCTTTTTTTGCTTTGCGTTTTTAAACATTTCCCTACTTTGGAGCCAGTTTTCTCCATGTACACATACATTTTCCTGGGTGTGTTGTAGGTGCGGGAAATTGTGGTCAACGAGACAGACAAAGTCTCTGAATCCAAGGAGCTTTCATTCTGCTTTTCTTTTGAACAGTACTCAGTGTGTTACACACTTTGAACATCCTTAAAGTGGTAAAAATTTAAATTAAAAATATGGGCTTCCCTGGTGGTGCAGTGGTTGAGAGTCCGCCTGGCGATGCAGGGGACACGGGTTCGTGCCCCGGTCCAGGAGGATCTTGCATGCCGCGGAGCGGCTGGGCCCGTGAGCCATGGCCGCTGAGCCTGCGCGTCCGGAGTCTGTGCTCTGCAGCGGGAGAGGCCACAGCAGTGAGAGGCCTGCGTACCGCAAAAAAAAAAAAAAAAAATTAAAAAAAATAAAAACAAAAGGAAAAGAAATTTTTGTAGAATGTCTGAATGGAAAAACCTAAAAGTGGATTCTAAACTATCAGAAATAATAAGATCACCTTGCAGACAAGTAAGCCATCCTTAGAATGCACTCCCTTTGATGTCCATGTGTTATATCTGGGTCTTTTTACTGTAAGACATCATGTTAACTCCCCAGTACAGGTGGTCTTGGGCTGTTTCAAATGAAGCAAAGCCACACTGATGCACAACCAGCAGCATCCTGGAAATACATGCATCAACAAAGCAACTTGGCGGTCTGTTTTTTTTTAATTGTAAATCATTTTATTTATTTATTTTAAAAAGGTCCAACTAGGTTTCCTGAGACTTCATCCTACTTATTTTGTCACGTGCGTCTATCAAGCTGCTTTAGAGCCACTTAAAAATAACCACAGCCTTGTATTTCATTAAAATAAAAGTTGAGATTTTCCACAGGCCAGGATCTTGATGACTAGATAGTTCGGTTATCAGGGGTTGCAAACATCACCACTTTGAGCTCTTGCCATGTTCAGAGGCCTTATGATTCGAAAGGAAGCAAAACAGAATCCTTATCCTCAGGCTAGCAGTCTTTCCCTTTTAAAGGAAACGTTTAGCAGCCTTGCTTAGCAGGGCAAAGAAAACAAACAACAAAAAAGAATAAATCAAAAGGAAATACAGAGAGAAGGAAAGAGGAGAGCTTGGTCAGGGTGGAAATTGGGAGTAGAGAGGAAGAGTATGAAAAGTTTAGAGCATCTGCAGAGCCTGCAAGAACAGAGAGCCTGTGAAGAAGCATCACTATGAGTAATAATATAGGTTCCCTTTAATGGTATGTGAGACATTCAAATAAAGATTGGAGTTACTTTTGGTTGTTGGATGTGACAGTGCTGAGATTGGACCCCTTGGACCCCTGACATTTAGTTGGGTTATAGAGCCATATACACGTTATATATAAGTTAGGTGGGAAGTCAGAGATATCTGTTGATTCACACATCCGTCGGGTAATCGCTGAACACTTACCACTCGCCTCAGTGTGGCCTTGGTGCTACAGGAGGTGCAAAGATTATTCAGGCAGCAGTGTTGCCACCAGGAGTTGTAAGCCTTACGCAGTAGGTGCTGAATAAATATTTGTGAAATAATGAATGAATGCCTGTTGAATAAGGAAACTGAAATACGTTTATGATGCATTCTAGTAAGGGAATAATAATCATATCAGTAACAATGACTAATGCCTGGTGAGCACTTATTCTTTGACGCGTGTGCCCTAAGTGGGGTGTAAAATGCTGTGGGAGTGCAGAGGAGAAAGATGACTTTTCCGTTTGGCAGGACAGTCAGAAAACTGCCTTCAGACATCAGGGAGACATGTCGGACAGATGAGGAAGGGAGAGGCTCAAAGGAAAGAAAGGGAGAGGCTCAAACAAGGCCATCTATACCGGGCGCCTCCAGTGAACCTGTGACTGGTCACAGGGCCCGAGGCAAGAAGGGCAGGGTCAGCTGTCATCTGTGTGCTGAGGAAGTGGGGGACAGGACTGGAGTGGTCAGAGAAGGGTGTGCAGGATTCAGACAGGTGAAAAGGGAGGCTGGTGGCTTCCATGGGCAGAGGCCCGTAGGATGGAGAGCAAGGAGGCCAGAATGACCAGAGCAGAGATTCTTGCATGTTCATGGTGGGAGGGTCAGGAGACGGCAGGGTGGAGGGAAAACCCAATGACACAGTGTGAGGGCCTGGACCACTGGGCGAAGGTGGGTATCACTGCTGGGTGATAGGAGGCCTCCTCTGCCATTACCCAGGTGAGATGCTGGGAGGAAGTCTTTGAGTTAAAGTGCTGTTGTGATCGTGCCCGAGAGGGACCGGAGGTGCAAGGCTGGTCAGGGGTGGTCTCAGGTAACCAGGAGAGAGACAAAAATACACCAGGTACCAGTGACTTGGAGACAGTGTTGACTGTCAAATGCCACCCCTGACCTTTCCGACGGACGTTGCAGGAGATGAGGCAGGGTCTCCAAAACAACGGCGCTCAGGTGCGGTCTTGAGCTTCAGGGCTTCACCTGGTGGCCAGGACGGAAGGGTGGGAAGAAATGTTTTTCCCTTTCTTTCAGCATTGATTGTTCCTGTGAGTCATGGCCTTTGCTTTGTCTCTTTTCGTTGGAGGAAGAAGGAAGGGGTGTGCAGAGCTGGGCACTCAGGCCTCAACACCTCTGTGTGATGGTTCTGTCCTTGGAGGTCAGTTCAGACTAGCGGTCTGGGACCCCACCATGGCCAGGCTCTGCTCCAGGAGCAGGGATGGGGGGGTTACTGAAGAGTAGGCTTTTGTGATCTGGGCTTCGAAGGCCCCTCACCCCAGGGACAGGCATTCAGTGAGGGACCAGTTTCCCTCAGCCGGGAACCAGCAGAGCAGGGTCAGGATGCAACGGCCCATTTGACATCCTGGCTCTGAGATCTCCTAGCACAGGCTTGGGTGGTAATCGTGGTTTTCTCTGTGGGGTGCGTGACCGGGAGGTAAGCGGGCTGCCACGGGGGGTGAGCAGGGCAGACAGGAGCACGCCTAGCGTGCATGGACCCCTCACAGCACCCAAGCCTGGAACTCTCCCTGTCCCGTTGTCACACTCAACACAGAATGGACACACTGCTGACCGGTCAGACAAGAGAGCCTGAGGGGGCCCAGTGTCCAGACCATAGTAAGGGAACATCTCATTGCAGGGAGAAAGGGGGGTCCCCAATCTGGGGGTGAATCCCTGCAATCTTGCAAGCCCTGGCCTGGGCCCGTCCCAGGAAACTGCCAGTCGCCCTTGAACCTTGGCCCGAGTTGTGTTCTCTTAAGAACGGCAGCGTCCACTTTGTCCAGATCCTCCCTCGGCCTGGGAGTACATTTGTATTTGCTTTTTTTGCAAGTTGAGCTCTTGTCATTCAACCTCCATCCCCACGTGAGGCTCTTCGGAGGGTAGGACTGTCAAGCTATTCCATCTTTTGCACCATGACCTTTAATATCAGCCGTATTTAGTTTATTCATCAAGGCCTGTCTCACGTGAGGGAATTCTTTCTGTAACCTTGACAATTGTGTTCAAGCTTCCCTCGGAAACATGTCATCTGTCTCCTTCTTAGGTGATCAGTAGAAATCCAGATGTTTTCATTTTTGCTGGAGTCAGGAAGAGGGGTATTTGTTTGGTTCTCTTTCAGGCTCTTTCCAAGAAGCCCAGGCTTGTCTTTGGTCATGAACACGGCCTGGCCAGACCCTGTGGCCGGACGGATATCTCTGGACACAGAAACACCCCAGCAGGAGGCCTCGGGGTCATGGTGGTAGAAACCGAGGGAACCTTGGGAAGGGGTATTACGAACTCCTCATTTTAAAGACATGGGCCCTGAGGCCCAGAGGGGCCTTGAAGGAATGGTTTGAACCAACTCAGCAGGTGGTTGGTGGGCCTGGGTTTGAACCTGTGTCTGTCATTCAAGGGCTCTACTGCTGCCTGCCTGGCCCTACGCTCAGCCTTGGGACCGAGGCCAGTGCTGTACACGCATCACCTTGGCTGTCTCAGCAACGCTGCAGATGAAGCCACATGTTCCTGGATTTCAGACCAACACACGGGGGCTCAGGGAAAATGAAATTGTTCACAAGTTTTTGTAGTGAAGATGTGGCCCCAGGATTTGGCCCCAGGCTTGTCTGGCTTCAGGGTCTGGCATTGGGGAGGGAAGTGGGGAGTCCATTGTAAGCCTGTTGCTCGGAAGACTTGGACCACTGTAGAGACCTTCAGTCTGACTGCCCCCCTGCTTTGTCTGGGTGACCCCATGTGGGTGCAGCCTCGCCTGAAGAGTGGACTCCTCCCAGAGTGGGGCGAAGGCCTCTGGCCCTCAGAGGGTCCCCCCTCTCCCCTCCTGGTGTGCCACCTTCCCACCTCCCTGGGGACAGAGGGCTGGCTTCTCTCCTTCCTCTCTCTGCCTGGGCTTTTTTAACCCGAAACTCTAGGGCACAGCCCACTCGGGTTGGCTAAACGGGGGCCAAGGAACTAAGACAATTTTTTCTCTCTTACAAAGCCTAGTTCTCAGGCACATTGCTCTGTTGCAAAGTTCTATTTTGAGTGTCAGAATTGAAATATAATCTTCTTTTGTAACAAATTCTCATCTTCCCTCAAGCAAACTGTTAGTGTAGGCCACCTAGAGAGAAGGACAGGTACTCAGGGGAAGTTAAAAGAGGAACTTACATTAATATGAATATGTTGCAAAAGCTTTACCCATTTATTAATTTACTGACTTAGATAACTCATGTTTGCTATTAAAAAATTACAAAATACCAATAAGTATACAGAAGACAATAAAAATTATTGTTACTCTACCAGCTAGAGTAGCAATAACTACTACTGTGTTCCATTCTGGTGTATTGCGTTCCGGCCTTTTCCTAAGCGCATTGTAAACAAGTATATGTTTCATACAAAATGAGATCGTGCTGTGCATACTGATTTATAGCTCACTTTTTGCATGGAACGATTTGGAACTTCAGGAATATCTTGCCCCCATAAGAAACCCAGTGCACTTCTCCACCACTCCTGATGGCTGCTGAGTGGTCCATATATATACTTTTTGTGTGTGTGTGTGCGATACGCGGGCCTCTCACCGTTGTAACCTCTCCCGTTGCGGAGCACAGGCTCCGGACGCGCAGGCTCAGTGGCCATGGCTCACGGGCCCAGCTGCTCTGCGGCATGTGGGATCTTCCCAGACCGGGGCAGGGACCCGCGTCCCCTGCATCGGCAGGCAGACTCTCAACCACTGCGCCACCAGGGAAGCCCCATATATATACTTTGATGTGCTATTGCTTAGTCAACCAATCCTTTATTTTCAGACCTACCACATACCTGAATGTTGTCATAGCTACAGTGCAGATATTTGGCTGTTTGGAGAAACCACAATTGCTGTCTCCTCCAGCCTGTGTGGTTGAATGCCTCTGCTGTACGTGGCTAGAACACTGGGATGAACATCAGGATATTCGAAATAGTCATGTGATGTTAAGTGGACAGAAAGAGCACCTGTGAAATATAGGCTTAATTTTCCTTTTCACCCAGACATTCGCTTCTAGATATCTGGTATTCTACAGAAAGAATTCCAGAGATCCCCCCCTGTCTCTTTTTCCAGAATTTCTGGAAATTCTGGGTGCATCTTTTTATCTTATCCCACAGTGTTTTCTGTTGTTTACGATTTCTTCTTGTAGATGAGACTTTTAAATTAAGACTTTTTCTCAACTTTTTATTTTGAAAATCTTTAATAGACAGGAAAGTTGAACATACGACACAATGAACACGTGTGTAGCCCTTATTTAGATCAAACCTTGTTTCAGTTATCTATTGCTGAAAAACAAACCCTGGCAAATGTAATGGCTGAAGTTGATTATTTCTCATGGTTCTGTGGGTTGCTGAGGGATCGTTGTGCTTCCTATGGTATTGGCTGGAGCACCACGATGGCTGGAATGTCCAAAATGGCCTTACTAACACGGCGAGGAGTTCAGAGCTGTTGGCCGTGTGCCTTGGTTCTCTCTGTGTTGCTCTTTGGGCTTCCTTGCAGCATGGTGGCTGGGTTCCAGGAAGAAACAGACCCAGAAACAAAGGAGAAGCCACAAAGACATTTCATGACTTAACCTTGGAAGTCACACAGCATCACCTGCCACTTTTTATTCACAAGGCTTGTCCAGACCCAAGGGGAGTGGAAACAGACTCCATCTCCTGACAGGGGTAAGTCACATGTTACATGATCGTGTAGGAGCTGAGATATTGTGGCAGCCATCTTTGGAAATGTAATCCACCACAGCCTGCCTCAGGCCACAGACATTCACATCCATCCCTCATGTAACAAACCCACCCACTTCCTCCCCCCAGAGTCTCCTCCTATCACATCATCTGACTCAGGCTCCAGGTCCAGGATCTTGTCATCATCAAAGTCAGCTGATGAGCCTCCTGGATGTAGCTCTTTCAGAGACCCCTGAACTAAAAGAGACCCAACAGGCTCTGGGGAGACAGGGAGAAGACAGCTACAACAGACTGTCCTGCTCAGAGAAGGCGGGGCAGGTCGCCCTGCGATTGCTCTTGTCCTGTTGATCCAGCAGACAAACAGAAGTGAATAAGAAGAGCCATCTTTGGGTCAAGGGCACCGACCTAATAGACTTGTTTGTGCCGGCATGAATTTAATGTGCGAAGGTCAACTTCACGTTTACTGTGATTATGCATGCTGAAGTGGTCTTCATTTATATCATCGGTGACTTCGGGTTGCTAAGTCCAAAGCACAATTCCCAATCTTGACCTTGTTTGAACTCAGTGATACTCAAGGCTGATGATGCCCATAGTTGATGGGTCAACAGCCACCTTTCTCTACAAAAATGATGCATTAGGAAAAAACTCTAGCCATGTGTCTATGCAGCAAGAATGAACAGTTAACAATTTCCCAAGGTTTTCAGGGTCTGAGGAGTGTCTCAGCATATCCAGGGTAAGAAGTTCACCATGGTGCGTCAATCATTTAGTATGACGGATTCTGGTGGTTTCTGTTCACAGTGTGGATTTCCTTCATGAAATGGAACTTGAATGCTGGGGGTGGCCTGAATCATCCGGCACAGTCTTCTCATTCTGAAGAGGAGGGAGTGTGAAGCTCCAGGAAGGGCAGTAACTTGGTGGAGGTCCCATGGTGGCAGAGCTAGGATGCTCTTGTACAATGACATGGCCTTGGATAAACGCTCACTCTCCATCCACACCCACTCACGGGGTGTCTGCTGAGTGCTAGCTGCTGTGCCAGGCGTGAGGACCACGGAGGGAAACACATGCTCTCTGCTGTGAAGATGCTGAGTCCCAGTCAGTTACACTCGCAAAGAACAATGGCTTTGGTCCAAACCATGTGGGTACCAAGCCTCTTGGAAGTTTTCCCTTAAGGGAACCAATGTCAATGGCATCGCTTTCAAGGTCTCGTGGGCTCCTGATACTAGACAGCTGGCACAACCCCACCACTGTTAGCAGGGGTAGAGTGGGCGGGGGACATGTTGACCACAGCCTCTGTAAAGTGAATTAGGGGCAATTGCCGAGTGGGCCAACATCTGCTTCAGCATCTGCAGAAAGCTGAAAAAAAAAATCGATACGTGTAAAATTAGGCTGTCGTGTGAACCCAGCGCCACAAGTAATTGCAATCTGAGTTCAGGCTGCTGTGAGTGTCCTGAACAGTCCAGAAAACAGGGACCTTCCCCCACATGAGTGTCCGTATCCTAAGCTCCCTCTCCCAACGATAGTTTCTGGCTTATGAAATGATACTGCGGGCAAACCCTAGAGAATCGAATTTCTTTTTATCGTTCTCTCTTTCTTAGCACACCATTTGTGTGCTGCTATTTCAGAGAAAAGGAGCATGTAATAATTGTGTTTTAGAAACTGGAGCAAGAAGCTAGCAGATGCAAGTTGAGTGAATATTGAGTTTTAAACTTGTCTTGCTGTGATTTGTGGCTGTGTCATGGCCAATATTTTTCAATGTCACCGCCTTAGCCAGTGCTGTCACTAAGGCAGGCGGCTGGGGAATAGAGGGCCGAACACTATGATCTCAGTATTAATGGGAGCTGTTGAAAGTGGCAAAGGTGATAAAGTATTGTTTAGTTATTGGTGCCATACTTTGGCTGCGGGACATTGTTATAAACCGCAGTCTGTTTTTGTCAGATTTCAATCATGGCTTCAATAACACGTTTAGAAACTTGGAGTCTAGGAGCCCACAGAAGAATGATTTTATGTTCATCTTAAACTAAAGGAGTTTAGATTGCAATCTGAAGAAATAGGGCTTAAAGTTTGGATTTTACTTACTTTATTATTTTTTCCTCCAAACTATTTGGCTCTGTGACACCCGTGCCTGATTTGCAGACGGTCGGATGGGTTGGACGTGGCTTAAAGCAGTCGGGATATTGATACCATCTCTTCCTTCACACCTGTGATAAAGGTTCCTGCAGGTTGTGCAAAAGCGGACTTTGTTCAACGGGCAGAGCCACAAATCACCCTTATTCCCACCTCCCTGGACCAGTCCAGGAAGAGGGAGTTATGCAAAGTGCATAATACTTTAAAAAATAATATCCTGTTTTGCAAAATTACATTTCGTTCAGGAAATAACAGTATTCCTCAGCTTGGCTGTGACCCTGGGGAGAAGGCGAATGAATGCTTTAGTGGAAGAGGCTGCCTCTGTCATTAACAGAGCCTGGGTTTAAACTTATAATTAAAATAACCTTTAAAATTCAATTTTTATAGATGGAGGAGATAACTTGATTTGAAACCCTTCAATGCACACATTTTACGTAGCATTCACCCAAATCCAGCGGCACCATGGAAAAATGGGAACATAAAACTGGGTGATGAGAGTTTATATAGCTTTTAAATGTCAAGCTGTCAGGTTTTGTGCAGGTAGAAATATTGTAATTGGACGAGAGTAAAGAAAAAGAGTTTGTATTAGCGTTGAGGGTTTTTGAGTGAATTCAGGCCAAGCAGAATACAATGGAAACCCCTTTAAAAGAAAGATGACAGAAAATCCCGAGGTCTGAGCATAGGCTGACCTCCCTTTCAGAGGCGATCTGCTTGATAAAGCAGACACAACCCCAATAAAATACTAACAATAGAAAAAAGTAAATAGAAATCATATTAAGCAGTGGCGATATTGCCTGAATTGAAACAAAATTAGCTATAATAGCCTTGCTGGGTTTTAATATGGTCCAATCACATCACAATATGAAGCATATCACGGTGTTTCTAAATAATGTTTATCGTCCTGAAATCTCCCTGCCTAGTAGACAACTTGCATTATTGGAGGTTTGTGGATTTTTTTTTTTAAGAACTCATAAATATTTAATGTCCAGGATCAAGAATGGGGTGGGGGGAGGGGACTGTGTCTCTAGGAACAGTGATGTTTCCCTGTGTGACAGAGGCTCCGACATTGTCTAGGGACGGGTCTTGGCCGTGGTGGTGAAGCGTTGGGACAAGGTTGTGTATGTCCCACGGGGGACCTGGAACCAAGAGCTAGCGAGCCTCCTGGTGCCAGGGCCTTGGAGATGAGCCCAGATGGCAGGGCAGTCTGGTACAGGTGCACCAACACCTGCCTGCCGAGCCCTGGCAGGACTAGCCTCAAGCGATCTTTTCCCATGTACTTCTGGGAGCAAATGCGCCACAGAGAAAAATTAAAGGCAAAATGGGGTCATGTTGGCCATATCAGAATGTTATTCTGAATCCTGGAAGCTGATGGAAAAATTTGGCCAAAGACAAATCACATTGACACTCAAACGAGCCATTGGTCAACCAACCAGTGTCCGTTTATTGAGGGTGTTTAACAAGCCAGCTACCATAATCCTCAAAGGGTGTTGCCTGTAAGATTCTTTAGGGAGTATTTTCAACGTTTTGTTAGGTTTCAGAAACGCACATTTTCTTTAGGATTGATGCTGCATGCATTTCATAGGAGTTTTGGAATCTAGTCTTTTCCAGACTTTTAGGTTCTACCTGAAGTGGGGAAGAGAGGTGAAGAAGAGAAGACAGGTAGCCTGGTGTGCTGTTTTCTCAAAATTCCTGCAATCAGTTAAAAAATATGAATCTTCGTGACTCTCCAGTCTGCAGTATTCATTCATTCATTCATTCACTCATTTTCTCCACAAACACTCATTGAGAACCTACAACATACCAGGCACTGTTCTAGGCTCTGGAGATAGAGCAGTGACTAACTCAGCAGGTTTTCTGTCCTCCTAGAGGTTATGGGTCAGTGGGTATTGAAATCCGGGCCCCCTTCAGGGACAGGTGAGAAGCAAAACACCTTTTTGGATAGAGCGACTGATGCTTTGGGAGCAGAAGCCTCTTGACTTACAAAGGATTCATGAAGATTTTTCACTCCTCACGCAGGTGTCCCTTGCCAGGCCTCAGCGGCCTTTCAGGGGAGGAGAGCAGAACTAGGCGGGGGCAGCTCTCTCCTGGGGGTCAGCATGGTGTCCACCCTGCCATCTGCCCCGGGAGGGGGCCTGTGGGCGTAGCACTGCTTTCCTGGCCTGCAGAACAACAGGAAAGCCTCAGGAGAGTAACGAGGAGGGAAGTGCTGTTTGCCCAGGGCCGGGTTGCCAGCTGAGACAGCACAACTGCCCACTGCGTCCCTGGTCCCATGACCCTTGAGAAGCCAGCTGTGGTTGTCATGACAGCAGCCAACCCCAGAGTTCCCTGCTGCCTGGGGTCTGGCTCCTCTTGGGTTTCCCCACCTGCCCTGTTTGCCGGGCATTGGAAGTCCAGCCACGTGCGCTACGTGCTCACCTGACCAGGGAGCGAGCGGCCCAGGACCTGAGACAGTGTCACCTCATCTGCAACTGTTCGAATTTGGTTTTCCTTCCTGAGGCCGAGCCTGGAAGATGGTGCAGCCATGACAAGAAGAGTGGGGACTCGGGGAGCGATACTATCTAGACAGGCACGGGTACCACCTGCACAGCCGCAGGACTTGCAGTGGTAGGAGCCGCTCAGTGCTGCCCTGCCCTTGGGGCCGTGCCGGGGACTCATCCAGCCCTGTGACCCCCGGGAGGATGGACACTGCAGGCAGCCTGTCCTGAGTTTGAATGCTGCACCTGCCTCTTACTCACTAAGTGACCTTGGCAAACCACTTAGTCTTTCTGAGCCTCAGTGTTTTCATCTGTAAAAGGGGTGTGATCCTAATCAGGAGGCTGTGTGAAGTTCATTTTCACCTGCAGGCAAAGGGCTGGGATCAGGGCCAGGCTCCCAGATGTTGGCCAGCTGAGGCTGTCCTGGGTTGGGTGGTGAAGCTCTTTTTCCTCTCTGTTAGGCTCAGCTTTGCCACCAGGGTCCAAAGTACAGCATCCTTGGTCACCGTTGTCTTACCAAATTTAAATGGAAATGGCATAACCTGTTTTCAAGCACACCTCCTGCAATAACCCTTCTTGGAATGGGTAACCTTTCAGAGGTACCTCCCACTGTAGCCCTGATACGGGCTGGACCCTGGCATTGGGAAGGGAGACCTCTGCTAGGATTCCCTCAGGGAAGGTAAACAAACATGATTCTGTCCCTCAGAAGGATCACCGCGTGTGGGAAACCAGAGTGGTTTGCAGAGCCCTCATGGTGAGCGGAAGCAAGGGCAGTGTGGAGGCCCCGAGCGGGCACAGGCGCTGGGTCAGGGGCAGGTGCAGCCCTGATACCCTGAATGCCAGGGGCACGGGGTGATGCCTGTGAGGCAGGCCTGGGCTGGGAGAGGCCTGGGCCGAGGGGAGGGGGGTCCTGGAAAGTTCTGCTTGGCTGGAGGTCAATGATTTTGCTGCTGGGTCTCTCAGCAGAGGGCCTGGGTTCAGGAAGGAGAGAGAGACGAAACCGAGGGGTGGGGCGGCGGGGGGGGGCGGAGCTCAGAGGGAGAAAGAGATGCTCCCCTGGAATCGTGTGTGTGTGTGTGTGTGTGTGTGTGTGTGTGTGTGCACTTAGCACTGGTTTTCTGGAGACAGAGTCCCCAGCTCTCACCGGATTCTCACATGAAGTGCAAGTTCCTGCTCCAGATGCTGCTTCCTCTATGACCAGTGTCTTAAAGGGACTGGAAATTTCCCTTCAGATGCTTCCAAGTTCACCTCACGAGACAGACACAATTTCAGCAAGGCTACCCGGCTTCTCAACACTTCCCATGACGACTAAGGTCGAGGACTAGGGAAATAGAAAATAGGAATTTTGCATCAGGTGATGGTAGAGACACCAGAAAGAATGGCTGTGGGGGTCAGGGTGGGAGGTGGCCCCAGAGGAGAGCTAAGGCCGCGGCTGCATGTGCGCGCGCGCGTGTGTGTGTGTGTGTGTGTGTGTGTGTGTACGTGTGGATTCAGGGTGGAGGGGGCCTGGGCGGGAGAAAGGGGAGATGCCGCCCAGCCCAGCTCAGCTGAGTGGGCACCTGCCGTGCCCGGCTGTCCTGCCCTTCTTTCTCCCCGCGGCCCCAGAGGAGGTGCCGGTGCCCCAGCAGGGAGGCCGTGCTCTGCAGAGACCACTATCCTCCGGGAGAAGTAGAGGCCCTTCCCATCTCTCAGATTCAAGCACTCCTGACTCCTGAGGCCACAGTCCCCCTGAGGCCTCAAGGGGCGAGCAAGGCCCTCACAGCCAGTTCATGCAGGAGGCTGGGGCACCCAAAGAAGCTGGGCTCGGTGGTCTCCTGCCACGTCAGCTCATTTTTGGCATGAGCTCGAGCAGTGTGTGAGACTCCGTTTTCCTATCTTTAAAGTGGGTCTGAGAAGAATTCCTCTACAACCCTCATGGTTACTGTGAGGATTAAGAAAATATATATGTTTTTATATGTGTATAAATAGGTCACAAACTGTAGAGTCCTACAGATGCTGGTGTTTCGTTCAATGAGTCAGTTAATGATAATTCAGTTACTGAGGGAGGGGATCGCCAGGGTCATGCGTCCTCAGGATCCAGCAACAGATGGGTGAAGAGCCATCAGTGGTGAACAGAGGACCATGGACACCTTTGCTGTGTGTGAATCTGTTGCCTCACTCTAGTCCTTCCTTCCTGCTCCGCTGCCTGGTTCAGAAGCCCGTACCCTGAGCCCTAAGGAAAGTCATTCCATGCTGAGCCTGTGACTGCAGATCTGGGATCCTGAACTCTTTCTAGGAAAAGTCCTCAGAAATGCCAGCTGGGACTGAAGCCTTGGGAGCCCCCTGTGCCCGTGTTTCTAGCTCTCGGGCCTGAGCACTTGTTCAAAGAGAGTCTCACGGAGAAGGGGGCAGGATGCCCGCTGAGAACTACTGGGAAGCAGGCCCTGAGCAGCCTGCCTCTTCTGATTCATCCCTGCCTGGCTCTGCAGGAGGGGAGAGCACCAAGCTGGTTTCACCGAGAGGAGAGCTTAGAGGGGAACTTGACTTGCTCAAGGTCTTGGAGCTGCTAAGGGGCAGCACCAGGCTGTGAAGCCCATTTCTGCCTCTGGAGTCCGTGCCTTTCCCTCTTTACAACCCGCTCTCCAACCCCGTCTTCTCTCTCCCCATCTCCCAGCCCAGCCCAGCCCAGTCCCTGGGACTGAATTTACCTCAGGGATGGCTTTAATCTCTGCCGACACTGATCCCTTGATCACAGTGTTAAGGAGGATGCTGAGGCTGCGTCTGGGTTCCATGGTAGAGTGCAGTGATTGATTAGCAATGCCTGCTCTGTACCTGGGGAGGAAGAGGTGCCTCGTATCATCACCCCCTCCCTTCGTCATGGGTCACCAACATCCGAGGTGCTGTTCGGGTGCTGTGGTGGCCCCAAAGGGACAGGCTAGTAATCACTTAGGGATGCTCGGCTGTGTGCCCTGCATCCTCCGGTGTGGATGGAGCAGTGACAGCCCAGATGTCTCCTGCAGCCATGAGAGGCAGCCAGGGCATCCCTTGAGAGCTGGGGACCCGACCAGGAGCATCAGTTACTCTGCATCCTTCCTCAGCCAAATTGTCAAGACGCCTCCATTTGCCCTTTGGTCCCTCTGTGATCTCAAATGCCCCTGGAGGGGTGCTGGTGGCAGAGAGCCCCATGGCCAGAGCCTTCTTCCCGGGCATGGTAAGCTGTAGTGCTGAGAAGGAGCCAGGGACCTGGGACAAGGGCCTGGCAGTGAGGACACTTGTGGAGGAGGTTGTCTCAGGAGGGGGGACAGGTGAGCCTCCCTGACCTCACAGCTCCCTGAACACAGGCCACCTCGGTAAGGTTGCTAGGAAAAGACAGGCTACCAGTGACGTTTGCATTTCAGTTAAACAGCAAATACTTGTGCAGTGCCAGTCGGTCCCAAAGCATTTTATTTGCTAAATCTGGCAACTCTAAACCCTTGTTGAATATACCCCAGGCTCCAAAGCAAGAAGGGTCAAGGGCCTCAGCCTCTTGCCCTTCATGGAAACTGAGGAAGACTCAATAAGGTGAGGGAGGGCGAGGCTTTCCAATTCTCTGATGAGAGACACTGGCAATTACAGGTGTGGGCTCGATAGCTTAACTGCCCGGGTTCGAACACTGTCTCTGGCACTTGCTATCCGGGAGACCTTGGGAGAGTTCCTTAATGTTTCGAGCCTCAGCTTCTCCACCTGTACAATGGGTATGACGGGATAGCTCCTGCCTCATAGGGCTGTAGTGAGCTTATTCATGAAGACAGTGTACCTGGGTCATACACGGTGATGGTGACGGTGACCATCCAGGTGGGCCATTAATGTTATGTAATTTTTGAATAGGTGTGAGGAGGGGGTCCAGGTCCTGGCTTTTGGTCCAAGCTCTGTCATGAACTTGCAGGGTTTCCTTGGGTTGGTCTCACTTCCCGTACCTGGACCAAGTGAGCTGAACTCCATCAGTCAATTACTAACTTAAATGAAGCAGTTTTCTGAGCAGTAGAACCGCTGATTGCTTCAAGTGGGAGTTAAAGAAGCCAGTATAAAGACTAAACAAGCAGCTGCTAGGGTGAGGGGTGCGTGTGTGTGTTGGGAAGCGTGCCCAGAGCCGCCACCCTCGGCTCTCCTTCCCCAGCTGGGATGTCTGGAGGAAGCCTGAGCCCCTGGACGACAGCTCGATTCCCTGTGGCTCTGACAACACTCATTCTGGGCATGTGCCCGTCCCTGGAGAGCCTACTGTGTCGGACACAGGTGAATGGCAGAGGACGGTCCCTGTCCCAGGGGCCGCACTGGGCGTGGGGGGCTTGGAGACTGACGTGCAAAATGCTCCGCCCCCTGACGTGGTCCGACTCCAGCCGCCCACGCCCAGGGCCCGAGAGCCTGGTGTCCATTCTGCCAGGATGGGGAAGTGCGCGGCGACCTCCCGGGGCCAGGCCAGAGCACCCAGGGCTGCTGGGTGCAGAGAGGGGGCAGCAGTCAGGCCCGGCTGGGTGGCCCCTGCGCTTTCCACCACCTGAGGCCAGCCCAGGGGAGGCGGGGCGCACCGGGGGCCTTCCCTCTCTAACTGGGGAGCAGCTCATCCATTTGTCTGAGAGAGAGACGCGGGGCTTTTTTCTCTTTCTTGCTGGGGGTGGGAGCTGCCGTCCAGGTTCTTATTTCTTTTTTTTATTTTTATTTTTTTTTGAGGTATGCGGGCCTCTCACTGCTGTGGCCTCTCCCGTTGCGGAGCACAGGCTCCGGACGCGCAGGCCCAGCGGCCATGGCTCACGGGCCCAGCCGCTCCGCGGCATGTGGGATCCTCCCGGACCGGGGCACGAACCCGTGTCCCCTGCATCGGCAGGCGGACTCTCAACCACTGCGCCACCAGGGAAGCCCCAGGTTCTTATTTCTTGAATCCTTCCTCCAATCCGATTCCCAGACAGGCAAGTCCACCTTCAGGCCCCCATTTTGTGGATGGGAGGCTAAGGTCTGGAGGGGGCCCTTGCTCAGGCCACCCACAGAGTCGGGAGGGCAGCATCAGAACCTCAGCACCCCTGTTCTCGGCGATGTGGGCACTGAGGCGTCACGTGGACAGTCCCAGGGCTGGGTTGGTGGGAAGCTCTTTATCCATCAGATCAGGTGGCTTCACCTCCTACTTCAGACGGGGGAAGTGGGGCTCATTCCCTGGGCCAGAGCTGGCCGAGGCCTCGTCCACCTCGTCAGATCAAGTCTGTTGACACCCCTTCAGTCACCATCTGCCTCTTAGGGAAAGAACAATGTTTTCTTCTGCCTCCTTTCCTGTCTGCAAGTGGGCCCTTGTTAAAAGGCCTGAATAGTTAAAACACTTACCCTCTCTCCTAACGACTTCACGCTTTTCCTTTTTTTATCCCTCCCTCAGTCCCCGTGTCAGGGATTCAGAAGTTTTCTGGGGTCAAGTCTGCTTTTCTCAGGGGATGAGCAAGGCTTGTGGCTTGTTAGGGAGACTCCTCGATCTTTGTGTAGGCCAGTGAACTCAAGAAAATGAGACCCTGCTAGTGACAGAGGCCCCTCCCTGGCTTTCTGGTTGACCCAGTGTATCGCTGGGGAAGGTGGTGAGGAGGCAAGTGGGCGGCCTGGCTCTCTGTTTGTTCCATCTCCATGGCTGCCGTTCTTTTGGTGCCAGGTGGAGACATGCCACGTCAGCCGTTCACTCACTCCTTTTCACACCTAATACTTAACAAACACCCATTCTGAGCCGATCACTTTGCTGGCTGGATAGGGGCATTAGTATAATTGGGCCTGCCCTCCAAGAAGCTCGGTCTAGGGAGAGACAGATGTGCGAACATCAGACAGTAATTTAAGTGAAAGGTGGTGGAAGCAGGACAGACTTGGCGCTGTGAGCACAGGGAGATGAGAGTTCAGACTCGGAAACATCCATGATGTCTTTGTCTTTCGTAAGCCAAAGGGAGGGAGATGATGGAGGGGGTGATGATGCCCCAACCTGGAACAAGTCAGTCATTTTAAAATTTCATTGCTGAACTTGACATAATTCAGGCCTGGTATCTGGCTAACGCATCAGTTCATGAGAACACAAAAAGACACTATCGAACAGACAATCGAATTTCATGTAAAATAAGCTTCGGCATGAAAACGGTTTCTGGTGTTTTACGTGTGTGACTCGGTGGGCAGATATACTTCTTGCTGCTGGAGCACGACTGATTTGTGTGAAGGCTCCTGTCACCAAATCACTCCGAAGGTTGGGAGATAAAATGTCGCTTAGGATAATGTAATTGGCCTTAAGGTACAGGAGTTGAATTATTTTCAGTGATTTATAATCTGGAAATTAAAGACTCACTCATTTTCTAATTTAATTCCATCTTCAATGGAAAAATGTTCACTCTGATCTCAATTGGCGAGTAATGTTGCTAATTCAAATGCAGATGTAATTTCGATCCTGGTAGCAGTTTGCGGTGATGGACCGGTCTCCAAAGAATCATTAAGATCCTTATCTCCCAATCTCACAAATTTCCCGGCAGTTGTGATAATAACTTCGGCTAAGGAGAAAAGGGGAAAAAATAAATTCTCCCGTGTCCTGTCGGTTTGGGCCTTGCCTTTTGCAGGATGGAAAGTGTGTGTCTCTTCTGAATTTACAGCCTGCTAGAGACAGTACTGATGCTTCGTTCCCAAATTTGGTGGTAGCATAAACATCGTGGTTTGAATTGTTTACCTGTGTGTCTTCCCTCTAAAATATGAATGAAATGGGTAAGTTATCCCCTGTTCACGGTTAATTATCTGGGATTTTACACCACATTTGGTGGCATTCATTGATAAGTATCAACTACCCTGGGACAGGGGGACGATGATTAGCCATAATCACACAGGCTGCCCTCCCCCCTCAGCTGTCACATGCCTAGGCCACGGTCGTGTGTCTTCATCTAAGTAGACCCCAAGAAGCCAGGATGAAGAAATTATGGGGTCTCTCCTGCTGTGTGAGAAATGGCCGGGTCAGAGGGATGGTTGCCGGCATCATCTGTTTGCAGGGTGAGCAGTGGCGTCCTTCGTCCTGGGCTGTGGCTCTCTCTGAGCAGATGGCAAAAGACTTGACTTTGTCCAACAGCTAATTTGATTGAAGTCAAGTCATTAGATTTTGAGAGTTGGTGGATTCTATCCAGTTTAGACGACCGAGCAGAGATTTGGGGCAAGTTGGGTATAATCCTGCATTCCTAGGGTTGCTGAATGCCAAGAATGAGGGGCGGGACGCGTCTTGGAAACATGTGCTGGGCCCACCTGCCGGCACAAGCTCTTACCACACGCGAGCTGTGCAAGGCTTTATAGCAGAATTTGTTGATTTATATTAAGTCTCCAGAGGTACATGGGTCATGGTTGCATAACTTTGGAGAGTGGAGAAAATGAGGGAAGAAATAATTATGACTTGGAACAAGAATAAAAACAAATGCTTTTGAAAACTATGCTATTTTATAATCTACCTCCATTGCTGTTGGATGGAGACGTATGACTGAGTTCCTGCTGCAAGAATGCATTCATGCATCTCTTCTAGGTGGAGAGAACCTCCTCTGTGTGATTCTCGCTCTCTCTCCCCATCTGTTGGATAAATGGAGAAGACTCAGGGTTCTTCTTCCTGCCTCCACACTAGAACTAGAACGAAATTTTACCTGAACTAGAAAGAAACTCCTATTGGGTCAGACCATGGAGATCTTGGGGGCTGTTTGTTTCAGCAGCTAACATTACTCATCCTCATACAAGCTGCCTCAAGCACACAGTATAAAAAATAGATTTATTAATTCCCTTCAATCCCTCAGTTAATCCTTTGTTATCTCACGTATGCTACTGCCCACAATCAGGCTGATGGCTGCGTGACCCACAGATTAATAAAGTGCTTCCACGTCACCTTTAATCACCATGACACTCTGAGTTAGACTTTTGCCTTGAATAAGATGACTTGTAGATTAGAAGCATTTTGGCTTTACAAATATGTAAACGTTTTACTAAGATTGCATCTGTGTCCAGAACGAGGGTCAGCGCTTAAGCTTACCATTTCAAGAAGGACATTTTTACTCAAATATGTTAGGACTCACTGAGACATGGCCGTGTGTCTCTGGCAGTGGTTTTCCTGGCTGTAACTTAGCCAGTGCTTAGTCTTTAACCATCTTTTGTATAACGGACTGAGACGGTTGGCTGGAGATCACAGGCCTTTCCCCATTCCCACCCCTTCAATGGACTCCTTTCCAAACCTCTCCCCGCATAACTATTTGACACATCATTCTTCACTGTGTTGGGAGAATTTTCTTCTGATGGTCTTGATGATATTACGTGCTTCCTTGCAGCTGAAGAGATCTCAGAGAGCATGGAATGAACTCAGAATATAGATTCCTTTTCTGCGTTTTAACAGCAGCATGAAGGATGTTCATGCAATTGAATCTCATCAACGTATAGGACCCATTGTTGGAGACCTTGCCCCCACTTACCTCTGGCGTCACTGTTCATCTCACTTCCTGCACCCCTCGCTTCCCAGCCTCTAACAATTCTCAATCCCTTAGGACTCATTGGATGAGCTAAGCCTGTTTCTACCTCCATGCTTTGAATACCTTACTTTCTTTGTCTGGAATACTGTACCATCTTCCGAGTAGAAACCCAGTTCATCTTGGAAGTCTCAGCTCAAGTATCGGTTGATCTTTTCTACCCAGATCCCCTGCGCCACCCACAGGAGAGCTGGTCTTCTCTTTTGCTGGACTGCTTTGTCACAGCACGGGGGACTCTGGACCACTCTAGTTTGTCTACGCATCTGTCCTCTAGGATAGGATGGTGGTGTTAAACGTCATTGCCGTATTATTCATATCGTATCGTTACTATTGCTGTCAGTTACATTGCAGACATATCCATGGTACCTCGTTTATGCTTGGCATCCTGGATCCAGGCTCAGCCCTAGACATTGAGAGTCCTTTCATTCTTCTGCCGGGCAACTGGCGTGTCATCTTCTAAGTGTCTTCCTCTGATGGGAAGTGGTAGATGATGCTGCTGCTTGAGTTTGTGGCCACCTGTAACTAACTGTACACGAAGCTGCTCATGTGTCAGCATTTGGGTGGTTCTCCCATAAACCACCTGGCGCACTTGATGCCAGAAGAAGTGACAGAACCCAACAGTGCTATCATTCTTGATGCACTTAGTTCCCTTAAGCCACTCAAATAATAACCTGTGGTCCAGAGTTGTGCAGGCTAATGACATGGCATGTACATAAGTATTTCCTTCTGTGCTTTTTATTTATTTATTTATTTTGCGGTACGTGGGCCTCTCACTGTTGTGGCCTCTCCCGCTGCGGAGCACAGGTTCCGGACGCACAGGCCCAGCGGCCATGGCTCACGGGCCCAGTCGCTCCGCGGCATGAGAGATCCTCCCAGACCGGTGCACGAACCCGTGTCCCCTGCATCGGCAGGCGGACTCTCAACCACTGCACCACCAGGGAAGCCCCCTTCTGTGCTTTTTAGATTTTTTCTTTTAATTTCATCAAGAGCCCTCTTGTTCCGACATCATCAGAGTACAGAGAGGCACTGTCTCACCTGCTCCCGGGCAGTCGTCTCAGTACCTGAGTGTCCTCTTGCACCGCCCTCTTCTAGACCAATGCCTGGTCTTTGCCGTCTCTCCTGATATAACCACATCCTCTTCAAGATGTTTGGTTGTGAGGCTTCAGGTCCAATTCATTCAGCTCATTTTTATCGATATCAATACCAGTAACAACTACCAATCACTAAGTGCTGACTGTGGTCCGGCTGCTGTGGGAAGGGCCTGGCACACGGTTTTTCATCTCATCCTCAAGGACCCAGTGCTCATGTCCTAGGCACTATTATCTCACTTTGCCATATAAAGGGACTGGAACCCAGGAAGGTCAATCAGCATTGAAGGCTGCAGTTAATCCAGGCCCACATGGTGTTCCCTCTATACTGCCATTGACTTCGTTTCCAGTCTGGACACTCTAGGGGCAGCCCCAGGGCCTGCGTCTGTATATCCCCCATAAAGCCCAGCTCACGGGTGGTGCCTAATACCTGTCGCCTGAAAGAGAGAATGACCCAAACCAAACTCCACATTCTCAGTGTCCAAAGTACTAAGGTTTTAAATGCGACTGAGCATGAGTGGGGGTGCTGTTTTCTTTTAAGCCCTTGTGTTAATCAGCGTTCTCCAGAGAAGTGTTCCCATCTGTCTATCTGTCTGGGCTTACTTTAATGAATGGGCCCATACACTTATGGAGACTGACAAGTCCAAAACCTGCAAGGTTGGTCAGCAGGCTGGAGAGCCAGGAAGAGCCCATGTTTACAGTTCAAGTCTGAAGGCAGAATTCTGCTTGCTTGGGGGAGGGGGAGGCCAGCCATTGTTCTGTTCAGATCTAGAGCTGATTGGATGAGGCCCACCCACATTATGGAGGGCGTTCTGCTTTACACAGTCCATTGATCTAATCTCATCCAAAAACATCCTCACAGAACCATCTAGAATAATGTCTGACCACATATCTGGGCACCACGGCCCAGCCAAGTTGACACATTATCAGCCGTCACAGCCCCCTTGCTCTGTTTTGAGGACCACAGACAAGGAGACCTTTGATCTTTCACACAGTACAGTGTAATCACCAAGAGGGAGGGTCTGGAGCCTGCGTGAGAACCCCAGTTCCTCCATTTCTTACCACGAGGCCTCGGGGAAGTAGATTAACCTCACTATTAACTGGAAATAATAATTGCTGGGAAGAATAACCCCCAGCTGATGGGGAGATTAAATGGCAAAGTGTGTGCGGAAGTGTTTGAAAGCGTTAAAGTGATGTATAAAGCTGAGCGGTCTGTACCGATGATCGCTTCCTTCTCGGACCCGGACTTCCACCTTGAGCCCATCCGCGTGGCGTTTCCAGCCGGGCCTTTCCCATGGCATGGCCGTCTTGGATACCGAGGCAGCGTTCCTTTAGTGGACGTGATGTTGGGCAGATTGGGCCATGTTCTCAAAGCAAACGGGACATGGGCAGCCAGGGTGGCTTGGTGTCTGGTTGGGTCATGTGGGGCAGGACCGGGGGTGAGCCCACCCTCAGAAACGGCCCTTCAGGCATTGTTATTTAGGAGCAGAGGATGTGGAACCACCACGGAGACCCCAACTGGTGGTTCACACTGTTCTTCTTTTTCCTAAAAAATCCTTGGCTGGAGCGTTTCTGAGCGCTCTGCATGTATTAACTCATTCCATCTATGAAGTCAGCAGTGTTCTTCCCATTTACAGCTGGGGCCTGAGCCACAGGGAGATTGAGTGATCTGCCAGGGCCACACACTGGTAGGTGGTGGGACGGCCAGCACAAGAACCTGTGTCCCTAACCACTGTTCTAGGTCGGCTCCCAGGGGCTGGCATGTGGCAGGGGACCATCACAGGTGACAAGAACCTTAGGGGGTTCTTAGGAGCTTAGGATCTGTTGTGTAAATTCTCACCACAGAGTGGTCCCCTGACTCCCCTAGGTGGCCTCGGGCAGGCCCGTTCTCCTTCCAGGACCTTGCTTTGCCCATCTGTACAATGGGAGCCCTCCGTGTGCTGCCCGCACTGGCCTGGAGAGTTGCTCCTCCCCGGAGGGTATCCTCCTTGACCGCGGGCTCCAGGTCCTGCTCGGAGGCTGTGTCATCCCTTGTCCTAGTCTCACTCAGTAGGGGCAGATCTACACACGGGATAGAGATCTGAGAGTTGCCTGCATGTGAGAAGGATGGATATTTGCTCCGCCTCAATCTCTCTGCCCCAACCGTTCCAGGAAGTTCCGTGCTCGTCAGCAGGGTAAGGCAGGAGGGCTGGGCTGGGTGCTTGTGTGTGAGCCCACATGGGTTCCCCATTCGCCTTGGCTGTCCATGGACATGGCAGCATCACTGCCTATTTCAGCGTCCAGTGAGCCACTTGGAAAACAGACCCTAGTGCAAGAAGGAATTGGGGACTGGGAGAAGGGATGACAGAGGATTCCAGTCTTGGAGTTACTGTTGTGAGTGGGGAGATGGTGGGAGTGTCGGTGTGAGCACAGTGTGTTCTCCAGGGTCCACGGCCAGCTGGACGGGAAGGTGGCTGTCCCAGATGGGCACTGTGCTTGGACAGTCGACTGGATTAGGAAAAGGGAAAACCGACGTCAGCTCGGGAAGTAGGGAAGGAAGGAGTTGTCAGCTCCCCGTCACTCTGACGTACCGGGCGAGTGTGTGGCGGGCACTTCCCAAGCATCATCTCATTCGTTCCTCTCAATAGCCCTCCAACAGCTCCCATTTTGCAGTTGTGGAAACTAAGTCCCAGAGCCACGCTCGTTCAAGATCACACAGACAGCCAATTGTAGAGCTGAGGTACCAGCCATCTCCAGAGCCCTGTCATTCCTCCCAGGCTCTCTGAATGAGACCAAACAAGGGAAGCCCCTCAGGAGGACCACTGGGCCTTCACATACCTGCCCTGCCGCTCCCGGGTGGCTGGGGAGGGACCACGGAGTGGGCCTGGCCTTGGTGGTCTTTGCCAGGCTTGAGTGCAGAGCTGACGAACTCTGTATTCATCTTCTATAACTGACATCTCCCTTGCCAGTTAGGACCCCTTGGTCTTCCCAGCAAAACTGCCTGGCTGGGCCCTTGCTGGCTTTTCCACAGGCCCAGAGCTCTGCACCATTAGTGAGGAATTATCACCATCCAGAGAGGAGACCCCATCAGCAGAGAGCTAATGACCCCAAAGACGAACTCGGGAGCTTCATGATAAATCCCCTCCTGGATGAACTCAGCTCCCGCAGAGCCCGGCCCCTCATCAGAGCTTCTCAGGCAGGACCAGCCTCCCTCTAGGCAACGTCTCAGAAGACTGATGCCAGCAAAAGAGGGAGCAAAGCAGGGCTGAGCACTGGAATGAGAACATAGAAGTTTTCTAGTTTACTTATTAGAACAATATGTAATTGGATAGAAGGAGCAGGTCTCAAAAATTTGTCTTACCATAATGACTATAATTTTTTAAAGATTGAAAATGAATCTGACTAGAAAATACCATTAAACTACCAAGTTGCTTAAAATTTAAAGGGTAATTCACATATAATGCTTTTATTTAATAGCCCAATTTACAAAATGTCTAAAATTAATGCGGATCTTTTCAGGACAAAATCAGCCGTAACTGCACCAACTAATTTTTGCTCATTTGAACTGAATTATTAATAAGAGAGAAATATACCATATGTTCCCCAAAGAGCTGGATACATTTATTTCAAATAAAAGCACTGTGTTTGGTGGAATATAAGAGGTTTAAATGCTTTCAGAGAAATGGGTTACTTATGTACAGATTTAATAGAGTATAAATCAGGCAACGTAATTAAGGACGCAGCTGCTTCCTAACCCAAAGCTCGGCAGCCTTTGCCTTTCCAGTTCCTTCATCACCTGCAGTGGTTTTCATCAGCCATCATTTGTTCTCATGGAATAATACTAGTGAATCAATGGTTTTGCAGTTTATACTGTACTGAAAGGGAATTTTATGGCAAGTTTAGATTAACCTTGGTTGTATCTACTGACTTCATCTATTTCTCCTCTAAAAAATATTTGTCAAGTGTCCCTAACCGCTTCTACTCTCCCTCCCTTCCTTCCTCCCTTCCTCCCTCCCTCCCTCCCTCCCTCCCTTCCTCCCTTCCTCCCTTCCTCCCTCCCTCCCTCCCTCCCTCCCTTCCTTCCTCCCTCCCTCCCTCCCTTCCTTCCTCCCTTCTTTTCTCCCTTCTTTCCTCCCTTCTTTCCTCCCTTCCTTCCTCCCTTCCTTCCTCCCTTCTTTCCTCCCTCCCTCCCTTCCTTCCTCTCTCCCTCCCTCCCTCCCTCCCTTCCTCCCTCCCTCCCTCCCTTCCTTCCTCCCTTCTTTCCTCCCTTCCTTCCTCCCTTCCTTCCTCCCTTCTTTCCTCCCTCCCTCCCTTCCTTCCTCCCTCCCTCCCTCCCTCCCTCCCTTCCTCCCTCCCTCCCTCCCTCCCTTCCTTCCTCCCTTCTTTTCTCCCTTCTTTCCTCCCTTCCTTCCTCCCTTCTTCCTCCCTCCCTTCCTTCATCCCTCCCTCCCTCCCTCCCTCCCTCCCTTCCTTCCAATTACCCCTCATCCTGCAAACTCAGGACCTGGGGTTCAGGTTCGACGTGCCTGGCCCCAGCCCATACCATGGAGTGGGGTCATGCTTCATTGTTTGTGCCCTGAGAGAAAAGGATTTCCCCGCCACTGCTGATGAGTTGGGCAACCTTCATCGTGGCCTGGGGGGCGCTGATTAGAAGACACTGGTCTCTACAGCCTCTTGCTTTGGGGGACTGGTTGCTTCCAGAATTAGTCAGAGCATCTCACAGCAGACCATCAGGGAAGAGCCAGCAGATGCTCAAGTTAAACCGTCGCCAACGCAGAGAGAGGCTCGAGACGGGCTTTCTGATCCTTAAAACAGTCCCAGTTGTACAGCACCTGCTAACACATCTCTCTGTATTAGAGCTCATGAGTTGAATTCATCAGATTGCAAAGACCTTTGGAATAGCTCACTCCATCCAAGGGTTGTCAGCATGGGGACGATTCGAGGGAGCACATTTGGTGCCTGCCGGTCCCTGGGGCTCTGCATGCAGATTTCTGAGCCCATTGTGTCTCAGAGGCACCGGCGGGTGGACAGGGCCTTGCATTCTGGGAACTTCCAGTCTACTTGTTTGTGCTGTCCCTGCTTTAATTTCTGTCTCTGCTCCTGGATTCCGTGTGAGCCCCACACGGGCAGGCGTTGGGTCTGGTTGATTAACTGTACTATTCCAGTGCTCGTTACAGGGTCCAGCCCCATGGTAGGTACACACACCCCAAGCACCGTGAATAAACCAAACAGAGTAACAAATGAAAGAATGAATGAGATTTCTGAATGGCTGACTTCTGACGTGCTGGCCAGTTTTCCGGCCTCTGGCACGCCTTGGCTGGCTTTGGCACTGCCGTTGTGGCGAGCGGAGTTTAACTCGGGAGGATGTGTTTGTTTCCTTGCAAGCCTGTGAGCAGATAGATGCTGGTGACTGCGGGCGCTGAGAGTCTGTTGTGTGTGTGTTTCAGCAGCGTGCGCAGGCAGCCGGTCTCAAACCCCAAAGCAATTGCATGTTAAATCGTATCTCAGAGTGAGTTTTTTGTTTTAATGGAAGCAGTTATCCAACTAGCAGGCTTCAAATAGAAATAGCAGCTCTCTCTACATAATGGGTGAGGGGTACTTTAATTAATAGCACCTCTTGGATATTAACGATGGTGGCTTTGGTTTCTGGCCATATGATGACTACTTGAGCTATTGTTTTGGGGATGCAGGGACATGCAAACCCGCTTCAGTCAGCTTGGACACAATGGGCATCTCAGAGGTGTTGTAATTCGTGGATTTGCTAAGCCTCGCGCCTGTGCCTCACTTCCATCTGAGGGCAAGTGCTCTACCCTGCGGGGTTGGGGGGAATAAAAACCTCTCCATTGTCTCTTTTATTATGGTGCAAGCTCAGGGTAGAATTTCCAGCTGCCGACGGAGCTGCGGCACAGCTTCTGTTTATGGACGGACGCTGCTTTGTGGCGACGTGGCCATGCCCGCAGCAGCTGGTGTGGTCTTCACTGGCCTCCCAGCCTCCGTGGCTGCCTATTGGCCTGGCTCAGACGGGCCCAGAAGCCATTTTTCTAAGACTGGGGGCTGATCCTGCAGCTGATGGGGAGAAAGCCCTCGCCTCCCACCCCAAAGCAGCAGTGATTGGAGGTGGCAGGGGACAGGGCTGCCACTTAAAAGATGACGTTCACGTTGCCCACCAGGTCCTGTGTTGAGGGCTAAGGGTGTGCGGTGAGGGAGACCCTCAAGGCGCTCGCTCTCTGGGGAGGGGGCAGGCATGGAAGCACACAGTGATGACATGGGCGTGGCATATGCGCTACAGGGAGGCCGGGTCTGGGTTCTCCTGCACGAGCCTCTGGCACCAGCCAGTGTCATCCGGGTCCAGAGGCCAGAGAAGGCAGCCTCTCCAGCGGCCAGGAGAGGCCCTGGTCCTCCCAGCAGGCCTCCCCGTGGAGCCTCTGCTCTTCCGCTGCTGTGACAGGGCCAGGGACAATGGTGCCCTCCCAGCAGGGTCTCCACAAGAGGAGTTCCAAACCTTCCCGTGGCTGGGCTCCTGCCACCCCACCTGCCACGCCGCCAGCCGTAACGGGATGGGATGGGAGAAGGGCGTGCTGCTTCAAGTGCATCCTTCTTCCTAGCTGGGCCAGGGCCTCTGCCTTGGATTTGGACTTGGGTCCTGTCGAGACCTTGCAAATCCGACCGGGTTACTTGCCCATCCCACCTGACACACACTTGTGTAAACCCTCCAGTGCTTTTCTCATGGGGGCAGGGTAAATCCAGGAGTGAGTTCTCTCGGGGCCTCCCCAGCCTTTCTCCCCCCCCACCCCCTCCACTGCAGTGCTGGGTCTCCTTTCTCTTGTGAGTTCCCTCATGCTGTCCCCTCTGTTGGGAACGCCTTTGACTCCCCTAAGTGCTGGGCCCTGCCAGTCCTACGCTTCAGATCTCAGCTCCTCACTCCATCAGGGAGCCTCCGATTTCCCTGCCGGGGCCATTTCCCGCACAGCGAGGTCTGTGCATGTCCCCTTCTCAGAGACCATCCTTATTTCCCTACTGAGTCCTTCTCCAGGGAGAGGAGACACGAGATGCTCCCCCTTAGATGCACGTATTTGGGATTTGGGAAATGCGGAGAACTGGAATTTCCTGTCCTTTGCTCTCTGCTTCTGGGAAGCTGGATCAGGCCGTGACGACTTCATCTCTCCGTGATACTGGACAAACCGTGAGCCCTGTGAGGTTTTGATCCCTGTCGGACTGTCCAGGACGCACATTCATTGTTGAATGAGCAGATAAACGCAGAGTGCGTGTATGTGGGGTGGGGTTGGAGCGCCCAGGCTCAGGGGTAGGACCTCAGCCCTTCCTGTGCCCCACAGTGCTGCCTGGAGGACCAGTCCCTGTGGCACTGTGTTTTCTCTGCCACCTGCTCTCCCGGATGCACACGGGAGGCTGACTCCATCTCCTACCGAGAGCAGGTAATTAACACTCTCCGGTACTCTAGCTTCTCACCCGGGTATTTCAACCCCTGGACAGAGCTGTCTGTTTAAATAATTAATTATAATCTAACTACCTGAAGCAGAAGAGGAAGCTGTGGGCTCCCAGCGGGGCAAGTCCTTTAACCCTGGAACTTTGATCTCTGCTCCAAAGGTCAGCCATCAACCCCTCAGCCTGCAGCCTGCCTGGTGCTTAATTACCCAATTAAAGCATCGTTTTATAGCCGGGTGGTTTAAGGGACTGTGCAAGAAGCGTGTGGGCTGCCAGGGCCTCAGCCTTTGGTCATGGCCCGGTGGTTCTAATGCACGAATTAAATATCTGTCTCTTCTAAAAGTCAGTGCGTGATTTATTGCAAAATTGGTGGAAACAGCCCTTGGGGGGTTGTGTTCAAAATCTGGTTTAAAAGAGTGGCTGCTGGCTGTGACTCTTTGATTTCCTCTATCCTATTGAATGTCATTAGGCCTCTTTCATGTAAAATAAATGTTTGAATTCAGCTCATAGGGGGCTTATTTATTCATTTTGCTCCCTTCACTGCACACTGTCGTTATTTCTCTGTTGATTCTCTTCTCTGGGAGAATAGAAGCTAAACCCTTCCCTTCGAGGCACATATTTGGAATTCAGACACTACGGAGGCCCCGCCTGTGTTTGCTCCCCTGTCCCCTCCCCCGCCCCATTCGGAAGCTGTTAGATTGTGAATTTCAGTCCTGGTAAATCACGTGTAACCCCAGGATAGGAAGGACCGGGGTGTTACTTTGTTTGTGATTTGCTGTTATTTATATATTGGGAAGCAGCCTTTCCCCAAAAGGAGCAGAGTATCCAGAAAAACATGAAAGGGGCACTTGATCCATCTTATAGCCAACATGAAGGAAGCCCCTGCTACCATTTTCAAACGAGGAGGGAAGCATAGGTTTCATCATAATTCATACCCTTATTAAAATATCCTGGTCTCCATCTGGGACACGTGGAGGACCTAGATTTTAACTTCTCCTCGGCTACCTGACCCTCCTCTGACCTTTAATTTTTAGTAAGAGGTACCAGAGAAGGCCATTCATCTAACAGGTTACTGTGGGTGTGGGGAATGGACCCACTTAAGACAGAGCATGAGAAAGAGAGCTTGCAAAAGGACGGCTAAGAAGGTGCTGCCTTGTAGGCAGTGAGGTTCCTAACACTGGGGGGTAATCAAGTTGATTTCGCTTGGAGGAAATGGGGTGGATCAGAGATTCAAGTTATGGAAGGAAATTTGGGTCGGCTGAAATGAGCCTTCCACCTACCTCTCCTCTGTGCATCTAAGCGCCTAAGACCCAAATATTTAACGTTTATAAACTGCAAAACTTTTGTCAGCTTTGTTTTCCCAAAGGACTAAAAAGCCAAACTGGATCCAGAGACTTCTCCCCCGGCGCCTCAACTATTCCAGTCATGTGCGCTTGGCAGAATGAAATCCACTCAACAATCCAGGATTCTACCGCTTACGTGCTGCTCTCACATTCAGTTCTTTTTTCTTCTTTTTGAAGTCCCCAGCACACCCCTTGCCATGTCTGTTTTAGAGTTAGCAAACCAAGGCTCAGCGAAGTGAAACAAGCAGCCCATGGTCACAACACATGCAAGGGGCAGAACAGGACTTGGGTGGGACTCTAGCGCCTGTGCTTTGGTCTGCGAGTAGGACTTCGTAAACAGTAGGTGCTTCGTGAATGTGGAACAGATAAATGAGCCGTCGCATGTTACCCAGTGAGGAACGCCGAGAAGGATCACTTTGTCTTGGGTCACGGCTCTTCTCTGACAGCTTCGCTTCTGTACCAGGCAACAGGTGGCCAGCTCTCCCAGGGTAGGACCCCGGGTGCCCAGTAGAGGGTTTGCAGGCAGTGAGATCTCAGCAGCTCTGCGTTTGTGGGCTGGGTTAGAATGTGTGTGGCCAGCAGCTCTGCACAGCAGACCGTGCCCCCTGGAGCCAGGCTGCCTGGATTCTGGTGCGGGCTCCTCTGCATACTGCCTGGATGACCTCACCGTCCCAAGCCCCGGCTGCCTCCTCTGTAACAGGGGCTGATACTGCTGTCTACCTCACGAGGCCCTTGTGGGGATTAAGTGAGTTACTGCACGCAGAGTGCTGGGAACAGGCACAGGGAGTGCCATGGGAGTGGATCTGCTTCTGTGAGCATCCACCTGGCTCACCTCCCTTCAGCACTGGAGTGAATTTTCTGGAGAAGATAAGCCACTGTGCTTGGAGCCAGCCCTTTGGAACAGTGATGCGCAAACCCAGCCTTGGGGAACTGTCCAAGGTCAAGGAAATGCTGCTCCCAGGCATCGGATGGCACCTCTGGAACGCTTCGGTGAGGTGCAGGGGCTGTTTGGTCCTGCACGGAGTGGCCCCTTCCAATGACTTTAGTTCTCGGTCTGCTTTTCAGGTTTACGTGACTTCCTTAGTTTCTTCCAGCAAACTTACTTGGGGACTCACCCTGGAGCTCCCCTCCTGGTCCTTTTAAAATCACTTTTCTTGTGCTCTGGACAAGGAGCCAGGATGACCATAGTGTTAGAATAGAGTGTAACTTACCAGTAAGTCACCTTTGGGTGAAGGGTGGAAGGGTTCCTTTATGAATAAAGTATGGTGATTTTCTCTCCCACCTGGGTTCTGTCCACGGCCTTCCATAACTTCCTCCTCCCTCTCCTTCTTCAATTCTTTCCTGCTCAGAAGACACTGTGGTCATTTGGATTTATATATCAGAGCACATCCCTTTCCTGCTTTAAAACCTTCAGTGGCTCCCCACTACCCCCAAGGATAAAGCCCCAAACCCTGCCGGTAGCCTTCCCATGAGTTGACCCTCTGCCCATCTTCCCAACCTCCTGTCCGACTATTCTTTTCCTTTTGCTCAGACACCCTTTGACCCCATCAGGCATCCTTCAGCTCCTCAAACATCATTGGTCTTTCCTGCCCCAGGGCCTTTGCACAGGCTACTTCCTGAGCCCAGAACACCCTTTGCCCTACCGTGAGTCTAGCTAGTTCCTTCACATCTTTTAGTTCTAAGCTTAAAAGCCACCTCCTCAAAGAGACCTTTCCTGACTCTCCTACTAGGGTGGCCCCTCCCATCCTCTCCTTTTTCTACTGCTGCCCTTGTTTTTATTCTTAGTACCTATCCAATTTGGGGACTGCTCTTTCCTCATAAAATGTTAATTCCTCAAAGGCGAGGCCAATTTGCCTTGTTCCCCACTGCGCCTCTAGTGTGTGACACCTGGCACATGGTCTGCAGTCACAAACCTGTTGAATGAACTTCAGCACATGAATTCTGTGACTCCTATATATTTTCACTTTTTAGGCTGCTTCCTAAAGTTTTCTTAACATTAAAGCTTCTGGGAAGATGCTCTCTGGGTAGACAAGGCATCCCCATAGTAATGAGAATGTGTTGACTCTAAGGTTGTCATGTGTGCAGGAGTACTTGGTGCGGTAGACACCATTGGTGGCCGGGCCTGTGTCTCCTGGGGCTACTTCTGAGTTCTCTGCAGCAGCAAAGGACACCTGCCAGCTCACCGACAGCCTCCCACTTCCACGTCTGCTCCAGTCTCTCTGCTTCTCGGTTTGAAAGATTTCTCGGGTGCTGGGGGTGTGTTTGGCCCACATTTGGGCAGCCCTTCACGCCAGGAATGTAACCCCCTCAGGCAACACCTTCAACCGACGAAGGCTGGGATTTGGTGCGTAATCATCCAACTGGCCTGTCTCTTGGTAGGATAGCTCAGGGGTGTACTGTCTGCAATTCCTCAGCCTTGACCCAGCTTCACCGACGGATACAGGCAGGGGGCTTCTGTGCCCCATGCACCCCGCCCACAAACTTCCATCCTGCAAACTGGATCAATGACCTGCACATGAAGAAAAATGCCCACAGCCGAGCATAACAGCTACTTGGGAACCGTGATGGTCTATCAAAGCCCCCATTTCATTGCCAGGATTGCTCCCTGCACCTGCAGGTGACGCCAGAAACTTGGCCTCTGTGCGCCGGTGCTGAAGCAACTCTCAGAGACAGAGTTGTGGGTGAAGTAGAAAAGAATAACTTTGTTGCTTTGCCAGGCAAAGGGGCACAGAGCGGGCTCCTGCCCTCGAAAACTGTGTCCCCCTTTGCTGGCAAAGCAACAAAGTTATTCTTTTCTACTTCACCCAAAACTCTGTCTCTGAGGTTTGCTTCAGCACCGGCGCACAGAGGCCAAGTTTTCGGTATCACCTGCAGGTGCAGCCAGACCCACCTTGCGGGCCAGAGACATTCACCGGATGGATGGCAAACCCAGAGCCCGGGAAGGTGTCCCCAAGAAGAGTGTGATATTGCTGGCCAGGCCCTCTTGCACCCTTCAGTCAGAGATGGCAGAGGCATCTGGGATCTGCCGGAGCCCGCGCAGCTATCTGTAATTGAGGTTGTACTTGACAGAACTTTTAAAGGTGGGGCATTTCCTTTAGCTTTTAGAGAAAAATGTACGGAAGATCTCAAGGCACAAAATAAAAATTACTCCAAGTGTGTGACAAGCAGATGAGAAGAGGAAAGGGACAGTGATGGGGGAGGCGTTCTGTTGAGACCTGAGGCATCGTGTGAGGTGCTTTAGCACAGTGAGCTGGCACTCAGTCAGTCAGCTAGTATGGGCATGAGTCAGGCAAGGGACACACTATGACAGGCAAGCCCCGGTCCCTACCCCATGGAGCTCATGGTCCCACATGAGAGGCAGGTGAATAAAGCAACTGAGACCAGAATGAAAAATGCCAAGAAGAGCGCCAGCATGGGGACTTTCAAACCCATTCTGGGCGCTGGGGGGCAGAGAGGTGTCCTAGGAGATGGGACATGGAAGGTAAGGTTCTGTAGGGAGAGTAGGAGTTAGCCAGAGAAAGAAGGGGGTACAGTGTACAGGCATGAGCATTCTGATTTAACCCTCACTACAATCTTGGGCAACAGATTCTACTACCATCCCCATTTTGAGACAATAGCATGGAAAAACCCAGTAACTTCTTGGCCTAAGATGCCAAGCTGGGAATTGATGAAACTGCAACTGGAACCCAGTTCATTTGAACTTAAAGCCCATGTTTTCTCTTCTCCTTAGTCCCTTATGCTCAGGTCTCTCAAAAGCCTTGTTGAATTTGGTAGGGGGCAGAATCAGTCTTTTCCTCTTGTTAGTAGAAGAGTCCCAGCTTCTTCCATTTGGAAATTGACGGAGCTGATTGAAGTTGAAAGACTAGTGTGAAATCCACACCCCAGAGCCCTTCTTCAGGCACCCCTACCCCCGACCCATCGCTCAGAGATGGAGTTCATGGAGATGCCTGGAATCCTGGGTTTGAATCTTCCTGATTTTGAAGCTTTGGGCATGACGCATTTGGGAAACTTCTGGAATGACTGGAGACTTGTGAGAGAGATGGTAGGGCCGGCTGGCACTTGGCTCTGAAGATAACAGAAAGTTTTTGCAGTTATCAGACAAGGGAGTGACCCCGCGCAACCTTATCACTGGAGTGGGCAGCCCCACTCATAGGGCTGCTTTCAAACGTTGTCTTTGAGTTGCATATTTCATTCAAAATAGTCCGGATTTGCTATTTGAGAATCGCATTTTAAGCCCACTGTCTTGAGAAGCATTGGTTGCAAGAGGTAAGAACTAGAGGCAGGAAAACCAGCTAGGAGGATTTACATCAGTACAGTCAGATTCAAGAGCCTGTACCAGGGCAGTGGCCACGGGGCTGGACTTGAAAATGTTGAGGAGCTGGAAATGGCGGGGCGCTTGCCAACCAACCAATGGAGCGCGTGATATTCGGGAAAAGGAGGTGTGGAGTCTGCCCCCAGGCTTTGGGCTTGTCTGGCTGGGGAGATGGTGAGGCCATTCATCGAGGAGCAAACTGAGGGCGAGGTATGGAGGTTCAGAGATGAGAGTTGAGTTGTGGATGGCTGAGTTTGAGGTGTCAGTGAAACACAAGGAGGGATGTGGTGGCCAGTGGACCGTTAGGTACTGAGTTAGGAGCTCAGACAGGGATCGTTCCACAGGCAGCTGTTGAAGCCATGCTGCTGTGGCTTAAAAAAGAGCTGTGGGTGATGGGTACCAGATGGGCAGGTGAGTCAGCACAGAGCCCAGCCACTGACTCTACTCTTGGGGATGATGTCTTTTGTGCCTGGTCCAGATGGGAGAGAGTGTCAGCCCAGGGTCTTCTCACCGTCATCCTAGGACACTTGGCCAGATGCCAGGCATCAAGGACGGTCCCTCCACCCCCCCCCTTTGGATTTCCCGGGCTTTGTTGGGCCTGTGTCACTGCGTTAATGTTATTTAAAACTGGGGTTTGAATGGCACATTATTAAATGCCTCCTCAACCGCGATGCTTGTGATGGGCCATAGTGAATGGGGGATCAGGCAGATAAATTGCTATTGTGACTCTAGCACTATCACCAGGTTTGCTGAGGACAATAATTATGTAGCTTCCAGTGTTTGGAAATATTACCTAAATCTCCTCCCCACGTGTTGTTTGTGATGGAAAACAAGTAGACAAAAGGTCCTTTTGGTAAGCCGCCTGGGATTCAGATTGACTCGATCAATGGGCTTTCTCTTGGACCACGAGCATTTGTTAGAGGTAAATTATATGTCATTTCAAATCCAAAACCTCTGCCCCCCCATGTTTATCGGGATAAATTAAATCTTCTAAGGAGGGTAAACAGCAGGCCCTGATAATTATTTGCTTCTGTATAATTTGAGCTGAAAAGGATGCTGCCAAGAGGAGGGGGCGGGGGGGAGTAACACCCTGCATTGTGCCCACCACAGAGAAGGTACAATGGGGAAATTTAATTTGATACTGATCTACACGCATGGCATCAAGTCGTGGTGGGCAGCCCCACCCACTCACCAGGGCTGTTTTCAAATGCTGCCTTTGAGTTGCAAATTTCAACCCATATCATCTTGATTTGCTATTTGAGAATTAACCTTTGTAATTTTAAGGAGATTCCTGGCAGAGTGGGTGATGCTCCTCTGATCAGGCGGGCCTCCAGGCCTCATGAGACTAGAATAGGACCTTCTCCTGGTCTAGGCTCAGCCCAGACCTGAAGGCTCTGTCTGCCTTGGTAGAATTCCAGCAACTCATCCATCCTCCCATCCATCCATCTACCCATATATCCATCCTTTCATCCATCCCCCTACCTATTCATGTATCATCCCCACATTCACCTATCAGTTTGTCCACCCATCCATAGTCACTCATTCACCCTTTCTTCCATCCTCTCACCTTAAACCATCCACCCATCCATCCATCCATCCATCCATCCATCCATCCACCCATCCACCCATCTACTCACCATCCAAAAATCCTTATTGAATGTTTCTGTTGAATGCTGGCTCCCAAAATACCACTAACACAACTTGTCTACAAGATAAAGCAGTGTCTGTTGATCACAGTGGTAAGGGAGAACCCCACCTCTATAGAGCTTTGTGAGGGAGGGCAAGGTCAGAATTTATTGACAATTGGGATTTTGGTTCAGTGCAGAGGTGTGGGAAGGCTGGTTTAGGGTTAGACGGGGACTGTGATCCAGCAGTCTAGGAATGGTGGAAGCAGCAGGCGAGCATCGTTGAGGGAAGGGATTCAAAATCTTAGGGTACAAACCTAGGGTGCATCTGTTGGTGCTTTCCATTGAAGAATTGCTGTGTCTTTGGGGGAAGTTCCTCTGATGAGCAGTCAAGCCACTTTCCTGGAGGAGAGGCTTCCAGGTAAACAAAGTCGTGCTGACGAAGGAAGGGGATGCATGGTGTTGGTCACGTAGACAAGTGTGGTTTGGGGTCTTGGTGTCCAGGCTCGGTTCGGGGAACACGGGCTTCATTCTTGCTTCTAGGAGGAAGTGACTGGAGGGAAGTGTGGCCAAGTGGCGGCTCTGGAGGCATCTCTGAGCCCAGCCAAGGTGCTCAGGGGGGTGGGAGCCGCCCTGTGGGGATTCAGTCCCTCTGCCTGTTCTCTGCGTTTCTGTCCCATGTACCTGCAAACACAAGACCAACGGTAGTCCCCGAGGGTCACCCGGCTGCCACCTGGCCACTTCTCCGGTTCACGTGCTGGAGGCGGAGTACCAACCGAGGGAGGAGAGTGCAGGGGTGGGGAAGGAGAGAGAAGTGGTCAGCGGCCCTCCGTTGGCGTCCCCTGCACCCGAGCCAGGAACAGCTCCTGGCCTTGATGGCAGCCCGGCGCCTGCCCCAGGATGTCATCTGCCGTGTGGGCGTCCAGGCTCAGGTTTCGCTGGTCGAGTCTGTGATAACATCTGGCTCTCGGGGTCCTAGGCCAGTGACCTCTTAGGCTCCCTGGTGCCTCGCAGTCTGCGGGGAAAGTTTCCTCCGCTCCTGGGCTGACAAGTCTCCTTTACTGATCTTCGGGGATGCGGAGTTAGTCCAGCTTCCCGGCCCCTCCCTGAGCTGACTGTCTCCTTCACACATGGTCCTGGAGTGTCCTGCCCTGGGGCTCTGCCTGGCTCGGCGCTGAAGGAAAATTCCATCCAGCCATCACTGCTGCCCAAACACCTAACTACGCCCTTGGCCTGAATCTGCAAGAACAGACTTGTAAAATCCCAAATGTAAAAAAGCCCGTTTCAGCTTCAGCAACCTCAATCATGGCTGTTTAGAACTAATGGTCATTAACTAGTGCCTGTTAGTAAATGCTGACATTAAAGGGTGATGCTTCCCCACACACAGAGCGGCTTTACCGCAGGAGCTGATTCACTTCTCAGACTCGGTGAGACTAGCGTCCATTTAACGGAGGATGCTGAAGAGGCTGGCGGCCAAGTCCTTTTCCCAAAGACAAACCCCTGGAAGCGGGGACTTCACGAGTCCCCCCGCCACCCCCCCGGCCCCCACCCAACTGAGAGGCAGCTGGAGTGGGGACAGAGCTGCTGGTGACAGACCTGGGTCTGAATGCAGGCCCTGCCTCTGGCTCTCCATGTCTCCAAGAGCAGTGTCAGCCTTCCCTCAACTGTAGCGTCGCTTGGATTATTCTGCAAATCAGAGCCAGACAACTAACTGTCATACTTAGAACACACGTGTCAGAAATGTGACGTTGAGCCAAACAGAACAGGTCTCTCTCAAACAGAACAGCCAAAGAGGAAGAGTGATGAGCACATCGCCTTCACGGACCAAACCCCTCTCCCTCCTCGCCCCTGCATCCCAGCTCTGTCCCCCGAGCTTGCTGGCTGCTTCTCCCCTGCTTTTTTTTTTTTTTTTTTTTTTGCGGCACGCGGGCCTCTCACTGTTGTGGCCTCTCCCGTTGCGGAGCACAGGCTCCGGACGCGCAGGCTCAGCGTCCATGGCTCACAGGCCCAGCCGCTCCGCGGCACGTGGGATCTTCCCGGACCGGGGCACGAACCCGTGTCCCCTACATCGGCAGGCGGACTCCCAACCACTGTGCCACCAGGGAAGCCCTCTCCCCTGGTTTTTATCTTCCTTTTGCTGCTGGGCTTGTCTGTGATCTGAGCACATCCTGCCTTCTGGGACACTGTCCACTTGAGGTTGGACACTACCGCCTCTTCCTGGACCATCCTGTCTGTTCCCTTGAAGGCCACCTTCCTGCCCCAACCCTGCAGGGATGTTCCTGTCCTTGGTGGGGCTCCTGTCCCGGGTGGGACCTCCTGTCCTCTTCGTATTCTTATTCTGCCCCCTTATTCTCCTCTGCTGTTCCACACCAGAAGACCTCCAAGTGTGGTCCTCAGACTAGCGGCATCAGCCTCACCTGGGGACCTGTTAGAAACCAGACCCACCAGATCAGAACCTCTGGGGATGGGCTCCGCACTGTGTTTCAATCAGCCTTCCAGGTGCCTCTGGGAGCTCTGGTCTATCCTCTCCTGGATCATCCCTGTAACTTTTCTAATCTTTCATGAGTGAAAGATCCCCACGTCTCTGTCTCCAGCCTGACCCTCTCCTTGGTGCCCGGTGGTTCTATGAAAGCTTGATGCTTTCTCAAGACAGTGAATGAGATTCACAGAAAGAGCTGGAAGAAGCCCCAGAGATAGGTCAATTGGAACAACACTTTCACTTTAACGATGAGAATCCTGGGCTTCGGAAAGGTGAAGGGGCCCATGAAGTCCAAAGAGGCCTTTCTTTTTCAGCAGGTGGACCCTTCCTCAAAATCATCTATAGGTTTGGGGGTGTGGACACTCATTTCATGGATACTGGCGCCCGAAGCACGGCCCCAGGAAGACTCGGGTCAAAAGCTCTTTCTCTGGAGCCTCTGCAAGTCTGGACCTTCCCTTCATTCTTGGGCTGAGAGCTGTTCCCTGGCTGAGGGCCACTCATTGATTTCCGTTAGAAGACACAGTGTTAACGACTGTGGATCACTATTCCTCCATACGTTCCTGCACTAATAAGATTCTGATTAGATACTAATTAGTCTCATCGTTAGGAGCTGTTAAAAATCTCCAGGTTGTCCTGTGTTCTGTACACCTGGCCCAACAGCCCTCCTCAAAAGGCACAAGCTGTTGGGTGTCAAGGCTTTGCCTGGGCCTCCCTGGGAAAGCTGCTTTCCTGGAAGGTCTGTGCCGCTATCAGCATGACCATGGGATTAGGCACGGGTCAGAGCCGGGGTCGGAGGATGAAGATCGAATGTCAGCACTTGAGGGCACGGCTGGGTCCTCGCCACAAGTGAGGGTATCTTCCTAAGTGGCTCATCTTCCAGTCCAAGCCCAGATTCAGGGCAGGGCGGCAGGGCCAGGCGTTTGGTGGCTGGGATCTGGGCCGGCAAAGTGACCCCCCATCTCCGATTCTCCAGGATCTGCAGACACCTCTCTGGGAGGCCACTCCCATGAGCCAGAGGTGTTCCCCCAAGTTCAGAGCCCCCGGAAGGCGGGGTCCTCCAGGAAGCTCAGCATCCTTGTAGTAGCTGTTCACCGAGGTTTGCTCTGCCCCAGGGGCTGTGCCTCTCGCCTTATCAGCTTTCTTGTTTCCTCCTGACACCAAGGAGGGAAACGCTGTATTTTTTAATTGAGGTGAGATTCCCATGATACAAAGTTAATCATTTTAAAGTGTGCAGTTTAGTGGCATTTGGTACAATGTTCTGCAGCCACCGCCTCTATCTAGTTGCAAAACACCTTCAACGCCCCAAAATAAAACCCTGTACCCATTTAAACAGTTTTCGCCGATGCACTCTTCCTCCAGCACGAAGTAAGCGCGAACCTACTTTTTATCCCTGTGGATTTAGTTATTCTGAACATTTCATATAAATGGAATCATGTAACATGTGGCCTTTTGTGACTCACCCCTTTTCCTTAGCACATTTTCAAAGCTCATCCATGTTGTATCAGTATCTTGTTCTTTTTTATGGCTCAATAATATTCCATCGTACGGGTAAACCACAATTTGTTTACCCATTTATCCATTGATGGACATTCGGGTTGTTTCACCTTCAGAAGTGCTATTTTTAGCACCATTTCATAGAAAAGGAACAGAGTTTGATGGTTTTCGCTGGTCCTCCCAGTTGACTGGCTGAGGTGGGCATTAAATTCAGGTTTTAAAATCCCCACTCTTAAGTTCTGAGGCCACTGCCTCTCAGCCTGTCGGAGCAGCTGATCTTGGGCTAAAAAGGTTAGTGTTCTCTGCCACTCCTCTCCTATGACTCTTTGAGGAGGGGGTTTCTTGGCTGGTCTGTGTTTTTTGTTTTTTTTTTTGCGGTACGCGGGCCCCTCACTGCTGCGGTCTCCTCACTGCTGCGGTCTCTCCCGTTGCGGAGCACAGGCTCCGGACGCGCAGGCTCAGCGGCCATGGCTCACGGGCCCAGCCGCTCCGCGGCATGTGGGATCTTCCCGGACCGGGGCACGAACCCGCGTCCCCCGCATCGGCAGGCGGACTCTCAACCACTGCGCCACCAGGGAAGCCCCTTGGTCTGTGTTTTGAATACCATTTTTCAGGCAGAAAAATGAGACTCCTTAAAGAAGATTAATCTCTAATTCAACATAATTTATCATATTTCTTTTTTAAAAAAAGTCATAAGTTACATGCAATAAAATTCACCAATGTCAAGTGAATAATCTGATAAGCTCTGACACAGGTGCACAGTTGTACAACACCTCTGCAATCAAGGCATAAAACATTTGCATCTCCTCACGGTCTCCTGAACCCTTTTACAGAAGCCTCCTCTGCCCTGGGTCCTGTCTTCTTCCATTCAGCACAATGCATTGAAATTCACCCATGTTGGCGCCCTTGGTAGTTTATTCCTCTATTGCCGAGTGGTATTCTGTTATTTGGATTTGCCCACAATTTGTTTATCCATTTCCCAGTGGATGGACACTTAGGACATTTCCAGTTTGGGGCTATTATGAATAGAGCAGTTATGAACATTCGTGTACAAGTCCTTGCCTGGACCTAGAAGTGGAATTTCTGGGTCACACAGTAAGTGTATTGTCATATTTATGCCTGGGAGGTGGCTCTCTGAGTCTGGCCTACTCCAGGATCCACGAGAGTCCAGCCCAAAAATGCTAAGGTGATGCCCTGAGCCTGATCTTCCTGGGATGGGGAAGGCCCATGCTTCACCCACAGACGGTCCCTTCCCTGGGAGGTCTCATGGGGCTCAGAGGGCAGCCCTCAGGCCTTCCCAAGGCAGGTTGGAACTGGGCATAAAGCTTGTATTTTAAAAACTCTCAATATGCTGAGCTGATGTCTCAGAACCTGACAACCCCTTGGTTTGCAGTGATGCTTTTCGATAGCCTTCCTCAAAGTGCTTCCCCACAGGTGCCCTTGGGTCCCTGTTGGTGGCAAATGCATAAGATGGGGCTCCTGCTAGACTGAGGATTCCTGGGTGCTGAGGCTAGGCCCCTTCTCATGGTCTGGCTGGAAGACAGGTAAGCTCTCCCCAGTCAGTAGACCTATATCTACCTGCTGTTAGAATTTTATTAGGCAGGGCAGTTATGGTATCTCCGCATTGTTTGGAGTGGAAAAGGAAAATGAGCTAGGGAAATGTCCAGGCAAATGTCTGTGTGTTTTGAAACAGAGCTATTCTCTTCCAGGTCTTTTCTCGGGGAGTCATTTGCATGCGCATCTGATAGCAGGGGCCTAAGCCGGCCCAGCAGATAAAACCCATCTGGGACCTTTGAATGAAAAAATAAACATTTGCTTCTTTTAGGCTCCTAGAAGGTCATTTGCATGAAAGCTTGCAGCGTTTCCAAGGCCTTGGAGGTGGGGTGGGGGGTGGGAGGTGGAGAGATGAGAGGAGTTTGCATGATCCTGGGAAAGCAGAACTGAGGGGTTCAGCTTAACGCTTATTGCTTCCTTATTATTTGCAAAGATCTGGAATCAGAGAAGTCCAGGCTGGGTCCCTGATGCTCGCTCTGGCTTCACTTCCGGTTTCCCACCTGACCTCTAAGGACCTCAGTTTCCTCTTCTATAAAATGAGTGATCAGGGCTTCCCTGGTGGCGCAGTGGTTGAGAGTCCGCCTGCCGATGCAGGGGACGCGGGTTCGTGCCCCGGTCCGGGAGGATCCCACATGCCGCGGAGCAGCTGGGCCCGTGAGCCATGGCCACTGAGCCTGCGCGTCCGGAGCCTGTGCTCCACAACGGGAGAGGCCACAGCAGTGAGAGGCCCGCGTACCGCAAAATAAATAAATAAATAAATAAAATAAATGAGTGAACGGGGCCAGACCTCTCGTTTCAGCCATCTGCATTTATTGAGAATGCATGATTTGCAGGGCACTCGCTAGGAGATTAAGATACAACAGGGTAGATAAGGTCCTTGCTTTCAAAGATGTCCCTGCCCAGTGGGGCAGCAAGCAGGTCCGCAGACACCAGCTTGGCCTGTGCAATTTAGGAAGAGAGATAAACCTGGTGTTGGGAAGACAGGACAAACATAGGATGAGGTGGGATGGGAGGGAAGGGGCTTCCGGGGGAGGTAATACCGTATTCCAGTTCTGACCCTCAGATATGACTCTCCTGCCCGTCCTCATGGGGGCCCTTGGCTCGAGATGACCTGGGTTCGTCTCTGGATGACAGCCAGAATTTCTCCGATGTTGACAGAGTCCTCTTAGAGACGCAAATATCAAGTTCTGATGACGTCCACGTCCGGATTACGGCTGCCCTCTCCTCTCTGCCATCCCTGCGTCCTCTGGAGGCCCCGGTAAGTGTGTCCTAGAAGACACACCCGGCAGTGGAATTAATATCACACCAGCCTCAAGCTTGGGGTCTATGAGGCTGCATCTCTGCTCAGGTGCACAAAAGGAGAAAAATATGATGTAATTCTGGAAGAAAATACCTAAGTTCATTCACAATTTTGTTCCATGCAAGAGAGGAAGTCTAAAAGTAAAGAAAATAATTGGACATCGTGAAAGGAATACCAGCTGACACCCTCCCAGCCAAAAAGCAGCTCCAGGCAGCAGAAAGAGCCCTGAGCGGGGTCAGGAGACTGGACCCTTCCTGGCTTGTGGCTCACAGGCAAAGCCTGTGGGACTCAGTTTTCCCAGCTGTAAAATGAGGAGATTGGACTAGGCCGGCTATAGGTGTCTTGGACGCCTGACTCTGGGGTTGGGTCAACCAATAGGAGAACACGTTCCTCCGTGTAACTGATTAGGAAAGCCCGATTCAGAGAAGCCCAGGGATGTGCTCTGTGCCAGTCAGTGCCAATCAGATGACGGAGGGGGGCCGTGTGAAAACGGAGGCTATTTCTGGCTGCTGAATTGGTTTTTGTCCTTTTTGAAGGATCACATCACATGGAGACCCTCAAAGCCGAGCTGCTTTGGTGTATGCCACCGCACGTATGTTCTGGGGTACGCAACCGGCCACTTCTCAGAATGCCTGCTGTGGACGAGCCCCGTAAGAGAATTGACTTCAACCCAGACCCTCAGCGTCACTAGCTTTATCAAAGAAACCGAAGCTTTGCAGCCCCAAACCATTATCCCTCCTCTGGTCCCCTTTGCCTTTAAGCATCTTCACTGTGACTGAATATACTCTTCAGGCACAATTAATTAAATCAATGACCCTCTCGTAAATTTAAAAATACATCTCCCATGTCTTTAAATCTCCGAATACCAGCTGGGAAACTGGAAGGCGTGAAATACACATCATCATGTCACAGCCACAGAAGCGGGATTCTGGAGCTGTGGTTCTGTGATGAATGTCCCCAAGACACACACCCACAATTTGGTTAAGCCCCAGAGGCATCTGGAGAACCCAGGACGGAGGGGGAGGGTCCGGGAAGGAGAGACTGGCTGCCCTGCGGAGTGCTGTGGAGATCATTGTAGACCAGAGGCTCAGACAACAATGTCGGGCAAGGCCAGGGCTTTCCAGAAGGTTCATAATGTAGTTGTCTCCAACCATGGATTTGGAGAGAAATCCCAGAAATTCCACTAAGACAGCTAGGAGGCCACATGGACTGTGCCCTGCCTGTTCCTCTGAGTGGGGAGAGGCCAAAAGTGACAGTCAGTGATTGCACAACATCTCCTGCCAGAAGGCGAGACTGCTCAGACCCGGCCTTGCAAACTGCTCTCTATAAACGCCTCTTTGTTGAGGACCTACTAAGTACCCGGCACTGACCTAGGCATTCGATTGCCATGGGGTGGGCCGGGCCCTGCCCTTAGTGATGGGCGGCCTAGAGGGGACGCAGACACACAGAGCAGTGTGACAGCAGGACAGGTGCCACTGGAAGGCACCCGTGGGCAACCTGCCTGCGGGGATGCAGGTGTCTGGGGGAGGGGACTTCAAACTGACGAAGCAATGGAGGGTTACTCAGGGTCTCCCAGGTGAAAGGTAGGGATGGAGGGTGTGTTGGAAAAAGAAAGAGTGGTCCCTGCAAGAAAATGGAGGTGGGGGAGAGTGCAGCCCAGAGTTTGTGGAACTGGAGATCATTCAATGTGACCCAGACTCAGGGAGTGCTAGGGGTGGGGGGCATGAGGGGAGGGGGGACGAAACAGCTGAGATCTGGGCATGGTGCTAGGTTCCTGGCAACCTAGAAGGGTGCCGTCTCGGTGACCTTGGAACATGGCGGGAGTGACTCAGGGAGGCGGGGGAGGGGGCTGATGGGAAGTGAGTTCTGGGCAGCCAGCAAGTACCCTTTGGTGCGTTTTGGGAATTCACTTTATTACTCAACTTGACACAATATTGAGGTTGAGACTTTTCTGTCCCCTCTGGTTTCAGTAGATTCTATTCATTTTTCTTTTTGTTTTGTTTTGGTTTTGGTTCGTGTTGTTCCCAATTCACTGAGCATTATATTTCAGAAAATACTGTTTCCTGAACTCCTTGACTTTTCATCACAGCAATTATTTTATTTAGGACAAATAAGGGAAAGCCCTATTTCACATGTGCTAATAAGCCTGCAAGGCCTCTCACTCCTGATCTCCCTTCCAGGAAGGGGAGGCTGAGTCCGCAGCTTCGAGATGGGCCACGGGGTTGGGTGGGACTTTGCAAGCTCTGTCATTTCTCTCAATACCAACTGCATCACATATCCTGGGTTCCTGAGAGGATTTCAGGGTCTGACCAAAGCATCTCACTGAATTCTGCAAAGTGGGTATTGTTTTCTTGATACTGATCTCACGGATGAGGAAACGGGGACTCTGAGAGACCCCACGGCCACCCAAGTGAGAGAGCACGGCCACGGCACCTACACAATGGGGAGAGAGTTACTGTGTAACTCCAGCAAGGATCACCCCAAACCCCTCCTTCTGATGGAGCTGGTGAGACTCCGGCTCCCACAGAGAAACGAACATGGACTCTGCATGTTCGTGGGTCTGAAAGAGCACCCCTTGTTCATGCCAGCTGGAGGCTCCGAGCAGGAAAGCGAGACCTTTCTTTCTGTTTGTCTATCCAAGTACCCCAGCATTCCTGGATCCACCTGGTAAAAATGATTGACCAAAACTGTTTATTTAAAACTTATTTTTTTCAGTACTATAATTTGAAGGCAATTTTGGGTGAAAGGCATACATATTGCTCGGGGCCTGTGAGAGGCAGGAAGGAGGCCCTGCTGCCCCCCACTCCCCAGCCTCCCCGCGATGCTGCTGTGTCCTTACCCCTTCCCCATCCCTCTCCACCCAGCCCCGGGTCTGCATGGGCGCCATCTGAAAACCACAGCTTGAAAATTGTCTTGAATGTACATCTATTTTCAGCTTACTCTTGGTTGTTAGCATTAAAATAAACCCTAGCACCTCATTACACACTGTATGAAGCAGAACCTTCTTTCATTTTTAAAACTGTCTCCTTCAAGCTCCGAAAGGTGCTTTCTAGTTTGTGCAGGAAGCCCCATGATTTCTTGGGAACAGTGTAGGTTCTGGAACCCAGGCGTCCTGGGTTTAACCCCAGCTGGGTTGTGCTGGAATACCTAATGACTATTTCCTCTCTGAGTGTCAATCCTTTCATGGGTTAATATCCACCTTGCCAGGATTCATGATAGTTAAATCAGACGTTGCGTGAGGTGTTTTTCTTCTCCTGGCGTCCTGGGTTTACATCCTGGGTCACATGTCCGCATCCTTCATGACGGTTGACCATTGACCGTGTCCTCCCTGCTGCACCTCCCTGCTAATCTTTCCTCTTTACAACCTGGATTTTGGTAAACACAGGAGGAATGAATGCACTTTGCTTATTCTGGACTGTGCGGATCTCATAAAGCTGGTCCTTTTCTTTTCTTTCTTTCTTTTTTTTTTTTTATCTCTTAAAGCTAATCCCAGCACGGATCTTTCATCCAAGTAAGCAGACTCATTCAGCTCGAACGCAGGCCCTTCAGACCCCGCTCGATGGGTCTCGGGTGGGCGGATCCAGGAGCTTTTATCTGAGAGGAGCTGCCTGGGGCTCGGAGGCCCCTCCCCATGGGTTTCTGCTCAGCGCAGTGCCCTGTAACGTCATCCATCAACACCCGCGGCCAGCACTTCTCTCTGTCGGTTACCCATCCCCCATCTCGGTCCCCGCCCGAAAGACGCGCAGTGCCTGATGGGTCTTGGACCACTGACTTGGGGCCCTTCTGCTTCCTTTGATTTGGTCTTTGGCACAGTTCCAGGAACAGGAATCCTTGATGACACCTGGCCCTTTCTAGTCACCGACAAGGGAAACCTGAGAAACCATTCTCAGAAATGGAACTAAATTGTCAGTGAATCTGTCCCCATCTGGAGAAGAGAGGAAGGTTTGGGGTGGCAACAAAGGCTCCTTTGATTTCTGTTAATTAACTACTTTGGACTCGGGGGGTCTGGAGAGGCCTTCGTTTGACACACAAAGAATCCGGGGCAAGGATGATACCCACGCACGGGGTGTCTGCGCTGGAAAGGGCTCCGTGTATTTACCTGTAGGGCAACTCAATTAAAAATAAAGAAAGGGGTAAATCTATGAGATTAGCTCCGGGAACAATGCTACCAATTGTGGGCAGGCCTGACAATCCTGACTAAAGCAGATGTTAAACAAATATTCTGATGGCTCCAATCAACCCCAGTGTGAATTTCCTATTTTTCTTCTTCATTATCTCCAGGCAGGGAAATTCTAAATTCTTCAACGGTCAGACACTTTGGTGGTTTACTGAAACGATCATATAGAGGGAGCTTGGTTGCAAATACCCATAGGAAGGGGCACCATTTATTAATATGGGGACAGTCTGGTGTTGTCTACTTACCTTTCTGTCCTCTCCTGTCCTTGGAAGGTCCTTCCATTACTACAGAGGTTTCTTGGGCTTTTGTGATAGACTCAGGAGAAGGAGGAAGGGGAGAGGGGCTCGGGACAGGGGCAGCGTTGATGGGAGGGCCATAGTGGAGGCTACTGGAGTTTTCTAGATATTTGGAAGAGAAGAGTAGCTGAGAAGCTGCAGCGTGTGAGCAAAAATGATGTGAGGGAAAAGGCAGAATTTAAGAAGTGCTGCCTGGACCATGTGCCCCGTGATGAGTGTACTTATGCCTATGTGAGTAAATGAACCCATGTGGAGATGCCTTCATGTTGAAATGACTTTGGTTGCCAGATCACGTTCATTTGACCGCAGTGCCACTCCGAGACTGGACCACTTGGGGCAGGGCTTCACCAGGGTGATAGACACTTGCTGGTCGGTTGACTCAAGTGATTTTTGTTAGATCGTTATTTGGTTTTAATGAAGCAAGTTTAACCCCTGGAACACTTTTAACATACGGAAGCAGAAATATTAAAAAATGAATAAAACTTTGGTATTTGAACAGCTTTCCAACCGTCTGTTAAATGGAATAGTCACCTCTCCTCTTTCTGCTTTTCCTTTCTGCCGGCTCCATGAGGACACACCCATCTTGTTCATGGGGTGTGCGAGGAGCTCCAGGGCCATTGCTTGGCCCCCAGTAGACCTTCAATATGTATTTGTTGAATGAAGGTAGGAATCAGTGAAAAGTCAGGTTCTCAATGGCCAAGATTCCATGACAATTTACGGTAGAACAAAGCCCATCCTGTTTCCACCCCAGGGTCTCTGAACACACGTTTTAAGAGTAGCTCAGATCTGAAATCTGGTCTTGTGGGCCAGATGCTCTGGAGACTTCCTCCCCTCTCCAGTGCTTGCCACGGCTCTTGACCCTGTCTTTACAAAGCAATAAGACCGCATTTATTATAATGTTGGTCACACTGAGGCAAGTAATAAAATTTGAGAGGTAGATATGGAATCATTTCATTTGAACATTTTTAGCTTCACATTTTTCAAATGGCCATTTGGCTTTGTATAGACACAATGAAAGAATTACGACCTTTGGCCAACTTTACTGAACAAGGCAATAAAATACAGTTGAAGTATATAGTGCCTTTTGATTTTTTTTTGAGGGTGGGGGTGTCATTATAGCTTGAATTATTCTATTTCATCGACATGGACAGGAGCATTCTACTGAGATGGAAGAGTCCTTTGTATCAGCCTGTGAGCCTTCTGGAGGGGAAAGATAAGCTGTCTCGGGAATGTTCATCTACTTAAATATTTCTGAGAAAAGGAATTTCACATCTGCCTAGTTGAGTCCCTTAGCTTCTCTGAGACTCAATCTTCCCTGTAAAACATGGACAAGACATTACCTGTTCTGCCTTCTTTATGTCATAATCGTGTGAACCAGTTAGGAAAATATATCTTAAAGTACTTTCCAGACTTTGAAGTGGCATATAAATCTATCTCATGTTCTATTAGCTTAAAGTGGCCCTACCTTGGATGCCTGGAATATACATCATAGATGGCCATATGAAAAGATAAATCTTAATATTTGTTTTAAGAGTCAATAATGCAACGTTTGTCAGCCACATAATCATTATTTACCTACAATTGCAGATTACTTTATGAGGATAATACTTTGTCATAGCAGGATATCCACACACTCATAGCCCACCGTGTAAATGATAGCTTTTTAATCTCACAATTACAGAGCAGTGTGAAGGCCACCGAAGAGGTTGAGATAGAATTGCTAATTGCCAAACAGTGCACTGGGACTTTATTCATTTCCCATCATGACAGTTTAACGGCAGGATGCAAAGCAAGTAGTGTAATTTGGGAATGGTTTGCATATGTCTAAGGCGAAGACTTAGCCCCAGACTTTTCAGAGTTGCATTGTTTTGGTTCGTGTTTTAATATGCCACTCCCCAACTTGAGAAGCAAACATAGAAATCGGAAGGCTTGCCTTCAACTCTTTCAAGTAATGACCTAAGATGGCAGGTAGCGTGGCCTGGATGTTACCTCCTGAATCAGTGCCAGCTTCAACGAAGGTCCTCAGGGAGGGGTCAGCCTAGAGGTCACACCCCCAATGAAGATTGTTTAGATCAATACAGGAAAGGGGTCATTGACTCACATTCAGTCCAATAGGTATCGATTCAGCTCTTTGTAAGAGGAGGACAGCACTGGAGTGGGGTTCTTAGGGTTGAGATCCTGGCTCCACTATTTCTGAGCCATGTGACCAGGACCAGTTACTTCTCCTCTCTGAGCTTTAGTTTCCTCATCTGTAAAATGGGAATGATAATAAGAGAATATTTATGGGGGTTGTTGGGAGCAGATTAAATGACATGGTAAGTACTTAGAGTAGCACCTGGCACACCGGCAGGAGGCTGGCCACATTGGCACTGGCGTACATCCGGGGTGACCCCATGCCCATGCCTTCCAACACTAATTCCCTATGACTTTGTTTCATGAAATGTCGCCCATCTCACAGGGAGTCCTTACATGTCCGACTTGTTGACAAGTTATATTGAACTACCCTATCAGCTTAAAGCATCCTGCCTCAGGGACTGGACCTTGACCCCAAGGATCAGTCACCTGCATTATGTGGGGAGACTTTGCATCTGGGCTTCCCTGATGCTCAAGTGACGCTCCCAGAAATACTTTACTTTTTAAGATTAAGGAATCCGATTTAGCTGTTAGGGTCTTTGTGTGAACTCTGTCTTCCAGTTCGGTCTGCATGGGCACCAACCAGCTCTTACTCAGAAAACCTCTGCCCATGAGCACTTACCCTTCCACCTGAAGTCCCGCCTTCTTCCTTCATGGACACGCCCCTCTGTTTGCCAGGGTTCAAGTGAATCCCAGCCTTGCCTGGGGCTGCTTTCTGTCCACCCAACCTTCAGGTTCACGACTCATCCCCAAACCCACACAGGTTATGTTCACCAGTGACTTCACCAGCCACTCAGGCAGATTTGCGCAAATAACACCTCCACCTCGACGCTCAGATCTTGACCTTGGCCCCGTCTGCATTGCAGAGTCCCAGCGCAAGATGACAGCTTTCCTTGGAGAAGGCCAACATGCCCAAATGTGCCTACCCCAAAGCCTTCCGATGTGTCTTTCTTGTGGCCAGACAGTTCTGACCTTCTAAGAACCACAAGTCTCCCATAGGAGTAGCGAAGGCAGGAGATTTCAGAATTCTTCCCTTAGGAACAGTCCTGGGAAACTCTCAAAGGAAATTGTGCTGCAGAGTTGACATTTACATTCAAATTCAGATTTCTATTTCTCCCAAAGCCCTAGTCTCAAGAGGTTTGGATCCATAGAAAAGAGAGACTTGGACAGAGGAAAACATAAGTGCTTCTGATTGAAAAGACGAATGACCTGGTTGCAGGTGAAAGCCTTTCCCAGGTAGCAGCTCTGTGTCAATGTGTCTCTTTTTTTTCTTTTTTTTACATCTTTATTGGAGTATAATAGCTTTACAATGGTGTGTTAGTTTCTGCTTTATAACGAAGTGAATCAGTTATACATATACATATGTTCCCATATCTCCTCCCTCTTGCGTCTCCCTCCCTCCCACCCTCTCTGTCCCACCCCTCCAGGTGGTCACAAAGCACCGAGCTGATCTCCCTGTGCTATGCGGCTGCTTCCCACTAGCTATCTACCTTACGTCTGGTAGTGTATATATGTCCATGCCACTCTCTCGCTTTGTCCCAGCTTACCCTTCCCCCTCCCCATATCCTCAAGTCCATTCTCTAGTAGGTCTGTGTCTTTATTCCCGTCTTACCCCAGGTTCTTCATGACACTTTTTTTTTTCTTAGATTCCATATATATGTGTTAGCATATGGTATTTGTCTTTCTCTTTCTGACTTACTTCACTCAGTATGACAGACTCTAGGTCCATCCACCTCACTACATATAACTCAATTTCGTTTCTTTTATGGCTGAGTAATATTCCATTGTATGTATGTGCCACATCTTCTTTATCCATTCATCTGTTGATGGACACTTAGGTTGCTTCCATGTCCTGGCTATTGTAAATAGAGCTGCAATGAACATTTTGGTACATGACTCTTTTTGAGTTATGGTTTTCTCAGGGTATATGCCCAGGAGTGTGAAGTATTTTCTGACCCATTTTCATGACTGTGAATAGAAGCTTCCCCACGACTCTGCCCTTTCACAGGTCTGGAGAACACGACATCTGGCTCTATGCAAACGGAAGTGGTGTGTTCTAAATACTCATCTTTTCAGCATAAATCCACGGGAGTGACTGCACTAGGCGCATCTTTTTAGTAACATCAAAGCCAAGCGCAGAGAAAACATACTAATAAAGCAGAAAAGGTCAAGGGTATAGTGCACGATTTTAATATTGGGAGAATGAGCAATTTTCCTTTTTTTTTTGATATGAAAAAATGAAAGACCTTATATTCTAGGTAGGAGTCCTGAACTCTCTTTGCTAAGAGATGATCACTTTTTAACCAAGCTTATTTGCATTACTTATTTGCATTACTCCAGAAGTTCCATGCATTGGGGCCTGACCATCCTCTGGTCTATTGTTCCGTGTGTCTGGTAGGGAGGAGGGTCTGTTGGCAGCACCTCCAGATGCAGACCCAGGCCCCGGGTCTGAATTCCTGGACCTCCACTTTCACGTGGCCTTGGGCAAAGTTGCCGATATTCTTAGCCTCAGTCTCCACATCTATGAAATGGGCAGAGTAATAGCTGCTTTGCCGTGACATTGTGGAATGTGTGTAAAGGCACGGGATAGAAGCTGAGGAAATGGTGATGTCTCTCTCATCTTCCTCTTTTCTTTTCTCCCCCACCCTTTCCTTCTTTTCTTCATTTTTTTGAAGAGCTTTTTCTAGAGGGTGTGCGGGGAGACAGGGTGGAGGCAGTGGGATTATTTGAAGACCTGGGGTAACAGGAAAGCTGGAGTGTGTTTTCAGATCTCACTGAACAATGTTTCTCAGAGTGCGGTCTGGGGACGCCCCCATCAGAGGCATCTGAGGGGCTCGTGTCAAATGCAGGGTTCTGAAACCCATGACAAACTTGCCCAATCAGCAGCTCGGGGCCAGGCCCTGGGAATCTGTGTGCTAACGAGCACCAGCGGTACCAGACACTGCTCAGTGACTGCAAATGGCCATCGCCCTTCTTTCTTCTGACCTAATCCTGTTTTGTTCAGGGGTCCACCCCTCCCTGATGAAACTCAGGGGCAAATCCTGAACAGATCAAGAAGCCCCTCATCTCCCTGCCAGGGACAGGCTGAGCAGAGGGCAGGAGCCCAGTATTGACCAAGGAGATGTGCCAGGACAGGTGCTGACGGAAGGGTTTCTTTGTCCTTTGAAATGCTCCTCTCTCCTTCCACTAAATGCTGTTGTGTCTGTGTGATGTCTGGAACTGGGGTGGCCGTCTTGTAACCCAGGGACTAGCCAAGGGCAAAGCTCAAAGTGTTCTCACTGATGTATCAAACGGGAGAGAGTCTTGGGGGGAGACAATTTTAAAAATTGAGATATAATTCATATAACATAAAATTCGCTATTTGAAAGTATACCATTTAGTGATCTTTCTTAGTATGTTCCCAGTGTTGGGCAACCATCACCACTAATGCCAGAACATTCCTCTCCCTCTGCAAAGCAACCCGTACCTATTACAGTCACTCTCAATTCCCCCTTTCCCCAGAAATGGGAAACAACTAAGCTACTTTTGTGGATTTGCCTATTCCAGACATTTCTCATGAATGGAATCGTTCAGTACGTGGTCTCTTGGTCTGACTTCTTTCCCTTAGCATAACGTTTTCAAGGTTCATCTGCATTGTGGCATTGAAGTGTCAGCACTTCATTCCTTTTCATGGGTGAATAATATTCCCTTGTATGGATGTACCACATTTTATCCATTTATAAGTAGGTAGACATCTGGTTTGTTTCCACTTTTTGGCTACCATGAATAATGCTGCTGTGAACCTTCATGTACAAGTTATTGTGAGGACAAACATTTTCACATCTCTTGGGATATACATCAGGTGGTTCTTACACTTCCTAAAATCTGAGCAGTATGGCAGAGGGTCAGAAATAGACTCTGGAATTTGACCTCCTGGGCTCAATTCCTGGCTCTAGCAACCTAGTTTGGGGACACTGGGCAGATCCATCCTGCCTCGACCCTCCTGTCAGATGGTGATGGTAACTATATTGTCTCCACAGGATCGCGGCAGGGATTAAATGAGTTAATCCATTAATACGCCTTTGAACTCTACATAATTAGTGCCCCCAGAATGTTAGCTGTTTATATCATACCCCCATCCCAGAAGGAGCACACTCTCCTGCTAAATTTATTCTTAGCTGTCTCTGGGGAGCTGAGGTGGGAGTTAGAAATCCCTCTTTGGAAACACTAGCATCCCCTCCTCCAGCCCTTCAATGATACCCTGGCCAAACTGGTCGGGAAGAAAAACTGGTCAAATAAGAGTGGGCAGTAGCACCGCCTTCGCAATTCCTTTACTTCCTTCACTTCGGGCTAATTATTGAAAACACAAGCTTTTTCTTTCTATGCAAAACACAAGCCCAGTCTGCTTCACAGTTTTGTGGCTAAAATTTTTGCCCAGTTTTGTCTCTTCTTTGGGTCATCACCTCCCATCAGAAGGCACATTTCCCTGGACTCCTTGCTGCGTCTATACCTCGATACGTTTTAGCTTCTCTTGTTCAAAGGTCAGTGTTTTCAAGTCAGACTAGTGATGGCGTGGTTCTCTCAGCCCATCCGGGTGCCAACCAGCACGAGGACTGATCTGCCCTTAATGCCATGCCTTAGTCACGGCTTCAAGTGAGAAACAGAAGATAAGATATGGCCTTGGGAGAGGGCTGCCTTCCTCCATTTTGAGCTCTCCTCAAATGTCATAATTAATGTGCTATAATTAGTAACTAGCGCTGCCCCAGCCTGAGCTGAAATGCACATCCTGGTCCCGCGGGGCACATGTATCTTGGCAGAGCTACAGTTCCTGGGCCTGTAGTTCACGACTCTGTAGTGTTACGGGCACCTCCTTGCCGGGCCCGGAACTCCGAGGCAGGCAGGGGATTTGATGTAGCCGCATTGGGGTCTGGACCTGAGACACCTCCTCTCCCTCGTTCACCTTTGTGAACACCCTGCTCTTGGAGTCTTGAAGGCATCCCAGCAAGAGGACCCCGGACCTCATTTCCCAGCTCTGGGTCCACGTCTGTACGTTTCTACAGGTAATGTAGGGTCGTAGCTAAGAAGCCAGGCCCTGGAGTCAGACGATGTAGATGCATTGCCTCCATTGCTTTTAGCTGTGTGATCTAGGGCAAATGCCTTCACCTCTCTGAGCCTTAGTGGCCTCTGTAAAAGAGAAGGGAAAACAGCATCCTCCTTACCTTGTTGTTTTGTGGGTCAAACAAGACAAAACAAAGTGCTTTGCGGAGTCTCTCGGCCAATTCTCAACAAAGATGAGCTGCTGACACCATCACCCTGGCGCCGCTGGTCTGCCCTCCCTGAACTCGCCATCTCCATCCTTCGGATCTGCTCCTTCTCCTGTTTTCTCTCGATAAGCAGCAGCGCAGATCCTCTGCCCCAGCAGAGAGCTGACTCCTGTCCCCTATTCCTCCGTGTCCCTCACACACTGGGGACCAGGCCCTCTCTCCCTTTCAGGCCCCGGCCCCGCCCCGCATCTGTTCTTCCCGCCTCCTCTGGCTTTCAGCCCCCTCGTCCCTCCTCGTGAGGAGTCCTCGCTGGGCTCCAGCCTGAATGCTCACCGCCTCACACTTTGTCCCATCGCTGCCAGGCTTGTCTTTCTAAACCACAGCTCTCAGAGCTTCCCACTTGCTCAGAGAACTTCGTGGTGATCTCTGAAAACAGGTCCAGGCCTTCCCAACCTGACCCAGACTACGGTCCGGTCTCCTGGCAACCTCTCTCCCACACGCCAAAGGACACCTGCGCTGCTCTGGGCGTGCTCAGGCCTCCGTGTGTGTTCACGCTGCCCGCAGCCCTGAACGCCCCTCCTGCCCAGCCTGGGCTCAGGGCAGCTCTGCCCAGACCTTCGCCGGACCCTTTTGACCCTCTTGTCCGGCAGAAGCGAGTGCCACCCAGCCCCTCGTGGTCCCGTTGCTCTCCTCTGGCTACAGCACCTCTGTCTCTCTCTGCTGCCCGAGCATCTCCACTGAGGTCCACGGCGATGTCTCAGCATCCCCGAGGGCTGGGCCTGCACTGATGGGACCAAGTCCAGGCCCCCGCCCATGCCCCAGGCTGAGCAGCTTGGCCAGAACTATTTGGTTTACTGGGGTCCCGCTTATGATTCATTAAAAAAAGATGCTCTGCTGCTGACAAAGCAGTTCTAGAATCCACAGTGATGGTCACTGGAGAACCAGGAACGAGCCTCCCACTAGGAGATATTCTACAGGTAGGAATGGAAGTGAAATTTAATTTCTCAAACCTGGAGACCACATGTGGGCATGTTTTCTATGGCTGGGAGGGGGCTCCTTGGTCCCCAGGACGGAGAAGGAGAGAACTGGAAAGGCTTTGGGGGGTGGAGGGGCAGCCTCGGCCTGAAGGTGGACAAGACAGCAGGAGGCAAGAAGGGCGTGGAAGGGTGCGGCCAGTTCTGGGCAAATCTTGATAAGGGTCTGAGCTCGGACGGGGTTGGCAGCCCTGAGCTTGTGCTCAAACCATCGGGGCCTCGTGTTACCAGCACTGATCAACCCGCATCTATAGTTCGTAAAAAACAATGATGGGTCTGCTTGACTCTTGCCCAGGCTGTGGAATCCAATGCTCATTACAACACTTTTCCGCTTCCAGGCCTGGAATGAAACGTCGAGCTGCTGACGGCTTCTTGCAAATTCCACGGTGTGTTTTGTTTGAAGGGGGAGAAATGCATCCAGCTCTTCCTATGGGCTTTCCTTGCTCTGTCAGCCGCACAATAAATTAGACGGGTCAAACGTTGTAGATTTAATCTCACTGTGAACTGAAAACATAGTAGCTCTCCCGGCCATCGGAGAATCCGCGAGCACTCCGTGACCCCCCAGTGAACCAGAGGGGCCCAGGGGGCCAGCAGGTGCAGCTGGAGGGACTCAATGTGACATTCACCGCGATTCTTTGTGCCCTTCTGAGAACTGCGGGGGAGCGTTTGGAACTGAATCCTCCAGGGCATTCCCTCACCGTCTCACAATTACCTGTGCCAGGCAGAAAAAAGGAGAAATTGAGAGAGAGGAGAGCTGCGGGAGGAGGGAGAAAGGGGCCGATTCTCTGCGGTGCAGAGGAGGCCATGGCGGTTCCGGTGAAAGACCAGCTTTAGCACAGGAGCCAGCGGGGTAGGAAAGGGGCGACAGAAACCGTGTTTGGTAGAAACAAATTGCTCTCCACTTCCCGGTGACACGGAGAGCCCCGCGTGGTCCTCGGGGTCGGAGATCGGAGAGAGACTGCGGGTCCGGGCAGGGGGGTGGCACTGGCTGGGCGCAGAGGCCGGGCGAGTCTGGCGGCTTCGGGACCTGCTGCAGGGCACTTGCCCACTGGCTGCTTCCAGGATAGATTCCCTGTGGCGATTTGAGCACCTGGCGGGAGAGCCGGCACCCTGAGACAGCTGCTGGGTGGGATAAGGCTCAGGGGGTGGGGAGAGTCCGGGTGCTGAGGGCTCCCCTCCCCGCTGTGCACAGCCTCTCACAGGTGACCCTTGCAAGGCGCTGACCTCGGGCACAAGCATCCGCAGGGGCTGGCATTTGGAAAGGTCGCGGGGGAACTCAGAGCACGGTAATGAATTGACCTCCGCTGGGTTTTGATTCTGCTCAGACAAGTCTCCTTCTCCACGGGAAGAGGAGGCAGTGGCAGGTGAAGTCCGTTTGCATCACAGCAAAGGCCAGGGTGCTAGCGGCCCCAGGTCCAGGCCTGCGAGGACTCTCGGCGGTGCGGTGGGGGCTTAGGGTCTGCAGGAGTCAAGATCGAGAGAGAGAGGACTGACTACCTTACAGATACCCTTTAGGGAGCCCGACCCCCTCTTCCACTCCTGCCTGTGATTCACCAGCCGCGCGGCAGCATGAGTGCTGATGCCCGGGTATCCACCACGCCAGGTGGTGGGAGATTGGACCAGCATAGAGAGAAGGGCACGGGGCGGCCGGTCTCACCTGCCTGGCCTCTCCAACCAGGTGGTACTTAGAAAGTCAGACCCCAGGCCTAACCCTAATTTGTGGTCACTGGAGAGACAAAGAATCATATTTTTAAAGGATTTCCCAGATGGATGGGGGAAACCATCTTCTGTCATCCAGTGGAGGGCAGCCCCATTGCCATTCGTGTGAGCCCAGCGGGAACGAGAGGAAGAGGGTCCACGTCTAGGGCAAGAGGAGCCCTCTTGGGGGGCAGGGGGTGGGAGCCAGGACAGAGGCTCATTCCCCCAGGGCTTGGAGCGCTCACAGAGGGTCAGGCATTGTGCCAGGGTCTGGGGATCCTGAGGCGAATGGGACCTGCTTTGGCCTTAGACGGGCTCATGGGCAGCTAGTGGCATCCACAGCCTTGGAGCGTTTGTGGCAAAAAAGCCCCTGAGGCTCTCCTCCCCCATGAACCTCCCCCCCAGCCAGAGGCCAGCAGGGGAGCCCAGGGGGGTGAGTCACCCAGTACAGAGGCTGATCCATCTGCCCTCCAACCAGAGGCCCTAGAGCAGTCATTGGGTGCAGGGAGCAGTGTCCTGGGAGCCAGGGGCTGGGCTGAGCCCCCCACGAGCCATCTGGGCAAATCCCTTATCGAGGCTGAGCCCAGTTTCCTCCTCTGGGTCGTGGTGCAGAGCCCTTAGGGGCACTGACCCTGACACCTGAGTTAGTCTGAACTCTGTGGCCACTGGGCCACCTCCTCAGGCCTCCCCCAAACCCCGAGGCAGCCCTGAGGACGATTAAGCTGTTCTACCACCTGGGGCCAAGTTGAAACCCAGAAAGGGTGGGGAGACCCGAGGTTCCCACCTTCGCCTCTTCTCTGCGGCATCAGAAGAGCACTAGGGGGATGTGTTTCCCAACGGCCTCTCCCCTCCCAGATTCCAATGGCACCCTCTGAAAACTCCTCCGACGACGCAGAGGAAAGATGCCCTCGAGGCAGGCGGGGAGGCCCATTCAGATGAGGCGATAAGTCACCTTTGTCCGTCTCAGGCCCCGGACAGTCCGTGGCAGCCGCTGGGCGGCACATCCCGGAGCCTCTCTGGGTGGAGAGGGAAGGCTCTGGGGCTGCTGCTCGCCTGGAGAACCCCCGGGATCCCGTGTTTTCCGGGGCTGGGTCGGGGTCAGACTGTAGGCGCTGTGAAGGCAGCGCTTGCTCCCCACCTCCCCCGGCGCCTGGAGAGCAACGGGTGCGCAGTCAATGTTTGCTGACTTAGAAGGTGACCTGACACTCCGCTCCCTCCTCGACGTGAGGGAGGGAGGATAAGGTGCTGCTGGGGAGTGGTCCTCTCCCCCCGCCCATGCAGATGGTAAGGAAGAGGACTTCCCTCCCTGCCTAGTGGCTGGTCATTCATGAGGCAGAGCTTCACCCAGGCCTGGAGACCCCACAAAGCCTCCACCTTCTTTGTCGGGCTTTTCCTCCTGGCTCGGACCCCTGCAGGTCCACACTCCTTTTTCCGGGCACAGCCCTAGCCATAGAGACAGAGTCGCTGTCTAAGGACCCACCAACTTTCCCTGCGGGCACTTAATTTGAAAGGGGTCCCGGGGTCGTAGCTAGAGTTTCCGCAGTGCGTTACCTTCATCCTCTCCATGCCCACCCCTGCACCTTGGTATTACTCAGGTATAGTGGAGACCATTAATCTGTGAATGCCTTGGTTCCCTGGCTACAGGTAATGCCAAGGTCAGGTAGCATTTGATCAGTCCCACCCTAGATGTTTGGGAGAATTCCTTTGAAGGCCCAGGGAGCGAGAAGAGCCATCTGCCTGGAGGCATGAAGGAAGATTTCATGGATACACGGGAGAAGAGCCCTGCAGGACAGGTGTGGTCAGCAGGCGCCCATGGAGGAAAGGACAGTTGTGTGGAGGGTACAGCATGAGAACGGCTTGTGTTCATGGAATAACTAGTTGTTCCACTTGGGTGCAGAGCCAAAGGTGCAGAGAGATGTTGGCCTGACCGTCCTGATGTTGAACTTCTTGCATGTGACAGGCCTGAAGCAGGTTCAGAATGAGTAATAACCGCACAGAACCGTGACGGTACGGCAGGTAGGGATGGAAGGGGGTCTGGGCGCGTGTCGTGGTGGCTTCAATGTCAGGGTCAGAAGCTGGCCCCTCCTAACTCCCCTCGGCCGTGGGAAGCCACCTGAGACTTCTGATCCTGGTCTGCATCCGCTTTAGGAAAATCATCAGAAGTGGGTATTCTGTCTCTTTTGGTCAATTTGAAATTCTTTGTGGAGAGAACTCAGGTGAGATGACTCCACCTGCGATTCTTAGCTATCGGGCTTCAGTAAGGTTTTCTCTTCAATAATCACTCCTGGGCTTCCCTGGTGGCGCAGTGGTTGGGAGTCCGCCTGCCGATGCAGGGGACGCGGGTTCGTGCCCCGGTCCGGGAAGATCCCACGTGCCGCAGAGCGGCTGGGCCCGTGAGCCATGGCCGCTGAGCCTGCGCATCCGGAGCCTGTGCTCCACAACGGGAGAGGCCACAACAGTGAGAGGCCCGTGTACCGCAAAAAAAAAAAAAAAAGAAAAAAAAATTACCCCTTCAGCATCTTGGAATTTATTCAATAGAACGTGTCAAGGCATGACCTCCACCCCCTTCAGCCCAGCACAGATCTGAGGTGAAGCAAGGCTGTGAGATCTCTTCCAAGGAATGGCGTAGACCAGAGCTCAGCCAGTTTTCTGTGAAGGCTGGTGGGTAATAAATATTTTAAGCGTTGCGAGCCGTACAGTAACTACCCAACTCTGCCATCATAATATGAAACCACATCTTGTAAATGATGAGTGTAGCTGTTCTTCCAGCAAAACTTTATAAAAATAGCTGGTAGTCTGGATTTGGCCCGCATATCATAGTTTGCTGACCGCTGGTGTCAGCTGTAGAATGGCTTGGGACCCAGCCCTCTTTCCAGGTCACCGTGCTTCGCGGCTTTCACGTGGGGCTCTCACTGGGGAGGAAAACCTGCTTCGGTCTGGCCGCCCAGATTCAGAGCGGGGATTTCTGCTGGCTTCCTCTGTCACAAGAGACGGCGTCAGACCCGCCACGTTTGTCGACAGCCGTGCTGTCTTGGCCAAGTGCACACACCGATGGAGGTGGATAATGTAAAGCTGAAACGTGCCTGAAGACGTTGGCTGTAAGGGTGCATGTAAGTGGGCCCCGAGATTCCATCACACGCCCAGCACCTCCTTGGCCACACCCCTCATCATTTCACAAAAGGCCACCTGTCAGAAATTCCTCTAATGGCCACTGTTGACATTGCTGTCACTCTCTGTTGGTGAGTTTCCATCACGGATATGATGGGCAGTTTAAAACGTGCTTAGAAATGCTGTCAGCCATCCTTTGGAGAAAAGCCTGCTGGGACCCGATTAAGCAGGGCTTGTAGCCGAAGCAGCTCTTTCCTTGATGACACGTAGTAAGTGGCAGGTAATCCGCGTCTTAATCTCCTTGCTGCCCCTAGAGGCTTACGGTAACCGATACCCCTGTGAATGCCACAGAGTCTGATTGAGTTACCTTGAAAGGCCAGTGCTTCTTCCTGCTCCTTTCCTAATGGAATGTATTCAGATAAAGGCACCTTGAAGTTGGCCACTGTCTCCTGAGATGTTGCTCTGAAGGGAAAATTTGATTTCCCCTAAGCTGTGCCTGATATGACTTTGTGATTTTCCCTGAAGCTTTTCTCCAAATGCAGCCACGCCGGTCACAGTACACCTGGGGGAGGGGCGGGGAGAATCCTGGGGGCCAACCTGCTTTCTGTTGTGGCTTTGGTCTTTGCGTCCGCGGTCAGAGCAATTCTGACTCCTGGGGAAATTTCATTATCAAAATTCTTACTTTTCCCACCACAATTAAGAACTGCTCTGTTGCCACACTGCTGCTGACCCAGAGGGATAATTAACCCATTGGGATTGGAAGGCATCTGGAAGACACTGAGGCTGGATGGCTGGACTCGGTCATCTGCAAGCTTGTCCCTGCATCCTGGTCCCTCTAGCTGGGGACGTGGAAGGCGGTTGGCCCATCTGTAAAACGGGGGCAGCTCCGTGAAAAGATCACTCAGGTTTAGAGTCGCCAGATGTAGCAAATAAAAACAGCAGACACCAAGTTAAACCCGAATTTCAGATAAACAACGAAGAATTTTTAGCATCTGTTTGCCCCATGCAACATCTGGGACACACTTATATTAAAAAGCTTTCTGCTGTTTATCTGCAATTCAGATTTAACTGGGTATCCTGTATTTCACCCCTCACCCCTCCTCATGTCCCTCCCACCTCAAGTAGTTTCTGAATCTTTACTGTGAGATACATGATTTTGCTTTTGATATCCATGGCTTTAGGTAGCCATAAGCAAAGGGTAAAGCTAAGCCCTTTCCAGACTAATCTAGACATTTGTACTCGTGCTTTTTTTTTTGAATTTTTGAATTTTATCTATTTTTTTATACAGCAGGTTCTTATTAGTCATCCATTTGATACACATCAGTGTATACATGTTAATCCCAATCTCCCAATTCATCACACCACCACCCCCCGCCACTTTCCCCCCTTGGTGTCCATACGTTTGTTCTCATGCTGTTTTTGAAACACTGGTCTGTGACTGTGTCTCCCAGTGCCTATTGGAGTCCCCGGTGCCAAGTAGATGTGCAGTGGGCGCTGGTTTGATGAAGGAATGGTCACCAACTCAATGTACGTCGCACCTTTCAACCTGTGTTTGACCTTCACGTAGCACATGCTGCCATCTAACAGGATGGCCAGGTCTTCCCACCCCCACCCCCCCTTCCCTTCCAGATCACTCTGCCTTTGCTCGAATGGTCCACTTCCCTCAGACAGAGGCAGCCTCGCACGGTGGGCAAGATCACGAGCACTGGAGCCAGACTGCCTGGGGTTGAGTCTCGCTTCTACCACTGTGTGTCTTTGGGTAATTTACTTTAGCTCTCTGTGCCTCAGTTTTCTCATCTATGAAATGGAGGTAACAATAAAACCTAGTAAGACTGTTCTGAGGAACAGAAGTGCTAATACATTTAGAAGACAGAGCATGACATGTAATAAGAGTTCTTTTTAAAAAATCTTTTTAAATTAATTTTTTATTTTTACACAATTTGTAAAGGTTACTTTCCATTTACAGTTATTACAAAATATTGGCTCTGTTCCCCGTGTTGTACAATACATCCTTGAACCTGTCTTACATCCAGTAGTTTGTGCCTCCGAATCCCCCAGCTGTACCTTGCCCCTCCCCCTTTCCCTCTCCCTACTGGTAACTACTAGTTTGTTCTCTATATCTGTGAGTCTGCTTCTTTTATGTTATATTCACTAGTTTGTTGTATTTTTTAGATTCCACATATAAGCCATATCATATAGTATTTACCTTTCTCTGTCTGACATATTTCCCTTAGCATAATGCTCTCCAAGTCCATCTGCGTTACTGCAGATGGCAAAAGTAATAAGGGTTCTTATTCTATTCCATCTACAAATCCTAATCCCAACCCTCCTACAAGGGCCACTTCCTCCATGAAGTACTCCTGATTGCCCTCTTCCCTACCCCTCAGGTGGAAGCAGGCTCTCCCCTTAGCTACATTTCTTGTATCCACCTGCCCAGTCATTTGGGATAAAATGAACCATGGTCTTTCCCCCCCTCGCCTACATTCGTTGTGGGAAGGACCAACTCTACCTCCCTGGTGTGTCTGAGAAGTTAGAGTATGGTATTGTTATTCTAGGAGGTGTTTGTATCTGGTGTTCTCACAAAATAGCTGGGAGATCTGTGAAGGTGAAAAGGAGGATCCCATTTAGAATAAGACAGAAGGGTGTCCATTTGATTTGTCACAAAGGGACACAGCTTGGTGTGGTAGAAAGAGCAGGGGATTCGGGGCCCAACAGATGCAGCTGGAAATCCGCTCTATCTTTTCATAGATTAAGACCTTCAGAACCTTCCACTTCCTCATATGTGAAAGGGGTGTAAGGGTGCTTCCTCTTGGGGATGGGGTGGGGGAAGGCTTGGGTGGGGGGAAAAACACCTACGAAGGGTTTAGCACAAAGAGGTGCTGCACTGAATTGCACTGTCGGGCTCTGCAGTGCTGTGTGAAGCACTGTTGCAAGTTCAGCTGGTACCGGGTCTGGGGGGCTTCCCCGAACGCCCTGCTTGTGTCCGGGCATAGACAAGAAGCTGGGACGGCAGGCCAGAGTCCTGATTGCATTATCCAACGGGCAAGGGAATGTGTAAAACCCCATCCAACACCCAGCAAAAGAGGAAGAAAATCTGCTCAGGTGGAGCAGTGGAGACAGTTAACATCTGCAAGTCGCTGTCTGCTTTGCCCACGCAGACACCGACGAGGGGCCTGGGAGCACTGCATCTGGCAAATTCTCTCTCCCACGACGCTTCTCCCTTGGCTCGGGGCCTGATACACGGTGCACACGTTCCCTGCACCACCGGCTACTCAACCCAAGGATCAAGGTCATTCTGAGCTGCAGTGGTTTGAGCTAGTAAAGATTTTTATAAAAACTCACTGTCTTGATTTCTGTTCAAGTACTTTAAAGTTCACATATTTCTTATTTGAACTTTGCTGGCTGTAGTCATTTCATCCACAATCAGCCTGGATTGGTTCTGCTTATTCAGAGCCCATCAATTACAGGGGACCGGACCGGAGCACACACCGCCCATGCTTCTTTGCCCCAGGCTAGCCAATTTATCTGACATTTAATAAGGAGTTTTAGATTTTGCAGCTTATCAGAAGAGCGCAGTGCAAGTGCGGGTGAGCCAGTGAATCCCAAATCAGTGGGCTGCACAGGAATCGCTTCCTTTCAACACAGGCTTTGCCATGCAACACGGCTCTGGGTGGCAAGACATTCTACCGTCCTGCCTTTGCTCTTGTTGCGCCGTCTTCCTTTTCCTAAAACGGTCTAAAGGTTGGTTTAAGATCATTTCAATGTGAAGAGATCGTGGAGAGAATTCCAAACCCACCTTTGCCATAAACAGAAACTCTGCAACTACAAACAAGGATCGGGAAGCTCTGTTGCTCGATGAAAGCTCAAGTTAGCAAAGAAGGACTGAATGCCGTTCTGTGCCAGCCAGGGTGCCAGGCATGGTGTAATGAAGACGAGGTCCCTGCCCTGAAGGGGTGCACGGTGTGGTGGGCAAGCAGACGAGGACATAAATAACTTATATCCCAGGCCGGCTGAGCTGTGCGCTCTAACAGAGGTAAAAACAAAGCATCATGGGCGTGTTGGGGGCAGGCGAGAGATTAATATTCTCCCTGATCTGAGCCTTTGGGGTGAGGCTCAGCCAATGAGGGCACATTGGCACGTTTGACTACATAAGGAACTCTGATGTTTTCTTAAGCTTCCTCTGAATATCAAGACAAATGTATTTAATCTATTTCTCCCCTGTTATGGTCGGCTCGGTTCTCTTGGGCATATTGTGTATGTTTAAACTGCCTAGTTTGGGTTTCCATCATAAATGCTCTTTAGGACCAAAGTTTCACTAAATATTAGAATACCGGTTGGGAGGGCATTTTGGTAGGAAGACATGAATTTGCAGCCAGTCCACGCTAGTTTCTGAGTTTTTCTTCCCTAGTATTTTCATGATCATTTCAGGTCTTTAGATTCACACGTCCAATACCTGTCTCGACAGCCATATATGAAAGCCACCCTCACTAATGTTGGTTAGTTATTTTCCTAAGAAATAGAATTTTATAGTTTCCTCTGATGTTCTCATTATTACCTTCTGCCTCTGTAGCACCAGGAGGGTTCCTGCAACTTTGGTCCCAGGGTATTGCCATCGGTCTCCTAGGGAGCTGGTTAGACACTCAGATTCTCAGCAACCGCCGCTGAGCTTCTAGTTAGCGCGGCTGAGATGGAGCCCGTGGACGCTCAGCGTGATGGAAGCCCACGTGATTCCCATGCCTATTAAAAGCGGGGGGACGAGCCCCGAGCATTACCTTTCAACAGCCTCGTCCAGCCCCAGGCCTGGCGCTGACTCCTGCTGAGACCACCCCACTGAGCACCAGGTCACAGGATGCAGCTGCTGCCTCCCAAGCCCCCTCAGAGGACCCCAGAGGACCCGCCCCACCGTGTCCGCGTCTCATGGCGAGCTCAGCATCTCCTCCCTAAACCTCTTCTCCCCCTGTGCTCTCATATGGTGGGCACCACCAGTGACAGATTCCTCTTTCTCTGTACTCGTGCATATCCGTTAGCTACGAAATCCTGAGACTCCATCTCAGAGTCTCCGTTCCGTCTGTTTAGCTGTCAGCGGCGCTTCCCCAGCCCCCCCCCACCTCACCTCAGCTGCTGAGACCTTGCCCCAGTACTCGCTCTGCTTAATTCATTCTCTACATTAAAGGCAGAGGGATTTTTTTCCCCAAATGGCCCATCTGATCTTGTTGTTTGTCCGCTTCAGAGCCTCGGGCGGCTCCCCATTGCCCTCGGGATGGGGCACGGCCTCTCCGTCGCGGCTCGGAAGGCCCTTCCCTCCCTGCCCAGCGCCTGCTTTCTGTCTCCTCCCGCCCTGGGCTTCTGCCCACCTTCCTGATCCAGGCACACTGGGCTTCTTCCAGGATGTCAGACCGCTGAGCTCACACCTCCAGGCCTGCCGTCCCCTCTGCCTAGAACACTGCTCCCTGCTTCACCTGCACAGGAGACACCCCTCCTCACTTATGTCCCGACTTGGCCATCACGTCCTCTGAGAAGTGGTTCCCCACCTCCCTAGGTCAGCTCCTCTGACCCTACTGTTACCCCACTGGACCCTACAAAGGCAGGGCCCCATCGGTCTGGATCTCTGTTATGCAACCAGTGCTTGGCACCAATGCTGGCACAGAGGTGGAACCATAAAAATTAAAAAAAAAATTTCATTGGAGTATAGTTGATTTACAATGTTGTATTAGTTTCAGGTGTACAGCAACGTGAATCAGTTATAAACATATATCCACTCTTTTTTAGATTCTTTTCCCATATAGGCCATTACAGAGTATTTAGAGTTCCCTGTGCTATACAGTAGGTCCTTGTTAGTTATCTATTTTATATATAATAGTGTGTATATGTCAATCCCAATCTCCCAATTCATCCCTCCCAGAATCATATAAAATTGCTGATTTTTGACCAACCATTTCATAATGACTCAACCTAATACTTGTCATTCACACATTTTTGTATGATGTAAACACGGTGTCTCTGTTTTATTTTATTTTTTTAACATCTTTATTGGAGTATAATTGCTTTACAATGGTGTGTTAGTTTCTGCTTTATAACAAAGTGAATCAGCTATACATATACATATATCCCCATATCTCCTCCCTCTTGCATCTCCCTCCACCCTCCCTATCCCACCCCTCTAGGTGGTCACAAAGCACCGAGCTGATTTCCCTGTGCTATGCGGCTGCTTCCCACTAGCTATCTATTTTACATTTGGTGGTGTATATATGTCCATGCCACTCTCTCACTTCGTCCCAGCTTACCCTTCCCCCTCCCAGTGTCCTCAAGTCCATTCTCTATGTCTGTGCCTTTATTCCTGTCCCGCCCCTAGGTTCTTCAGAACACTTTTTTTTTTTTTTAAGATTCCATCTATATGTGTTAGCACATGGTATTTGTTTTTCTCTTTCTGACTTACTTCACTCTGTATGACAGACTCTAGGTCCATCCACCTCACTACAAATAACTCAACTTCATTTCTTTTTATGGCTGAGTAATTTTCCATTGTATATATGTGCCACATCTTCTTTACCCATTCGTCTGTCGATGGACACTTAGGTTGCTTCCTGTCTCTTTGTTTTAATTAGAAAGTCTTTGATTGTCAGTGAAGGTAAGCTCCTTAAATGGCATAGACTTTTGTGCATAAATTTCAGCTGCTTGCGTGAAGCTCACAGAATGGGAATTAAAGAAAGACCCAAACTGGATTATTCAAAGAATGACGTGAAACATCACAAAGGAAAAGACCCCATTCCTCGGACAGGAAGTGTCACCCCTGAGCGGCGTCCAAGAGGTCGCTGCGGGGAGAGGTAGGCGGGATGGTGGGGGAGATTTGTTTGAAGAGGATCTCAAAGAAGATTTGCCTCCTTTCACGGAGTCTATGCCACAAGATTAAACACTTAGGTGATAAGATTTCACCAGCTACATCCTTGTTTGCAGAATATGTTTCCCCTAGTGAAAATACAATTTGTGAATAACTATTATACTTTAGAAACATACCTTTTATTTTTAAGATTAAACATTCTCAATGGCCCTGTTGGTCTATGGGAGACTTATGTGGCTTCTGAAGATAATAACTATTTGGTTTCTGTTTCCTTTCTGGCCCTATTACATTTGCTGAGAAAGTATAGATCAACGGAAGCGTTTTTTCCTTAGATCTTAGCAAGAGGCTGCCATCTATAGATCCTTGACCCAATTACACACTGTTTTAAGAGCTGAAACTGCAGGAGGACTGTAGGTTTCGTATCAGTTTTATACCTCTCAACTCTGAGGATTAAGATGGTAGGTTTTTAATAGGCTTTTACTGTTTAATTTAATTTAATTGACTTTATTTTGCAAAAGAGCTTGAAGTCCTTAGTATAAGGATCATCCAGGCTCCCGTTTTGCAGATTAAAAAACTGAGGTCCACCGAGGTTGAAACGACTTGCTGCCCAACGTCACCCAGATGTCAGGGAGGAGCTGGGACTTGCACCCATTCCCAGGCATCACTGTGTTTTTGCTTTTGTTTTGTGTTTTTGGCTGCGCCGCGCAGATCGTGGGGTCTTAGTTCCCTGACCAGCGCTTGAACCCGGGCACCAGCGGTGAAAGCGCTGAGTCCTAACCAATGGACCGCAGGGAATTCCCGGCATCTCTGTTTTCTTAATACAGGAAAAGCAAGGCTCTCGGCAGAGGGAGGCACACCTGGCAAATCGAGTCCAGCCCGAGGTTGGTGCCTTGGAAGCCGGGTCCCCCCACTGACCCTGAGGAAAGGTTTTCCATTTCAGAGTTTGTCCTCTTCATAGCAGTGACTCAAACCCCCCTTAATCCTTTAGATAAAATAACAACAACAACATAATAATAATTGCATAAGCAGGGTTGTGGTGGGGAGCAGGATTTGTAAGTAGGATTGTTTTCACAAAACACCTCTGTGTGTAGCCATAATATTATGAAAACAGCAATAGTTATCTGCTTCTAATTAAGGAAAAGTGGGTGGACAACACAACTCTAGAAGAGTGTATTATACAGAAACAAAAGGGTTTGGGGGCCCTGGGCTGCCCTCTAGTTTAAATCTACTGTGTTCCGGCCAAGGATGAAATGCCTGTTCCCTGCTCATTCCAGATGCCAGGCCCGCTAACAAAGGCGCACTTGTTCCTTGGGACACGTGTCTAGCTGCGTTTTCAGAGAGAGGTTTCAAGGGCACCAGTCACCTGCAGTCCCCTGAAGATGACACATGTCATGTAGCTGTGTCCCCCTTCCCCCATGCGTGTGATCTACCTGGTGAATTTTCTTTTTTTCCTGCCTGAAAGTTGGCCTGAGATGAAACTTGCAAAGGCAGGCAGGACGCAGAGCACCCAGGCTGGAAGCTCCCCGATGTGTGCAAGTGTGGCCCCCCCACTATGGGCAGCCCACCCCCGCTGCTCCTGCCGTCTGAGCCTGGGAGCACCAGGGACCTGGGTTGGGTGCACTGTAGTGCAGATAGAAAACCAGATCCTCATAGAAACCTCCGTGTCTCAGTGAAGGTAGGCACAGCCCATGGGATCTGTGCATACCCTCTCCCCTTCTAAGTGACTTTGTACGTGTCAGGGTCCTTTGTGGGGGCGGAGCTGTAGCTCCTGGCATCTGCCATCTCTGCCTTGCCCTCGGGTCCTGCCTGCCCTCCATAACCTGCCGTCTTAACCTTCCTGCCACTGCCTCTCACACCTTCGCTTCCCTTCTAGATGCCCCGCCCCTCTCTCCGTCTGCCTCTGCGCATACCGTCCCCTCTGTGCAGTTGCCCTCCATCCTCACCTGTCCCTGTAGCCCACTCATCCTTCAGGATCCACTGACACCATCCTTCCTTGGAAGCCTGCCCTGGCCTCCCCTCCCCAGCAGGATTGGTTGCCTCCGTCTAGGCTGCCAGAATTCCGCAGCACGGCCTTCCTCTGCTCCTTACCGTTCGGCACCGTAATCCTCTGAGCATGCGGCCGTCCCTTGCACAGCCCTGTGATCGCTTAGCGGGCAAGGACTGCATCTGTTCGTTTTTCTGTTCCCAAGGTGGGAGCCTGCCATGCACGAGGTGCTCACGGGCATTGAACGACTGAGTGAAATAGGATGGCGTGCGTGGATCCCAGAGGGTCTTTCTGAGCAGAGACCACGCCAGGGCAGGGCATCTTGTATCAGGATTTCACTCTTGATAGCTTAGGGCAGGGGTCGGCAACCTTTTTCTAGAAAGGTCAGCTAGTAACTATCTCAGGCTTTGTGGGCCAGATGGTGTCTGTCGTAACCACCCAGCCCAGCTGTTGAGTGCTGCTTGTAGACCATAGGCAGACAAAGGACCTTGGTCGTGGTCCAATAAAACTTTATTTACAAACACACGCAGACAGCTGGGTTTAGCCCGCTGGCTGGAGTTTGCCCATCCTGGCTAAGGGCTTGGAACAGAACCATCTGCTGTTACCATAGGTGGATTTTCCCTTGTTGGTTGAACCTCTCTGTGGCCTGCGGGGGCTCTGGGACAGGGGCGCTTGCACTTGGCTTACCCTCTCCTTTCCTTCGGGCAGGCATGGGAAGGGTCTTGGAACTTATTTCCAGCTCTCTAGCTAGCTTTCTCGGTATTTTCTGTGTCCTGTTGCCCTAGGTAATTCTAAGATGGGCCTATGCCCACTAGAGCTGGGAAAAATAGGCCAGGGTAGGCTCTGATTATCTGGGGTCTCTCCCACATACCTGCTAGGTGGGCTCCCTCCCGCCCTCCTCCAACCCTGAGTCCCTCCCTGCGTTTCCCATGCAGAGCAGTGACAACCCCCATGGCAGCCTCTTCCAGCTGTTTCAGGCTGCATTACAAAACCATCACAATCTGAAAAACAACAACAGCCCTGCTTCTTCTCAAGGGCAGAGCTCTCCTCTGCTGTACTTGGAAGCTTGGGGGCTGGATTCACCTCACCCACCAGCTGGTGCCCGGGCCAGGAGGACCCATTTGGCAGGAGGACGGAGCAGCTGGAGCTCCCTGGACAGCTCTCTCTCTCTGTGGTTTCTCCACACCACCTCTCCAGCATGGTGGCTTCGGGGTCACCAGATTTCGTAATATCAGCTCAGAGCTACAATGTGCATGTTCCAGGAGAGCCAGAAAGAAGACACATCACCGTTTATGACCCAGCCTGGGAAGCCGTGCAGGGTTAATTCTAGCACATTCTATTCACTGAGGCGGCCACGAAGTCCCACCCAGGTTGAAAAGAGAGGTGAAGGGGACTCCATGTCATCATGGGAAAGGGTAATGCTCTGTAAGAGCTGTGAGGTCATAAAGGAAATAGAATCCCCACACTTGCACTCCCTGAGCCCTGCTACATGCCAGGCATTGCACGTGTCACTTTGCTATTTACATGATCTATACAGGAGTATTATCAATACTTACATATCTGTAATACCTTACGAAGTTCTTCCTTCACCCACTTTGAGTCCTTATTTGACTGCATGCAAACCTTGTTTCTGGTGTTCCCAGTTCTTTGGGCCGTTCTTTGATAGGGGTATCCAGCACATACATCCTTGTAGAGTCTGAAGGACGTGCACTTTTTTTTGCAGGGGGGGGACTCCCTTCTCTGATGGGCTGAGCTGTCGCTCAAGGTAGAGGCAACAACTGTGGTGCTGGGATGTGACACGTCTATCAATTAATTCACTTGACAGTGACGAGCTGGTAACTACGCCTGGTGTCTGCACAATCCCGGAGCCCCATGCGATTCCTGGCGCTGAGTCTTACTCTCCGGAAGTCATTGCCCACAAAGAAATCCGAGAACAGCTGAATGAACATCAATGGACGAGCAGCCTCGCCATTCGCTCTGCTCTTGTCTCCAATCAAACTGGTTAAATCACGACACAAAATCCTACAGCATGAGAAGGATTCGACCTGAATGGGGTTCTCCACACGGGGCGGGCTGCAGGGCTGTGGGTACCGGAGTTTATCTCAGCTCCTATTCAGGGCTCCAGATGGAGGCCAGGCTTTCATTTTAATCTTATTTTTAGCATTTTGTTACCTCCTAAGACTTTTTATTCCTCTTCATTTTCTTAAATATTATGGCTTTAATGACCAGAAGCCCTTAAGGCCGGCAAAGTTCAGTGGGATATTGTTTCTAAATAAGAATAATTTTATAGGCTTCAGAGATCCCAGGACCCTTGAAGACATCTTGCCATTAAGAACGCCCTTATTTTACAAACCAGGAACCTGAAGCTCAGAGGACAGTGACCTGCCCCAGGTCACGCACACGCGTGTTAGAGGCCGTTGCTCTTAGACCAGGGTTTTGCCCACAGTCGTTTGACCTCTGTCTGGAGGGCTCGTTGCTGTCAACTGAGTCAATGTTTTTGGCCCATCTACAGGTGAGTCCAGAACAATTTCCACACTATTCCAGCCCTTTCTGGCCCACCGAGGAGTCTGGTGGCAATTCTACACGCTGGCCTGTGGTTCCCTTTGTTTTCCCGTCACATCCATCTCTGTCTTTGTGCTGTCACCAGGCGATGCGTCGAGTGCGTGACTGAAGAAGCAGTTTGATCCCTGAACACAGGGACCACGGGTCAGGCTCCTTGATTCTGCTCCAGCCGTGTCTCAGCACCTGGAATCCGGTAGCTGTGAGCCCAGTGTTTCCCTGACCCATCAGTTGAAGTAGACCTTCTCCCAGGCTGCCTCATCTCCTTCTCGTCTCTTCCTGGGCAGCCATGTTGCCTTGGCTGTCGGAATCCCCTCCCCTCCCCCTGCCCCCTACACCTGCTGCACGCGGCAGCAAGTCTGCACACCACCTCCGGCCCTGAGAGGGGTCTTGGACTCCCTGAGTGTTGGTGGAAAGCTCAGGATGTGATCCACCTGGAGCTGGTCCTTGACAAAACAATCTTTTTTTTTTTTTTGCGGTACGTGGGCCTCTCACTGTTTTGTGGCCTCTCCTGTTGCGGAGCACAGGCTCCGGACGCGCAGGCTCAGCGGCCATGGCTCACGGGCCCAGCCGCTCCGCGGCATGTGGGATCTTCCCGGACCAGGGCACGAACCCATGTCCCCTGCATCGGCAGGCGGACTCTCAACCACTGCACCACCAGGGAAGCCCGACAGCACAATCTTTTGTTCCCAGTTCACGCAACTGGATGAGGAGGGGGATGGCTACATGACACACAGGCCCTGTGCTCTGCCCCTTCCATACAGTAGCTCTTTGAATTCTAGGACGCTGACATCTCTGGGAAATTCCTGGCATCCTTTCCTTGAGTTATTACCTTTTCATATTTCCCACCAGGCCAGCGTTTCTCAAAGCCTGGTCTTCATATCATCTTGGTCGGCATTAGAATCACCTGGGGGTATTTTTTAAAAGGCAGGTTCCTAGGGAACATCCAGGACTTACCATATAACACTCTCTGGGGATGGAGCCCAGAAATACACACGTTCACAAGCTCCTTGGGTGGTTCTGAAGCACGTATGTGCTCGAGGCAACTTAGGAAATTTATTTTGTCTACAGCCATATGCCTTGCCCAGAGCTGGACACAGAACAGGTGATAATAAACTATTTGCTGAATGAATGAATAAATGCATGAATGATGCCATATCCCTGAACTTGATCACAAAAGAGATTCTATTTGTTTTGGAACTGCCCCTCCATCCCGTCCTCCAAGCTGCACGCCTGCTACTTGCATACCTAGAGCAGACAGGACAGGTGTCATTCCTTCTTGCTCTCAGATGCCATCATGTTAATTCAGCAGAGCTTGGAGATTTGGGGTGTTCAGTTCCAGGCCACAACAATAAAGCGAATATCACAATAAAGCGAGTCCCATACATGTTTTGGTTTCCTAGTGCATATAAAAGTTATGTTTACACTATTAAGTGTGCAAGAGCATTATGTCTAAAAAAGCAATGTATGTATCTTCATTAAAAAATACTTTATTGCTGAATAATGCAAACCATCATCTGAGCCTTCAGCGAGTCGTAAACTTTCTGCTGGTGGAAGGTCTTGCCTCAATGCTGACGGCTGCTGACTGACCAGCGTGGTGGCCACTGAAGGCTGGGGGCGCTGTGACAGTTTCTTAAACTAAGACAACAGTGAGGTTTGCTGCATCTCTTGACGCGTCCTTTCACGAACGATTTCTCCGTAGCCTGCAAAGCCGTTTGATAGCATTTTACCCATGGTAGAATTTCTTTCAAAATTGGAGTCAGTCCTCTCAAACCCGGCTGCTACTTTATCATCTAAATCTACGTAATATTCTAAATCCTTTGCTGTCATTGCAACAATTTTCACAGCATCTTCTCCAGGAGTAGATTTTATCTCATGAAACCATTTTCTTTGCTCACCCATGAGAAGCAACTCCTCATCCGTTAAAGTTTAATCATGAGGTTGCAGCATTCAGTCACATCTTCAGGCTCCACTTCTAACTCTGGTTCTCTTGCCGTTTCCACCACATCTGCAGGTACTTCCTCCACTGAAGTCCTGAACCCCTCAGAGTCAGCCATGAGGGCTGGAATCAACTTCTTCCAAACTCCTGTTAATGTTGCTATTTGACCTCTTCCCATGAATCATGAATGTTCTTAATGGCATCTAGAATGGTGAATCCTTTCCAGAAGGCTTTCAATTTACTTTACTCAGGTCCATCAGAAGAATCACTCTCTATGGCAGCTATAGCCTTATGAAATGTATTTCTTAAATAATAAGTCTTGAGGGACTTCCCTGGTGGTGCAGTGGTTAAGACTCTGTGCTCCCAATGTAGGGGACCTGGGTTCGATCCCTGGTCAGGGAACTAGATCCCATATGCCGCAACTAAGAGTTCACATACCACAACTAAGGAGCCCGTGAGCCACAACTAAGACCCAGCACAACCAAATTAAAAAAAAAGTCTTGAAAGTCAAAATTACTCCTTGATCCTTGGGCTGCAGAATGGATGTTGTGTTAGCAGGCACGAAAACACCATGAATCTCTTCGTACATCTCCACCAGAGCTCTTCAGGTGCATGCACCAGGTGCATCGTCAATGAGCAGTAACATTTTGAGAGGAATCTTTTTTTCTGAGCAGTAGGTCTCAACAGTGGGCTTAAAATATTCAGTAAACCAGGTTGTAAATAGATGTGCAATCATCCAGGCTTTGTTGTTCCATTTGTAGAGCCCAGGCAGAGTAGATTTAGCATAATTCTGAAGGGCCTTAGGATTTTTGGAATGGTAAATTAGCGTTAGCTTCAACTTCAAGTCACCAACTGCGTTAGCCCCTAACAAGAGAGTCAGCCTGTCCTTTGAAGCTTTGAAACCAGACGTTGACTTCTCCTCTCCAGCTATGAGAGTCCCAGATGGCATCTTCTTCCAATAGAAGGTTATTTCTTCTACATTGAAAATATGCTGCTTAGTGCGGCCACCTTCATTAATTATCTCAGCTGGATCTTCTGGATAACTTGCTGCAGCTTCTACATCAGCACTCGCTACTTCACCTTGCACTTTGATGTTATGGAGACGGCTTCTTTCCTTAAACCTCATGAATCAACCTCTGCTAGCTTCAAATTTTTCCTCTGCAGCTTCCTCACCTCTCTCAGCCTTCACAGAATTGAAGAGAATTAGGACTTTGCTCTGGATTAGGCTTTGACTTAAGGGAATGTTTGTGGCTGGTTTAATCTTCTATCCAGACCACTCAGACTTTCTCCATATCAGCAACAAAGCTGTTTTGCTTTCCTCTCATTCGTGTGTTCACCGGAGCAGCACTTTTAATTTCCTTCAAGAACTTGCCCTTTGCATCCACAACTTGGCTAACTGTTTGGCACAAGAAGCCTCACTTTGGGCTTATCTTGGTTTTTGATTTGCCATCTTCACCAAGCTTAAACATTTCTAGCTTTTGATTTAAAGTGAGAGACGTGCAACTCTTCCTTTCACTTGAACACTTAGAGGCCACTGTAGGGTATTAATGGGCCTACTTTCAATATTGTTGTGTCTCAGGGAACAGGGAGGCCCTAGGAGAGGGAGAGATGGGGGAAAGGCCGGTCGGTGGAGCAGTCAGAACACACACATTTATCGGTTAAGTTCATCGTCTTATATGGGCAAGGTTGGTGGTGCCCCAAAACAACTACAGTAGTAGCATCAAACATCACTGATCACAGATCACCATGGAAATATAATAATAATGAAAAAGTTTGAAATATTGTGAGAAGTACCAAAATGTGACACAGAGACGCCAAGGGAGTCAGTGCTGCTGGGAAACGGCACCGATAGACTTGCTCGACCCAGGGCTGCCTCAAACCTCAATTTGTGAAAAATGTAATACCTGCAAAGCGCACTAAAACGAGGTTTGCCTGTACTGCTGCAGGTGGGGTCAAGTTCAAGGACGTGCTAAAACATAGCATCATGTTAAAGAGGTCAATCATCTTTAAGATTATTTTTTTGCATGTGTTTTCCCTGTTTTAAGTTTTTGAAGGGTTCAAAGAAGGATGTCATATTAAATTTGAAATTGTAAATTGCTGAAGGATTTAGTTGTCTCTAATCAATGTATAATGCATGAATGCTTTATTTTCATGGTGTCGTTTATTAGACATATAACGCACATAAATTGACAGGAAATTTTGTTTGAAAGAGCTCGCGGGACTGGGTGAAGCACAGGCTGGGGCAGGGGAGGGTGCCCTCCCCGTCCTGCCATCAGGCACAAGTCAGTGGTCAGGGAAGGAGCAGTTCTGCAGGGTGGGCAGGGGATGTGCAGCAGCGCGTTCTCAGAAGGCCTTTAGTAGGAATGACGTGGATAATTTATATTATGTTTAACTATCTTTTAAACAGCCAGTTTTTCTTGTACAGTGACTGGGCTCCCATAAAACAGAGACAAGGCCTGCCCATTTAGCTCGGTTTTAGAGGGGCTGGCACTGTAAAGTTAATGCAGTGAGAAATCTATGGTGCTTTGACATTAAACCCAACACGGGACATAAAGAATTGGGGCTGCTCTAAACCATGGCAGCAGGTAAAGAGATTAAGCAACCTCTGCAGGTGAAAACCATCCCGAGGTGGGGAGAAAGGGCCTCCCTGCATTGCACCGCGAAGCCAGGAGCCCGGGCAGAGATGGCTGGGCTCCGCCCCTTAACTGCCAGTATGGGGGGGACCCGGAAAAGCCAGTCCCCACCAGCCTGAGTAATTAACCACTGCTGGGCCCCAAGGTCAGAGCAGTACTGAGAGGCAGAAGGAAAGTATTAATGTGAGAGTTTAATTCGCTGATTATCGTTCGGGCCCTTGTCTCCTTCCCCTACTTGGGTTACAGGAGAACATGTGTAGGTGCCTCCCCAGAACACAGGAAGAGAGATCATCTCAGGCCAGTGGGAACCGCGGCTCGGGGGTCCCAACTGGCCCAGGCTGGCTGGGGCAACCGTGGTCACTGGGACTCCAGACCCGGCCATGGGTGGAGTCCTTTCTTTTTTCCAGACTGCTTTTCACAGATAAGCTTTATTTGACGAAGGCATCTTCTCTTCCCAAAATGCGTGGCTCAGCCAGTCACCTGCAGACCCACAAGCATCGCCTTCCCAGGCAGCTGTAGCCGAAAGTGTCAGGCCAACACGTGCCTGGGGACACGGTGGCTCCGTGTCGAGACGGAAGCTCTCGAGGTTTCAGGGCAGGTTCTGGACCAGAGGCTGGTCAGCAGCTGAACAGGGCCGAGGCGTTGATCCTGAAGGGCAGTGACAGGCCAAGCTGCTGGGGAAGGGAGCTGGGGCTTTCTGGAAGCCTTGGGATTTGAGGAGAGGCACGGGCGTGGCAGCCCCAGGGCACCACCCCTCACCCTGGCCTCTGACCAAAGCATGGGATTGTTTTTTCTGCTCTTCAGGACCATTGGGATTTCCTCCAGGGGTGAGAAGCCCCATGGAAAGGGGAGGTTGGGGGAATGTGTGAGGGGAGGCGCAGGGCGGGGGGCCCCTGAGAGGGGAGGCAACGCACAGAGTGGACAAAGACAGCTGAGGAGGAAGCGGCAGGATAGACTGGCGTTTGGAGGCCTGTGGAGCAGAGGGTAGGAAGAGCTCAAGGCCAGTCCCATTGAATTGTGTCAGAGGCCTTGAGCCCCCATAAGGCCTGACCTTCACGAGGTGCGGCAGGAAGGCTGGGATAAAAAGGGGCCTCAAAGGCCTGAGGGCAATGCATTTTTTCAGACTACTTTTCACATGGGGGCTTGCACAGATAAGGAGGTTTATCTGACTAAGGCACCTTCTCTTCCCAAAATGAGTCCCCGGCCTCCCCACACTGGGACCTGGGTTTCTGTCCAAACCGGCTGCCTCACCCGGCAGACAAGAGATGGACGATTGGAAACGTGTCCTCAGGGCTGTGTTTCTCTAAGCGCACCCTCCCTCTGTTACCTTGCTCCTGAGATGCTACCTCTTCCAAGAAGCCCTCTGGTGGGACCACTGTGCTGCTCGTGGTGGGTCTCCAAGGTGCCTCTGAGCCTGGCCTCGGTTCTGGAGGCGTGAAGGCGGCTGCCCCAGGATCGCCGTCCCTTCTGGCCAAGCTGTGGGCTTCCTACAGCTCCCCGCTCTCAGCGTGGCCTGGGCCTATCTGCCTCCTCTCACCTGGGCAGCTGGGCTCCTGCAAAACAGGCAAGGTCTCCCCAGCCAGCTTTGCCCAGTGATAGTGCGGGCCCAGGTGCTGGAGCTGCAGAACACGGCCCAGAGAGCAAAGACAGGGGCTGGATTCGGGTCCAGCAAGGGGTCCTCAGAATCCCGCAGGGCTCGGGCTCCTGCTGGAAAACACCTGAACTCAGAAACCTTCTCAGGGCCTGACCCTTCACCCTGGGAAGGGAAGAAAACTATCATTCTGCACGGAGAGCAAACGGTCCAGGGACTCATCTCACTGGGAACCCTTGGGACATGGATTTTTCTTCCTTACCAGAAAACCGTCCCCCGAGAACCTTCTACTTTTAAATCCCTGACTCTAAACTTCAACCTGTAGATTCCGGCCAGGCTGGGGGTTAACTCAGGACTCAGAAACTGCTCCACCGGGGCCGGTCTGATGAAGGGATCAGTCAGGAATTCATAAAGCATTTATTTATCTACCCAAAGCACCCCCACCCTCCCTTTCTTGTATGGGGGAATTGATGCAAAGTTTCCGAGACAAGTCTGCGATTGCGGCTGTCACCAAACAATGCCATATTTCTTTTCTTCTCTTAAATTCTAAGGATCATTCCCTGTAAGAGGGCAATTTGTCTGTCAGGCAGGCGAAACAGGGGCCGCTCCCTGCCCTCATTAAACTGACAGCATGGTTATTAGCAGAAAACGAAGCCCGCCCGCCATGAAGCCAGCCACTGTTTTATGGCGAGCGCCAGGGAGATATTTTCAGTAATTAATTTGATAAATATATTAATTATGAATTGAGTTGACAGTACAATCAGATTGTCAGCCTTCCAGACAGCCTCTTGTGATAAAGCTCTATGATGAAGTGGTTGGATTTCAGGCCTGTCATCCTACGGGGCAGTCCCTTATCGCCCGTCTGCCCATTCACTCTGTAATTTCCTGCGCATTGTAATTAAATGGTAGCTTTCTGATTGGAAAGTGACTCCTCAAACTTAATCTCTCTTTCTCTCCGAGCAAGGTGGGGGAGGTGTACAAAAAAGCCCTTTGTTTCGGGGGAGTCTTGATGTGAAGAAGCAGTTCTGCTTCCCCACTCCTTTAAATGCACCCCTCTGGTCCCAGAGGGCACCTTGGAGGAGGGAGTGGTCTGGGAACTTCAAGCTGGAGAGAGGGGTGGGCGGTGTGCCCAGCTCTGCTGTCCTCTGGCTCTGCCACCTCGGGCAGGTCACTGCTCCTCTCTGGGCCGATTTCTTCCGCCAGAAAAAGAAGGGATTGGCCAAAATCATCACGTGCCCCCTACCCCAACCCCCAAGCCCTGAAATTCTGGGATCCTGAGAACAGAGCAGCTCCGCAGGGCCTGCCTGCCCTCCGGAGTCCCGGGAAGGGGAGGGGAGGAGAAGTGAGCCGAGTGTCAGCTGTATTTCTGCAGGACAGGTCATTCGGGGAGTCCCTTGCCAGCACTTTTTTTTTCTCTTTTGATGAAATTAATTATGAACACTGCCTGGGGTCATTTGACTCCGGAGATACATGTCAAGATAAAATATTTCTGAAACACTTATATTTAATAATTTAACATGGTGGTTTGCATTTGGGCGCAACAAAGGGAATTATTGGTAATTGCGAATTTTAAAGAGGCAGAAGGAAGCCCAGCCAATTGGGGGGCCACAGGACGAAGTCAGGAAGGTCAGGAGGCTTTTGTTCGGCAAGCCCCGAGGCCTGAGTTCAGGATGAGAACCGATGTCATTTAGAACGCCTTGTAAAGAGGTCAACTCCAGGAACCTTTCGAGGGGCTGTAGTGCTGGGGCCTCCGGTGCCTTGGGTGTCCTAGGTGCCCCAGGTACCCTGGCCAGACAGAGAGAGAGAGCATGTTGGTCCTCAGGGAAGTGGTCCCGGCCTCGGAGTTACAGAAAGTCTGTGATCTGAGACTCAGAGATGCCCAAGGCTGCTGTCCCAGGCCACGCAGCTAAGGAACAAGATTCCAGGGAAGCTCGGCCTCCCGGGCTGGTGCCCCTAGGACGTGAGGCTCCATGGAAAGAACAGCAGCTTTGCATTGGGAAGGTCCAAGTTCCAAATCCAACCGCTACTTGCCTGCCATGTCTCAGTTTCTTTGTCTGTAAAATGGGCTAGTAAAGTACCTACCTCAGGTTTGATGTGAAGATTAAATGAAATAATGCATGTAAGGTGCTTTTCAGAGCAGCTGAAACACAGTGGAAGCTGAGTTGCTATCAGCTGGTGCACACCAAGGGCTCAGTTAATATTTAGTGCATGTGTGAATGAATAAATGAATGAACGAATGAAATACTGGCCCTAGGGTCCTGGCTGCTCTGCTCTCTGGGCCCTGCCTGTCTTCCTTGTTGCCCTGTTATGCTATTCTCCATTCATGGCCCAGCAGGCGGATAGGGCCCCCCTTCGGGAGCACAACACAGCGGGCTCACTCCCAACAAGGACTCAGACAGACTCAAACCCTGATGCTCAACCTACTCGTCTAGTGGCTTCGGGCAAATCCGTCTCTAAAATGTAGGAAAGAAGCTGGTCGGGTGGGTGCTCCTCCAGCACAGGTGGTCTTCAGTGGTCTGGGGTGAGAACCCCCTCTCCAGTGAGGTGAGCTGGGCAGTCCCTTCCCTGCTCTGAGCCTTTGCTTCCTCATCTTTTAAGTGAGGGGGCTGCATTCAGCGGTCGGCAGCGTCACTGGAAAACCCACTGTGGCCCAAAGTCTACAGCTGGACCATATTTAAACTCAGCTTTCTTCAGAAACCCGAGCATCTTAACCGGAAAACTCAGTTTTTGTTTATCACCTGGAAATCGTGGATCCCACCATGAGCAGAGAATAGGGGCCACGGCAGGGAGGATCGATACTCAGATCACAGGTTGAGGAGGCCCTGTTATTTTTCCCACCGGCTAGGTTGCACGCACTGGAGTCCCCACTGCAAGAAAAAACCCCAAGTTACACAAGCTTCCTTTGCATGTCACCAGAGGCAAAACCAACACATCCATGCAAATCCCTACAAACAAGACATAAAGTTTTAACACGAGGTAAGAAAATTATCACTCACCCTAGAGGTTGATTTCTATTCATGTTTCTTTCATGAGCAAATGCACACTTATTTTTCCACCCAAAGTTCAAGATTACTGTCTTTTTCTTAACTTTTCAAAGAAAGCTTAAGTACTTCGAGCACAACCAGAGTTGAATATTGTCCTTTGTCAGGTCATACTTGAATCTATATTTTAACGTGTTGCCATTATATTTCAAAGAGGAGACGTGATTGCTTTTGAAAATAAAAAAGTAAGACCAAAGACAGGGTATTGTCTATTATTGTCTATTACAGGGTATTGTCTATTATCACCCCAGAAACGTTCTCATGAGAGCCAGCCGGGTGCCGTTTATTAAGTCCCGAGTGATGAACCATAAGCTTCTTTATTTTATACCAGAAGCAAGTGGTAAGTGGACGCAAATTGGTTTTGGAGAGGATGCTAAGTGATAATCCTTCCCAGGTTCCCAGTCAAGAAAATATACTTATTTGAGGGAATTTTTAACTTGGGTTTGAACTCGCTGATGCCTTTTTTAGAGTCCAAGTGGAAACCATAGAGCTTTTGTGTGCCTGTCAGATGTCTTTACCTAATGCCGAGGGAAGAATGATAAATATGCAGAAGGCTTTGATGTTAGTACCAAACGGGCCTCCGAAGGGGCTGAGTAGAAGGCAGTTGACACTGTGGTTTTCATCCCTCAGCAGGGATGGAAGAGATGCTTGAAAATTAATGGCCCCTGTGGAGATAGTGCGCCGCTCCTGCTTATGCCCTCGGAGCCCGTGTTCCCCACCGCCCGCTCGAGGACCCGGGCTCCGAGCTCTGCCTGGCAGGAGAACGTGAACCTGGATAGGGGATAAAAGGCAGGGACTTTGTCTGCCAAGGAGCCTTTCTGATGAGCCCAGGCAACGGTCACTAAAGGATAGATGTGAAATGTAGCTAATCTTCTTCAGGCAGGGATACGAAAGGGAAAGTCCTCCAGAGATGAATGGATAACTCCGCTCGGCTCAGCCCCCTGCCCCACAGGGCCTCAGTTTCCCCATCTGTAGAATGAGGGGCTCAAGCTAGAGGTCGCTGAGGATACGGTTCTTTGTTTCAGATGAAGTCGCCGTCCTGGCCCTGTGTTGGGATGGGCAGCCTATATGGGACCAGGACTGGCCTCCTGGGAGGCATCTGTCTCAGCCCCTCCCTCCCAGGGTCAACCTCACTTCCTGGCGTGGTTGGAGAGGGGAAAGCCAGGGCTTTCCGTGCAGAGCCACTGTTGGAATGGTACGTGCACAGGGACCACAGTATCCAGATCGTCCGCGAAGTCCCAACGTCTAGTTGTTCCTCTGGTCCCCTAAGTGCATTCGCGTTTGGCAGACCACATGGTCCAATTCTTGCCTCAGAAATTATGGGCCCAGTAACTGCCCAGCTGGGGTTGTCACCAAAGATAAGACAAGGGCTATTTTTGCTTTTCTTTCTTCAATAAGAGATTTTCCAGGCAAATCAACTGGAAATGGTTATGTGGGGAATCAAAGCTCTGGGGGTACTTGTGGAATTCTTTCTTAGCTCACCAGAAACAAACTTCTTAGAAGTTGGCCAATCTTAGCCCTTAAGACATATGCACGACTCGGCCCTGAATCAAACTCACGAGGGTCCTGAAGGGTCCTGTACTTTCGTGTCAAAACAGTGTCTTAAATTAATATTTTCTTTAGTTCAAAAGTCTGCCTGCGCCTTTGACTGAGTGTTCCGGCTGCCGGGAACCAGGGAGTGACCCCTGGCCAGAGGGACCACTACATGGGGACAAAGGCCCCGCACACACATAAATAACGAGGAAACGTCTCCCCCGGCGGCACTGGTCCACCAAAAATGGTTTACACCAGTTGAACACAAAAATCAATTCTGAAGCGCAGTATATCACAGCCCATAAATTACATGTGTCTAATCAGAAAAGTGAGGGGAAAAGAACAGAGGCGAGGATGAAGAAAGTTTTCACCGAAAGACGTAGCTACAGACCAAAGCCCTCGCTGTCCCCCCGGGAGGTAGAGGCCAGAAGCCCAGGAGGCTGGCAGCATGTTCCTGGTGGGACCTGGCTGTGACCAACTCCTGCAGGCCCCGCGGCTCCAGAGATAGGGCGAGGAATGCGGAGTGGGACGGCCCAGGCAGGGCCGAGCAGGGGCTCTGGTTTCACGAATGCTGCAGGATAACCGCAGAGAACCCTGTGCTCACAGAGACCCTCAGACCTGCTCTGCCGGCTTTTCTTTTCTTCTGTCTTGACTCGAGATTAACACGAGGGAAAGGCATCATCCTGCACTGGCCACTATCCCTCCGCACCGATCTTTCTGATTAAGGGGCCCAGGGTTTAATTGGGATACACTGGAGGAAGCGCAGATATCGTTGAGAGGACACACAAGTGGCTTTCCAAGAGGAAGACACTCTCCTCCTTTCTGGAGGAAGTGGGCTTGGGAAGTCCTCCGCACGCACCTCAAAGTGGACTTGCTTTCCCCAGAACTAATGGGGACCCCACGTGATGCTTTCCAAGGACCGGCTACCACCCCCCAGCCCTTCACTGTCCCAAGTCAGAGGTGTTGCTGCTGCGGGCTCCCGAGGCTCCGGTCTCAGGCACCCGGCCACCCGGCCGCTGCTCACCCTGCCCCCAGCTCCAGCAGACGCCACCTGAGTCCCGCCGTGTTCTCAGCATCACCTCCACCTCACGGCCACTGGTGCCCCAGCCGGTGCCACATCCACTCCCGGGGAGAACGAGGGGCAGCCTGGCTGAGAAGCAGAGCACGCAGCTCTGGACACAAATCCCTCTCAGGAGCCTGAGTGATGGCTCCAAAGAGCCACTTGAAAGCCAGGATGAACCTCGGAGGCTGCCTAGTCTGACCCGTTCATTGTAGAGATGGGGAAACCGAGGCTCCAAACGGGCAGTGACCTCTCAGGGTCACAGATCGAGGGAGGACTAGGATAGGAGCAGGGTAGCCAGAGTCTCCCCAGGTGGTCTTCCCCGCCCTAGCATGAGGTTGGGGGCACTGGGACCAGTGTTAGCTCTCCCCCTGCTGGGGGCGGGGGGCTCGCACTCCTAATCACCCAGCACCCCATCCCCTCCCTTTTCCTGTCAGGGGTCTCCCCCCGGGGGTGGAGATGTGCCTCGGTTCTGCCCCTCCTTAAGTGAACAACCCCTCTGTTCTGTACCAACCAGGATATTAACTGGAGCCCAGGGAGCAACAGGGCATCTCCAGGGTTAGGGAAAACACCTCCTGAGGCTAAGCTTCGAACCCGAATGCTGACAAAATCCTGGCTGGGTAGCGTCTCTGCCCCAGTTGGGAGGGAAGGAAATCAGGGGGCAGGGGACCCACCACCTTCTCTGTGTACAGTGATCCCTTCGAGGGAACCGTGGCTGAACCAAACACTGCCCGCTTCTCCCCTCTGAACGGGGTCACCCGCTTCTCCACAGGTCTCCCAAAGCCCCCCGGCTTGGCCAGGGGTGGCCTTGCTTGGACTGGTGCAGAGAGGTCCCTCCCAGCCCCCAAGTCTTCTGTGCCAGGGCCCAGGTGGTCAGGCCCGTGCTGGACCCTGAGGCTCTGCAGAGAGCTAGACTCGGCTTTGTCCTCAAGGGACTGGAATTCCACAGAGGGGCCCAGCAGGCGGGCAAGACGGGGGCTTAAAGCTCAAAACTCTTCTGTGTGGCAGAGATTTTTCTCTCCGTCTAAGTTCTTCGTTTACTGATTCAACCAACACTTACTAGGCACCAATATATGAGGAAGGCCGGGCTGGACCCCAGGAATGGAAGAGCGAATACGACGTCAGCTCTACTGCCTTCATGGAGTCCCAGTCTCCCTCGTCCTCCCCACATCCCCTGGGCTCAGACCACGCGGAATGAACCTGGGAGCCCCCTGACCCCCAGGCGTTGGCCTGGGCTGACTCTCTTGCCTGGACCACCTTCATCCTCCCCCATCAACCTTCTTCACCTGTCAAACTCCACACCATCTGCTTGAGCCCAGATCAAAAGTCCCTTCCTGTGTGCCATCCTGGGTGCCCTGGCAGAAGCACGCCCCTGGGGCTGTGCACGGGGTCGAGCCAGCATCCGGAGGTTTTGTGATTTTTCACTTAGAAGCCTGCCTCCCCGCCAGCAAACCTGTGATGTTTGCAGCCGGACCAGGGTTGAGGTGTGTGTGTTGGGGGGTGTCTACATCTTGAGCCACCTTGTGTTCCCAGTACTCCACACAGAACCTTGCACACAGTAGCCCTTTTATCACACTGTTGAGTTGAATACTCGGCAGCACCCACTGCATTCTTAACTTCTACCTCCTCTGCTCTGGTAAGAAACTGTATTCAAGTTCAATGTGTCAGTGACACAGTGACCCATTTTTTAAGATGTGTGTGTGCACTGGGGGCGAGGGGGCAGTGAAGATGGGAAGTTCAGAAAGAAAGAGAATCCAAAGCCTGCATCCACACATACTTCACTTCCTCCAAGCCCCGTGCACAGTGAGGACCTCAGTTCTGCAGAAGTGAAAGGAGGTCCGGTCCCGCTGTGTCCACACCCCCGCAGAGCCAAAGCCGCCAGGGGCGTGGCAGCTCTCTCCAGCTGTTAGAAATGCAGAACCTCACTGTGATGAGCACCATCTCCGTTCCATGTGGTCCTGAATCTGCCAGAAACCCGTCCAACTGGCTCACTGATGGTGCTCAGAACCAGACATTTGAAAACTCTTAATTGATTAAATGAATGAGTGACTGATTAAGGAATCAAATCTAAGCTGAAATGGTTGACAAAATGAAATTATGCCTCTGTCATGCAGCCCTACAGGAAGATTAATGCTTTAACATCTGTGGAGCCCCCAGCATTTCAGAAATGGGTCAAGCAGGGAAACCACCAAGCTCTCATTTCAAGGCTGTGGAATCTAAAGTTCAGGGACATCCAGACACTCCCCGAAACACAGAAATCCAAGTTTATACATTCACTTATTCAGCTAATATTTATTGAGAGTCTACTATGACCAGGCACTCTTCTACGTACAGATGTGGGGTACATCTGTGAACAAAATAGACAAAAATCCATGCAACTTGGAGAGATAGGCCATAAGCAAAAACATAATGAATTAGTAAATTATATAGAATGTTATAAGGTAAAAAATGTAATGTGGAAAAATAGACCAAGTTAAGGGGACTGAGAATATGTGTGCGAAGAGGATGTGGAGTGAGATTAGAGACTGTAATTTAAGCAGGGTGGGTGACCACGCTGAGCAAGTGAGATTGGAATAAGGATTTCGGAAGGAGGTGAGGGAGTTTGCATCCAGCCACCTTGTAGGTTTGCTGTGAGTGTCAAAGAAGGCAGTGTGTGTGCCTGGCCGGCAGCAGGTGCTCAGCGCGCGGCAGCAACTCTGGAAACTGTTGTCACCATCGTCCTCCTCCTCTTTGTCACCATCGTCATCACCTTCATCTACATGACTTTTAACTTTTATGCTTCCATGCTCCTCTTATTTTGTGTCTCCCTCAGGATGACTAGCGGTGGAGAAAGTGTTGGAAGCGATGAGCTCATAGCTGCCATTTCCAAGGGTCCCACCTCCCCAGGGGACCTTCCTGGGACTCCCAGCCCAGAGGGGTTGCTGCTGCTCCAGGGTGAAGAAAACTGCCAAGAACTGTGGAGGGTTTGAGACTTTTATCCTACTTGTAAGTTAACAAGAGAGTCTCCTGCAATTTCATGGATGCTGGAAGAAGACATGAGACTGCTGGGTCAGAGACCAAGGATGGTTTATTACCCAGAGCAACAGCAGAAGCCAGCGTATCAGTACTGGCAGCAGTTCCCTAAGACCCAGTTCCTACAGGGCAATGTGATGTGGGCCGGGTGATGCCCTGCACAGGCGACGAGCTGCAGTACAAGAGAGGAGCCGCCAGCTTAGGCAACGTGGAGCTCCTAGAGTGGGCAACACGCCTTCAGAACTGGGCCCAAACGCAGACATGATCTTATTATGCCGGTCAGTTAACCAACCTGTCCTTTGCCTTGGAAGGAGACCATATCTCTGCTTCCCGAGGCTGTGTTCAATTCAAATATCCCTGAAAAGATAGTTGGGGACAAAGGTAGTCACGCACGACACACAGAAGCACAAGGAACCCGTGTAGAATTGTCTCGCAACCGACTTAAGGAATTAGAGAGCAAAATGCTTGTTTATCTGCCTCTTGGCAAGTCTGGGGTGAGGGAGATCCAGGCTCGTGCTTCAGGGACTTCCATGCTTCTGCCATGTCAGGCAGGCAGCTAGTTCTTGGCTCTGGTCATAGCCCTGGTTTGAATCCCAGCTCTGTCACTTCTCTAGTGCTATAACTTTGGGCAATTTGCTTATACCGTCTCTATCCTTAAAATGGGAATAACAATGGTACCTACTTTAGAACGCTCTTGGGAGGACCAAGTGGTGTAACGTTCCAACACAGCTTAGCTCAATGCCTGGCATGTGGCGAGGGCTTGGTCAATGATATAGATGGCAGGGAGGATGGCTTTCCAGAAGGAGGAACATGGGTCATAGGAAACCCGCTGTAGATTGGTGACCCAGCCAGGTAATAAACTGTGATCTGGCCCTCTGATGCCAGAGGTAAGGGAGAGAGAGATTTTTCATCCTTCTATGCAGTGATTGCTTTTCTTTTGGCCTTTGGGATTGAGCTCTGTTTCAGAGTTTAATGTCCTAGAATTTGTTTACACATGTCTTTAGAAGTTGTGTCACATTCAAAACCTGAGCAAGGGCTCTTGCTTCTAGAAGTCCGTTTTATAATCTCAAAATTGAATCCAGGGTTTTCGATTGTCCTTAAAGAGCGCATTGCTATGTGTGCCGCTGACGATTAAATATATCCTGCAGATCTCTGAGCAGGCATTTCTTTTCATAAACCATATAGCCAGAAATCCTGAGGAGATGGGGATTTTGTTTTCGTGAAGAGTCGATCAACTCAATTTACTAACTGTCTTCTGTGTGTCTGTTATGTGACAGGCAGCGTGACGGGCACTATAGTTGACTCAACAGTACGTATGGCACAGGGTCTGCCTCACGGAGCTTGTAAGAACCTTGGACCCATAAGTCATAGGAAATGCAGGACTTAAATGCCATAAAGAGGTATAAACAAGGAGACATGGGGGGAGAGAGAGATGGGGGGAGGGGGTGTACGGAGAGGAACAGAGAGTGAGAGAGGATGAGAATGTCGTCAAGGAAACCATGGATGGCATCCTGAAGGTCTGTGGGCAGGTCTCTGGAGAGCACGATGTGTTAGAGGAGCCAAGTCTTGGAGTTGCCCTGGGTTCAAGTTCTGATGGCCTCTGTGACCTTGGTCACATGATTTAACCTCCAACTTCTCTGGAGTTTTCTTCCCCCTTGTAAAGAGAGGACGTTAACACCTACCTTGTAGGACCTTGTAAGGGTCAGTGATTGAAACGGTTTACAGGCATGACAAGCAGTGGGTTCAATAAATGGCATTAAAAAAAATTGTGGGCAAGACTCTTAGGTCTGTTCCTGGGAAAGAGACTCAGGTGAAAGTTCACAGGTGGTGTGCTTGGGAACAGTGCCTGTGAGGTGTGGAAGGATGCAGGGGGGACAGAGGGAGACGTTGACATGAGGAGTGGCAGCTGAGAGCTCAGCTGGTGGTGGGCGCTCTGGAGCTGGACGGCCCTCAGAGTGGTCCTGAACTGAGACAGGACGATGGGTCTTGCGTCACTGGTCAGCCTCTCCCCAGCTGGGGGCCCTGTCCCTGGGGAGGGGCAGAACCCTAGGCCAGGCAGCTTCCTCGGCAGAGGGCAGATCCAGGAGAGGGCCTCGGCTGGGAGCCATCAGGAGCTGGCACTCTCGATGGCTGGGGCAACAAGTGCCTTGTTCCCGCTGGAGCAGAGATCAAATAGCCAAGTGCTGCTTCTCCAAGAGAACTAGAGAATCCATAGAAAGCCCTAGAAATCGCATTAGCTCGATCAGAGGCCCCATTTGCAGGGCCAGATTGGTGGGCGTTATTGGTCTCATCTAGGTGGTCAAAGCAAAGGGCGGTACGGTGAGCTGCAGAACGAAGGTGGAGTTTAAAGCCAGTCTGGGCGCCTCCGGCCCCGAATTCCACTTCACCTACGACTTCTGGACAATTTCCTTGCCCCCTTTCAGCACTCGGCCTTCCCCACTCCTCTCTCTGCCACTGACATTTAGAAACTTGAATTCTTTTCCTTCTATCAAAGTGCTCAGGGATTCGGGAATTCCAGGCTTCAGGCGCGTATGTCTGCCCGTGTGATACCACCCTTCCAGGACCTTTATTTTCATGGAGTGTAAAGTGAAGTCCAGTCCGCGAACTACTTACTATTAATAATCAAACAAAGACTCCAAATCCTTCTGGAGATACACCACCCAAGGCAAAGAACAGTGAGGACTTTTTAAAAATGAAAATGAATCCACTGTTAGCTCTGGTTTTATGGGCGCCAAAGTCTAAGGTATTTGAGGTTCTCACTCAGCCTGAACTAGGCTGTTCTGCTGTTTCTCCTTCCCAGCCCGTTGGGTTAATACTCAGCAATTTTTATGGAGGTGGAAACTGCCAGTTAAGGGGGGTTCTCTAACAGGGAAATAATACTGGTATTTACCCAAGGAAACCTAAACTCCCCGCAGGACAACATTTTCTTGTTTACTGGAATTTTCGAGTTAAAAATAGCTCCAAAGAAACTCATCTATTTGAACCTCCCCCCAAAACCCCAATACACACCCCCAATTGTGGTTAGAAATGCAGACAGGCATCCCTCCCTGTTCTTTTCCCATTCCAGCACCCTGTTAATCATTGATTAATGAAATTGGCAGCTAAACTGTTAGGCTCTGCAAAAAGTGCTCGGAGTACACATGAATATTTAGCTTCAGGGCTACTTCTTATAGGGTTTTTTTTTTTTTTTTTTTTCGGAACGCGGGCCTCTCACTGTTGCGGTCTCTCCCATTGCGGAGCACAGGCTCCAGACGCGCAGGCTCAGCGGCCATGGCTCACGGGCCCAGCCGCTCCGCGGCATGTGGGATCTCCCTGGACTGGGGCACGAACCCGCGTCCCCTGCATCGGCAGGCGGACTCCCAACCACGGCGCCACCAGGGAAGCCCTAGGGTTCTTTTAATAGGAAATACTGGAAACAACTGAGATGCCCAATAACCGGTAATCAGTTGAATAAATTGTGGCAGCGATCTTTATTAGAAGAGTATGCAGCCCATGAAAATGATATTGCAGAAGGATATTCCATGGCATGAGAAATGTGTACAGGGCACGCTCCAAATAGCATGTAGAGCATGATGCATTTTTGTAAACACAGGTATGCACGTGGCTGAACATCACAGGTGTTTTTCCCTGATGGTGCAATTACTAGACATTCTACTTTCTTCTTTCTTGCTCATCTCTTTCTCATTTTTCTGTGATTCACATATGTATATTTCTTATGTAATTAATAAATGAAACGTTACAAAAGGGGTGCAGAAGAGAGGGTTCTCCATATAAGGAACAACCAGTTTTTCATGTCCAAAAGCCCCAAGTCCTGGCCATCGCAGCCCTGCTTCCTGTTAGGTCGACAACCTGCAACACAGGAAGGCCAAGTTTGTTTGTGATAAACAAGAGAGGCAGCATGACAAAGGGCAAGGAAAGTTGTAGTTTGATCTGTCTCTACCTCTGGAATAAAATCCAAAGGTGGTGTCGTGCCCTCTCTGAAACTCCACTTGCTCTGATGCCCAAGCCTGGGGCCCTTCTGGAGAACTCTGTGAGTGAACAGTCAGGACATCTCCCCAGTGGTTTTGCCCCAGGAAACGCTGCCATACCCTCTGCTGAAGTCGTGGGGGATCTGAGTGCTGGGGAGAGGACCGGAGAGGCCTGCTGGGGTCCCTGGCTCTCTGACATTCACCTGGACCAGGCGCTGAGCCCTGAGCAGGCGTGCGTCCTCCTGCTTCAGGGCACAGGGCAGGGCGGGCGCCAGTGAGGCCGGTGGAGGCGATGACAGTGCTCGCTATCTGCAGATCTTGCTGCGGCTAAGGTTGCGTGGTTTGCAATTAGACGGGAGGTCCGGGGGCCTGGGAGATCATTTCCTTCAGCAGGTTATCATTTGGGCAAAATCAGGGGCTGTCAGGCTCAGCTCGCTGGCTCTGCCTGCTGCCTCTGCCCCCACCTGCACCTGCCCGGACAGCCCTGGCACCTTTGTGCCACAGAAACACGGTTGCCTGCTCCCGTGGTGGACCTTGAACCGTTGGTGTTCTCTGAGCAAACTGTGCTGCCCAGTGGTCCTTTCTTGGGAGTTTTCCCCAACCACAGTTTCCCCAGCCCCTAGCCCAGGACCCCGTACCGCTCCCTCGGTACATTTCACAGTCTGTGATGATTATGTATTTGTACGATGGTGAGTCACTATTCTCCCCACTCGACTACAGGACGAGGTTTTGTTCAGTCTCCCCCTGCACCAAGCTCAGAGCCTGGCACAGAGCAGGCTCTCAACAGCGAGATGAATGAATGTATGCACGCGTGCATACATGATTAGCATATGACAGCCATCAGTAACATTCTAACCTTAAGACACTGTTTGCTTGGAACCAGCCCTCCTGAGCCTGAGTCCAGGTTCAGCAAGTCATGAGCTGTGTAACCGTGGGCGGGTTGCAGGACTGTTTGAGATTGTTCCCCTCTTTGTCAAACATGGACGCACATGGTCCTTTTATCATACAGTTGTAGTGAAGGTTCAAGAGCGGATGCCTGTGAGGCCCTGACGCAGGAAACAAGCGCTGAATGAGACTGCTAGGATTATTTCTGTTCTGATTCTTTCTTGACTTCATTATTCTGCCCTTTGAGTCTCTTCCAGCCAGAGCTAGAGGTCACCCTCGGTTATAAAATGTCTTCATGTCCACGTGGATCTGGGCCTCTCCACCTGCCTGTGTGTCCCTTTGTCCTCTCGGGTTTAGGGCGGCAGAGAAAAGGAAATCGGCACTCCTTTGTGCTAAGAGGCTTGGCAAGTGCAGGGGGAAAATCCAGTTCACTGGCTGCCACCTGGACCCCAGTCTGATTCTGCTGTGGAGCTACCGGCATGGTACCTGGGATGTCAAAGCAGGAGAGCAGCCCGTCAGGAAGGGTACCCCGGGTCTTGCAGGAAATGTGACAGTGGACTGCCCCCTTCCTGCTCCCAGATCAGGCTCCACGGAGGGCTGACGTCTGCAGTTCAAGAAGGATCCAGACGTGTCTGTTTCAATCTGGACATTACCAAGGGGTGGGGCCTTTAGGAGGGAAATCAGACTGGAGAAATTGGATTCAGACATAGGACACAGGGACACAGCGATTGGCTTTTCTGGCCCATTAACAATCAGGAACATTTAAGAGTCTGCTTCCAGCTCCTCAATTCCAGTGGGGTTCAGAGAGGTACAGCACCTCTCACACAGCCACACAGCTGCTGAGTGGCAGGGGCAGGGTTTCCAGCAGGTCTGTCATTTCAAAGCTTTTCTGTCAGCCACACTACCTCTGCACTCAGTATTTTCACTTCACGTTTACCTGGACACAGTTTTAATGACCTACAATTGTACGATGGGAGCACTTGCACATACAACATTCAATCACCAAGTTTTAATCTCAGGTCTTGGCCGAGTCTGGAGAAAACAAAGATGAATAAGACTGGCTCCTGACCAATAGGATCTTGGTTTACTAATGAAGCCAGCAAAGTAGTGTCTCACACAGAGGTTCCTACAGTGCCATGTGGGAGGTATTTATCTCAATTTTATTCTTTTTGTTTTTCTAGCAAGTATTTATTGAGCACCTACTTTGTACCACCCAATGTGCTAGAGGCTGGGAATACCACAGTGGGAAAAAAATAAAAAGACGTGATGACTGTCCTCATGGGACTTAAATGGAGAGACATTAAATAAGCATTCAAACCAGTGGGTTAATTATCTCAGAGGAGAGGGGAATTGGTCCCATTCAGGAGATTGGAGGAGGCTTCCCTGTGGAGCAGACATTAAACTGAAGTCTGGAGGCTGTGTGGGATATTACTAGGCAAAGGGGGAGGGAAGAGCATTCCAGGTAGGGGGGATGGGCTGTGCAAAGGTCCTGGGGCAGAGATATGTATGTGCGGGACTGCGAGAAGTCCAGGGAGAGAGGAGTGGAGAGGAGGAGATGGTGCAAGATAAGGCGGGATAGACAGGTCCTGGAGTTTTGCCTTTATCCTCAGAAAAATGAGAAGCCATTGCAAAGTTTGAAGCCAGACAATGACACGGTTAGATTTCCATTTTTGAAAGATCGCTTTCACAGTAGAATGGACTCCAGATTGGAGAGGGGCAGGACAGGGGGTGGCGGACAAGTGAGAGACTATTGCCAAGATCCTGATGAGCAGATATGGTCACCTAGAGTAAGGTGAGGGAGGGACAGGTGAGAGGAACGGCAGATTGGAGAGATATTTAGGAAGAGCTGTAGACAGGACTTATTTAGAGATTGGATATGGCTGGTTCAGGGGTGGGGGCGAGTCAAGGATGATTCAGACGTTTCTGGTCTCGGGCTCAATGTGTGTCGGTTTCAGTGGGTGAGGGGTGGAAGGTGGCCGGGTTAGGGGAGACCATGGGTCCTGTTTTGCAGGTGTTCCGTTTGAGGTATCTTTGGGACGTCCAGGTGGAGATGCAGAAGGGACTACATGGTGTGGACCACAGAGGGGAGGAATGCGGAGGTGTGTCTTGGGGCCACAACTTAGGTGTGATCATCACAGCCCCGGATGCGTGAGGTCTCCTGGAAGTGAACCGTATGAAAAGAGGTAAGGATTGAGGAGGGGGCCCTGAAAGACCCCAACATTTAGGAGAGAACAGTTTGCAAAAGATATGGAACAAAAGAGACCAGAGGAGAGAGCAAATGAGCATTCCACCACAGGGGGCAAGGCAAGAGTGGTCCAGGAGGAAGTGATGGCCAGTGGTGAACGTGGCAGGAGGGAAAATGATGGAGGGATGCCCACTGGCCTGAGTGACCTGGAGGTCACTGGTGTCCTTAGAATTGTTTCAGGTGACAAAGCCCGGAGCTCAAGGAGGTAAGGTGGCTGAGGAAAGCTATCAGCTAAGGCAGGGCTGAACCAAGACTTGAACCCAAGTTTTCTGACTGGGTTCTTTCAGTGCTCTTTCTAACACCCACAAACACAGATGTGGGCAGGGAGGTGGCCACCTGCGGTCTGCCAGGTGCCATAGGGTCAGTCTTAGCTTTCCCACACTCATCCGTACCCCAAATCTCCACAACAACCGAGGTTCACTCTTTGCTCACATCACACATAGACTGAGGTCAGCTGGACACTGACCCTGTGTCTGCTCTTTTAGGGCTCAGGCCGAGGGGTGGCCTTGTGTGGGCCCTGCCTTCTGGGGGGCAGGGGAAGAGCACAGTGTGACACAGTCCGGTGTCAGAAGACACTGGCTCTGGGGTATGAATCGAGGGTGTATCCATCTCAGGTCACAGCTGCAGGGCCAAGTGGCTCTTCTCACTTGAACCAGGACATTCGGGTAAATGGGCAGGCTTAGCATTGTACCTCATACGAAAACCTTGTTTCACTTTTAGGTGGGTTTGTAGGGAACCATTCTACTGTCCTTGATCACAATCCTTGAGTGACACTTATTCCTTGTACCACCCTTGCTGGTGCTTGAAGTTGTTTGTGATTTCATGTGGTTTTCTTTTTTGTTTTGAAATGCAAGCCTGGTATTAATGTGGAGTTGGGTTGACTCCTGCATCTTAGAAGTTGGGCTGGAAGCATCCTTGAATTCACATAGGTTATCCAGGTGCCTCCGAACTCTGGGTCTCTTCCCACCACATAATTGCTTTACAAATGAAGCTTTGCTGTTCCCTAGAGGGTATGGGTAGGGGCTTTTGCTGGGGGAGAGACAGAGGCATGGGGGAGCCTTCACGGCCCATCCTCATGTTTCCATAGGAAGGGACTTCTGAACCTGTCTGTCATGGCGGCTCAGGGTGGAGGACGGGTATGGGGATCTCTGCTTTCCCCCTCCTCTCCCTCCTTCTGGGAGCAGCGTGGCCAGTGGTTCTGGTGGCACTCTGACAGCTGTGGGCCATTCCTAGGCAGGCTCCCTACACTGAGGCATTGTGGGCAGCCTCTAGCTTTTTCTGTCTCCTATTTTTTTATTCCCTCTTATCTCCTTGGGCATTTTGGGCACTTGTCCAGAGACTAGGCAGGGCCAGCTAAAAGGGGCCTCTCCCCTCCAGCTTCTCCCCCTCAGCCTGGTTGAGGTTGGGCTGAGCAGCCTTGCTGTCCAGACCGTCTAAAATGTGGGGTGGAAGGTAGGTGAGCCAGTCGCATCCCTGAGTCCAGCCTGGGGTGTGCTTGGAGCGCTACTGGCATGGTTGAAAACAAGCGCACTTGGGTGCCAGCTGGCCACTTGGGTCACCCTTCTACTAGACAGAGGAGGATTGAAGAGTTTGCACCCCAAACCTCCAGCAGCTGGGGCAGGGCACAGCTACACTCTTCTCCTCTTTCTTTTATAGTTTTGTTTGAAGAAGGATCTCCCAGAGAAAAATTTGAAAGCCAAGGCACACCGAGCATTTGGTGCACGAATTTGTCAAATGTTGGAGTGGAGACCTTGATGGACAGATGGATGCAGGGAACATATGGTTTTTCGAAACCTAAGTATTTGTTTTCCTTCCAGGATCTGAGTTTGGGAAAAAATAAGCCACCCTTCCAGAACCTCAGAAGCAGGATTTACCTCAACATCTGTAGGAGGATTTTAATTTTTTCCTTCAGTAGGTTCAGCTTGGCCAATTGAAACAGTGGTTAGACTCTATTTTAATCATGTTAGTAGGAAGGTCAGCCTACCCAGGAGAACAGGAGAGAGGTGCCTTTCCCTATTCTGCTACCTTTGCCTCCCCTCTTGTTATGTGTGAGGTGATTCACATGCCTTATTCGACTCAGTCCTCCAAGCAACTAGACAGACAGGTATAATTGTCTTACTTTATACCTGAGGAGACTAAGGCTCTGAGCTATTAGCAAGAGAACTGGGGGGCAGGAGGAGGGTTGGGAGTGGGGGAGGGAAATACTAACATCTTGGAATGTGCAACCTGTTCTCTAAGAACCTACCACGGGATAAAGGAATCCTTGGAGATTGGTTGATGTAACTTGCTCATTTTATAACTATGAAAGGTGTGGCCCTGGGGGAGGGAACGATTTGCCCGAGGTTGAAAGTGTGGCAGCAACTGTTGGGAGCACCCCAATATCCACCGGGAAGAATGTTCCAGCATCCCTTGCCTGTGAGGACATGCAATGAAATCTGGCCATAAGACCTAAGACTTCCAGGAAGTCTCCTTAAAGGGGGGGGGGGGGGGGGCGGGTCCATTTGCTTTTTCAATCTTCCTCCCTCCTCCTCCCTGAAACACTGAGTCCACAAGCCAGAAATACTCGCTGTCTCCTGGGAATGCAGGAGAGGGAGCCCGGAGGAAACATGGGCTCTGCTGGCTTTCCTGAGCTGCCCTTGGCCAGGCCCTGGACTCCCACCTCTGGATTTACTTTATATGAGGCAAATAAACTTGTTCTGGGCTTTCCGCTGTTGAACTTGCAGAGTTTACAGGGGACCTTGAACTCTTGCTGGTTCCTTGACTGAGTGGTGAGGTCTTGTGGAGAAACCCACCATTCTTGTGCCAGTGAACTTGATGCCTGTCAAACCAACCACCTTCAGGAAAGTCCATTTCTTCCTTATGCTGCATTTTTATCACCTCCTTTTTCCGAATATCACTAGGTTTTTTTGGTTCTGCAATACATGTCAAATGAAAAGGCCTAGTAACAAAATTTAAGATGCTCAAGCAAGTAGCTTCATCCTCTCTACCCTTCTCCTTTGGGGGTAGGTGATGGAGAGTCACACAGTTTTCTGCAGCTCGGCTTGTCACAGCCCAACATGCCCTACTCTACCTCCCCCGCCCCCAGACATCACCCAAGATTCCCTTTCTTTAGGAATTATGCACAAGCAGTGCTTGGGCCGCTGGTTTACTATTTGACGGGAAAAATAGAGATGTGAAACCTATATACATTATATGCCTGCATAAATTCTGCAAGGATTATAGCGTTCAATTTCTTTTTATTGTAACAAATAACATCAAAAAAGGAAACTAGAATTTCAGCAAACGTTTATGAAAATTTTAAAGTAGGGAGATATTTCCAAGTTTCAAATTTATGAAGGATGGAAGGGGAAAAGATAGAGAGATTTGACCACAAAAAAAGGGAAAATTTCTATATGGTGAAAAACAAATAAAACAGATCCAAAAACATACCCAACCCAAGCTATGTAAGAAAAGTATTCCCAATATATGACAAAAGGTTAACAGATTTAATATATTGTAAATTCATTGGTAAGGAATCACCATGATCTTGACAGACCATTGGCAAAAGAAAAAAGAAAAGAAAATTTTCCCACCGCAAAACACAAATGAATAGTATATACTTGAAAAAGATATTTTAATTTACTTAAAAAAATGAAATATTTTAACATATCAAATTAACATTTTAAAATGAGAATTCTGAGCTTGACACTAGCACAGGGACATGGAAACTCATAACTGGTATAAATTGGCCTAACTTTCTCTTTTGGAAAGCAATTTAGCAATGTATAAAATGTTCATATCTGTTAAATCAGTAGTTTCGCTTCTGGGAATATATCCCAAGAAAGTGGTATGGAATGAAGAAGGAAAGCTTTATAGTCAGAGGTGTGTACTGCAGTGTTATTTATCAGAGGAAACCGAAAGGAAGCTACAAAAATATCCAATTCTTGGGGGACGTCTTAAAATTCTTTGTGGAACAAGGTAGACTATAACCATAAAAAAATAAAAAATTATTGCTATCCAGACCACAAACTATTTTATGCTCTTTCTTGTAAATATTTTACAGACTTTTTCTTAAAACAGTTTTTTCCGGGTGTAATTGACATACAGAAACCTGCACGTATTTAAATGTACAATATGATAAGGTGTGATGTGTGTATACACTTGTGAAACTATGACCACAATGAAGATATTGTGTACATTTAACCACCCCCAAAGTTTACCTTGGGACCCTTTCCAATCTCTTCCTCCAGTCCCTTCCCAGCACCCCTCACTTTCAGGCAACGACTCATCTGCTTTTTGTTACTATAGATCAGATTTCGGTTTCGAGCATTTTGTTTGGAATCATACAGTATGAACACTTATTTGCCTGAACACTTATGGCTTTTTTGTCTAGCATCGCTATTTTGAGAGCCATCCACTTTATTGTGTGTTTCAGTAGTTGAATCCTATTAATTGCGGAGTAGTATTCCATTATATAGGTAAACCACAATTGGCTTATCTTTCATATATTGATGGACATTTGGGTTGTTTCCAGTTTTGAGCCATTACAAATAAAGTTATCATTAATAATCAAGTGCAAGCCTTTGTAAGGACGTGTGCTTACATTTTGTTGGAGTGAATACCTAGGAACAGAGTGAGTGGGTCATAATGGTAGGTGTGTGTTTAACTTTTAAAGAATCTGCCAAACTCTTTCCCAAAGTGGTTGTGTCATTCTACATTCCCACCAACAGTGCATGTTGGCTACGTATCCTTGCCCATGATTGGTACAGGCAGTCTTTTTAAGTTCAGACCTTCTAATAAGTGAGTGATGATATCTCATTGTACTTTTAATTTGTATTTTCTTAAAGACTAACGATGTTGAGCGTCTTTTCATGTGTTTATTTGCCGTCTATACATCTTCTTGGGTGCGTCGTCTCTTTAAATTTTTTGTCTAGCTTTTAAATTGAGCTTTATTTTCTTATGTCTGAATTTTTGAGAGTTTCAAAAAATATATTGTGGATACAACTCCTTTATCGGGTATGTGATTTGCACGTATTTTCTCCAAGACTGTGGCTTGTCATTTAATGTGTTTTCAAAGAGTAGACCTTCTTAATTTTGATGTAGTCCAGTGTATCAGTTTTTCCATTTTTAGATCATGAATTTGTGCTGTTTCTAAGAAACATTGGCCTACTCCAAGGTCACAATAGAAGTTTTATAATCTTAGGTTTCACTTTTAGCTCTATGAGGCTCTTTGAGTTAATTTTTGTATAGAGTGAGAGGTAGGGGTCAAAGTTCATTTTTGCTTGTGGCTCTCCAATGGTTTTAGCATAATTTGGGCACAAAACTGATTCTTTCTCCATTAAATTGTCTTTGCACCTCTGTTGAAAATGAATTGACCATGTATGCGTGGATCTATTTCTGGGTTCTCTATTCTGACCTATTTATATATTTGTCTATTTTGACACCAGTACTACACTGTTTTGTTTACTGTGTCTTTATAATAAGCCCTTGAAGTCAGGCAATGTAAGTTCTCCAGATTTGTTCTTCTTTTTTAAAGCTTTTTGGCTATTCTTAGTCTTTTGCTATTCCATATGAATTTTAGACTTGTGAATGCCTAAAAAAAAAAAATCCTGCTGGACTTTGATTGAATCTATAAATCAATTTGGCATAAAATAGACATCTTAACAATATTGAATCTTCTGATCCTTGATCTCAAAATAGCTCTCCATTTATTTAGGTCTTTAATTTCTCTCAGCAATGTTTTCAGCGTACAAGTCTTACACACCTTTCATCATATTTGTCTCTAAATATTTCATGTTTTATGCTATAGGTAAATGGTATTTTTAAATTTCAATCTCCAATTGTTTGTTGCTAGTATATAGAAATACAACTGATTTTTAGTAGTTTGATCTTGTATCCTATAACCTTGCTAAACTCATTTTTATGTTCTAGTAACATTTTATAGATTCCGTAAGATTTTTGAGGTAGACAATCACGTTACTTGCAAATAAAGACAATTTATTTATTTATTTCCATTTGGATCCATTTTATTTCTTTTTCTAGCCTTATTACCTTTAGAACTTCCAGTAAGAAGTTGAATCGTGATCATCCTTGCCTTGTTCCCAATCTTGGGGAAAAGCCTTCAATCTTTCACTATTACTTATGATGTTAACTTTGGGTTTTTGTGTAGATGCTTCTTAGCATGTTGATGAATTTTTATTCTATTCCTAGTTTGCTAAGTGTTTTTACCTGGAATAGGTGTTGGATTTTGTCAGATGCTTTTGCTATATCTAGTGAGGGAAGCATATTACCTCTCTTTTTTAGTCTATATTTAGTCTAATGTAGTGAATTACATTAATTGATTTTTGAATGTTAAAGCAACCTTGAATTCCTAAGATAAAGCCACCTTGGTCATTGTGTATTATTTAAAATATATATATTATTGCATTTTATTGGCTAAAATTTGTTAAGAATGTTTGCATCTATGTATATGAGGAATACCTGTCTGTAGATCTCTTTCCGTGTAATAATTTTTGGTATCAAAATAATGTTTGCCTTATAAAATTAGTTGGAAAATATTCTTCCCTCTTCAAATTTCTAGGATACAAAATGCGAAATTGGTAATATTTCTTTTTAAAGGTTTAGTAGAATTCACCAGTGAAGCCATCTGATTCTGGAGTTTTATTTGTGTGAAAGTTTTTAACTAAAAACTCAAATTCTTTCATATATATAAGACTATTCAAGTTACCTAATTTTTGTGTGTGTGTGAGGTTCGGTAGTTTCTGTCTTTCAAGGAATTTTTCCATTTCTTATAAGTTGTTGAATAAATTGGTCTAGAGTTGTTCACATATTCCCTAATTATCCTTTTAATATCTGTAGTGTGTGTATTGATATCACCTCTCTCATCTCTAATATTGATAATTTGTGTCTTTTCTCTCTTTTTCCTAATTGATCTGGGCAGAGTGTTATCATTCTATTGATCTCAAAGAACCAGCTTTGGTTCCATTGATTTTCTACATGGTGTTTTGTTTGCTTCTTCTTTGGTTTCTGCTTTGAGCTTTATTAATGCTTGATTTTAATTTATTTTGTTCTTCTTTTTCCAGTTTCCTAAGATGGAAGCTGGAATCACTGATTTAAAACTTTTCTTCTTCTCTAAATAGGTATTTTAGTGCTATAAAATTTCCTCCAAGTACAGCTTTAGCTACCCCCCAAATTTTGGTATGTTTTATTTTCATTTTCATTTATTTCAAAATATGCTTTAATTTCCCTTTTGATATTTTCTTTGGCCCATGGCTACTTAGAATGTAGTATTTAGTTTCCCAGTATTTGGGGATTTAACAGATGTATTTCTGTTATTGATTTCTAACTTAATACCATTGTGGTCAGATAATGCAATTTGTGTAATGTGAGTCTTTTAAAATTTATTGACACTTTTTTAATGCCCAGGGTAAATGCTCTGCATGCGTTTGAGAAAAAAAAGTGTATTCAGCTGTTGTAGGGTAGAATATTTTATTAATGTCGATTCAGCCAAATTGGTTGACAGTCTTGTTCAAGTGTTCTGTATCCTTAATGATTTTCTGTCTACTTGTTCTGTCAGTTATTGAGAGAAGGTGTTAGAATCCCCATTATAAATGTGGATTTCTCTGTTTTTCCTTGTAATTCTATCAGTTTTTGCTCCATGTATTTTGAAACTCTGCTATGAGGTGCATAACCATTCAGAATTGTTATGTCCCTGTGACTAATTCATCCCTTAATCATTATGAAGTAACTGCCTTTATCCCTGGTAATATTCTTTGCTCTGAAATCTACTTTGTCTGATATTAATGATCTAGGCACGATGTCTGCCTCTTAATTGAGGTATTTAGATCATTTTCATTTAATGTAATTATTGATATTACTGGATTTAAATCTAAAATTTTTCTATTAATTTGTCCTGCTTGTTCTTTGTTCCTTATTTCTCCCTTTTCTGCCTTTTTTGGATGAATTGTGTTTTGTTATGATTGTATTGTACCTTTTTTTATTGACTTATTAGAGATAATTCTGTTGTGTTATTTTAGTAGGTGACTTAAGGTTTATAGCACACACTTTAATATCACATTCTATCTTCAAGAGATAACACTTTGCGTATATTGTAAAGGACTTTATAAAAGTATATTTTCATCTCTCTTCTTGGCTTTTATGCTATCATGTCAATTGTTTTACTTCCACATGCATTATAAACCCCAGAGAACATTGCTCTCATTTTTGCTTTAAACAGTGATTATCTTTTAAAGATATTTAAAAAATAAGAAAAAGTTTTTATGCTTTTACCCATGTAGCCTCCATTCCCAGTCCCCTACATTCCTTTGTACGGATGTATGTTTGTATCTGGTTCATTTTCCTTTTAAAAGACCTCCGTGAATATTCCTTATAGTTCAGGTCTGTTGGTGATGAATTATTCCAGCTTTTGAGTGTCTTCAGAAGTCTTTACTTTGCCTTGATTTTGAAAATTTATTTGTTGCATTCTAGGTTGTCAATTATTTATTTCAGTACTTTAAAGATATTCCTCCACTGCCTTTGAGTTTGTGTTGTTTCTGCTGAGAAATCTGCTGCCATCCCCATCTTTGCTCTTTCATACATATTGTGCCTTTTCTTCCCCCTCTGGTTGCTTTTAAGATTTCTGTTTATTGCCGATTTTAGGCAATTTGAGTATGATATATTTTGTTTGAAGTTTTATTTAAGTTTCTTGTGCTTGTGGCTCACTGAGCTTCTTATAGGTGTGGATTCATAGTTTCAATCAATTTTGAAAATATTTGGACATTATTACTTCAAATACTTTTTTCAGTACCCTTTCTCTTTTCCTTCAAGGACTCCAATGACATGTATAATTGGTCCCTTTACATTTGTTTCTGCTGTTCACTGATGCTCTGTTCATTTATTTCTTTTTTACACTGAGTTTGATTTAGAATAGTTTCTGCTAATATGTCTTCAAATTCCCTATTCTTTTCAGAAAGGCCTAATCTTGCAAAGAGTTTTTGACGTAAGAAAATGTTAAGATTTTATTCTTAAATGAAAAAAGCACGATATATAATTTTATATACAGTGTGATCATGAATATGTTTAAAACGTGTCCAGGAAAATGTTAGAAGATAATACATACTTGTAAACAATGGATTTACATGGCTGGTGGGCTTATAGATTCTTGTTATCTTCTTTATTCTCTTCTATAATTTCCAGAATTTTGCAATAAGGAAGTATTGCCTTACAATTAATTATATAAGAAAGAAAGGTTTGTAGTGTTAACAAATGTATGTTTTACAAAATAATAAGGATTAAAAATAAAATGAGAATGACCAGAACTGATGAGGATGCAATGAAAAGTGCACTCTTGTTCAGCACTCCTTGGGGGGCAGGTGGAGGGTTGTAGGATCTTCTTTAAGACCCTGTGACACTGACACTTTGACACTAACTGCTGGTGCTTCAAATAGGGATGCTCTGCCTCGCCCTGACCATGTGTGTGCCTGTATATGGGTACTTCGATTATGTCAATACGGTCCTGAGCAGCTCTACGCAGATAAATTTATTTGCAAACTGGATCATTGTATTTGGTGGCTGGAATTATTTAAAGGAGTCCTGAGGTTAATCTCTATATTATTCAAATGTTCTTTTGCTGTTTCTCCTTTAAAATTTTTAATTATTTTGGCCCATCCGTGTTTTCATTCTCTTGTGGAAGTGAGACTCATCTGAATTTTATTCCCTATTTACGCTGTACCGATTTTAGCCCTGGCTTTCTTACAAACAGGATGTCTGACCCTCAGGTAAGTTTATGGTTTTTTTCTAGGCCTCTCTCGTCATAGGAGAAAATTAGCCCTAAACCAGGGGTTCTTAACTTTCAGGGTTCATCAGAGTCCCCTGAAATTGCAGGTCCCTGCCCCCAGAATTTCTGATGCAGTTGGTCTAGGATGGGGCCTGAGGTTTTGCATTTCTGACAGATTCCCAGGTGGACACTAATGCTGCTGGCAGAGACCACACTGTGCAAACCGCTGCCCTGGACCTTTGAGAAAACTATGAGCTGTGTGACACTATACTTCAGACAGAGAATACTTATTGTTTTTAATGTGCTATTGATAAGAGGATAGTGAAAGGATGGTTTTTGCAAGTTGGCTTTCTACAAAATTCATCCATTTCTAAAAGAAAGACGGCAGAAAACATTACATTTTAAACATTCTCTGGGATTACATATATAGGAGAATGCGTACCAGCACAGCTCATCGTATTTAAACTCTAGCACTGACGTAGCTTTGGAAGCTGCAAGCTAATCAAAGTGAAGGTGATCACTTCTCCGCCGGTTCCTAAATGACTCCTCCATCAGCGCTATTTACATGGCAAGAAATACTCAGCCTTGACATTGGATTATGCTTCACAATTTATGTTGTTTGTCCTGAAATTTAACTCTTCTTGCAATCGGCTTTTCCTGGACAAGGACACTGTATTCTTTCAAACCAGATAATTTTTATTTTTTTTTAAATCTGTGCGACACAGGACGGCCGATAAAGAAACCATTTCTTTCATGCCTTTAATCTCCCCCTAGAGCGAAAGTGGTATTTGCTGAAATAAAAGTACACCTTGGCAGAAATGCGATGCTAATCCTCTTAGTTTGAATGGTTTGGAAATGGTTGGGATAAGAAGGTAAACATTGTAGTTGATTAATAGGAAGAAAGTCAATTGTGCATATGCAGCCCCTGCTCTACGCCATACTGTACAATAGTGCTTTATTTTTTTAAACCCCCAAACAGGGGTCCTCTCCAATTTAATGTTCTTATGTGGAAAGTGATCTGCTAGTACGATTCTAAGTGTTTGATTCCATTACCCCAAAAAGCGAGCAGTGCACATTTCAAATCGACGTCAAACAAATCCCACTGATAACTGGTGTCATATCAATGGCTTATCAGGTCTTTTTTTATTGAAAAGAGTCAGATATAATGAGGGGCTTCACATTTAAAAGTCTTAAATCTTTGAAAGCTCCAGGCCTAGATGGTTTTGATATTAGCTTATTAAACCTGCACTGGGAGAGGAAGCAGGAGTCGGTGGGCGTGGGAGCGGACAAGAGAAAGAGAACCAGAGAGGAGCCGGGGTGGGGGTGGGGGCGGGGAGCCCTAGTGAGGAGGATTCAACCCCGCCTTGGCCGTGATGGAAGATTTTGTTTGCTGATAGCGGTTTCTGCCAGCATCTCCCAGGACGGACTCTGACAAAGGAGACTCAAAGTGCCCATCTAGTGTCTGCCGCCTCTTGGGAATTCTCCTGCCCTTTCGGCCGGAATCTCAGAGTCCTCTTTGCATGGGGATGAGCCCAGGGCTTGAGGGTTTTCCATAACTCTCCATCCACTAACACTAAGTGTTGGGCAAAGATTACATTTGATCTACTTTACCACTTGATTGGGAGAAGCAACCCTTGCAGGAAGGAGGGGCCTTCACGATGGCTGACACTCTACCAAGTACAAGACACAAGAAGATGCCTTTCCCTTTGTTATCTCATACAGCCCTGCCCATAGGACTCCTGCCGGGTCAGCACTGGCCCCTTTTTACAGCTGAGGAAAGTGAGGTTCCAAAGAGGGGAAGTAATTTGTCATGGATGGAATAGATCAATGATTCTCAAAGTCAAGTCCAAAATCAGCCACATTGGCATGGCCTGGGAACCTGGGCCGCACACAGACCTACTAAATCAGAATCGGACCTGACAATTGTGCTAAGTCTTCCAGGGGAAACTGATTCCTGCTCCAGTGTGCATGTGGCCTGCTGCTCTAGGGCCACAGATGCCAGATCCCCCTGAGGGGCCTTAGCAATAATAAGCAAGAGTGCTGGAAGCAGGGAACATCATGCGCCCTCAAATCCTTTGCCCCCTAACACTATGGTCTGGGGAGGTGACCAGGAAACTGCAGGGGGCAAAATAGGATTCTAATGTCTTCACCTGCTAAGTGGTGGTGGGGTCCGTGGTCCCATTCTGCTGGAATGCCTGTGATTCTGAGTTGAGAGGTAATTTCTGCTTCACGGGAGCAGAGAAGAGTGCTGAAAAGCTAGACCGTGGCTTTTCCCTTTTTCTCCCTGCCCCCATCAAGCGCCTTCCTAGTAGACAGATGACTAGGTGACTCTGAGGGCACCTTCGAAATAACTGTCGTCTAACCCCCTTCTACGTAATGACTTCCACAATGTCCGCCCGAGCAAGGTTGGGATCATAGGAGTGAGTCAAAGCTGGAGAAGGGCTCAGAGGAAACCTGGCCCACGTCAAGCACATGGAGCTGACTCATTTCCAATCAGCCCCTTTGCTGTCACCAACACTCCGAGGGGTCCGCCCACCCTCAATCTCATTGGCCCCCTAACATGCCAATCAAGTGCTGAGCAGGCACTGTATGGAACCCAGAGGTCAGTACCACACCCACACCCACAGTGAAGCTTGTGTTTCCTCGGGTGCTCACAGGAAGTCCTCTCCAGAGATAGAGAGCCGGGATGAATGAGCAAGGGTATGAACCCAGTGTCCCCATTCTGCCCCATCCTAGCTCTGTGACTCTGGTCAAGTTACAATTCCCCACTTTTCCCATAATTGCTGCCTGTGGCCCCTGCATCCCCTCCCCCACCCAGCCCCGAGCTAATGTATAGGAAGGATCTGGAAGGATCTTCCGGGATGTGTCTGCTGTCTTTACCTCAGGCCTTGGAACAACAGTAAAGAACAGAGGCGCCAAGATCGGCCTTAAACCTCCAGCAGGAGAGCAGGGATTCCAGCTCTGCAGGGCTTCACCAGCAGAGACAGTGAAGTGATAAGACCATACATTTGGGCACAGTTCAAAGTAGGGTGACCAGCTTGTCCTGGTTTTCCTGGGACTTTCCTGGCTTTGACACTGAAAGTCCCAGGCAAACCAGTATTGTTGGTCACGCTAGTTCAAAGCCCAACTCCTTCCTTTCCTCGTCTAGTAACCTAACCTCTCAGAGACTTGGTTCTACCGTTTGTAAGAGGGAAGTTGTAATCATGATTAAAAAAAAAAAAGGGAATAGTAAGCATTCAACACTCAGGTTATTCCTACATGGAAGCCCTAAGATCCCGGCTGTCCCAGCCTCCTGAGGTTCCCAGATCCTGGCTTCTGCCCGGACAGGGCAGCGAGCACGCGCATGGGAATGGTCTGCTCCGTGCCTGTGACCCTGGTGGGCTGGGAGGTCCTGGAGGGCAGGGACTGTGTCCTATTGAACTCTGTGTCCTCGGTGCCTTGCACAGTGCCTGCACCAGGGAGAGTGCCCGGGAAATGTTAGTTACTACGTCACTCACCTCTCTCTCCCAGCAGGAAGGTGGCGCAAAGCTGTAACCTGGAAAATTCAGTTTCGAAAAAGCCAACGGCGACAGCTTGTACTTCGCGGGTAATGAGTGCCCAGCTACGCGGTTAGCACTTTACTTAATTTGTTTAATTTAATCCTCCCCACCCCTTGGGAGATCGGCAAAGGTATTATGATCACCTCTATTTTATGTACCAGGAGCTCCAGGCTTAGAGAGCTGAAGTGACTTGCTCAAGGTCCTGCAGCTGGAAAGTGGATTTCAACCCAAGTGATTGTCTTTGCCAAACGTAAACTAGCACAGGGGCCCCGGGCCCCATGGCCTGAAGCCCTTTTTAGGGCCTACAGATACCTTAAACAGCCACCCCCCCCACCCCCGTGTCCACATTGTCTCTGCAGCTCAGTTTCAGTAAAAACCTGGTCTCTGAGAGCCGCCGCCCTCCCCAGTCCTGCGTGTAGATCCAAGGGGACCCAAGGCACAAGGCAGAGAGCCTACGGCGGCCCCGTTTCCATGACTCCCAGTGAGTCTCCCTCATGTGCAGCCCAGTAGGCTGCTCGACTTGAGAGCGTGGAGACCGTTTCACCACCTGATCGATAGCCCTGTTATTGACTTGGTGTTCCCAGAGGACAGGTTTGTAACTTTATCGAGCTCTGTACGTGGGGACAGCTATGAGGATAATGGAAAGTCATCGACAGACGGAGGCTTCTGCATTGCAAATTAACATCTGCTCAAGGAAGAGAGAAGTCGTGTTTTAGTTGCAGAATTTGTGAACATGGAAACGCCTTTAAGGAAGAGAGAAGTCGTGTTTTAGTTGCAGAATTTGTGAACATGGAAACGCCCATAAGTTAAAGCGTGTGATTTATGGCAGGTACCAAGCATTGCGCCGTAGTCTGGGTCTTCTTCACTGGCCCCGGTGACAGCGTCCATCCCCATGTAACGCACTCATCCGGGGTGTCCAGTGTATTGTTCACAACCACTTGCTCTCATCCTGATTTCCTGGGTCTTAAAACAACTTCCACCCAAAGCCTTCCCGTGTCAAGGGTAGGCAGCCCTGGGAACACACCCGGCCTTGTCCCGCCAAGGGCAGGTGTGGCCCAAGCTGCTCCCAGATGCTCTTCCCAGCTGGGAGGCCCTGGGAAGGGATTGGGGCCAGGGCACTGTATTCCTGTCTCAGTTCCACCGGCCGTGTGGCTCCAGGCAAGTCACTTCAGTTCTTTGAGCCTTGTGGTCCCCGTCTGTAAAATGGGGCTGTGATTCTCTCTGCACTAAAAGATCGTATTAGATAAGCTGATATTTGCACCTTCTAAGCCTCGTCTGTCGATCTAAGCCTCGTCTGTCGAGCCCTTGGCCTTGTGTGTGCTGGCATCCTGCCAGCAGTTGGGAACAAGCTAAGTCTCCTGTCTACTGTAGGCTTGTGTTCTGAAGGGAGAACACACAATAGGCTACAAACACGTGACTTCTGCGCGACAAATACCATGAATGAAACCAAGAAGGTTGGCGGGGTCAAGGTGACGGCGGGACTGGGGTTAGACCAGCCTTCTCTGAGCGGAGATGTTTGAGCAGAGACGGGAAGTAAAGGAGTGAGTGCGCTGAGGAAGGGGCGTTTCAGGCAGAAGGAACGGCGGGGGCAAAGGCCCCGCAGTGGAAAGGAGCTTGGCCTGTGTGTGGAGCAGCAAGGAGGCCCCTTACCTGAAGTCAAGGAGTGAGGGGTAGAGGGGAGCCTGGGAGCACCTGGCCAATCCCGCAGGTCACCAGAGGCAATGTGAATGTTATTCTATGTGCATTGCGATTGGGCAGTCTTTGGAAGGTTTTGAGCACAAAAGTGATGTGAGCTGATTTGGGTTTTTAAGTTGTTCTTGCTGCTGTGTGGAGAATCCAGGGCAAGTACAGAAACAGAATCTAAGAAGGACCCCAAAGGGCAAGTCCACGGAACATCCTGCTGTTTCCAGGCTCCCAGGAGGCTGGTGAGTTCCCCTAGCCTGTCTGGTCGGCAGTGGTAACATCTACCATCCTGGAGGTGCCGTCTCCATGCCCAGCGTGGTGCCCAGAGCTGTGTGAAATCCTGTTCTCCCCCAGATCTAAGAGGTGGTGCTGTAGTGCTCCCCATTTTCACATGTGAGGTTCAGAGAGGGAAAGTGACTTGCCTGTGTCACACAGCAGATGAGTAATGGGTTGAGCCCAAATCCTGGGGCTGTTTGACCCCCAAGCCCCTCTGCTCTCCTGACTCTAAGATAAGGACCCAGAAATCCCCCAGTGTGTGCCTTCACCCCACAGCCAGGCAGAGCTGCAGCCAGCAACCCGATGTCCCCCACAGCCACGGTCCTCTCTCAGCTGCTTCACACGTTGGCCACCATTTTTGTCCCTCGCAGCCCTCCAGGACCCACTGGGTGACCATGAGGCCCCATCCCGGCTCTGGAAAGTGGTTGTGTCCATGCACAAAGTCTGGGACGGTGGCGGCTGCACAGGGAGTCTCCGGAGTGTCATTTAGAGTCTCTGTGAAGGGCATGCAGTCCTGGCAGACGACTGATCAGAGAGAAGCAAGTTCTCCAGCTGAATCTGGTGAGAGCTGGGAGACGGGGGTGGCCAGGCTCTTGGCCGCCTTAAATGACGCTGTGGGAGAATCCTTGAAGAGCTTCTGTAATTGTGTGGAGGCAGAGATGGAGACCCAGAGGGGAAAAGAACTTCAGGCCTTTCGGTGTGACTTTGATCAGGCAGCTGGAACCGTGTCCCCTGTCCTTGGAGGCTGCTTGCTCTATCCCCGCCCTTCACTGCACCCTAAGCAGAACAGGAAAGATGCTGGCCGAAGGCTCTGGGGTGGTGGGAGACTGACTCTCCTTGGCCTGCACCCAGCTTTCTGGACGAGCCACAGTTATACCTCCTGTCCCAGAAGACTGGGTGTGCAACTGGAGTCCTGTGGGCCCCAGCGACACCCAGGAGCCCCCACTAGTGCAGCAGAGGCTGGTATCAGACAGGCCCTCTCTGTGGTCGCTTCATGACCAATTCCTGTGAGGTCAAGTTTCCCCAAGATATCCTTGTCGGTTTTACTGAGGCCCACAGATGCTCTGGGATCAGCTGGCTGCACGGCTGCCCTGAATTCTTCACCTCTCTCAGGGCCCATGCTTGTTCTGTGACTTGACGGTTTCTCCCACTAAGGAGGTGGAGCCTGTTTCTCCACCCCTAGCATCTGGACTGGCCTCCTGACTTGCTCTGGTCGGTAGCCTGTGGCAGATATGATGGTCTGCGGGTTCTGAGCTTACTTCTCAAGGGGACTAGGGGAGCCCGAGATGAGACCATCCCCGACCACCCACCAGCCCATGACGCTCAGATTCATGACCAAAATCAGCCCAAAGCAGCTGGGCTCAGCTGAGATCAGCCAGTCCCCAGCCTTGCCTCCTGAGCTATAAGTAATAACTGATTGCTGTTTTAACAATCATTTTGGGGTTTGGTTGTTAAGTAGCGATCGTTAACTGATACACCCTGTGAACTTAACTACCCGCCTCTGACACTTAGTACTGGTTTGGGGGATAGAAAACCGTGGAGTTTGCTACCGAAACATTCTAAGCGTCATCTTCATCATTACCATCATCACAGTCTTACTGTAACCACCACATACTGAGCTTCAGTTTCGTCCAGGCCTGTGCTATGGACTTTACACCTATTCTACGTTCTGACATTCCCAACCACACTCTGAGGTGGGTACTATTCCTCTGTATTTGACATACGATGAAACTGCATTGCAGAGATGCTAATTCATTTGCCTGAGGTCAAACCGACAAAACTCACATGGAAAATACATCCAGAGAGCACCACGGAGCCCCCACCCCCCATCCCCCAGGCTTCCCCCAGCACTAGATTCGGGGACGCCAATCCTAGACAATGGCCTCTGCACAATTAAAGTCAGCATTCTTCACTTTAAAAGTATGAATAAAACTTCTAGCTCCTTCAAGGGGACAAACCCACTCCCCTCCAGCCTCTGATCAGAACTGTGGTCCAAGTCACTCTCCGGAGAGCACGAACTCACTCCTTCCCCTGGAGCCATCCTGATTCAAAACCCAGGCATGAGCTGGAGCGGTTCCCCCTGAGCGATTCAGGAAAGGCTGTGCTTAGGTCTGGTTAACCTAATGGGCGCAATACGAATTGTTATTAAAAAGGGAAGAAGAAAGCCGTGGAGATGGCCATGGGCCATGGAAGGGCATTATTTTTTATTGGAATTAGAATCCTTTTATTTAAAAATATATATAAACCCTCAATTTTCTTTGTATCACTCACTTAGCGGCCAGTGGAAAGTTTCCGAGGGCAATTTCAGTATCGGCGGAGAATGGCTCTGGACCCGCTTGCTTTTCCTAAACTATCTTTTATGAGAATTAAAGTCACAGCCACACCAGACTGTGGGGCACTGGGGATCCCCTGAAGCAAGGGCTTCAGAATGACACTGATGCCGTGGGCCTCTTGCAGGGCATCCGGCTGCATCCTCAAGCCTGAGCCCCCAGTTATCCACAGACAGTTGCCTCTGCATTCTCACTGACGTTCTCATAGATTTTGGCCAAGACCTGCTGGATTTTTTTTGAACAAATAGCTTTCCAGAGGTTTCGACTAAGGAGCAAACTTCCTGTGCTTTGTAAACAGGCAGCAAACTTAGAATAAGTGAGGCTGCTCTGCTTAGTTGAGGGTTCCAGTTACCTGAGAGCCACACGTGTGTGCCGCGTGAGCTGTCCATTTGCGGCGAGCCGACGCCCTGGCAGGTAGATTTTTCTAGGCCATGCGCCATGCACTTTTCCCGTGTCATCTCATTTCATCTTCACAACAGCACTTTGAGGCAGGTTCTATTATAATCTCTCTTCGCAGATGCAGAAATTGAGACTCAGCAACGCTAGGTAACTTAAATTCAGCCAATAAAGATGTATCGAACACCTACATGTGTCAGGTGCTGTCCTAGGCACTGGGGATACCATGGCAAGGAAAGAGACAAAGCAAATTTGCTCATGACGGTGGAGCTGGGAACGGTGGCATCAGGGTGTGAAGTCTGTGGGATTCCAAGGCGTGAGCTTCGACCCACTGTACTGGGCCCCTGATCCATGTTAAGTCAAGGATTTTTAATAAAATAAGCGTGGCGCACAGGGCGCATTCAGAACTGGAAAATCACATCTGGATTTATGTCCCAGCTGTTCCACATCACTTCAGTTATTTTGAACACGATTTCGAAGAGAGTAAACATGATAAAGACAGCATCTGACATTTGTTGAACGCTAACCAAGGACCAGGTAGAAGGTGCGACCTGTTCATGGTGGATCCTTTCAGCAGTTCCTGGAGACAGAGGCCTTTAGCTATGTCCATCTTGCAGATGAGGAAACTGGACTTGGGAAGGTATGTAATTTGCCCAGGGATGCTCAGTGGGAAAGTGGGTTTGGACGAGAGTCGGAGCACATCGGGTGCCTTCTCCGGGGGGTTATTCCTCCCATGGGAATGCCTTCCTCCTGCAAAACCCTGGATCTTGAAGGTGGAGTGATTCACCAGGGGTGTAATCCTTTCTCCCCACATAAGACACCTGGGTGGGGCGAAGGAGGGTGATGGGAAAGGGGAGGGGGGAGTTTTGAGGGAGGGAGACGGGTATATGGGGGAAGAGGCTAATGGCTCGTCATCACTCCCCACCTGGCACGATTCTCACCACCCAGCTAACACCCTTTGTTCTCTTCCTTCCTGAACAAGTGGCACCATGGTTTGCCCCAGAGTCGATGACGCCGCCGCCACCTTCACTGCTTGCTGCCCACCTGCCGCGTGCCTTGTTCTGTTGCACTTTCTACCAGTACTCACTGGGCTGCCCGGGGCTGGGATCGGGGACTGAGAGAAGAGACCCTGCAGAAAGGCACTTGATCTGCGTTGCTGGGTGTACAGAGGAAGCTGGGGAGGCAGGAGCTGGGCAGGCAGGAGGCTGAGAGGAGGCTGGGCTGGCCTGGGCTTGCACTGGGCCTCAGTGTGTGAACTGTACCCCAGGCCCCCCGAGGTTTGGGAGCGGAGTGACCCAGGCCTGAACTGGTTCCAGGTTCAAAGACACAGCTGATAAGTCTCGCCCTTAAAGAGGCTTCTTTGAGGAAGGAGAAACTAAAGGGAGAAGAGTTGTGTTGTCTTCGTGGCTGAAAAGATTTACAGCCACACCACTGGCTCACCTGGGAAAGCAGGAGCTGCTGAGAGCACCCTGACCTCGGCTAGTCCTTTAAAACCTACGATCCCCCCAGTACACGGGGAACAGCACGGACCCTGGGTAGCCGCCTTGTAAACAGGCCCAAGGCATGTCCCGCTCACTGCTCTACAACAATCTCCCTCTGTTGTGTGCGATCGGGGCTTACATTCCCTCAGAGGCAAGTGGGAGTTAAGTTTCCCCGGCTCACCCGAGCGCCATTATCCAGGGGTAGCGGGCGTGGCTTCCCGGCCTCACCTGCACAGGTGTTTGCCCCGCACTTGACACTCCCCAGCCAGCAAGGTCTCTGGTGTCTGGGCAGCATCGTTCCAGGCTGCCCTGCTGGGCTTGAAGGCCTGGGCGCTTTGCGGGGCTGGCGGGGGGAGAGCGAGCTCCCAGGCCCCCTGGGCGTCCACGTACTCGGGCATTTGTGTCTGCCAGACTGCCACACTGCTAGCATTTCCATCTGACTGGAACCTACCTCCCACTGGTGCTGTCCTGTCCATCTCAGAGGCCAGTCCACTCACAACAAAGAAAGAGGCAGGCCCGTGGGCCAACAGGACTCTCCCCTGGGACCTGATCGATCTTGCAGAGGTCACACTCAGTGTCTTTCTGATGTTTGCCTCAAGCTGCCACTGACAATCGCACCTGAAACAGAACATTTGGGGCAATGACCTTCACGGTGTTTCTTCCACACCCTCATGGGGCCGGGGAGGGATCACGGAGGCTGGGGCTTTGGGCTGGGCTCCAAGGAACGAAGGGACTTGGGGGTGGGAAGCAGGACGCTGTCATTATGCAGGAATGAGGGTGCTGGTGACTGCTGGCCCCCCAGTCAACCTCTCTGACCTCCAGCCAGGAAGAGGGGTCGGGGGAGCCCTCGGGAACCAGCGATCCACACTTGGCCCGCCCCTGGGACACCAAAGCCACAGGGAGTGGCAGACAGGTGCACTAGGAGATCAGAGAGCATGTCCTTCGTCTGTCGCTGGCTGGAAAAGGACAGCTCGCCCCTGATCCTGGACTTGCACGGCAGCTGCCTGGCATCTCAGGGAGCTTGGGAGGAGCTGGGGGAGCAGACGGAGGTGGGAGTGGGAGCCTGAGGACAACAATCTGTGGTCTTAGGAACAGGTGTCTCCTGCTCAGGTGTCCTCCTCCCGGAGCTGGCCTCACAGACTGCCAGCACTCTGGGTGCCCAGAAAGCCCCCGACAAAACCCGAGACTACTCTGCCCAGGACAGTGGGGATGGGAGGGAGGTCACCATCCCACAGTCCAGCATGGCATCCTGTGGCCAGGTGCCTCAGTTTCCCTAAATGGCATCTGCTCTCCACCCACATCACAAAAGAGATGAACAAATTAGAAAAACAAAAGACAGAGAAAGAAACGTAATCTCAGCACCAAGCATGTGTTTCTCAGAGACATGATTTAAACGAGCCTGAATTATAGACGCTGTGAATCAGCAGGTAGGGAGAAAAGAGGTTTCCTCATGGAAAGGGAGGCTGGGCCGTGAGCTGAGTTACCCGTACCTGAGCAGAGGCGGGGACCTGAGGTCACAGCCCTCCCAGCCAGGCCCTCGCTGTTTCCTCTTCAACCCAGTCTTGTGACCTGGGCCTCCCGCCCTCCCCGGGGCACCAGGGGCACCTGGAGCAGACGGGCCCACGTGCCAGTGGATACTTATAGGGAGTAGAAAAGCAGGTTCAGCTTCAGGGTTAAGACCATAAGGGACTCCCGTGCACTATTGCCTCAAACCCACCAAAGCTGCTTGTGGGTACAGCTCCTCACAGAGGAGGGTTGTTTTTGTATGTAGTTCTGTATTTTTAAACGCCAGTATCAAATATTTTAGCGCTCAAGGCTTGTCCCACAGCCAATAATGTGCTTTTGTTTTTACGGGACTTGACCTGGAAAGTTAAACCTTCCCTTGCCCTACACTCCTTGTTGCTTCTTTTGCAGTAAGGACAGAATAAGACACAGCCTGGTGACGTGTGTACACCTACTTAAGAGCTACACTTTTTCTGCTCATGAAATATAGCGTCTTATGTGGCCCAAGTGCGCATGTCAGAGCCTGGACGGAGCATCAGTCCCAACCCCCTTGCTGTAGGGTGGAGTCCTTTCTGTCCTCATTTAAAAGCTGAGACTCAGAGACGGTGCCAGAACTTCCTCAGGGCCAGCTGGGATTTAAAGCCGGGTCTATCCCAACCAGTTTGTGCTCTGGGGGTTTCATGCCCCATCCCCTGGGGTAGGGAGACCTCAGCAGGCAGAAACCTTCCCCCAGGATGCCCCTCTCTTTCCTTTGGTGGATCAATCGAGATCGTGCCCTGGGGAACCAGACAAGGCTCCAGGGGTGATGAGTAACCTGCTCTTTTCTTCCTTCTGCCCAATCCTGTTGTGTAGCGGGGGAGCCGATGGAACCATAGCTTGGTCTTAACCATGGCATCTTCTAGGTGTGCTGGGCACCAAGGTAAACATCACCCTGCCTTGGGACCCAACTGGTAAGACTGGCCCTAAGAAGCCCCTGCCTGATCAAATAAGAATTGTGGAACCCAAAGACGAAGTACTGCCCACCACCTGTGCCTCCGAACAGAAGGATGGGAAGTCAGAGCCACCTGCCATGCCCCAGCCGGTACCCATAGCAAGAGAGGGTCGCCTTGGCTGCTGGACCTGGAGTCTGGGTGTTGCCCTATAAAGACCTTTAATAAAATCATTTTAAAAGAAAAGAAAAAAAAAAGATCTTTCTTGGGGCCGAGGCAGGTGATGTTTTCAAGGTTTTCAGGGCAAAGACCCTAAGAGACCCCGAAGGTAGGCGCGAAGGATCATAACTAAGACAACCATTGCTTCCCACTCCTACGGCTTCCAAAGGTGCTGGAGGCTCACGACAGACCACGCCCCCCAAAGAAGGAACCCAGTGATTCCCATTTTGTGGTGAAAGAGGCTATGGGGTCCAGGTGGCCCTGGGGACTTCACAAGCTGCAGGTGGCACTGAACCAGGTCAGGCACATACAGCTCCCACCAGCTGCCTGCCCAGAGCAGGGCTCAGGAGATGGGCGCTCTTTTGTTCACATTACTATCTGTGAGAGCAGCACCAAGGGAGAGCTTGGATTCTGCTACCCAAGCCAGTTCCTGGGTCTTCAGCAGAGCCCAAGCCACAGCCCTGGAATGCACGTAGCATTGTCTCCCATTTCACAGATTGGAGACTGAGGCCCAGCCCTGTGAACTGACTTGCCTGGGGCCACACTGCTGGAATGTGACCTTTGGTTTGCCTCTAGGTCACTGTTCTGTCCCTGAGACCATGGTGTTGCCTCTTGAGGCTGGGTTTGTCTACAAGGCAGGTAAAGCTTCACTGGGGGCTCAGAGCTTGACTTCTTTCAAGCCCAGGCTTATTTTCCAAGCCAGGACCCTGGCTGTTGCTCAAGACTGAGCCTCACTCGACCTCCTTGGACACTCTTCCACCTGGGACGGGGTCGCTGATGCCCGGGTTCAGCGTCAGCAGTGTCTGAAGGTGGAAATCTGTTGGGGATCTGGGGGCGTGGGGCGACGTGGAGGGAGAGGGAGGGGAAATGGCTCACAGCAGCTGCCATGTTTCTTTAATGGAACCTAACCCACCTTTACAGGCCAGAACAAATGGCTTCTACCCAAACGTAGCCTTGGATTCTAGGCCCAGCCTGGAGTCCCCTGACACAGTCCTGGGGGTAGGGAGGACAGGCGTGTGTGGCAGGGGATACAGCAGGAGTCTAAACGGTGGGTGGGAGGAGACCGCCCAGGCTGGAAGGGGAGCCCTGAGACTGCCTGGCCCCCTCCACCCCTGCCTCCTTCCCCTGGGGGCTGCTTCAGAGCCAGAGCCCACTTCCTGAGAGCCGGTTCTGTGGGCACCTGGTCTGTGTCTGGGGCAAAGTGTGTTGCTGGGACCACGTGCCCCATCGGTCCTCACAGCTTGGGCCTCTTGGGAGGTGTGGGGTGGGTGTAGAGACCTGACTCTGGGTCATCGCCACTATTTCTGCACCTGCCCTTGGGTTCACCTGTTCACTCCTTGGTGTTTACTGAGCACCTACTAGTGTGTGCAGGTACTGAGGCGAGGGATGTGAATAAATCAGATGCCATCCTTGTGGCCCCCAAGACTAGCGGAAACAACAAAAGAGATGCTTAATTACAAATTGAGGTTAAGAGCTATAAAGGAAGGAAACAGTCCAACTGTAGAGAATCAGTAACTGGTACGGCGTTAGGGGGCAGTTTCTTCAGTTTTGGCCAGAGAGGGCAGCCCCGGCTCTGTCCCCAAGGCCTGTCCCTCCACTGCAGTGGACGGGAGAAGGAATGAAGCCACATTTCCAGCTAAAACCCTGGCTCACAACACTCGCCCCATGAATTCCTGTTGGATTAAACTGGGTTAGATAGAGTAACCAGATGAACCCCCAAGGTGGGAGGAAGGAAACTCTAGGGGAGGCTGAGTTGGGCTGCAAGGGACAAGACAGAGCCAGGGCACAGGTAGGAAGCACCACCTCTCAAAGCATCCTCCATAGATAGTGGGAGTGGCAGGGGTGGAGAGAGGGGAGAGGGACCTGCAGGGGTCCTTCCACCTTCCCTCCAGGCCCCCAGCCCAGTCCCAGTTTCCCTGGGCCACCACTGGAACAAAAGGCCTCAGTGCAGACAATGGGTCCTTTATATGACTGCCCGCCCCAGGCTGGGCACAATCGCTGATTCATGAACTAGGCACGGCCCTATGCCCAGGTTGGGTTCAGCTAAAGAGGGATGCGCTGATAGAGGAAATTAGAGCAGCAGACGCATTCGATGGGAAAAGACTGCCCCCTCGTGTCCTATACGGGTACTGCACATGATCAGGCCTCCTGGACCCTCCAGAGACGAGGATGAGCTGGGGTGACCTGGCACGTAGAAATGGAGGCCCAGGGGCGCCCAGCGGCCCAACTCAGGTCATTTTCTTGAATTTGAAGTGGGATTTGGGGGCAGGGGGAAGTGAAGCAGAAATTACTTCCCCTGCTGTGTTAAACACCAAGTCTAGGAAATATATAAAATTGCATCAGAGGGTCGAGGGCAGTGGCGTACTGGACTTAGCTTATACCAGCTTCCTTCCAGAGCCTGTGGGACACATCTCTTCCCAATTCCATGTTCTGTAATGTTATTTCATAGCTTGAAGTCAGCGGTGGTGAAAGTATTTATACCATGGAAATCAGCAAATGCAACCAGGATCTCCTCTCACCACCGCCCACCCCATCCCTGGGGAGAGCTGGGGCTCCAGCATTTGCCAGCATCCACTGCCCAGGGACCAGCCTCAGCTCTGGAGCTGTGGGTCATTAGCAAAGCATGTGATCTCGTCGAGACTCAGTTTCTGTACCTACAAAACTGGAATCCATCAATTCAACAAATATTTGATTGCCTATACTGTGCCAGGCACAATCTTCAGTGTTGAGGATATAACACACCATGAACAAAAGGAAAGTCCCCACCTTTGTGGAGCTTGTATTCTGGTGGGGAGACAGAAAATAAACAAGAGAAATATAACATGTCATGATATGGACAATGATGATAATAAAACAAGGTGAAAAGGGAGTGATGGTGATTAAAGTTAAGATGGGGGAGGGGGGGATAAGGAGAAGCCTGGCTGAGGAGGGGGCATCTAAACAGTAACTGAGTGAAGCGTAGGTGAAAGCCATGGGGAGGACATGCCATGGGTGGAGAACTGTTCCAGCCAGAGGCAAGAGCAAGGGCAAAGACCTGGAGATGTCATGGGCTAGAGGATCAGCCCTACAGTACAGAAGAAGGCAGTGTGTCCCTAATGCTGTAACTGGCGGTCACTAGAGGGAGATGAGGTCATGGAGGTGATGGAGGGAGCATTTCAGTCTCTAGTACAGAAGCCCCTGGGCATTTTGCAGAGGGAAGTGGCATGATCCCATCTGGCATTTAAAAGGATCCTTCTGAGTTCTTTGTGGAGAAAAGATGCGGGGATGCGGTGGTGGAGGTGAGGTGGGGTCCAGAGGCTGGAGAGCTAGGTTGGGCCTTTCTGCCAGGGAGCAGGTTAGGACAGTGCCTGGTGGGGACTGGGTGAGCCCTTTAAGGCCAAGGTGCCTTGCATCTCCAGTCATTCTAGAAGCCCCTTCCTACTCCCCTGGACGGTACAATAGCATTTACCCGCTACCAGATTTCGTTTTGTGTGCGAGTTAACATTTATCCTCACCAGTTTCGTTTCTCTATTTACTTGGTGAAGCCCCGGGGCTCACAGAGACCATGGGGCCTGCTGTGGGGGGGCGGCATACAGCCAGCTAGCTGGACCTTGGTCTCCCAGGTCCCAGGCCAGCGGGGAGTGACCCTACGGGGTGTGGCCTCGGAGGGCCTGGTTCCTCACAGCCCCTCATCAGGACCCCAGTGCTGGGGCTCTGTCCTCACGCCCTCTCCCCCCCACCCCATCTCCCTGCAAGGCCTTTCCTCCAGCTCCTGGGACCTCCCCCTGGCCGCTTCCTCATCATCATACCTCTGTCTCAGGACCCTTCCAACACCCCTAATTTCCAACAAGAAGGAAGAATTAGGAGGGGTCCTCCCTTGGGGCTGCCTTTATATAGATGGACATGCCTCAGTGCCACCGTTTCGGCGTCTCACACTCTTTCCACTTGGACTGTAAACTCCTCCAGGGCAGGCGCTGTGAACTATTATCTCCATGGCCCTCGGGTGGGCCCCAAGTGGGGCTTGTCCATGCTGGTCAGTAACGACATTGACAGTGGACATGTGGGAAGCATGTACTGTGTGTTAGGCCAGGTGCTGAGGGTTTTACCTGTGTCGTCTCATTTGATCCTCACAAGGCCCTTGCAGAGAAGTTGAGGTCATCCCCATTGAGGACCAGCTGCGTGATTTAGGCAGTGTGGAGCAAAATGAAGATGAGGGTCTTGTGTTAAAAGACTAGGAATTGCAAGGTGATGATAACGGAAAATTGAGCCAAAGAGAACCCTTCTGAGTATGACCACCAAGGTTAAATGCCTATGAAGCCAGCTCTGATCCCATTTTGCAGATGAAGTCACTGAGGCTAAAGTGATGACCTAAGGTCCCAGGGTCACAGAGTCAGAAAAATCCCACACAGTTGGGATTTTTACTCTTTTTTCAACCCCTGTGGTGGTTGAAGTTGTGTGACTACTTGGCTGGACCACACGGGACCCAGATTTTTGGCCAGAAGTTATTCTGGGTGTGTCTGTGAGGGTGTTTCTGGATGAGGTGAATGTTTGAATTGACAGAATGACTAAAGCAAATTGCCCCGCCTAATGTGAGCGGGCCTCGTTCAATCAGTTGAAGGCCTGAAGTAGGAGGGAACTCCTCTTGCCTTCCTGCAAGGGAAGAACTGGAATTCAGGTTCTTTCTGGTCTTAAGCCTGCCACATTCAGACTAGAACTACACCATTAGCTCTGGTGGGTTTCCAAGCTGCCCCAACTCACCCTGCAGATCTTGGGATTAGCCTCCATAATTGTGTGAGCCAATTCCTTAAAATAAATTCCTTAAAATAAATCTCTTTTATCTCTTTTACACACACACACACACACACACACACACACACACACATCCTATTGGTTTTGTTTCTCTGGAGAAACCTGACTAATACAGCTTTATACAACACTACACCACACTGGTTGGATGTGATTGACTCAAATTAGCAAAAAAAATAAAATAAAACTCTTGTGTCTACTCATAATTTGGGATTTTCATGTTCATAATTATCTGCTCAAATTCTCTCGATGACTCCATTTGGTACAGAAGAAGAGCTGAAGTACTCAATGGCACACAAGGCCCCATGTGACCTCCAGACTGCGACCATCACAGCTCTTCTCTTGCAGCTCTCACACTCATTCACACTGTTCCAGCCAGGCTGGCCTCCTTGATATTCCTCAAGTAGGCCAGGCACACTCCTGCCTCAGGGCCTTTGCACTTGCTGTGCCCTCTGCCTGGAATGCTCTTTCCCCACTCATTGGTATGGTTCCCTCCTTCCTTTACACCTTTGCTCAAATGCCGCCTTCTCCATGAGGCCTGTTCTCTCCTCTCTCCATCTAATATCACCTCGTGCCTCTGCACTGTGCTTCTCATCCCTCTTCTGCCTCATGCTGTTACCTTAGCTCTTACCACCTCCTGAGAGGACATATTTTACTTCTTGTTATTTGTAAGCTTCGTGAAAACAGAGATCTGGGTCTGTTTTGTTTACTGCTCTACTCCAGGACCTAGAACAGTGGCAAACTTGGTATAGAATTCTTTGTTGAATAATTAAACAGTTGAGGGAAGGATTTTTGCCAAAATAGATGACACCGTTCTGAACCTTCACCCGCCAACTGGACCAGCACCTGCTGACTCAGCTCTGGAGCCCATGAAGCTGCCCAGGGTGATGGAGGGATACCCCACCATGCCCTCCTTGGCATCCGCATTGGGCAGGGGGATGTGCTGGATCCCACTCCCCCGGGGCTCCTCAAGGACCCAAGTATGGGTGGGCAAGGCTGCTTCTGGTCTTCGGTGGCCACGGACTTCTGAGAAATCAGAAACCAGCCCTCCTCTGGGGAGGGTCTTGGACTTCTATGCTAGGGATGCTGTAAGGTCTTTCTAGCCACACGATTCCATCCCAGATGCCCCTCGACCCCCAGGGCTGTGAGACTCTGCGTCAGAGTCTTTACCTCCCTGGGCTGGTACTGCCCCAGCCGGGAGGACTTGATTTTGTTTTTCTAGAAGCATCACACTAGTCAGTCCATTTCAGCAGGTCCAGGCATTTGCTCCTCTGTGCCCAGAGATCTGGGCCTCATCAGATGCAGAACAGCAAGAAGAGGTGGCTCTGCACGGCCTTTGATGCTGCAGGTTCCTCAGATGTGCAGCATCGCCCTGCACACTGACTCCCGTCTGCCACGGGGCCCAGGGTTCGGGGTTTGTTCACATGGCCCTGAGCCCGAGGCAGGCTGGCCTTTTCTCACAGGGTCTTGGTGTCCTGGTTGAGTCTGTTTTTTCCCAAGTTCCGTGTTTCTGGCTCCCTCATGCCCCCTCCCATCTATCCATCCTGCCTTGTTCTGTGGTCTCTGAACAGGAGGAATACCACACTGCAGGGACCACGAGACTGTCCGGTGCACAGGAAACCCAGGTCCCAGAAGCGATATGCTCAGCTGAAAGCCCTAGCACCCGCGGATGGGCTGGGTGAAGGCTGGCTGAGTCATGGTACCCCTCTGGTTTCTGCGTCTTCTCTTGTTCTTGAGCTAGACAAGTCAGGAGTTTCCAAATGTTTTGTTTCCGCGGGAGAACTTTTTCATTCAAAGTAAATCTTCCGTGAAAGCTATTCTATAAATCAGATATGGTATAAGTGATCATAAAACAGCCCACGTGAATTGGGTGGGTACCGTGTCCTAAGCGCTGTGCTCAGCTCTCCAAGGACGAGCTCCAGTAGTCCGCACTGCAGCCGTGTGGGTGGGGAATCATGTCCCGAGCCGTGTCACCTGACTGCTTGACTCTGCAGGCTGAGGCCCCCTCTGCTGAGGTTTCAAGTTTGGCGTTGATTACTGCGTGCATTCCTCCGCAGCTAGGTTTTCCCAGCCAAGCTCACGTGTTGCATTTAGCTGAGTTGATCTGCGTGGTTCTGATTCAATCATTTTTACTGCTGTGTAATATTCCATTATGAGAATTTTTCACAGTTTTACCCAATTCTCTTGGGTAAAGGTTGATATTTTAAAAGCTTGGCGTATAAAAAATTCTCAGTGTCACTTTTTAAAAAAATTTTATTTTATATCGGGACCTAGTTGATTACCAATGTTGTGTTAGTTTCAGGTGTAACGCAAAGTGATGCAGTTATACGTATACATGTATCTATTCTTTTGCAAATGTTTTTTCCCATTTCGGTTGTTACAGAATAGTGAGCAGAGGTCCCTGTGCTGTACAGTAGGTCTTTGTCCGTTATCCATTTTAAATATAGCCGTGTGTACATGTCAACCTTAGTGTCACTTTTTAATGTCCTATGGGATGTCCTTTTCTGCTGGCCAGCTCTGCCTGTGTCTTTTGTGCCCTGAACCCTCCCAGTGACCATAGCTGCTCGCTCCACCCCTTCCCCACCACACCTGTCATCTCATCCCTGCTGAGGGAAGTGGACTTCAGATAGAGGTAGAGTCTTTTCCCCATCCAGAGCCTGGCCAACTGCCTGTGGGGCTGAGGGGTCTGTGTGCTGGCCCAGCCAAGGGCAGAGCCCAGGGCGGAGGCCAGGGCAGCGCATCCTCCGCGCCCCGTGGGAGGTGAGGGGCAGGAAGTCTGTCTCCTGGAAGCAGCCCTTGAGGGCCTCTCTGAAAGGTAGGGGGCAGCGGAGTGCTGAGCCCCAGGCCACGGGCAGCAGGAGGCGCTATTTCCCTCTGAGATGCTGCGCAGGACGGGCTGGGCAGGGAGCAAGAAGTGTGCTTTGGCCGTCATCCTGGGGAGGAGGAAGAAGAAACAAGCTCACAGGCATGGTTTGTCATAACACACACATGCACGCACATGCACACACACGTGTCCGCACACGGGCACGCGCACCTCCCCCCAAGTTCATCTACAAGAATGGATAAATCGTGAATATTTCACACAATGGAATATTTACAGAAGTTAAAATAATTGAACCAGGGCTTCCCTGGTGGCGCAGTGGTTGCGAGTCTGCTTGCCGATGCAGGGGGCGCGGGTTCGTGCCCCGGTCCAGGAAGATTCCACATGCCGCGGAGCGGCTGGGCCCGTGAGCCATGGCCGCTGAGCCTGTGCATCCGGAGCCTGTGCTCCGCAACGGGAGAGGCCACAACAGTGAGAGGCCCGCGTACCGCAAAAAAAAAAAAAATAAATAAAAAAAATAATAATAATAATAATTGAACCAGAACTATGCGTATCAACCCAGATACACCCCAGGAACAACACTGAAAGAAAAAACCTAGTTGTGAAAGCAGGCATATCATTCATAATATAAAAATGACGTCGTTTATGTAAAACAAAACGTGGAAAACCACGCTGCATGTCGCTTAGGGTACAAAAATGCATGGGATTACACAGCACCTGCTTCAGGTTGGGAGAGGCCACCTGCAGGGTGACAGGTTGGGAGGCAGCTGGAGTGGGGGACACAGGTGGTCTTCATGCATATGCAATGTTTTATTTCTTAGGCTGGGTGATAAGTTTATAATTGCTTGTGTTGTTTTCAAAGCTTTCAGTATCTTAAATAACGTATTTTTTTTTTAAGAAAAGGAGGAAGGGGGAAAAAATGAGGAAAAAGTAGAAAAAGAAAAGTGAAAAGGTCTGTGTTAGAACCGGGAATAGAGCCACCTTCTCCACGTGTTGAATTGTTCAAACACGGTGCAAAAGAATATTCTCTGAAGCAAACAGACGCACCCCCATGACCACACCTCTGGGAAAACACCCCAGAAAGTTGGGCATTTGGGCAAATCCGCTCTGACAGTGCCTGTCACTTGCCAGCAACGCACAGCAGCCGTGGAGCGGCCCCAGTGGTGTGAGAAGGAGTAAGAAGCCCGCATTGCAGAGCTGTTTGATCGATCTGTGTTCTGGAAGTGGAACAATGACTTTCTCTCTTTTTTTCACAGTCCTCTGGCAAAGTCTGCCCAGGGATTCTCACGGCTGCTAAAACCCCAACAGGCAGGACAAGACCATTTCTTGGAGGCTCATTGGGCCATAGGCTGCTATTTCCCTCCATCCACATCATTTACCCTTTACCGAGTGAGAAAGGATTTTAACGTCGCAGACTGACACCTGAATTCTGTCAATTTCCCCCCGTTTTATTTCTGCGCCACCACATCCAGTGGGCTTGTGCACGTGGCTGAGGATGGGAGAGGGCGATCATGGCCCTTCTCGCAGGTGCTGCCCTGCAATTGTTTGCCTCCTGCGAGCCCAGTTGCTGGATCTGTTTCCGGGGGGTGGCAAGAGCTGCGAAATCAGTCACGCAAATGACCCGCCACGTATAAAAAAGCCACCAATGTATCAACAGGCCTTAAAAGCAAGCGACAGTTAAAATAACTACTAGATCAGTAGCCGCGAACGTATCAGGCAGCCCAGCAAAGAGACACCGAGGAGGCAAGTCCCGGGCGCTGTGCTGCTGATTCACGTCCCGCTTCCTTTTCTTTTCAGGGTATGAAACATGCTGAAGAGCTGATGCTAAAAACTGGAAAAAGATGAAAGGCAGGGTGCCAGGCCATCAGGAGGGGGTTCCTAAAGAGATCATTCTCATGACTTCTAATCCGTGTGTCTTGCATGGGGCATGGAGGGCTGGAGAGTGGGGGCCAGCAGGAGAAGTGGCCACCTCGCTGTCTCCGGCATCGATGCCAATCAGTCCTGCTCTGGTCAGAAGACTCCTCTGCCTTATGCCGGGCCCCGCACGGAAAGGGTCCTCCACGTGACGTCGCAGAGGCAGCCAGTCGACAGTAGTCCTGGGCTTGGCATCTGAAAACCTGGGTTCAAGTCCCAGCTGTGCCATTCATTAGCTGTGTGACACGCGGCAAGTTGTTTGCCCTCTCTGAGCCTCAGTTTTCCCATCTGTGCAATGGAGTCAATGATCCCCATGTCACAGTGAGATGGGGTTCTGGATATGCACATGCTCTGAGGGCTGGGAAGGTCCCCAGGGAGAGTGTGGTGACCACAGAAGGGCTGGATGCTGTACCCTCCCTTGCTGAGCCCCCTCGTCTTAGAGACCCGCTGACCTCAGGAGGCTCTGCAGGAGACCAGGAGGCCAGAAAGTGTGACAGAGTGACGAGAGAGAGGGGGGACAGGTCCAGACCATCAGGAGAGGGGGCTGCCTCTGGGTCCAGGGAGAAGCTGGTGCTAGATCCCCTCCACTGGACTCCGGGGTTTTGGGGGACAGAACAGCATGTGGTAGGTTGGATTGTGTCCCCCCCTAAAAGGTCTGTTTAAGTCCTGACCCTGGTACCTGTGAATGTGGCCTTATTTGGAAATAAGTTCTTTGCAGATATAATCACGTTGACATGACCTCATCCTGGTGTAGGAAGGGCCTAAGTCCAATGGCCGGTGTCCCTATAATAGACACACACACACACACACGCACACGCACACGCACACAGAAGATGGAGTCAGAGATGGGAGTAATGCATTTACAAGCCAAGACTTGCCAGAAGCCACCAGAAACGGGGACAGAGGCAAGGAAGAATCCCCCCGGAGGCCCCAGAGAGAGCACAGCCCTGACGTAACACCTTGAGTTTGGATTTCTAGCCTGGAGAACCACGAGAAAGTACATTTGCATGGTTCCAAACCACTGCGTCGGGTATGGCAGCCCCGGGAATCTGATACACTGCCTGAGTGGAAAGCTCCGGGCCTTACGGTTGGGCCACAAGGTCCCTTGGCTGAGCAGCACTCTGAGGGAAGAGGAGGCCCCCCTTGTGCCACCAGGAACCGCCTAGACCTGGGTGGGGCCCATCGGCGAGCAGGACATCGTGCCCGTTCTGTGGGGCTGTGGGAGCATGCCACAGCCATCCGTGATCAGCCAGGGTGATGGCTGTCCTGAGAACAAGCCAGCGCAGCTCTCCTGGGACGGCAGAGACGTCTGGAGTCAGGGGCTGCCTGGCCAAGCCCCGCTCCCAGGACAGGTGTCTTCCGTGATGACACGTGGGCCAGCTTCGGGGGTGGGGCAGAGGAGACGCCTGAGAAAGGATCAGACTCACCGGGAGGCGGGCTCAAGCAGTGGCAGTTGTTTGAGCCTTAAAGGAGACGTGGGCCTATTCTGCAGCCCAGCCCAGCGGGACCTGCGCATTTGGTGATATGCGGGGCTGTCTGCCGGCCCCGAACATCTGCTGCTGAGGGCTTGCTTCCCCAGGCACTGGGTGTTAGCTTCCTGGGTCCTGAGGACCGCAGTGTGTGCACTCAACAGATAAACCTTGGGCCCGAGTCCCTGGCATTGCTAAGCTGTCGTGTCTATGCAGACACATGTATGTCACCCACAGATGACAAGAAACATTGGGCTTATTGTTGAATGTGACTTCACAGATCATTAAATGTATTTATTTTCTGGCAGTTGCATCAATTTACAGTTCTTTATGGAATTGTGTCTTCCTATGACATCATTTTTCATTTTCAGTAAAAATACAGGTTTGTTTCAGCAGAAACAAAGAATGAGGGAAGAAGGAAAAGGAGAAGGAAAACAGCAAGGAGAGTGAAAGGAGCAGGGTTTGGAGACAGATGGGACCAGGCTGCAATCCATTCACAGCTTAGCAGATGGGCTTCATGGCTGTGTGAGCTTGGGCAGGTTACTTCCCCTCTCTGATGACAATACACACTTCATAGAGTTCTGGGGAAGATGAAATGAAATAGCAGGTATGAAGGGGTTGGTACAGCAGACATTCAAGTATTCGTCCCTGTGTATCTTTCAGGAGGTTCTCCACCACGTGTATCAAAAGTAGAGAACTTGGTGAAATGAACAGTGTATGAACCTCCCAGGCAGTGGCTTCTGCCCGCTGCCTAGATGTGGGCTGTACTGTCTTGGCAGAGTTGGAAACCTCGAAGGTGAGGCTAAAACTTAATCCGAGAGGAGATCCGAGTAGAAGTATTGTTCAGGAGGCGTGAGGAATCGATTCGGTAAGCCGAGAAGATGGCAAAGCGTCCCAAGCCAGCCCTGGCCCAGCCCTCACCAGCCGGTCACAAGGTCATCACTACCTGCACAATCTCATGCACGACCTATCCACCAGGTAGTCACTCTCTCCACTTTACAGAGAAGGAAACGGAGGTTCAGGGCCAGTTATGAAAGGTCTGCTGAAAGGGCACAGCCGCCGGAATAAAGGAGGTGGCACTGGGCATTGGGGAGGCTTCTCTATGCCTTAATGTTTCTGCCCCGTCCAAGGGAAGCTTGAAAATTCCACCCGCGCTTCCTCTCCCAGCGAGGCAGAAATGTGGAATGGACGCCTGCAGCTCTTCTGAGCCCTCGCGCTGCACCTGCCCCCTCCTGTTGGGTGGGAATCTGCAACATTTCCTGGAGGGCAAGTTCCTGAGCTTCCCAGGTATCCTGGTGAGTTTCCTCCATTCGGGAACAGCGGGCACCCTGCTCCCGTGAGCAAAGCACACCCTCCCTGAGTGCCTCAAACTGCCCCAGGTCCTCCTGAAGGTGCAGATCCTACCTGGGCTGCTCTGGGCCGGAGCCCAGGACTGTGTCCCAGGTGATGGCAGAGGACCGCACTTTGAGAAGCGAGGTTTTAAAGCAACGGTTTACAACCTCAGTGCAACAGGACAATCACCCGCGGAGCCTTTAAGAAGTATTGGATTCCTGGCCCCATTCAGACAAATTAAATTGCAGTCTTTTAGGGGCAGAGCCTGGGGAAGGGGTATTTTTTATCATTCCCCAGGAGGTTCTAACGTGCAACCAAAGTTGAGAACTACCGTTCAAGAAGCAGACCTGGCTCTCTGTTCACCTGTGGCTAGATGGGCAGTGGACTGATTTAACTTAGTGCCAAGATTCTGCTCCACAGACACGATTTCTCCTCACCCTCCTCCTTCTACTGCCACCTATGCACACCTGAGAATCTAGATCTCCAAAATATAAGTTGCCCTCAAGCCAAAGTTTTTCTTTCCAAGGGAGCATTTTACCAAAGCTTGCATTGGCGGTTCTGGGTATATGACATCTTCCCAGTGACGCTTAAAGCAGCGCTTTCTTTCCCATCTGGCTATTATTCCTTGTGTGTGGGCTTCATCGCTCAGAACCCTGCAGGATGGAGGGGTACAAACATCCCAGCAGCCAGTGGGCAACTGGACAGCTGTATGGAAGAGAGAGCCGGCTGGCGTGTGGGCCCTCGCCTTAGCTCTGCATCCCCACAGCTCTTTGATTACGGGCTAAGCAGGAGTCATCGGGCCACTGAGGTCACAGATCACGTTTCATAAGTGTTAAGGGAGAATTCCTCTCCCCGGGAGTGTGGGAACCTATGGCTCGATTGGGACCAATAGAGTATGGAAAGGGGACAGTAGTGAGCATTCAGCGGTGGAGAGTGGCAGGCGCCCCCCGATCAAGTGAAATCCCTAATAATAAATCATGCTGATATCGTGGACAGCTTGGGGTCATGCAAAGAGAAGGGCACCGCCTCACCTCTGCATATCCTTCTCCCAAATCTATAGCCACGCTCTCGTTGTGAGAAAATATCAGACAAACCCAAAGTGAAGGGCATTTTACAAGGGCTTGATCAGAGCTCTTCAAAGCTATCAGGGTTGTGAAAAACAAGAAAAAATGAGAAGCTGTAACACATTGACCATCCTAGCCTGGACTGGATCCTGGAGCAGAAAAAGGACGTTAGTGGAAAAATTGGGGAGATTCAAAAGAAGTTTGTAGTTAATAGTACCAATTTTCATTTCTCTGTTTTTCTGGTGTGAGATGTTAACGTCAAGGAAAGCTCGGTGAAGGGGATATGGGACCTCTCTGTGCTATCGTTGCAACACTTCTCTGAATCTAAAATTATTTCAAAATTTAATGGTTTTTTTTAATATATTGAGGGGAAAATAAATGAGGCAAGGAATGCTCTCTCTGTCTCTCTCTCGCTTAAACACTGATCTACAAGGTAGAATCGTGAAAGAAGGAGAACCACTTGCTGCTGGCTGGAGCTGAATTTACTGCTAGAAAACAGGTCTGCTGTGCTCTCTTCGCAAAGCAGCGATTTACAGCCAAGCACCCAGACCCCCATCGATCCTTGTTCTGAGCCCCCAGTGAAGGCGCAGGGTCCTCTGGGCAAAATTGATGTCTGGAGGTGACTGTGCATTTCACTGCCATCACAGGAATCCAGATTTATGTTCTGGGTAAGATATATCCCAGGATCATGGAAAAGAGGCTGAATGGGGAGTCAGGAGGTCTGGGTTCCAGCTCAGATCCACCATTCACATCTGTGTGATTTAGGTCTATTTACTTTTCCTCTCTAGACCTGAGTTTTGGGAAAGGGTCTCTGTGGCCGCTCCCAGCTCCTATCATCAGGTTTCTCTGATTGTTAACAACAGAATATGGCCATGGGTAGAAGACCTTGAGTGTAAAAGAATATTATTGGGAGGAATCTATGGAAAGGTTGGAGGCTCAGAAATGGGCACCACCAGTATTAATCAAGGTAGAGTAATTGTTGCAATGGCAGCCCGACATTTCGGTGGTTGAACACAGTTCAGTGTGTCACAGCCTAGTCAAGTGGGTTTTTGTGGTGGTGGTAGTGGTGGTGGTGGGGGGGGCTCTTTGCTCTACCCAGTCATTCAGGGACCCAGGTTCCTTCCATTTTGTGGCTCCTCCTTGGTCTGAGTCCCTGGGATCACCTCCATTCAACCATTGAATGAACGGAACCATTGATGATACAGCGTGAGGACCACGAATGGGAGGTTTGTAATGGGCTGTGTTGGAAATGGCACACATCACTCCCATTCACATCCCACTAGCCAGACCTGAGTGCAAGGGAGCCTGCGAAATGTAGTCTGAGCATGTTCCCAGGAAGACACAGGGGCACGAACACTGCAGAGCACCAGTCATGTCTGCTGCATCTCTCTGCCACAGGCAATGAGAGCTCCTCAAGAGATAGGCTGGGGTTTGACCACCAGAATGAATAAGCTCCCACCGTCCAAAGAATGTTCATTCTTGCATCTCTGTGCCCAGATCTAGAAGGCTGGGAGAGAGTCCAATTGGCCCAACATGGCCTCACGCCCACCCCTTGGCTTAAGGGAAGGCAGGGCTGATACTTCCTAGATGGCGTACATTGGGGAGGGGAAATACCGCAAAAGGGAGCACACCTGCCAAATCCCAGGATATCTGGACCAAAGCAAGGAGCCCACGCACACATGCCTCCTCAGGCTACGGGTAGGACACGGAGTCCCTAAGAGAAAGACTGCTGGCCTCCAAGGCCTATCGAATGATCTGTTGATTACAATAAGATTTAGAGGTGACAGAAGAAATGGGAAATGTCCCCAGAGAAATCCACTTTGTTCCTATTAGCACAGGGTTTGCTATACTACGGCTCGCCAACTGCTTCCTATTTTTATGAGTAAAGCTTTATTGGAACACAGACGTAGTCACTTACACTGACAGTGTCTGCTTTCACATTATAATGACAGAGCTGAGCAGGTGTGACAGATTGCACAGCTCAAAAAGCTTACAATATTTACTACCTGGCTCTTTAAGAAGAAGGCTGTTGACTCCTCCCACAGGGGCAGCAATGGGGTAGATTGAAGATGGCTTTAAAGTTTTAGACACTCCTCGCATCGAGAAGCAGGTCTCTTGCTCTTCCCCTTGGCTCTGGGTTGGCGGAAATGATGCTATGCCAGTTTCAGCCTAGACTTTTAAAAGAACATTTCCAGTGGTGCTTCCTGTCTCGGAGCCTGACATGACTGCCCAGCTACAGAAACCACATGGAGAGCCCAGACTGCCGGGCATCCCCACCAAGCCACCAGGAGCCATCTTGAATGGCCCAAGACCAGACTGGCCACCAACTGAATGTCACCGAGTGACTCCAGTCATTGCCACCTGGAACAGAAGATGCACCCAGCAGAGCCCACACCAGACGTCTCACCCACAAAACCATGAGATGTGACAAAATGGTCGTTGTTATGTCACTGTTTGTTACGCAGTGATGCAGACCCAGCACCGGCAGAGACAAGAGGGAGACCGTGCTGGTGTATCACTCTGACTCTCTACAACCAAGCCTCTGGAAGAGGGCAAAGGAAAGAGGAGATGGGAGGGGGCTGGAGATGACTGAATCACACCACAGAGAGTCTGTGACTTAAGGAGACTACCTCTGAACCAACCCAGTTTTCAAACGTTGAAAGCTAAGGGAAAGACGGCTGCTCCAAGAGAAGGAAAATGAAACAAGACGGCGTATCAACCAAAGCTGCAGCCTCTCCCAGGTCACTTAAGCGTCCTCTTTCCCCCTCTTCTGAAGTGTGGAGGGTCACGCTGGGAACAACACAAAGTAGCATCAACAACTAGAGTCCCATAGGAGTCCTTGAGGAAGGAAATCAACACAAAACAGAGAAAAGAACAAAGATATGAAAGGGAGCTTAGAGAAGATGGTAGATAGAGATAGAGAAAGCAAAGGCATGCACATGTCTGTGTTTATAAAAGGAGAACAGAACAATGTCTGTTTCATCTCTCTGAGCTGGAATGGAAAGTGTCTGCAATTTTTTTTTTTGCGGTGCGTGGACCTCTCACTGCTGTGGCCTCTCCCACTGCGGAGCACAGGCTCCGGACGCACAGGCTCAGCGGCCACGGCTCATGGGTCCAGCCGCTCCGCGGCATGTGGGATCTTCCCGGACCGGGGCACGAACCCGCGTCCCCTGCATCGTCAGGCGGACTCTCAACCACTGCGCCACCAGGGAAGCCCAGTGTCTCCACTTTTAAGGTGATTACCCTGGGCCCATCCAGAGAATCCAGAGTAATGTCTCCAGCTCAGGGTCCTTCATCTAATCACACCTGCAAAGTGCCCTTTGCCACGTAAGGTACCTTATTCACAGGTTCTGCGGAGAGGGATGTGATCAGCTTTAGAGGCCCACATTCTGGCTACAACAGTTGGTGATGGCTGTCTCTCAGAATCAGGATTTGGAATTGTTTTTCATCTTCTTTGAAATTTTAGAATGAATATATATCATTTTTATAAGAAAGTACAGATCATTATTTGAAATACACAGCAACTCCCTTGACTCTCTGGGGTCTGGCTGCTCCCTGCAGTGGGAACCCGTTTGTTTCTGCCCAGATGTCCCCAGAGCACTCATCACGACACGGTGCTGCTCAGGCCTCCGTGTCCCTGGACTGTGTCCAAGGGACACCTGGAAAATGCGATCCGCACACAAGCAAATCTAGGTGGTGAGAAGGTGCTTGGCTATCAGAGCAGTAATGGCCACCTTCTAGTAAGAATGACCTCTGGGTGGGTACTTGCCCTGCCTTCTCATAGTCAACCTTCACCACAAGCACAGTCAAGGGCAGGTTATTTCATCACCTGTTTTACAGCTACCCAGAGTTCAAGCAACTTGCCTAAGAGCTGAGGTCACATGGCCACGTCCCATCTGCCCAAGCGCCGGGAGAGGGGCGATCTGCCCCTTCTATTTCCACAGCGCAGCAAGGGACCAGCCCCCGATTGGAAGGGTTTGGGATACTGGTGGCCAAAAGTGACCAATATTTGCATGGCTCTTCCAAGACCTTTCTGACTATGTCCCCATTGTCTTGGCCACTGCACGTACAAACGGGGATGTGGACACTTTCCCTGGCTGGTTCCTTCTTTCGCTCCTGGAAGAGTGGGAAGGGGTGTCCTTGGAAGAGGATGCCCCCTGCTCCTCCGGAAGCAGACCCTCTGGCCGAACCCTCTCGACTTCAGCTGACTCCTTTTCCTTCGCGGTGGCCTTTTCCCATTGAAGACATGCACGGTCGCGGCCTCTCTCCTCTAATAAGAAATCCTTCCTTAGCCTGGGTCCCCCTTCATCACGCCCCTCTCTGCCTCTTCTTCCCTCAGCTCCAGACGGGTCCATCTGCCTCCCCCCAGCTTGTCCACGGGCATCTCAGTTTCACGTCCAAACAGATTCACCTTTTCAGGTTTCCCCTAATACCCCTGAAATCGGGCTCCCCTTCCTGCGTTGCCTCAGATGCCACCTCCAGCTACCAAGTCACCCGATTCAGAAACCTGAGTTGGCCTTGAACCCTCCTTCTTCTAAGCCCTCCCCCAAGCCTCCCCCAGTCCTACCAGCTCCATGCCCACGTGGCTTTCAGCTCATCCCTGCGTTCCCCTCCCCACGGCTGCCCCTGGTCAGAGCCACCGTCACTTCCCAGCGTCCTTGTCAATGACAGCTCTACCTTCCTGACCCTCCAGCCTCACCTCGGCCACCCCGTCCTCCTTGACCTTCATCCTCCAACGAGCTCACACTTCCCAAAGTTTCCCAGACACTCTGCTGTCTTTAGTCCTCTCTGGGTCTCTCGACCTGGAGTGTCCAGCCCCTTGGTACCCACCCCCCTCGCCCAATGCACACACACACTATATACAGATCTCTCTGTTTCTGTCTGTCTGTCTCTCACTCATCTTCGCTCTTAGGCTTACTTTTCTTTTACTCTCTCGTCCCACCCCGGCTTAGGGTCTCCTTCCTCTCTGCCCCCTTGACCTTCTCCTTCTCCTGTCAGGACACATACTGACCCGTAATCGTCTGCGGATCTGTCTTTCGTGCAGAACTGTAAGTTCCTTGGGATGGAGGCCGGTGTCTTACTCATTGTGGTGCGCTCAGGACTCGGCTCCTCGCGAGCGCCGAGGGGTGTGCAGGTTTGCAGAGTTACAAGTGGGGCTGTGCTCCCCAACCTGGTCCCTCAGCCCCTGGTCCCCACCTCTGTCTCACCTCAGGGGACAGAATGGCCCGCCAGCTGCCATCGTCCTCTGCGCCAGGCATTCAGCACAGCTCCCTGATGGTGGAGGCCGAGGGGGAAACTGAGGCTCGGGAGCCTTAAACGAATTGTGTTTTCTATTCTGCTCTCTCCCGCAGCAGAAAGAAGTAAAAAAAAAAAAATCGTGACCCCCTCAGTTAATGATCTGTATTGACAAAACTATCTGCTGTTGGAGTGGGTGTGTGCATATGTGCGTGACCATGTGAGTGTGAGCACGTGCGTGTGCTCATGCGTGGACACACCCACATCTTGGTGCACACGTGTCTTACTTTTCAGCAGACTCTGGACAACCTTTGGAGCCTGTAACGTGGAGATGAGCCTCGCCTGTCACCGCACTCAGAACGTGGGACCCTCTGGGATCCATAGAGTAACAGGCACGGCCATGCAGCTGGGGCCTGGGGACAGAACCCTCCAGGGGGCGTCCCAGGAAGATGCTGTCCCGGAAACGTTCACTGTCGGACCCGATTGTGTTGTGTCTGGGCCCGGCCTCCTCTGCCCCAGGGCTCCCGCCTTACCTGTCCCTGCAGGGGAGTCAGAGGTCAAGGTATAGTCACACCCCTTATTAGGGCCCCTGCCTCAGTTCCGGAAGTCAGCGGTCAAAGCCCCCAGGGCCCTGCTGCCAGGAAGACAGCCACTGGGAGGAGCCCTTGAGCCTTAAATCGCTGATACTGTGATGTTGGCTGAAGGGATCTGTAGCTGAGGGCAAGTTTGTAGCCCCTGAAGAAATTGGTGCCTTAAATGTATCGGTTTGTGGTTTCCTCGTGTCCCACAGAAGTTGAGAATTTGTTGCTACTCCTTCAAACATGCTGTGGCTCTGTGCCCTTGGCCTTGGGTGTGGCAGATCTGGGAAGGACACACCAGCTCACCTTCCCCCCGGGTGGAGGACCAGGGCCAGCAAGCTAAGCAGGTGGACCTGGCGCTGTGTGACTTTGAGTAAGTCCCTTGCCCTCTCTGGGCTCCAGTGTCCTTATACCAGTCAGGATTCTTAGGTAGAAGCGACAGAACAGACTCTCAGTGGAGCTGCTGAGCGGCCCACAGAATTCAGAGGAAGGCAGAGAGCTGGATGAAACAAAAAACAGGGGGCCAGGCAACCCAGGACCAAGCAGAGTCAGCCCCAGCACTGGCTGGCTTGAGATGCCACATCGGTCCCCTTCCCCCGTGACTACCTGCCCACCTGGTTGAAGGACTCTGGTTCTGCCACTGCTGCTGAGCGTCCTTGCATCTGTGTGTCCCATCCCCACTTGTTCCTGTCTTGGATGGGGTCACATGGCCATGGCCCATCTGTGCAAGGCTAGCGAGAGAGGCTATCTTCCCCCTCCTATTTCCACAGTGCAGAAAGGACTAATCCCCGATAGGAAGGGTTTCAGATGCTGGTGGCTAAAAGGGACCAATATTTGCCACATTCCTTCTCTATATTGCAAGTGGTTGGATCAGCCTGAACTCTTACACCCTAAAGTAATAATAACAATCTCAAGCACTTATGTAGCATGTGTCAGACATTATATATATATATATATATATATATATATATATATATATATATATATATATAGACTCATTTAATCCTCAGAACAATTCTACATGATAAATTCTATTATCATTCTCATTTCACAGATGAGGAAACTGGAGAGTTTAAATAATTTGCCTACAGTCACACAGCTAGTAAGAGGGGGAGCAGGGATCTGAACCCAGGCAGTCTGGTTCTCTCAACCCTATGTTAGGCTGCCCTCGTGGGCATTTCCTTTAGACACCTCTTGCTACCCAAGAAATGGACCACACGGCAGCCGTGCACATCGGCTTGAAGTTTCTCTGTTCTTTTAAGGCCTTCCTTGTCTCTATGCTTTAATGACAAAACCACTTTTCTGTCTGTAGAGTTCATTTTTATGAGAAAATTTTCTTATTTTTCTGAATACAAGTCAGTATCAGGAGTGGGGATGACATATATTTCTTTGTTAGACGTTAAGTTAAGAAACCCAGAAGGTGAAAAAGGACACGTGTTTATTTTTCAAATGCTCCTTAGGAATTTTCTGCCAAACTGCGTAGTGCCCAAGAGGTGGGAAGTTGGCGTCTTTGCATGAACTGACCACCAGAGGGCGGTCGGTGCCGCCAGGCAACGCTGCCAGGTTTTGACTTGAGAGATGCATCTCCAAGCCTGGTTGCTCCAGCCAGGAGGTGCGGCTCAGGGACTGGAATTCTACTCCGATCTGCCGCTTATTTTCAGCAATCTGGCAGAAGTCTGTCTTTGGCACACAAAGGAAGCACCTGCCTTCTGCAAAGCACGATGACATTGTTAGGGAAAGGTGGTCCTAGCATGGAGGACCCAAGCCCCAAAGTATTATTGCCAACCTTACCCCTCACAGAGAAATTAACCTCTGGAAAACATAGGCAGAACACTCTATGACATAAATCACAGCAAGACCCTTTTTGACCCACCTCCCAGCAAAATGGAAATAAAAACAAAAATAAACAAATGGGACCTAATGAAACTTAAACGCTTTTGCACAGCAAAGGAAACCATAAACAAGACCAAAAGTCAACCCTCAGAATGGGAGAAAATATTTGCAAATGAAGCAACTGACAAAGGATTAATCTCCAAAATATACAAGCAGCTCATGCAGCTCAATACCAAAAAAACAAACAACCCAATCCAGAAATGGGTGGAAGACCTAAATAGACATTTCTCCAAAGAAGACATACAGATGGCCAAGAAGCACATGAAAGGATGCTCAACACCACTAATCATTAGAGAAATGCAGATCAAAACTGCAATGAGGTATCACCTCACACCAGTCAGAATGGCCATCATCAAAAAATCTACAAACAGTAAATGCTGGAGAGGGTGTGGAGAAAAGGGAATCCTCTTGCACTGTTGGTGGGAATGTAAATTGATACAGCCACTATGGAGAACAGTATGGAGGTTCCTTAAAACACTAAAAATAGAACTACCATATGACCCAGCAATCCCACTACTGGGCATGTACCCTGAGAAAACCATAATTCAAAAAGAGACATGTACTACAATGTTCACTGCAGCACTATTTACAATAGCCAGGTCATGGAAGCAACCTAAGTGTCCATCGACAGATGAATGGATAAAGAAGATGTGGCACATATATACAATGGAATATTACTCAGCCATAAAAAGAAATGAAATTGAGTTATTTGTAGTGAGGTGGATGGACCTAGAGTCTGCCATACAGAGTGAAGTAAGTCAGAAAGAGAAAAACAAATACCATATGCTAACACATATATAAGGAATCTAGAAAAAAATCGTTCTGATAAACTTAGGGGCAGGACAGGAATAAAGACGCAGACATAGAGAATGGACTTGAGGACATGAGGAGGGGGAAGGGTAAGCTGGGACAAAGTGAGAGAGTGGCATGGACATATATACACTACCAAATATAAGACTGATAGCTAGTGGGAAGCAGCTGCATAGCACAGGGAGATCACCTCGGTGCTTTGTTACCACCTAGAGGGGTGGGATAGGGAGGGTGGAGGGAGACGCAGAGGGAGGAGATATGGGGATATATGTATATGTATAACTGATTCACTTTGTTATAAAGCAGAAACTAACACACCATTGTAAAGCAATTATACTCCAATGAAGATGTTAAAAAAAAGAAAAAGACAAAACAGAAACAAAACAAAAAAGGAAATTCACCTCTGCCCTGCTCCCCCGTCTGAGAGATGTGACTCTGGCTTTGCCTCTGGTCAGAGTCTGATGCCTCGTGCCTGCTCTTCAACAAGGCTGGAGGAGCCCGCTGCGCAGATGGCCACCTCGCCACTGCAGCCAGTCCAGCCCTTCAGCAGGGCTCTGGCTCAGCAGGACACCTAAACACGTTTGCTGGGGCCAGACAGAGCCCTCCGTCCCTCCCATTTGGGGAAGAAGGAAGGGATCCCCACCCCGCAGGTGAAGCAGGCATGGTTCCAGGTAGGAGGCTCCAGGCGCCTGCAGGGGGCGCTCCAGGCAGCGCTGTGCCGTCTCCTTGGGATCTCACTCAGAGGCAGCAGCTAATCTCCCTCAAAGCCTCTCTCCTGAGGACCAGGGAGCAGCAGGGCGGAGAGTGCCCGGATGCACGTGATTCCCGTGGAGCCCGCTTTCATCTTACTCTATCCTGGGCTTCCTGCCCTCTGCTGGAAGAGTCACCTCCTCCAAGAAGCCCACTGACTCCCTTGTTCCTTTGAGGTAAGAAAACACCTTTGAGTCCCCCCGGATCCCCTATGCCTGGCTCAAGGCTGGAATGGACACCCACCAGGGACAAGAGACGAACGAGTGAATTACTGCTGCGTTTGCTCCTGTGCACAGCCCCCAGCTCACCACTACTGTCCCGCACCTACCCACGTGTACTTGTGTCTCTACACGAATCCTTTTCCTATAGAAAAAGGGTTATATCCTGTTTTGTTTCGCCGCTTGCTTTCTGCTTTAAACCTCTTGATCCATCCCCTGCCTTGAGGCCCAGCCCAGCGAACCAGTCTCCACGGTCGGATGCCTTTGATGGCTCCTGCCCTGCCCTTGTTTGCAACTTGACCTCCACGCCAGCCCCACAGCCCAAGCCCAAGGGGCTCCGCCCTGATCTCTCCACACCATGCCCTTTAGCACCTGCTGACTCGTCCCTTCAACTCGTCCCTTCAAGCTGCAGTGTCACCCCCTCTATGAAGCCTCCGGGGTTCCTCCAGGACCAGATGCGGGCAGGAGTGCCAGGGCTGTGCCTATGCGGGAAGCAGACGAGGTCTCGTAGGAGCCTCCTGGCCCAGATGAAGAGACTACCTTCATTCTGTACAAGGTTCAGAAAGAAATACTAAGATTCCAGGCATCCTCTAACCCTCTGAGGAGAGAACTCGGAGCCTGGTATGTTATTTAGTCAGAAAAGAAAAGGGAGACCCTGATTCATAGGCCCAAACACCTGCAGGACATGGAGCATCTCACACGAGCAGACATTTATGCATTTATGTCATTATGCAGTGACATAGTAACGACTGCAGGCTACTATGTGGTCCCAGGCCCTCAGGGAACAGAACTTGACTTTGCCTCCGTAGATGTATTAACTCTTCAGATCATCTGACGGGGCAGGACAGAGATGACGAGGAAAGGGAAGCCCAGAGGAGCTTTCGCTGCACTCCAGAGCCACCGTGCTGTGGGCACGGATGGGACACTCTGAGCAGTGCCCTGTGCCATAGTCCTAGAAACTTAGCCTGCCCACAGCAGCATTTAACACCTGCCACGTGTGGACCAGACCATTGCATCCTTTGAGGTAGGAGCAAAGAGAGCCAGGGGAGCCGGAGATGGCTTTTTAATTTATGCCATGGTTTGGACTGGAACGTCTAGGGTAGAGGAATTTTGGGGAAAAATGAGTTATATTTCAGATGCTCCAGCAGATCTTCCCATTTGAAAGGATGAATTTTTTCTAACGCAAATATGTCCTAATTTATATGTCATATGGCTTTTTTTTGTGCCTTGATTTGAGTAATTACTTATTGCACAATTCACATAGCAACAGTCCCTTTTGTCCAGCCTGTTTGTTTCTCTTGAACTGTAGAGGGAATTTCGCACAGAAGTTTCCAACTGTTCTGCAGTGGAATTTTTCAACCTTCCCTTTGTGATTTCTTCCAGAGCCGCAAAGTTTAGAGAAAACTCACTCCTCTACAAAAGTCATAAATACTTAATTTTGTCTACTTTTTCTATGATTCAAATTTTATATTTAACTTCAATTTTTGAAAATTGTGTCTTAGGTGTGAATCTAGAAATTTCTTCATTTCTATCAGACTGCAAATCAATTATCTCAATTGTTTAGTGCACCTGTTTCACCATCAACTATTTAACCCTGTTTTTTTTTTCATCCCCTCCCTCATTCCCACTCCTCTCCCAGAGCCTACGCGATCCTTCTGGTGCATTGTCCATGCATTTACACACACGTATGTGCTTACACACTCTACCTTTTTCTTGTATGAATAGGACTATGTTATCTGCCTCATTTCAGGTTTGCTTTCTTTACTTAACACTGTGTGTTGGAGACCCTTCCATGCTGTGCACGGAGGCCCACTCCACTTACTAATGACCACACAATATTCCATAGGATAAGTGTAACTTATGTTATTGAACCAGCCCCCTGTTCATGAGCATTCAGGTCGTTTCCAGTTTCTCACTATTGTAAACAAGGAAGCAATGAACATCTTTGGTACGTAAATCTCTGAAGACAAGTAGATCATCTCTTTGGGATAGATTCCTAGAAGTGGAATTGTTAGATCTGGAGTTTTGATATATATACTATCAAGTTAGCTTCAAAAACCCCTCATTGATTTGCACTCCCATGACAATATACAAGCATGCTTATTTCCCTGCGTACATGCTAGCACTTGATATTATCTTTCTTTTAAATTCTGGATTACATGATAGGTGAAAATAACCTCTCATTGTTGTTTTACTATGCATTTCTTTTATTACCATGGGCCATGTGCATTTTCTCCTATGGAAAATGCCTCTGGTGAATGAACAGACAGAAACAAATGGAATGTCCACCAGGTTCTCAGCAGATGTGGGCCATGGTGAGGGTGAGAAGGAGAGGGTCGACTGGTCTCTGTGGGGGAGGAGCTGATGAGGCAACAAGGGCCCTTCCCAGCGCCCGGTGAGGGCTCCTTCTCAGAGGTGGGCAGAGCTCACAGGCTGTGGGTGACGGAACAGGTGGAACCAGCCAAGAAGCTCTTCTCAGCACTGCCGTTCAAGACGGTACAAGTTGTACCCGGACCACAGGTACCTTGCCACAGGGTGTAGGTGGGGCTAGACACGAGCCAGAAATCTGCTTGCGCAACCTTCCCCAGGGGCTCTCAGTTCAGAGGAAGCTGAGACTTCTGCAATTCATCCGCCTGCAAGGGGCTCCTGTATGTAACTCACTCAAAGGCTCCCGAGGAGGCACAGTGTTAACCTGGCTATGTTGGCCTTTGGAGGCCCACGTTGTCAGGGACAGGGCAGAGGGGACCTCTGAGACTGCCTCTTACCTCTCACCAGCCACACCTTCAGAGGCTACCGAGGCACCTGCGTCCCAGCACGCAGATTCCCCATCCAGACCTAAGTCTCATCCTGTCCATGCCGGGACCATGGCTCAAAGTATGGAGAAATATGGAAGCTGGGCCAGTCTCGAACAATGGGGTGGAGGAATTACTAGAACCACCCAGCACCCGGACACTCTAAGACCGGGTTCTCACCTGGCCTTGAACTTCAACAGCCCCTTTGTGTCCTGCAGCCATTTGTAGCTACGTAGATTTCCTGGCTCGAGACTCCAGCATTTCTCAAGGGCAAGAACCCTGGAAAGAAATTCCTTCCTTTTGCAGACTTCAGAGAGGTACCAAGTATTTTATCCCACTAGCCTTTATTTTCTGGAATACAAGGAGTTAAAATCAGAGCAAATCAAGTTGCTATGAGTATAAGCAAGAGATCCATGAAGATGATTGTTTGGGACACTCAGATTATTGGTGGTTTGGGGCCACGTGGAAGCATGCCATGAGAGAGATAATACTTTTGTTACGACATTTCATCAACTCCACTGTTTCATAGTGGAAAGGTGTAAATAACTTGGCTCTCTTAAAAACGTAGGAACAGGATGTTAAGGGCTTGTGGTTTCCCAAAATTTACAACGCTATTTTGTCCAGATATTCAAGGGAAGAACCGAGAGTATTCTAGGGAAGTATTCAGCTGGCGGGAGAGTTACATGAGTCAGAACTCGGGGCGGAGAGGTGTAGACTTCAGACCTATATCCATCACTGACTCGCCGGTGAATTCGCATAAGACTCTTCCGCACGCTGGATTTCAGTTATCCTCTTCTTAAAGTGACAGAGACATGACTTCCAGTCATGATGGAGCGACAGTACCAGATTCTCCCTCCCACCTTAGACAAACAGAAACCTGAATAACATCTATGAAACAGCAGGCAACACAAAACACTGATCCCCCCAAAGGAAAGAAACAAACAGGTCAACCCAATGGCTGCTGTAGATCACTACCTGAGAAAGTTTCCAGCTGACAGTGCAGGAAGGGGGAATGCAAACAGAGCTTAGTCGTCTCACAAGGCTTAGGAAACAGAGTTCATGAAAGCCAAAAGGGCTATAATTTGTGAGATAAAATAATAATTTGTGAGAAGAGGGAGCTGCTCAGAAAGAAAGAACTCCAGGAGGTGAAAAGGAATCCCCTGGATTCTGACTGCCTGCTGACACGTGTGCGTGTGAAAGGAGGCCACTGAAAGCACATCTAGAAGGAGGAGACAGACAGCTCCAGCACTCCCCAGGCCCAGGAAGACTTCCTAAGGCTTGGACATCAGATAGACTCCTCAAAATATGGGCTTCAGTCGCGGGCAAATGTTGCCCTAGACTGAAGGCTAGTCTGCTTCCATTTTCGTCAAGTTTGAAATAAGTGCTGAAAAGGATCAAATGCGTTCCAGGTAGCTTACCTGCGTTCCAGAACAAAGCCCAACACAACTTAAAGGAATACAACAAAACCCGCGGCCAAAAACAGTAAAACAGAATCAGGAAAATATAATCAGGGGAAAAAAATAGAAATTGAAAAAAATGCAGAAATGATAGACTCCGCCGACAGGAATGTTAAAGCAGCTTGATGAATGTATTCCATTTGTTCAGGGAAGTAGAGGAAGGCATGAACGTGGTAAGGAGAGAAAAGGAAGCTAAAAAAATGAGATGCCAGGGCTCTGCTGACCAACCACCTGCTGCCGACCTTCGGGCTCACCCCCTCTGCCAGCACCGGCTCGCGGAGGTTTGATTTTAACAGGAAACCCCCCACGCTGGAGCTGAGGTGACTGTGCAGCTCAGGCTCCAGGTGGAAAACAGGAGCAGGGTCTCCTGAACGCTTTCCCATCCTCCCCAGAGCACAGTGCGCCCTGTGCTGGGAGATTTGGGCCACAAATATTCGAAAAACTGCCCTTTATCATCCAAAAATGTCTGATCGTTATTTCCATTCTTTGTAAAGAGTGGATCTGTGGGTTTCTTTCAGGGAGAGGTTTTTTTTTGTTTGTTTGTTTTTTGTGGTACGCGGGCCTCTCACTGCTGTGGCCTCTCCCGTTGCGGAGCACAGGCTCCGGACACGCAGGTCCAGCGGCCATGGCTCACGGGCCCAGCCGCTCCGCGGCATGTGGGATCTTCCTGGACCGGGGCACAAACCCGCGTCCCCTGCATCGGCAGGTGGACTGTCAACCACTGCGCCACCAGGGAAGCCCCTCTCTCCTGATTTTTTAAATCGTTTTTTTTTACAGATGGGGAAACTGAGGCCCAGAGAGAAGAGGTAAATTTCTCAGAAACCTTTAGCCTCGTGAGGTCAGAACCCCCACCAGAGCCATGCCTTTCTGACTTTTCATTCAGAGCTGGGCTATCACACGCCACTTCCACCCTCAGCTGTGGCCTCCACCCCGGCGCTCCTGGCGACAGCCTCTGCACCAGCCCTTCTGCCTGGAGCGGCACCCCCGACCTGCAGGAGGAGGAGGCTGCTGTGTCCTTTGTCAGAGGGCAGAGCCAGTCACCCCTCACCTGCTGGCATTGCTTGACATCCACATATACTTCCTTTGCTCTAGCAGAGGTGGCCAGACGCAGCCCCATCCATGGGAAGTAATAGGATCCGGCCAGGGCTTTGATGGCGGGAATGGGAGTGTAGACCCAGGTTCCCAGCTCCTCCGGACAGACCCTCCGCTGGGGATCCAGAGGCCCATTTTCCAAGTGCAGGCAGATCTTTTGTGTCTCCCTACCAGTGCTTCCAGGAACAGCCTGTCAAAATAAATTGTATATTATGGATTCTGGGGGGCTGGGGGGACCAGCTGTTACCAAAATGCCTGGACTAATTTTAAATCTATTCATTATGCATGATTAATTACCAAAGCCCTGAGAGAAATAAGTGAACATAGCTCCTAGAGCACATGTCAGAGTCCCGCCGAGGATGTATTATTGGACTACCCCTCTCCTTTCATGGTACAGCGTTTACAGACACCCTAAACCCTGCCTCCCCTGTTAACATCTTACCTTATTGTGGTACATTTGTCACATGTAATGAACCAGCATTTTTAACTAAAGTGCATATTTTAAATGCACTTTAGTTAGGTTTCCTTAGTTTTTACATAATGTCCTATTTTTTTTGGTTCCAGGATCCTATCCGGGATACCACATTACCTTGTTGTCACGTCTCCTTGAGCTTCTCTTGGTTCTGACAATTTCTTAGACTCTCCTTGCTCTTAATGACCTTGAAAGTTTTGAGTCAGGTGTTCTGTAGAATGTCCTCTATTGGAATTTGTCTGATGTTTTTCTCGTTACTAGACTGGTACTGTGGGTTTGGGGGAGGAAAACCACAGAGGTAAAGTGTTATTTTCATCACATTATATCAAAGGTACATACTATCACTGGGACTTATCACAACTGATGTTAATCTTAATCATCTGCCTGATGTAGTGTCCGTAAGATTTCTCCACTGTAACGTTACTCTTTTTTGTTTGTTTTGTTTTACTCCCTTTTCATACTCTACTCTTTGAAAGGAAGTCACTGCCTGAAGCCCACATCAATTCTTTGGAATTCTTCTGCCCAGGATATTTGTCTCTTCCCTCATATTTATTTGTTTGTTCATTCATTTAGTTATCAGTATGGACTCATAGATATTTATTTTATATTTTATATTTTGGGCTATAATCTGACACTACCATATTTATTTTGTTGGCTCCTGTGTCTCTTTGACATACCCCCGTCTTTGCATGTGTGTGTGTGTGTGTGTGTGTGTGTGTGTGTGTGTGTGTGTGTCCTTACTTTCTGGTACAAGATGCTGTAAGCTTATCTTGCATATTTCCTTCCCTAGTCCTAGAATCAGTCAGTTCTTCAAGGAGCCCTTGTTCATTTCACTGGAGAAGGGTATTAGAAACCAAGATCTGGGTGCTAGGTGTGCACATTGCTACTGGAGTGACACACTAAATTAGGAGAGTGCCATCATTTGTAAAATGGAGGTACTCAGTGTTTCCCTGGTCTCCCAGTTACATCACTCATACGATGGCATAACCGTTACAAATTAGAGACTCAGTTTCCCATGACAGAGGTGAAAGACAGCGCTAATTCAGTTTCCTGGTATTAGGGGATTTCCCTGATCCCTAGGTTTGGATGATCTGAAAGAGAAGCCCCCTAGGAGATCTCCATCACCCCTTTTTTCCAGATAGGAAAACAGTCTACAGAGGGGCAGTGTCTTGCTAAGATCCTAGAGTGAGCTTGCAAAGCTGGACCTGTGGGAAGGTGGTCTCCAGATTCCTACACAGGGCCATCCTCCAAACCTCGTATTTATCCATCACCCCCACATCCTTACCTGGCTCTGTCACTGCTGGATACTGGAGGATGCCATTTCCCTAGGAAAAGAAGCGCCTGGAAGCCATGGAGCTCTTCCGGCCCCATGTTCAGACCTGGGAACTCCCCGTGGGGTGAGTCTTCTCCAGCTGCAGGCTTTCTGTCCAGCGCTCATTCGGAAAAGGTTGTTCTCAAAGAAGCTAGAAATCAGTGCAAGCACATTGGAAGGTCTAGGCTTCCTGATAGAGAAAATACTACTCGGAGAATCTCTCCTCTCTCAGCATCCATCTATCCTTCCCCCAAGGGACAGAGCCCCTCCCCTCAAATAACCTGTTTGTCACATTTGTCCCAAGAGCAGAGCTCCAAAGTGATGGGAAAAGGGTTCAGGGAAATCTGAGTTACCCACCTTCTCCCCACCTCACCCCCATGGTTGTCTTTCTCAGGAAGTGATGACCTCAATCAGAAGCCACCTGCTGCACCCACTTCACTTAACACCACCTCTAACTTCCAGGCTTGACATGTCTCCCTTAAGGAGAAGCCAGCTCTATTCTACCTACTTTCTTTAAAGGAAATTCTTTCCTCCTCACATTCCATTCTTATTCCATCCTCCACTGCACGTGGAATTTATTCCTGCATCGCCTCTTTTTATCTGCACCAGCTCCACAATAAGAACGGGATGCGGGCCGCTCAGAGTGATGTCCCTCCCATCCGACTGTCCAGAACACTTTCAGGCAGAGGGGCACAGGATGCCAGCATTAACTCCACTCGTTCACAGATAACCAATGTGAGGCTTGGAGAGGCAAAGAGATTGCTCAAGAAAGACCCACAGCTCTTTGGAGATGACCCAGAATTGTCTAGACCAGATGTTCTATCATGAAATGATCTATCTATCTATCTATCTATCCAGTCTATCTATTGGTTGATCCAATCATCTACCTATTAAAATCCCTCACAGCAGACTTGGTATCTCCTAGCATGGAAGGTTCAGTTGTGATCAGGCAGGCATGTTTCATTAGCCCTTGAGGGATTAAAAGAGTCCCTGTGCCCATGGAGAGAGGGTTCCCGAGGAAGGAAAGCTTCCCTTACATGCCATCTGCCCTGAGCAGCCCTCAGCACCGTCGCTGGGCTCAGGGGCAGATGTCAGAATGTCCCTTTTCCAGAAGCCACTGGAAGCTGCGGGGAGTTTGCCAGAAGAAAGAATATCCTGTCTCTCAGTCTGAGCAACGAGGAGCTGGCACACATGAGTCTGAGGAAGGCCTTCGAAAGCCACTGCATCCAACCTGTTAAGAACACAAACCCCTTTCTCTCCTCAGTTCTGGTTTAGTAGGTTTGGGATGGGATCTAACCCAGGGGGTTCTAAGACCCAGTACATTTGTGAACCACGGTGATAGGCTGCTTTGAGCTCAGGAGAATCCGCAAGGGACAACCAGCCATGGTGAAGATCAAAGCTGATAAAACCACTTCTTCCTTCCCCGCTGCCCTGTGAGCTAGGACTGCAGGGAGATTTCAGGCCCTGGGCACCTGGGCAGCCCTCGATTCTGCCATTTGTGCCCCTCACTCACCAGAAGCCAGGGAGCCAGTTTCTCTGCTTCTAAGCCACTCCAGTTTCTGAAACTTTGAAGCTAATATGTGCAAATTGCTTCAGGAAATGTCCATTGCCCAAATCCAATTCTAATACTACTATGTTGCTAGAGCGCTTGCTTCTGAGAATGAGCTCATGCGAGACTGATGTTTAGAAAAATCTTTACAGAAAAGCAAAATGGGCTGGGCTTGGGGGACGCTACACAGTTTGCAAATTTCCTCCCTGCTTTCCTTCCACTCTTGTTTATTCTTCCTTTCCCCCTCCCACCTCCCCTGCCCTCCCATTTTTTCTCTTTTACTTCCACATCCTGAGAACATTTTAATTTTGGAAAGAAATGCTATATAAGCCAAAGTTATGTGATATGTGAAAGTATGGGGTGTGGGAGGGGAGGGTAAGAGGGAGGCATCTCAACAACTACCGAGGCAAGGAATTAGCTTTGAAGAGGATTCTAGAAAAACAACAAGCTAAGCAGCGTCTTCCAGTCTTCACCATCATCCTAGAAGCCGCCTCTGAAGTGTCAGAACCCCTAAAGGTGCAACGACTTGCTTAGAGCCTAGGGGTCCAACAGCCCTTATCCCAAGAAAGGCCAGGGCAAGCATGAGAATAAAGGGCATTCTTTTCAGCTGATGTATAGTTGATTTACAACATTGTGTTAGTTTCAGGTGTACAGCATAGTGATGCCGTATTTTTGCAGATTATATTCCATTATAGGGTATTACAAGATAATGGGTATAATTCCCTGTGCTATACAGTGTATCCTTGTTGCTTATCTATTTTATATATATATATATATATATATATTTTATATATAGTAGATGATATCTGTTAACCCCATACCCCTAATTTGTCCCGCCTGCCTCCTCTCTTGCCTTTGGTAATCCCAAGTTTGTTTTCTGTGTCTGTGAGTCTGTTTCTGTTTTGTATATGCATTCGTCTGGCTGCCCATACACAGCAATTCAATCGAGTGTTGCTGCACCGCCCAGTCCCTCTTCTCCTGGCTGAGACCTTTACAATGTGTGACTGGTAAATCGTAATCTGAACATTTGGATTGCACGAGAAGAGACAGAAATCTAGAAGTGAACATGGAGAGCAATTTCTCAAATAAGCAGAAGCTTAGTTCTTGGGTCTGGAAAGACAGTTGATGGGTTCATCCAAAGGCTGCCCTGGAGAGGAGCATTGGCTTGGGGTGGTATCAGGTGGAATGTTTCATAGAAAGAAAGGGGAGTGTTCGTTAGTCAAGCAGAAGCCAGTTAAAAGAACACCTGTTGCATCTGAGAATTCCCAAGGAACAGCTCTCCTCCTCCGTGTGCTGTCTTCTTGAGCTGTGCTCCCCGCCTCCCACAGCCCGCCATGCTGGGGCTGCAGTTCACTATCTCATAGACCAGCCTCTCTTCTCCCTGGTTCAGTGGAATGCCTCCCTGTGTCAACTGTGCTTGTCAGTGTAATGAAACGGTTTACAAAAACCAATGAAATAAGAGTGCTGAAAGAGAGTGGTTTCCACAAAAACTAAGTTTAATTCTTTGGAAAGGCTCTTCCTGTAAAGAGCCTAAAAATAACTGCAATTGAATTAGGCATGGGCGAGATGACTTTAAAATATTGAGGAAAATTGTATAAATCTAAAAATACCTGCACTTACAAGACTTTAAGTTCTCACTTATTTTAACGGAATCAAAATTGGAAATTATAGGCGATGTGTTTGGGGTGGGGTTTACATAAGAAAGAGGACTGGAAACTCCAGACAAAGGACTTGGTCTCAAAGAAAAGCTCTTGGCATGCCGTGAAATTCTCGCCTAATGAATGATGTAAATTTTAAGTTAGAGTAAAATGTTTAATGTGTTATTGTTTCATGATTAATGGGAATCGTAAAACTCATGATGGGTCATATATGGCTCATAAAGGAGGTTAGATTTTTCCCTGCAGTAGTGGAAAACCCCTGAAGAATTCTAAGTAGGCAGTGATGTGATTGGTTCGGCCTCTCAGGTAAGATCACTGACTGTGTATTGGAGATGGATTGAAGGGGGTGGGGGCCGGCATCAGAAGAAAGAGATCAGCAAAAAAGTTAGCATATGGGATGAGTGGTAAGAGTCTTGAATCAAGAAAAGGGAGATGGAAAGAAGGGGACAGAACAGAGGAAATATTCGGGAGGTAGAACAGACAGGATGAGGTGATCCGACCCAGGGGTTTGTAGTCTGGGTGACTGGGTGGGTGGTTGGAGGTGCCTCTAACTAGTTCATGGGAGATTCAGGTGCACTAACAGGGACCGGGCAAAAATTTGATTGAATCAAGACAGGAGTTGGTGACCTCTGTACGAGGTCTCAGATGGACTTCCCCTTCCTGTCTGTCTTCCCAGGAGCAACATGTCTTTTCAGAGCCACATGGAAGTGTTCAGTTCTTGAAGCCCCACCCCACATGGAGCTGATCCCCCAGATGGATGTGCACCCCTGCTCTATCTCAGGCTCTTACACTGTAGCACTGAGCTTACTACCTTGAATCCTAGAGTTATTTGTTTGCTCATCTCTCTTTCCTGCTAAATTGCGAATCTGATACCAGAGGCAACATCTTCTTCAACTTCATGCCATTAATTCATAACCCAGTGTCAAGCACATACTGACACCTCAAGCAATTAGGATTAGTCATAAACTAATCAACAGTGTCATCTTCCAAATGATTATTTGAATTATATTGGTTTCTCCATCTGCTCTGCACATTGCCGTAGCTGTCTCTGCTGATCGTAATTTTTATCAAAAATTTATTAGGTCTACCCTACCTCCTACATCCAAAAAGAATCTGATACAATGACATCAGTGGCATGTAAAACAGAGGTGATAGTAAGAGCATTAAATCTGTGGGAACAACTTATAGAGATTAAAAGAAAAAAGCAAATTTATCACAACTTAAGATTATTGTAATTTAGAATTGAATTTGTTCCTGAGATTCCTGACTACCCAATGTTAAAGAGGAAATTATTGAAGTGACATATGGAATTGTTCCAAATCGTTTTTACCAAACAGTTCCATAGGACACCAACAGGCCATATCATTGGGGGAGGGGAAGACCAGAGCATGCCCTGGGGGTCCTGTTCCCAAATTAGTATAAAAAGTTAAAGATGTTCTCTTTACTAGAAAACATCTTAAGCTTGAATATGGCCAGGTGATGTCCTGAATCTCTCAGGGGGGATATTGAAACCGGTTGTCTTAGCACTTTATTAAATCTCCCTGAATGGTGCTCTATGGAACCCCAGTCTGGGGAATATTGGTTTAATGCAGACCGGAACGCTGCAGTTTCAGGAGAGGTGGCTAGAGTCTAATCGTTAAGAGCCCTCAGGCGGATGAGCTGGTGCTCTATGTGTACAGGCTGGTGAAAAAATTTCCCCTGCTGTCTGTGCATTCTTTTTTCTTTTCCATTTTATTTAAGGTATAATTTAAATACAGTACAATTCCCCCCCCCACCCCCGCTTTCACGTTCATTTCTGCCAGTTTTGACAAATGCATGCAGTTGGGTAACCACCATCACAACCAGGATACAGAACAGTTTCGTCAAACCAGCGCCCCCTCCCCGCAATTTCCTTGTAGCCCTTTATAGCCAACACTCTCCCCCACCCCTTGTCCCTGGCAACCACTGATCTGTCTTCTGTCTCTACAGTTTTGCCTTTCTAGAATATCATGGAAAAGGAATCAGGAAGTCTGTAGCCTTTTGAGTCAGTGTAATGCTTATGAGTTCACACCAGTTTCACTTCTCGGCGGCACGTTGTTTTTACTGCAAGTAGGGAGGGACCATATCCATGGACTATCCATCCGCCAGGTGAAGGACATGTGGATGGTTTTCAGTTTTTTGACAATTACTAAGAAAATTCCTCTAAGCGTCAGGATATAGGTTTTTTGTAAACCTGAGTTTCAAATCATTAGGCAAATAATAGCTAGGAGTGGGAATGCTGAGTCATAGGGTGAGTGTATGGTTTTGTTTTATTTTTTTACATCTTTATTGGAGTATAATTGCTTTACAATGGTGTGTTAGTTTCTGCTTTATAACAAAATGAATCAGTTATACATATACATATATCCCCATATCACTTCCCTCTTGTGTCTCCCTCCCTCCCACCCTCCCTATCCCACCCCTCTAGGTGGTCACAAACCACTGAGCTGCTCTCCCTGTGCTATGCGGCTGCTTCCCACTAGCTATCTATTTTACGTTTGGTAGTGTATATATGTCCATGCCACTCTCTCGCTTTGTCACAGCTTACCCTTCCCCCTCCCCATATCCTCAAGTCCATTCTCTAGTAGGTCTGTGTCTTTATTCCTGTCTTACCCCTAGGTTCTTCATGACATTTTTTCCCCTTAAATTCCATATATATGTGTTAGCATATGGTATTTGTTTTTCTCTTTCTGACTTACTTCACTCTGCATGGCAGACTCTAGGTCTATCCACCTCATTACAAATAACTCAATTTTGTTTCTTTTTATGGCTGAGTAATATTCCATTGTATATATGTGCCACATCTTCTTTATCCATTCATCCGATGATGGACACTTAGGTTGTTTCCATCTCCAGGCTATTGTAAATAGAGCTGCAATGAGTGTATGTTTAAATCTGGAAGAAACTACCACCTATTTTTTCCAGGGTTTTAGGCTTTTGTTCCGTAGGAGAGCCTAGGAGCAGGATGGTACTTCTGCCCCCTCCTCCTGCTGTTCCTTTCCTGAGGGGGCCCCACCAGGGAGACTTTTGAAGGTCTCTGGGCCCTAGTCTTTTGTGTGAGAAGCCGAGGAGGTCCGTGGAGAGCACCTGACATGGGTACAAATCCCCCTTGTATCTGTGCTCCACCCCCCACCCCACCCTGGGCATCTATAATCTCTTATTTGCCTACCTAGCCTTTAGCAACTTATTAACATTTTAGCTGAATTCTCCTCAATGGTGTTCAGTTACACAAGCTCTTAGAGAGCTGTCTGTAGGTGGAGGTACCAGTCTTTCCTCAGATGTCTGGTTAGTTGGTTGCCCCGTGACCTGGGCTCTCTGATGGGTTCAGGAAAATGTGTGACCCTGCAGACCTCCAAACTCCTAAGGGTAGGAGCGATGCTTTTTGCAGCTCTTTTCATCCTGTACAGAAGCTGGAAGTCCTGCAGGTGAAAATTTAAGCATGTGAACTTGAACCCTGGTGTATCATTCTCCTCTACCTCAGGGTATTCAGAGAAAGACCAGGTGAGGTCTGCTGGAAGATGACATTGTCATTCAGTCGTTCATTTGGTCCTTTTTATTGAACCCTACTTTGAGCCAGGTGCTGCGCTGGGACTGGAGACTGAATAGTGAGTTAAGAGGGGTTGCTTGCTCCCAAGGAATTTAGTCTAATAGAGAGACAGCTCCATAGGCATCTGTCAGTCAGTGAGCACAGGGTGCTGCAGGGAATGTTATCCAGCGGGGGTAGGAACTGGGAGCTGTCCAGGAAAGCTGCCCAGAAAGAGTGATGTCTGAGACCGAGGTGAATCTGGCCAGGGGGCAGGGGATGGGCTGTATCAGTGGGGAGTGCAGTTCATGTGGCTGGAACATGGACACAGGGTACCAGGAGGCTGGAGAGAGTTGAGTCCAGTGTGCCAAGGAGGCGAATTCATGGAGTGGTCAAGAGCCGGCTGGGCTGTCGGGGCTGAGTCCTGGCCCTGCCACTTAGCGTCTGGGTGGCCTCAGATAACTATTTACTTTCTTCCTCAATTTCCTCCTCTTGGAAGTGACGATATGGTAGCACAGACCTCATGCACTTGTGAGATGTGAGACGTGTGGTGACATGGAAGGCACTTAGCACAGGGCCTGTCGTTGTGAGGGCTTCAGGATTAGCTGCAGTTAAGCAGGAACCAGACTGTGAGGGGTCCTGAGAGCCACAAGAACGGGTCTGGATAAGGTCTTGAAGGAGTTGCGAACATCGGAAGGTGATATGATTAGCTTCACTTCAAAAGATAAACTTGACTGCAACACAGGTGGGGGACTGAGAAGGAAAGAAACTGGAGTTGAGGAGGGCATTGGGAGGCAGAGGTGACCAGGACCTGAAGCAAGGTGGAGGCAGGGGCTGGAGAGGGGAGTGGATGAACTGAAGGTAGAACGGACACATCTGGTGCTTGGCTTAAAGAGAACAGGAAGGCAAGAGTGATGCAGCCCAACTTTCTGTGGAGGATGCTCACATACAGGAAGGTGTAGAAACGCTCTTAATTCTCATCAGCAGGCATCATGTCTTCTGAAGTTTTACATTCTCCAAACCTGTGTCGTCCCTGGCATAGAGAATGTGCTCAAAAAATACCTGTCAGCAGGATTGGCTTCCCTACTTGGTAAGCCACCAAGGTAGATCTAAGTGGAGACCTTTAAACATCTAACTGGGACCTTGCTGAACACTTTTTAACTCTTAAATCCAAAAGAGAAAGGTACATGGAATGAAGGGAATTCAAGAAAGTACAAAGTAGCAGTAAACTTAACTTCTCTGAAAAAAAATCCAGCACCTTGTAACAAAAATGCGGCAATCTTCTGCAGCTTGCCTCTCAGCCACGACTTCAAGGCAACCTCCAATTTCATGCTGTGAAACTGGGGAAACTGATAAGAAAATCATATCTTTGGAAGTTTGATAAAGAGGATATCGTCTTTCACTTTTCCCTTGAACTTAATCAAAAACATTCCCCAAGACACAAAAGTCATCTTTTCTTTCCCTCTCTCCATCTCCAACACCCATTGTTCCCTCGGCCATCCACTCCAGTCAAATATTTCAGCTGTAAAATTGGCATGATTTCAAGGTAAAAAGTGGGTTCATTTTCCCTCCCGTGAAAAGTCACACACACTCATTCAGTTTATAAGAGGTGATTACGATACTTTGTCCTTCAAAAAGCCTTTCTGGCTTATCGCAGCACCAGAAGAAAATTCCTAAAAAAAATTTTTGAAATTCATTGTGTCTGAAGAAGGATCAGGTGCAGTCTTTTCCAATACAACATTTACTCTGTATGTCTCTTGTGTTCAACAAGGAACAGTCATGGGTAAATCGAAAGAGAGACAGAGATACAGAGAGAGACAGGGATGGTGACAGACAAAGAGAGAGCTCATTTGAATTTAAAAGATGAGTATGTTCTGCCCAGGTTTCTCACTCCAGGTTCCAGGGCTCCTGACAGCTTGTTCTGAGGACTTTGTGTCAGGCACCAGCCAGGTGCCAGAGGGACACGGGCGTGATGGGATGCAGGATCCTTCAAGAAATCCCTAGCATGTTGGCAGGATAATCAGACATGGTTGAATGCCAAAGGTGAAAGGAATAGATGTGATCTGCAAGGAGGAGACGGGCGGAGGAGGAGATATGGGGTCAACTGGGAACCCAGGGAGGAGCAAAGGCAACTCACATCTAGGGAACCCGTGATGCCCCCAGAGACTGGTGGAAGGACTTCTCATACAGGACTCCATTCAATTCTCATAACACCTCTACAAAACAGTCGTCACCATCCAGCTTGCAGATGAAGAAAAGGAGGTTCCAAGAGGTTAAGCAAAGTACCCAAGTCAACAGTCAAACTGAAGTTTGTATTTTCTAAAGCTATTACATGTGGTAGGCAGAATAATGGCCTCCCAAAGATGTCCACACATTACTCTCTGGAACCTGTGAATATGTTATGTTGCATGGCAAAGGGGAATGAAGGTTGCAGATGGAATTAAGGTTGGTAATCAGCTGACTCTGAGATGACAATATTCTCCTTGCCAGGCAGACCCAATGTAATCACAAGGGTCCTTATAAATGGAAGAGGGAGGCAGAAGAGAGAGCACTAAAAGGTGGCAGCTGGGGAAGGACGCCACCTGCCGTTGCTGGCCTTGAAGATGGAGGAAGAGGGTCATGAATAGGGAGGGCAGGTGGCCTCTGGAAGCTAGAAAAGGTGAGGAAACAGAAGGACCCAGGGACCCCAGGGACCCAGGCCTTCATTGGCAGCAGCCCAAGAGCGGGTAGGGGAGAGATGCCTCTTCCAATGAAAGGGAGCTGAGGTCCAAATTCTCAGAGAGACCATCTTGGGGTTTTGCCAGCTTTTCCAGAGATCACACAATTGGACTCCAAGGCCTTGAGCTCAGCCTGCAGCATCTGTTCTGCCACTCCCCCATCCCTGCTCCCATCCCTCACGTCTTTGACTCATGGCTTCCATCCAGCAGGACTTCTGGTGCTGTTCTGGGGTAGAAAGTGTGTCTGATTCAGCAAAGTGAGATTTGCAGAGAATTCCAGGAGAGGCAGTTAGGTCGCGAGGGATGGGAACCACAAGTTCAAGTAAAAAGAGGTAAAGGAGGCCAGGGGCAGTCCTGTTAAGGTACCATAACTCCAAGGACAGAAAACCAAGTGCAGCCAGCTCTCTCACATGCTGGAACCAGCAGAAAGCTTCAGGGAGGCCAGTCTTCTCCATCATCTCAGACACAGTGTGTCTTGCCCACCCTGCTCCTCACTGGGCACCTGCTATAGATCTCATCACTGCTATGATATCATTGCCGCTAGGACACGGATGGGACTGGATATACTAAATCACGCATTCATCCTGACACCTCCAATGCAAAGTCAATGCCACAGGCTCTTCCTCACCTCCTGCCAACCCAAATTTGATCCTCTCTTTCTTCCACAGCGAGAACCCTGGTTTTAAATTGTCACTATGTTTGTTCATTTGCTCCATCCCATAATGTACATCCAATAGTCTCAGACTTACTACATTATCACCAGTACCAACCACAAACCTGTGATATCTGCTTGCTGTTCTTTCTGTCCTTGGAATATATGGCAGTGAGGGCGTGCCTTCTGGGGGCTCTAGTCAAAGGCGAGTGCAGCTTTACTGCTATAACCCACGAGGCACCAAGAGATTCAGAAAACGAGGCACTTCCCAGTCTACCTATGCCATGGGTGTCTGTCCACACTCTGAAGCTCAAACACAGCCCTGGAATGCGTGTCCACAGTGCTGGGTGAAAAAAACACAGGGCCATCCCCTCAGCAAGCTAGGTTGGTCAATGACACTATTTTAGCGGGTGTCTGAGCCAAATAGAGCTTCAAGGGCATAAGGCGTTCCCTCCAGTCCAGACGCAGGTCAGGCAGCTCTGGAGACACAATAAACATGCCTGCAACAGTCAGGACGTAGCGTCTCCTGGGGGCATCAGAGACTACTAAGCAAGCTTCTGTACATTCAGTGTCATCCTCCTGCATTCACTGGGCAGCATTGTGTAGTCAGCACAGGGCACATGGCCAAACGTGGCCAGCAGTTACTGAGAGCTGATTGCGTCCCTGGCATGCTCTCTAGTGATCTACAAGCATCGTGTCGCGTGATCCTCGCCTTATGACAACACAGGGGGCAGCACTATTATTAACTCCAGTTTACAGATGAGGAAAGAACAGGCTTGGGGGCCAGGTTTAAACTCAGGCCACCTGACCCTGGTCTCTATCTTAGTTAGTGTAGGCAGCCTTCCATGTGGTGGAAGGAAATCACATCTACACCAGAGAGACTTACGACACGACTACCTGAGCAGATCATCCTGGTTTGCCCAGGACTTCCCAGGTGTTAGTGCTGAAAGTCCCACATCCCAGGAGACCTCTCGGTCCTGGGCAAACCTGGGTGGTAGTTCACTCTCAATGCCTCTTGGCTCCATCTTTTTTCAGCTCTCATTGAGAGCCTCAAGGACTTTACGGGTCATCTTGTCTGGGTCTCATGCTACGCTTGACCCTCTCCCGCTCTGTCCCTGTGATGTGGTTTACTCACATCTGCTTCTACTTCTCCAGAGGTCAGAAACTCACACCTGTCCCAGTCAGCCCTTGCTGTTTGACTGTGCTGACTCTGAGTGCTGACTCATCAGTTGGAGACTGACATCACGTAGCCACCTTGCCAGAAGAGATTCTTCTCAACACTGTCACCTCAGGAAGGAAGCTTTGGGGTTGTCCCCCAAGGTCCCAAGGACATGCCTGTGGAACAGTAAAGACAGCGAGCTGGCAACATCCCAATTTTCTTCCCTGAATTTGGGCAAGAATGATCCCCAGAGATGCTCACAGGTCACTGCTTGTGTTTCCTCCCACGCATCCCCCGCCTGGTGCCCAACGTCAGAAGGATGACTCAGCTGCAAGAGGCTGCGGCCTGCGGGACACAGGTCTCAGGAGGGGCCCTGAGTAAGCACGCCTGCAAGGGACCCGCTTCCTTAACATCCTGCTGCTTGACGGAGATCAGCCCTATTTTTCTCATCTTCTTTGTCAAGATACTGCCCTTTCATACCTACTTCCAACTGAGAGTTTTATTAGTAACCCAAATATTATCTGTGATTATCTGTAGGCTTTTGACATGAGTGGGAAAAAATAACCTCATTAAGTCCCCTTTTTATGAAATGTTTAAATGGGACCCACTCAGAAGGATTTCAAGTTATGCACTGTTGAATCAGAAGATGAATCTTGACAGGCAAGAGGCACTTAAGTCCATTTACGCAGTTTTGTTTACTTGCTGTTGAGTTGTGTACATTTTTAAACAGCCAAGTAAAACCCAAACCAGTCATTGCCTGAACTCATGTTTGTGAAAATGGGGAAAGAATCTTCCCAACCAGAATGAGGTCATGCTCCTGAGGTTGAGGAGGGTCAGGAGTTTTGCCTGAATAATTTTATAAAGTTTATTTGAGATGGAAGACCTAACAGTGTAAGCAGATGCTAGTTTAGTGATATCATTAGATGGACCAGTTAAGATGTTTGCCTGATGTCAGCTGACTTAGGCGGTCAGGGGACATTCTCCACCTGATGCCTCACCTGGGCAGAGACAGAGGTTGATTGCCCCCAGCAGGGTGGTTGTCCTGGAGGACAGACCTCCAGAAGAGAGGCAGATCTGGGGCATAGTTCAGGGCCCTGCCCCGGCTGGGAAGTGGCCAGGCCAGTGGTGGCTTGAGATAGTTCCCTGAGCCCAGGTTACATCAGTTGGAGACAGGAGTCAGGCGAAGAAAGAAGGCTTTCTCTCTTCCCCAGCTGGCTCCTATGGGGTGGTCAGCAGCTTGAAGAGTTGGAAAGGGGCAGTTGGGATATTAAATAAAGCGAAATTTGGGGACAATTTGATCTAGTCACCTATGATCTTAGCGAAAAAATGAGAGAAATTCCTCAAACCAAATATTTGGGGAATGTGTATAGAATCAACCTCACTAGCTCCCTAGCACCTGCCTTTCTTTCTTTCTCTTTCTTTCTTTTTCTTTCTTTCTTTCTTTCCTTCTTTCTTTCCTCTTCCTTCCTTCCTTCATTCCTTTCTTTCCTTCTTTCTTTCTTCTTCCTTCCTTCCTTCCTTCCTTCCTTCCTTTCTTTCTTTCTTTTTCTTTCTTTCCTTCTTTCTTCCTCCCTTCTTTCCTTCCTTTCCCCCTCTTCCTTCCTTTCCCCCTCTTCCTTTCTTTCTTCCTTCCTTACTTCCTTTCTTTCTTTCTTCCTTCCTTTCTTCCTTTCTTTCTTTCTTTCTTCCTTCCTTCCTTCCTTCCTTCCTTCCTTCCTTTCTTTCTTTCTTTCTTTCTTTCTCTCTCTCTCTCTTTCTTTCTTTCTTTCTCTCTCTCTCTCTTTCTTTCTTTCTTTCTTTCTTTCTTTCTTTCTTTCTTTCTTTCTTTCTTTCTTTCTTTCTTTCTTTCACCAAACCTTGAGGCTTGCAGAAACTTAGTTCCCCGACAAGGGATTGAACCCAGACACCTGCAGTGAAAGCACCGAGCCCTAACCACTGGACCGCCAGGGAATTCCCTCTGTAACACCTTCTTAGTAGAGCCAACCTCACCATCAAAGTCTTCAAGGCTCCCATGTGCTATTCTGAGCTTTGCTCCTGCTTCCTACACCATCCTCACGTCCTGTCCTTGGCTCAGCAGGCCTCCTTTGCCTGGAATATTCCGGAAGTGTTATCTTCCAAACTACATAAGTTGCCAGGCCAGCTTAGATGCGACTTCTTCCAGGAAACCTACTATGATTGCTCTATGGAGAGATTTTGCCTTTCTCTTTTGAACTCCCATGATCAATCATTGCTCACTCGCTTTTTCTCTTTCTCTTTCTCTTAAAGTCAGATTTAAGTGGGTTTTTGCTATTTTTATTTTTAGATCACTCCATCACAGTTTATTTCTATATAGGTTATATGTTCTCTACTATAATTATAGATTAACATACTATTTAAATCATTTCAGTAGCTTTGTAGTTAGACCTGTGTTGAAATCCTGGCTTCACCAGTTAGTGGCTGGACTTTGGGTCTACTTTTACTTTATGTCTCAGTTTCTTTTTCTGTGAAATGGAGTGTCATGGACTGAATATTTGAATATCCCCTCCAACGCATATGTTGAAGCCTCTACCACTAATGTGATGCTATTAGGAAGTGGGACCTTTAGGAAGTAATTAGATTTAGATGAGGTTGTCAGTATGGGGGCTCCTATGATAGGATTAGTGCCCTTATAAGAAGAGGCAGGAGAGCTAGCTAGCTCACTCTCTCTCCCCCATGTGAAAACACAGTGAGAAGAGAACCGTCCGCAAGCCAGGCAGCAGGCCCTCACCAGGAACCAAATCAGCTGGTACTTTTATCTTGGACTCTCCAGCCTCCAGGACTGTGAGAACAAGTTTCTATTGTTTAAGCCATGAAGTCTGTGGTATTTTGTTATAGTAGCCAGAGCTGACTAATACAGGGGGATAAGAAGAGTACTAACTTCCCAGGGATTCTATGAGGTCAAATGATATAGTATGCTTGTGAAGACTTAGAAGTCAGAAGGGCATATAGTAGATGCCCAATGCATTCTGGTCATCACTGTCAGGTTGTGATCTCCTTAAAGCACAGACCACAGCTTATTAACTTGACTTCTACACCATAATGCAATGCCTATCAGTGTGCCTTGCTCTTAGCAGACACTCAGTGACAGTTCGCTACATCAAAGAGTGAGTTATCAATTAATAATGAAACAATGCCCTTACCTGCTCTTCAACACAGCAAGTATGTCTTCTCCCCAGAAATTCCATGGCTGATCCTGAACTCTGTTCTCTAGCTGCAAGCGCATCTGGTTCCTGATACTCAAAAAGAAAAGCTCTCAGCGGGGCTTCTCCTCCACCTTTTCCCTGGGAAGTCCTTGGACATTGGCCCAAGGTCACTCTAAGAATTTGGAAAAGATCAGGAAAGAGGAGGGAAATGGATATTGAATGATTTTCTACTCTGTTCTGAGCACTGTATATGCCTGTTTCTTTCACATTTCTTATTCATTTCAATCTTTAAAACAGTGTTATTATTCCCATGTTTCAGATAAAGAAACTAGAGTGCCAGAAAGCTAAGCAACTTATTTAAGGTCACACAGATAGGAAGTGGCAGAGTAGCATTTGATAACCATCGAGGTGACTCTCAAAACCTAACTCTACCTTCAGTGTGGGGCTCCATGTCAGTGATAGGGTCAACATTGGCCGCCTGATTAGCTAACCCACAGTTCAGAGCAGAGGTGGTCCAGGCAGAGGTTGAAAGAGGACAAAGCTTGTACCAGAAATGAGGGCCAAAAGTTGTTTAAACCAGCAGGCAGCAAGCTTGGTGAGTGGTGGGGATCCAGCAGAAACAGGGAAACAGTAATGGGAGGAGGTGGGGTCAGTACCGCGGACAGCTCCCCAGCGCTTCCACGGTGATACTGTGGGGAGATTCCTGGCTAGCTCCATCCCCTCCAAAGAAATGTCCTGAGTGGGCTCCTATTAAAGAGACTAGTGGAAACCCAGTTCCAGGCTTCCTGGTGGAGTGAATCAATCAATTATCACTGAAGACTGGTGATGTCTGTACTTCAGAGCTGATGGTGGGTGAAGGGCTTCGCTGGGCTACTTGGAAGCCGGCAGGCTGGTGGATATTTTCACACACAGACCCCTGGACTCTCCTGCACTGGCATCCACTTCCTCCAGGGCCCAGACCACTCTTGGTCCAGGCAGGGGTCCCAACCAAAAGCCACTTAGCCAAGATCTTGTCACATAGAGTGTCAGGAGCTCCTGGGAAGTGTCAAACTTTGATTGAAAAGGTGGGATGAGTAACAAAAGAAACTTGAAATTCCAAGACTGAAAAGTGGCATCTGGCTATAGCTCCTTAAATAGCATTCCCAAACCTCTCCCTTAAAAAACCCACGAAATTTAGACAAAGACAACCAGTCACAACAGCATTGGAAACTCAGATTGATGATATGTGAGCTGAGGCTAAAATCTAAGACAGATGGAGCTCAGATAGCAAAGCCCAGCCAGGCTTTGCCTAATGGAAAAGCAAACTGCTGACAGTTGCCACACCTCACACCCCCCACCATACACAAACCACACATACACACACATCACACACACACCCCTACATCAGACACACCCCTACACTCTACACAAAAACCATACACACACATTACACATACACACACATTATACATACACCTCCCATACACACTCCAAACATCACACGCATCACACATACCACAAAGCGAGGAGGGGTCTTTAGAGCCTACATTTGGGTCATGGCCTCACTTACGATTATTACAGAGCCAGTTAGCTCAAGTTAAAATCTTTAGGTAGCAAGCTAATTTACTACTCAGTGTTTAGCCAGAGCTCCAGCTGGAAGCGAGGTCATCTGCCCCATAATTTCTCTTGTTGTCTGAGTTGTACATTGACGGGTGCTTGGAGTGTGCATATTAAAGTTGGCTGGAATTAATTCCTGAGGCCAAGCATTTCCAGACAGACCTAAATAACCACAACTACTGGATGTGGGGATTTTTTCACTGCATCAACCAGCTCTTTGAGCTCCCTGAAGGAAGAGATTGGGGAAGACATTCCTTGCAGATATTTACATAGAAAAAAAATCAAGGTGCACGATGTGCCCCCGACAGGGTCCCCTTGGAAAGGCCAGGACACCCTGGAGCTGCCCTTCCCTGGACCCAGATGCGATGCCGTGAGAGTGGTCATTTGCAACAGAGGTCAGCCTTGCCGCCTTCTCAGGTAGCATATCAGAAACTGTAATAACCTAACACGGCATTGTTAATCAACTCTACTCCCGTAAAAAATTAAAACATTTTTAAAGAAATTGTCATGCAAATTCTAGTGTTTTCAAATGGCTTCAGAAATGACTCCTAGGCTGCCGATGTGGGAGGGCTACCCTTAAGAGAGAAGGAGAGAGAATGGAGGAGGGTAGCAGGAGGCTGGGCACCTGGGAGTATGCTAAAGCTGCCTTCCCTGTTCCTCACCTGTCTGCGGATCCATGGCAGTTGTGGCCTCCAATGACCTCTCGTAACAGCAGAAGCAGCATGTGGTGTTTTGGTGTTTGGGTGGCAGCCAGGCTTTTTGCATCGTGGCACATCCATCATGTCAGGAAATAGTACTTACTGGGAAGTAATTAGTAAACTGGGTTCTGAACAAATGAAGGGTGCAGAGAGGTGTGGGAGCTCTCAAATAGTTGGCAGTCTGGATAAATTTATTTAAAATGGCTTATCCCACTAGGAAAAAATGGACAAATGCATTCTGCCCATCCTTGGTGGTAGTAGACCTCAGAGAAAGCCTGCTAAAGTTAGGAAAGGAGAGATCTTTCCCCACCTCTCTTGGAACTCTCCTTCCTCTCCCTGGCCTCCACCCCCATCCTCCATTGAGGAAAGTCAGAGTCATTTGGTCCAGGGCAAGAGGCCTGTTGCACATGGTCCTGTCCAACAGAATCAAGATGAAGGCATTTCAACCTCTCTTATTGTACCCTTTCCTGGTACCCTCACCTGGTACTCACTCCTGGAAGCACTTTCTCTTTTAGAATCGTCTGCTTCTGGATTGCTCCTTTGCTTCCAGTGTTTCCTTTGGTTTGGGAGCAGATGCTCAGCTCTTCCTTAGAAAGACAGGAAGGGACTGGCTGGTCACGTGGAGGAAAAGAGATGCTGTTCAAGCTGCTTAGGACCAGCAGAGGGGGTCCTTGCAGCTCTGGCCACCCAGCCGGGGTCACTAGAGTTGGGAACCAGAGAGGGACCTCAGGTGCAGTCAGGGTTTCCTCTGTACTTTAACGACAGCAGAGAGGCTTCTTACATTTTTTTTTAATTTTTAAATTTATTTTTATTTATTTATTTTTGGCTGCATTGGGTCCTCGTTGCTGCGCGCGGGCTTGTTCTAGTTGCATTGAGTGGGGGCTACTCTTCCTTGCAGTGCCTGAGCTTCTCATTGTGGTGGCTTCTCTTTTGCAGAGCATGGGCTCTAGGAGCGTGGACTCAGTAGTTGTGGCGCACGGGCTTAGTTGCTCTCCGGCATGTGGGATCTTCCCAGACCAGGGCTCGAACCTGTGTCCCCTGTACTGGCAGGCAGAATCTTAACCACCGTGCCACCAGGGAAGTCCCTTACATTTCTTACAAGGGGTTATTTCTCAGACTTGGTGCTAAGCCCTTTCCTGGATTTATCGTATGAATCCTCAGGGCGATCCTCTGGGGTGGGGATGCCTGTAGCCGTGGAAGAGTCGGGACACTGGCTCTCCCAGCCTTATCACCTGGTCATTCTCAGGCCAGGCGTCTTAAGCTTATCGGATCACCTAAGCCTCAGGACCCCCTGTGGGTCAGATATTTTAAAGGTCAAGAAACTGATAGCCACAAGAGGCACAGGACACGCCAGGAGCCACGTGGACAGTAAGTGGCTGAGCAAAAATTTGATCGGGGTGTGACTACCTCCAAAGCTCACGCTCTTTCTCCCTAATCCGCTTCCCTACCCCCTGCTCAGTGCCCAGCTTGTCCCTACCACCTGCAACCTCAACTCCTCCCTGACCCCACTGCTGTCTCTCAGATGCAGCCGGGAACTCACTGGCTCACGCACTCCTGCTCAAGCTGCCCGTGGGCTTCTTCCACCCTACACCGTGCTGACTCTGGCACATAAACTGACAGTTTCCTTATCAATAAATACTCAATACACATGAGAAAAGATGACGTGTGTATAGCACTTATTCCAGCATCTGACACAAAGTTAATACTCAATACATTCTGCTGCTGGTGGAGTGGTTATTTTTATTATTGCAGCTGTAGTTGGCAGTTCTATGTATCTGGCCTGTCCCAGCCTCACCAGCTGGATGCAGACATCAGTAAGCCCGTTCCTACATCTCTGAGACATTTTTACTGAACTGGACAGCTCAGTGATGTGAGGAAATCACATCCCAGAAATCACAGCTTCTAGCTAACCTGTAAGCTGTAAAGGTTAAGAACAGTTAAAAAAGAAAGAGAGAGAGGGCAGGGGGGTGGGGAAATGTCTATTTTTATGCCTCAAGACAGACAGCCTTAGCAAAGTAACAGGTCCTCTGCAAAGTGCTCTTTGAAAACAAGTTTCTTATTTTAGCTTAATGACATTCCAGACTGAGCCAATGATTAAATATTGAAACAGGACTGGCGATCTTGGTTTCATCCGGCTCATCAATTTAAGATGAAGCAGCAAAAGAAAATGCAAATGTCAAATTACCAAATCCAAGTGAAGACTGAGCCTTTGTAAAATGTCACAGAAGTTCCCTGGGGCATTTGTCTATTATTTTTAACCAAAAGGTAAAATACAGAAGGAAGCGATCAGGATTTCCTCCCACCGAGTTCTGCCTGGGAAGCCAGTGCTGCTGAGAAATGTCATCCATGTTGACTAACAAATGTACACGGTAGAGGATCAGAACAGCAATGAGTAAAGTGAGAGGAACAGACAAAACTTCTGCCTGAGTTTCTTCCTGCAAACCTGGAGCCAATGCCTGGCAGATATCAGAAAACTCAGGGCAGACAGGAGAGGAGCCCACCCACTGGGATTCACAGCTGGCCCCTGTGGCTTGAACCTTAAACCCAAATGCTTCAGTACCTGGGATTGACAAACAAGGAAAGCTAGGATAGCATCACCACCATACCCCACAACTCGGCAGCAATGTTCAATGTGCCGAGAACACAAAGAACGCTTTCTGTGTTCTTCCACCAGAAAGCACATAATGTTGGTTCTCTACCATATTGTGATGTTAGCCATCACTGAGAATAATTTGTTCTGGTTTCAAAGGACCAGGGTAAGTTCGTGGAGGACATGAGGAGGAGAAGGAAGGGAATTCCAGGCACAGGTCAGAAGGAAAAGTCCATGACCTGCCTGGGAGGGCAGGGAGCTCAGCATGGTTGGATAAGAGAATACAAGGCAAGTGGGGTAGCTCAGCAGGCCTGGAGGACGATGCTCCAGAACCTGGACCATATCTTGACAGGATGATGGAGGAGATGAGGGGCCATGGATGTTCTTCCACCCCAGAAAGAGTGGAGATGGCTCCTAGTTCAATCAGCTCTGGGGTTGTAAGAAGCAGGGGTCACACCTAGCCCAGCTCCACTCACGTAGACCAACTTCTGGACGGCACTAGACAGGACCACCTTCTTGCTAGGCTAGGCTTGTTCCTTGTCTAAAACTACTTTGATAGAATTCGATGCTCTCTCAAAAGCATCTTGCATCGTTGAGTCTGTCTTAGTCTGCTCATGGTCCCATACCAAAATACCATAGACTAGATGGCTTAAACAGCAGAAATGTATTGTCTCACAGATGTCACTTTCAGTCCCAGCTTCACCATTTATTAGTTCTGTGACCTTGTGCATTTAAGCAACCTCTCTGTACATCAGTTTCTCATTGGTAAAACTGAGCAAGTTTATTTTAATAGCATAGAATTCATGTTGTCTATTTTAAAATCAATTTTCCTGAGGTAAAGATTACGTACGACAAATGCATCCATCTTAGCGTCAAGTTCGATGATTTTTGACAAATGTTTATACGCAGGTAACCACCACCACAATCAATATAAAGAACATTTCCATCCTCAAAAATGTTCCTTGTGACCCTCCTCAATCAATTTTATTCCAAACCCCAGCCATAGCCAACCATTGATGTGCTTCCTGTCACTACATTTTTATGTTTTTCCTAGAGTTTTTCGGTACGCGGGCCTCTCACTGCTGTGGCCTCTCCCGTTGCGGAGCACAGGCTCCGGACGCACAGGCTCAGCGGCCACGGCTCACAGGCCCAGCAGCTCCGCGGCATGTGGGATCTTCCCGCACCGGGGCACGAACCCGCGTCCCCTGCATCGGCAGGCGGACTCTCAACCACTGCGCCAGCAGGGAAGCCCCTTTCCTAGAGTTTTATATAAAAAGAATTATATAGTTGGGCTCTTTGGCTTCTTTTATTTGGCATAATGTATCTGAGATTCATCCACGCTGTTGTATATCACTAATAAATTCCTTTTAATTTCTTTGTCATATTCCATTGAATGAATATATCACAATTTACTTATACATCTACTTGTTGATGAACATTTGCAATGTTTCTGCTTTGGGGCTATTATGAATAAAGCTGCCAAGAATACTGTATAAAAATCCATGTGGACTTAGGCTTTCATTTCTTTTGGGTGAATACCTAGGAGTGGAATGGCTGGGGTCATATATTTTTTAACTTTTTAAGGAAACTGCTAAATTGTGTCCCAAAGTGGGTGTATCATTTTACATTCCCACCAACAATATGTGAGAGTTCTAGTTGCTCCCCATCCTTGTCAACACTTGATATTGGCAGGCTTTTAAATTTTTTCTATTCTAGTAAGTGTAAAGTGGTATTTCAGTGTGGTTTAATTTCTATTTCCCTGATAATCAATTGACCGTCCTTTTATCATTTATTAGCCATATATATTTTCTTGTGAAATGTCTTTTTAAATCTTATGCCCATTTAAAAAATGTGGGGTTGTGTTATTATTAAGTTAAAAGTGTTCTGGACACAAAAATTTTGTCAGAAATATAATTTTATAAATTTTCTCTCAGTATGTGGCTTGCTTTTTTAAATTTTTCTTAAAGCTGTCTTTAGAAAAAGAGTTTTAAATTTTGATGAATTTCACCTCAACTATTTTTAAAAATAGTCTGCGCTTCTGTGTTCTGTTTAAGAAACTTCTGCCTACTCCAAAGTGGTGAATATTTTATCTTATGGGTTTTTTTGTGAAAGGTGTATAGTGTTTGCTTTTAAATCTAGGTCAATGATCTACTTCAAGTTTAATCTTTGTGCTTGGCATGAGGTAAAGTCAAAATTCACTTTTCTCCATATGTAGATCTAGTTTTTTTCTACACAATATATTGAAAAGACCATCCTTTCCCCATTGAACAACCTTGGAAGTTTTGCCAAACTTTAATTGATCACATATATGTAGATATATTTCTGGAATCTCTATTCTATTTATCTATGTATCTATGTTTATGTCAATATCACAGTATCTTAATTATTTTATTACCGTAGCTTTATAGTGAGCCTTGAATTCAGGTAGTGCAAATTCTCTAACTTTTCCAAAATTGTTTTGGCTATTCTAGGTCCTTTACCAGATAAATTGGAATTCCTTAAATGTTTAAGCACATCATCAGTAAAGACATCTGGAAATGGAATTCCCTTTGTGAAGATATTTTAAACTATTAATTCAATTTCTTTAATAGAAACTGATCTATACTGCAGATTTCTACGAAAATGATGTTCGGATTGTGTTGCATCTAAAGATTAACTTTTGGAGAATTGACACAGTAACAATTTCGAGTCATCTGATCCATAACCATAGTATATTTCTTCATTTATTTAGCTTATTTATTTTGCCTCAGTAATGTTTTATAGTTTTCAGTGTACAGGTCATGCACATATTTTCATAAATTTATCACAAAGTATTTTATATCTTTTGAGATTAATACCATGTAAATGGTATTTCCAAATGTTTGTTTCTCATACTTAGAAATAGAATCGATTTTTAAAATATTGGCCTTCTATTTTGTGACTATTCTAAACTCAATTATGGGTTATAGTAACTTTCTCTATAGCTATGATATACAGAACTCTTTATAAACACAACTGTATTATTGACAAATAAAGATAATTTTACTTCTTACTTTCAATCTTTAGGACTTTTTTTCCTTGCCTTATTACATTAGGGCCACTAGGACAATGTTGAATAAAAGATAGGAGAACAGACATTCTTGCCTTGTTCCCAATCTTAGAGGGAAAGCATTCAGTCCTTCACCATTAGATGTGATGTTTATCAGATTTTTTAAAAGAAGTTATCAAATTAAGGAACTTTCCTTCTTTCCCTAGTTTGCTGAGAGCTTTTTTTTTTTTTTTTTTTTTTGCGGTACGCGGGCCTCTCACTGTTGTGGCCTCTCCCGTTGTGGAGCACAGGCTCCGGATGCACAGGCTCAGCGGCCATGGCTCACAGGCCTAGCCACTCTGCGGCATGTGGGATCTTCCCAGACTGGGGCACGAACCCATGTCCCCTGCATCGACAGGCGGACTCTCAACCACTGCGCCACCAGGGAAGCCCCTGGTTTGTTTGTTTTTTCTTTTATTTACAAACAGATGTTAGATTCTCACAAATTATTTTTGAGCACCTATTGAGATAATCATATTGTTTTCCTTTTTCAGTTTGTTAATATGATAAATTACATTGCTTTCTAAATGTTAAACTAACCTTGCTTCCTTGAATAAACTCCACTTAGTCATCATGTACTATCTTTTTCAATATATTGCTGGATTTGATTTGTCAAAGATTTTTGTATCTGAGAGATGCATGAGAGATGTTGATCTGTAGTATCCTTGTAATATCTTTGTCTCTGCTTTGGCATCAGGGTAATGCTCGTCTTTATCAATTGAGTTAGGAAGTGTCCCCTCCACTCTATTTTCTGAAAAGTTTGTGTAGTGATGGCATTGTTTCTTTCTGAACTGTTTACAAAAATTCATAAGATATCTGTGATAGAAATTTCCTTTGTGGAAAATATTAGATTATGAATTTAATTTCTTGAAAGATATTGACTCACCCAGCTTTTTTATTTCTTCTTGAATCTATTTTAGTGATTTTTGTCTTTCAAGGAATGTATCCGTTTCATCTACATTGCCAATATATTGCCATTAGGTTATTTAAAAATTCCTTTAGTAGCTGGTAATGTCTGTAACATCTTGGTGATGTCCAATGTTTACTTTCTGACATTGGAAATTTGGCCCTCTTTTCTTTCTGATGAGTCTAACTAGAAGTTATCAATCTTTAAATTTTTTTAAAAAGACTATCTTGAGTTTTGTTCATTTTTGCTATTGCTAGATTTTTAAGTTGATTTATCTTCTTAACTTTATTGTTTCCTTCCTCTGACTTACCTTGGGTTTACTTTGTGGTGTTTTTTTCCCCTAGATTTTTAAGGTAGAACCTCAGATTACGTATTGAGATATTTCTTCTTTTCTGTTACTATATAATTTAATGTTATAAGTTTCCTGATAAACACTGCTTTAGTTAAATCCCACAATTTTGATATTTTTAATCTTCATCATGTTCAAAATATTTATGAATTTCCTTTTTTATTTATTCTTCAACCCATAGCTTGTTTAGAAATGTGTTGTTTAATTTACAAATATTTGGCATATTTGCAATAGGAAATATAATAAAATAATATTAAATGTAATAATAAAGAAAATAATGATAAAAAACAGAGCATGAGAGACATGAGCTAACATACATCTAAGAATCCAACAAGATTCTTACAACATAGAATAACACAACATACAACATAGAATTCAAGAAGATTAAGAGGAAAGGAAGGAAGAGCAATATCTAAAAAGGTGATGTCTAAGACCAGTCCAAAATTGATGGAAGACATTAGCCTACAGGTCCAAGAAGCTTGACACTTCTGTTGGGGATGCCCAAAGTAGGTCCCTTGAAGATCCCCCCTTGGAGATTCACAGCATCTGGAAGAGACTTTTTAAATCATCCAGTGATCCCACCCTCATTCTGCAAGTAGAGAAAGAAGGCTTGGAGAGGATCCCCCCTAGGCTAACAAATGAGGCAGAGTTTGTGTCATCAGGTCTGTGAGCAGCATGTGTGGATTCTCACGGTTAGACCAAGTGGATTCTCATGGATGGCCAAGTTATGGGACATATTCTGTATCTTGTAAAGCAGAGAAGCTCACTTTGTCCCTTCCTCCAATAGAAGAGCTGTACTGTCAAAAAGTCAGAACAAGCAATGTGACAGATGTCTCTCTGGGATGAGGAGAGAGGGGTGAGTTCTCCCCTTACCTCAGGGCTAGGATGTTCAGCAAAGAATTCAGAAGATAGGTCACCCTCAAGCTGAGGGTTTAACCAGTGAGGAAGGTGGGGGAGGGAGAAGTGGGAGCAGCAGTCCAGGTAGAGAGAATATTATATGAACATGAAACTCTTTCCATGTCGATCTGGGCAATGAGTAGGGTAGAAGGAGCTTAATAAGGAAGTCAGCAGAATCAGGACCTCAGTGGCTCCTCTCCATCCCCTCACCCGCGTCACTGTTGGTAAAGAGGTTCTTGGGAGAGTCTTTTTTTCCCTCAGAGATGGGGAGGGGCAAGGAGTCTGATCCATGATGGTACTAGGACAGGGACATCTGTGATCCAACAGGCCCCTCATGGCCCATTCTTTCTGATCCCACCTCTGGATACTACAGCCACAGAACCCTGCATTTGACTGGGGTGATACTGGGGGTCAGGAAAACCAGCTGAAAACAAAGCCCAGGGCAGAGAGTCTGTGCCACAGCCTCCCACTCAAGGAAGAGATTTCAGACAGTAAGCCACATGCCAGCAGGAACGGCACCATCTCCTCCAGGGATCTTAGGAATATGCAGGTTTGGCAGGGGGCTCCTGAAGATATGTTATTTTCACCCTGGATGGTAGCATCTGGAAAAATATGACTGAGGAAAATCCAAGAGTGAACTGACTGCCCTTCCACCAAGAAGCCTTCCTGGTTGGTTTCCCCGCTCTGCTGACATTTAACTGGGCTTCAGTGAATTGATGGCTCTGATGTTACAAACCGACCAGAGTTTCTGAGCGTAGATGTATAAATAATGTGGGCTTGTCTTTAGATTGCTCAGGGCCTGGAGCAAGGTTGGATATGTCAGCTGAATCCTAGTATTTCCCAAACACAAGGGTATTCAATCATTTCTTCCTCGATCTGTGGGTCTCAAGCTTGCAGCCCACAACTGGCCCACCAATACTCCCAGCAGCTAGGACATCGGTGCCAGTGACCCCCAGCAACAGTCCTTTCCAACAAGGAGGAGATGAGGGTTGCAGATTGGAGAGGAGAGTAGGATGAGGAGGCGTGCACCCTGAGGGGTAATCACTGCCTCAGAGCCTCCCTCCTGGAACCCTACTTTTGAAAGTGAAGACGCTGCAGAATGGAAACCCATTGCTCTTGAACCTTGGTTTTTTCTCTGTTTTGAGAAAAACAGAAATCTCCTCCTTGAGATGAGACAGTTATCTCCATTTGACAGATGAATACAATGAAATCCAGAGAACTGGCATGACTCGCCCAGAGTCATGCAGTAAGTGACTAGTGGAGCTGCTTTCACACTATTGTGGGTTGGAAGCTAAAGCCATTTCCACCACACAGGCAGAGCCTACATCATGTACCGAATGGCTGTTGCATAAACCCACTGATAAGTGCAAAGTCTTGCAAGATCCAGTCTATCCTTAAGGAGCTTTCAGCACAGCTGAAAAGAGAGGAGAGGTCAGAGTAATTGCATGTTACTCTCCAACCATGAATCCCCACCTAAGGTGGCATGAAAGAATGAATGAGTGATGGACATGCTGCCTGCTCCAGTACTTAGGGAGGGACAGATGGCATTAGGTAAGGCATGTGCTGCTTGTACACGTGTCACACTTAGCTGCGGCTCCCTCCAGGATAGCGGCCACATCATCTCTGTGTCTGTACTCCTGGCACCTGTCAAAGTACACCAGACAGGTGTTCAGTGCATATCAGATGAAATAAGGAACATACAAATGATTTGGGGGAAGGTGAGCTCTCTCACCATACTCACTTTGAAGGCTTTTGCTGTAGTTATTCATGGCTTCTTTGCAAGGTTGAAATCATAATACTACCACCTCCCTGATCTTTGTGAAGCTCAAATGAGACCAAAAAGGTGGGAAAGTGCTTGACCATTACAAAGGTTCTCCAAGGTAAAGACTCATCCAGGAGACCAACCAGCCCCAGGTGGCCTTCACAGCCCCCATAGAGGGATCAGACTTGGCATCAACACTCACCAGGTGAATGGCCTTGGCTCAGTGCTGCGTGTTTGCAGTTCTTCTAGACTGGTTCAACTTCCAAAGGTATGCAAAGGTGGTCTTGACCGACCTTGTTCAAGACCATCACTCTTTAAATGTTTATGTCTTGTTTTCCCAACTAGACTCCTTGAGAGAAGAGGCTCTGTCTTATTCCTTGTACCATCTATTGGGGGAACTAAGCTGTACCTGCCATGGTGGTAATGAGGGGCACTCACCCATCTCTGCCTGGTGGTTCTGTGTAGGCACACACATATCTTCATGCATTTATTTATTTATTCATGGATTCAATTAATGCGTACTGATCACCTGCTCTGTGCCTGGCCCCAAGGACAATGAATAAGACATGACTTAATCTTCCAGGAGCACAGTTTAGCAGAAGATGCAGATGCACACAGACTTCTGTGGTGCCAGGATGGATGCTTCCAGAGTGTGGAGCTCAGCGCAGTGCAGCCCAGAGAAGGGGCCTGGGGAAGGAAGTCCAGGGCTGAGGGGCTGAGCAGGTGAGGAAGGCTTGACAATGAAAGTACGTTTGAGTTGGGTCTTGACAGCTGGCCAACGGAGGGAAGGATAAGACTTTGGAATTACAGAGAAGTACATGAGATCTTTAGCTAGTGAACAAGTGCTTTTATGTGCAAGGAACACAGGATGGGTGACTGCGTTGGAGGGAGGCGGCGCTGGATGGGGAGACGAGACTGGGCCTTTGGGTTCTTGGGTTGGAGCCACAGACAACCTGCTGAGGAGGTTGGACTCTATCACATTGACAATGGGGGCCGTAAAGATTTATGGTTATAGAGGAGGAGGGACACAATGCAGTGATGACGTGGGCAGTGGGCAGGAATAGGGGGACAAGGTTAGAGGAGGGAAATCAGGAGACCACTGCACACATCCAGGCTTGAGACGATGAAGTTCAGAGCAGTGACGCTTGGCCAGAAAAGGAAAAGGTGATCTGGTAGGCTGTGGCCACCAAGAGACCACACTGAAGGATGACTCATCTCTTTAACTCCCTTGGCCTCTTCAACTACAAACTTAGGCTGGGTCAGCTTGACCCCAGGATGTATTAACTTAAAATTGCAGTCATTTACTTAGATGGGGGAGCTTTGGAAACACATACTCTAGAATTATGGGTTGACTTTGCATCAGGTTGACCCCATGATGGGTGATTAATTAAGTTACTCTTTGCTGGAAGTTTTTGAGCAAAAATGATAACCAGAAATTTGAGGAACACTTGAGAGCTTTTTCCACTGGGTGATGCTAAATTGGATCGGCTTTAAAGCTCTAAAGCCGAAAATTCTGTGATTCTATTGTCCAGATGGATGGTAGAAAAACCCTGCCCCTGATGGGCTCATGTCCTAAAGGCTTTAACTTGTGGCTACAGTGCAAAGTTGAGTTTCCAATAAAATTTTATCTGTGTGATATGACTGTTCATGAAAAGCTTCCAAGTGGAAACCAGCGTTGCTGGTGACTCATGTTATTGAAATATCTTTCTAAGCCACAGCAACTCAAGGATGAGACACACAGTTCACTGCCCAGAAGGAGAAACTAGGCAGGGGAGAGTCTGTTGAGAACAGCTTCAGTTCTCTCTGTGTCACTTTTGACATATCCTTGCCTTGGTCAGCATCCCCTAAGTGTCGTTCTTTTCTAAAATGAGGAAGAAACTCCCGGTGGGGCTTGAGGAGTCTGGAAGCATCACCAGCTTGATGTGGGGCAGGACTGTTCCCCTGGATACCTTGGATGATACTTCTACACATAGGAAAGAGGCCTTGTGTCATTTGAGTAGAAATTACTTGGGAGCCAAATGGGGAAGAATCAAGATTCCCTCCCCACTGGAGGCAAGGTTGGCTTGTCTGGCGTTCCACGTTTTCTGGCCTCAACAGTGTGACCCAGGATAGAGCAGAATGGTCATAATTTTCTCAGATATTCTCAAAACTCACCCTGGCTTTTGGATTCACCTCTGGGCGTGGGGTCAATGCAAGGACAACTATCCCCCAACTCCCAAGGGCACTGAGGGAGCTTGACGTTTGCCCCCATCCTCAGATGATCTGACAGGCCAGCGATTGTCATGCTCCAAGTAGAGTGGGCAGGGCTGTCTCAGCATCTCAGGGTATCTGCCGTGCTTGCCACACTCTACAGCTTGCCGGGTCTCCTTTCTGTTATTCCTTTCATAGGACTGCTGCTCCCATCCAATGGGGCCGTTGCTGTTGCACTCACACCCCCAGCACTTCCTAGCCTCTGTGACTCGGCTTCCTTGGCTGTCAATTTCGCAAACATTTGGTTACTTGGAGCTTGTCTCTATTTACCTAAGACAGCCAGACCTTCATGCTTTTGTCCTTCTTTACACTGAGCCATCAGTCCCGTCCACATGTCATACGGTTGAACTCTGCCCCTCCTTCGAAGTGCAGGTGGAATGCTACCTCTTCCAAGAAGCTTTTTCCTAATGCTCAGTTGAAATGACACTTTCTTTGAGGCTCTTATGACATGTTCTACCTATAATGATGCAATGAAGCTGCTCTGCCCGTATTACAGTGATCCCAGTACACGTCCCACATCTAAATCACAAGTTCCTTGGGATAATAAACAGAATCTTATGCAAACTGATATCTCTAGCTCCAAGCATGATGCTGAGTATATGGTAGATATTTCATGAAGGGTTGTGGCACGCCTCTGACCCCTCTGGAGACCAGAGCATTCTATTAAGGACATACTTTACATGTGGACAGCTCCCTCCAAAGCTGCAGTGGGTTTACCAATATAGTCATGAACAGACTGCATTCTTTATACACAGGCTTTAAAATTCCTTCAAAAATACTAGCAAAATGAGTGTCCTTTCAAATTTATGAAAAATTCATTTTTCCTTTCATGTTATGAAAAATCTATTTAAAGATGATATGCACTCAAGGGAAATAAATATGGCAGAAATGTCTTTGCAAACACCTCTGGGCTGGCGCTAGCTCTGCATAAACTTCAGCCCACGTGCTCCAGGCCTTTTGCCTCTAATGACAAAAACAAACAGCCTAATGAAAATGGAAACAGTCTGTCAATTGTCTGCACTTTGAGAACTTGCCTAAGTATTTGAAAATATAATTGGCTAAATTTTTACAGGTCTAACCAAATGTTTTCTGTCCCAAGAGCCATGGCAATACTGGGCACACACACACAAAAAAACATAGAATGTTTGAGGATGCCAAACGGTGCACAAAGTTGGTATTTTTTCCCGGCATTAAAAATGGAAAATGATTGAAAACCAGAAAGCAAAAAGAAGCATTTGCTTGCACTGGGCAAAGAATAGAATCAAGTCGTTCAACTGGCCGCAGAAAAATGGAACAGGAAGGATGTTTGCAACAGCTTCTCATCATCTTTGCCTACAAATCCAAAGTCTTCTCTCCAGGTTTACTTGCTGCTTCTCAGACTGGAAGCTCGGGTGCCTCCCCAGGAGGTGTGAGAAGCAGCCACAGCCGCACATTCTCTGGGGCTGCAGGTCTGGTGCTCTGAGGTGGGGCTGGAACTGACACGTGTAATCAGCTCCCCAGCTGTTGTTGTTCTTGGTGAAGTCTGAGAACCTCCGCCCTGAGCTCTCTTCTTGCTGTCCAAGCCGACCCGAGGGAGGATACTGTTACCAGCCAGGGAAGAGGCCAGTGTCCTTGCACCGGGCTTTGGCACTGTGGTTTGAGCTTCTGTCCCTTTGCCTGCCAGGAGAGAGAGAGACTGACATTTACAGAATCTAAGACGACTCCTCCCTCATTGCCCCTGACAAGCTCCTCTCAGAAATGAATGCCGAGTTCCCGTCCTTTTAAAAGAGATTTGCCCCACACAAACCTCAGGGATCAAGTTGTTGGATTTTTTTTTACCCCTAATGAGGGAAGTTTCAGCTGCTTTAACAGCCAATCTCTGCAAATTTCATTGGGTTGGCCAAGCTGTCCATCTAATTTATGCCCTCAGATTGCTGGGTACGGCTGGCATTAAACATTAGGAGGTTTTCTCTGGATTCCTCTCATCTCTAGTCTGACATGAGGCTCTGCTACCAACCCTTCCTTAAGTGGAACTGCTGGATCAGATGACTTCCAACCCTGGGGAAAGCTCTCTTGGGGAACGTAGAAGGGCCTTTTAGGTGGCTCCACGTGGCATCCAAAACTTTCAGAAGCAAAGGAAGAAATGGGGCATTGCGATTCACCAGCAAGCCTCCAGTATAAAGAAAGAAATGAGAGCCACACGAAGACAGCTCGTATATGCTGTGCTCAAGCAACTGGACACATGGTAGCCCCAAGCCACGGAATTGGTGACATCGTAAAGGCCCCATGCCCCTCAGATCTTAATGGAAAGTCAGTTCTTCTCTAAAAAGAGCAGGAAACAGACTGTGGGCTACAGACTCTCTGCTGGGGTCAAGGCTGACGGGCTTTTGTGATCAATGCCAGTCTAACTCACTCAGAGTAAACTTACAAATAGCTCAAATGAATGCACAGACCTCATCGCTGTCTGGGGACAGCAGGACAAAGAGGCAAGAGTGGGGTTTTGAGTCATTTTGCCTGAGATGAAATCCCAGCTCCATCCCTCACTACTGGAAGTGACCTTGGGCAAGAGACCACCTCTCCCAACCATACTTTCCTCATCAGCAAAATGAGATGCTAATACCTCTCTTGCAGTGCTGTAGAGAGGATGATGTGGAAGCCATGGAATCTAGGAAGAGCTCAAGTAAGGTTAGTTTCTGCTCCTCCCTGGCAAAGCCTGGGTCAGAACTGGGGGCCAGCTCCATGGGGTTGGAGCATGGTGTCCCAAATGCTGGGGATAGAGGTTGCAGGTCAAACCAAGATCCTCCAAGACGGGTGACAACCACCCAATGGAGGAGAGCTGCTCCAGAGGCCTTGGGTCATGCCCTGAAATTAGGGGCACTCATCTAGTCACTCAACTGTTACTTAATGAGCACGTTTATGTGCCAAATACAATGGTAGCTCAGGGAATGCACTGGTGAGTAAGACAGGTGATGACCAGCCTCATGGGATTTACAGGCTAAGGCATATTTGAAAAAATAAAGGGTTACCTCTAAAAGGAAAGCATTGATTTAAGTTATTTTTATTATAATGTTATTTAAATGTATTCAAATATAAAACTACATATCAATTCCTTAATTTTGTAGGTAACTTTTAAACAACTAGGGAAATAAAACAAATTTATGAATAAAATATAGATAAGATAATAAAATGAATAACATTTAAATTATCACCATTTGATGGGACAGATGATGCTGTTTTGCTGAAACTGAATCTTCCCTCACAGGGAGGGAAGTGTGGTCACACGATGAGAACCTCCCTGAAGCCTAGATACGGAGGCGACCAGCACACTGGAGCATCTCCACCTGCAAAGACCCGGGAGATCCGACCTTCTGATGTCAGTGGCCCATCTACCTGATGCTGGTGGTTCTATAAACGTCAGCACCAACAGGACCATTGGAGGGCTTCCTATCCACACACGTGTTGTCCCAGCATCCTCTGTACGTGTGTTTAACATTATTTCTGCAGTAATGTATTCCTGAGAGGTGGTTATCATTACCCATTGTACAACTAAACAATGGAGGTTGGAACTTGGAGAGATGAGCCACACGCCCACAGGCTCAGGAGGTCTCTGTCTCCTGGCATTGCTGCTGGGTCCTCAGAGCCCACAGAGAGTGCAGACAGAGCCGGAGATGCCATCTCTACTTCCCTTCCCCTCTCCTCTCGTCCAGCCTCCTCTTTCCTCTGCCACGTTCTATGCCAAGCTCCTTCTTCGGAACAGACTCCATGAGTAATTGTTCCTAGGAACAGAGTCCCCGGGAGAAGACCTGCTGCCCTTGTGGAAGGGTCCGTGCAGCTAAAGCGGATCAAAAGCTCGGGGACTGGGCTATTTTTGATTTTGAGGCAGGTGGCTGAGGCAGGGTAATCCCTAAATTTAGAGAAACGTATAAAATGTATGCGTTCGACTCTTCTTGGAGGAAGACTCCCTGCCCAGAGAACAGTGCATCTCTGAGTCCCTCAGCTGGCAGCCCAGCTCAGCATCTCACCAGGGGATTTGCAGTGAGTTTCAGGTCAGTGAATGCCCGTCCTTCATAAGTGGTTCAAACATTAGGGTCATGCAAAGATCCCTCCATATTGCAGAAGGGGTTGGACAGCAGTGTCCAACCTATATAGGAAGAAAGAAGAAGCCAGAGAAAGACCATCACATCTCAGAGGGGAGAGGGAGAAAAACAGAGAAGAAAATGACTGTATTTGTCAAGAAACAATAGCCAATATTAAAGGGAGAAAATATGGTTATAAGAAAGCCAGGAGAGAGGAGCATAAGTTGATGACATCATGTGGAGGCAGCTGGAATCCAGATGGTGGGTTTGTCTGCAGGGAGCCCGGCCTGGTTTCCTCAACAAGTCTGCGTCACTTAATTGGGACTTTGCTGAGTTAACAGAGACCTAGGGACCTAGGAAGATGCCCTGAGTGGTCCTGCATCAAAGGCTGCTTTGGACAAGTCAGCTCTAGAGAACATTGTTGGGTCAGTCAGGGAAATTAGAAAATGGTCTGGGTATTAGATGGCATAAAAATGTTCCAAAACCAGCAGCAAAGTGGAGATTGTTTGCTGGAAAAAAAATCAGATTATGAAACATTTTGTGCAGAATGATCTCATTTGAGTGAAGTAAAAAAGGAAGAATATGTACTGAGGTGTTAATGGTGGAAAGCTCTGGGTGGTAGGAATGTAATACCTTTCATTTTTACTTTTGCTTAACCATATTTTCCATTTTCTGCAACGCACATACAGGGAGACGGGTCTGGCCTCTTCAACAAGTCTGTGTCGCTCTGCTGAGCTACCGGGGACCTAGGAACATAACAATATGCTCTGAGTGGTCCGCAGAGCTTCTGAAGCAATGAAAGATGAATTTAAAAATGAAACAATTTGGGCGACATTGCTAAGTTAGCATGGCAGACGAAGGGTTAATAACCCCAAGGAAAGCATTCTTATAGTCATAAGAAAACATCAAGGAAAGAATGGAGAAATGGGCCCAGGATGCAAATAGAAAATTCACAAAGAAGGAAATGTAAGTGACTAGGACATTTGAAAAGGTTCAGCCTCATTAGTAACCAAGGAAAAATGCAAATTAGAACAAGGAACCAGATTTCTCCCCATCTAATTAATAAGCACTGGAAAGGAAGAGAATACCCTGTGCATCCTCCTGGCTTCCGGAAGTGGCAGGCCATCCCGGTGTTCTCTAGATTGTGACAGCATCATTCCAGTCTCTGCTTCGTCTCCACATCCGTCTTTCCTGTGTCTGTGTCTCTGTGTCCAAATCTCCTTCTACTTACGAGGACACCAGACGTTGGATTAGGGCCCACCCTAATGCAGTATGACCTCATCTTAACTGATTACATCTGCTAAGAACCTATTTCCAAATAAGGTCACATTCTGAGGTTCAGTGTGGACACGAATTTGGGGGGGACATCATTCAACCCCATACAGGTGGTGAAACTAATCACCTACCTGACGCAGTTGTTTGAGCTTTAATGGAGTTATTGTATATAAAGCCCGTAGAACCATGCCTGACATACGGAAACCAGCATCTAAGTGACGATGGTGATGTTCCTTCAGCTGGAATCTGAAGCTGCCTTCCGGAACTTTCCCCACACATAAGCAGATATTCAAAGCTGCAGAACAAAGAGTCCAGCCATAAACGTTCCCCCAGTTCTACTGCTATTGATGCTTTCCCTCCGTTTTGGATTGTGTCCCGTGCTCCATGACAGCCTGAGCCCCTACAAGCGGGAAGTGGGGAAATGGGAGGTGGGGAGCAGGGTGGGGCGATGATGGCCACCAGGGAGCCTCTTTGGCCCCTGGGCCTGTATTTGGCCACCCTCACCTCTATGGGTGATGCTGCCTAGCAACTCGGGCCATCCTGTTCACCTCTTACAAAGCTGTCACTTCCTATTGCCATCCACCCTTTGCCAGTGCAGCTGACTCAAGTCCCAAGGAGCTCAGCTGCACCGGGTCTTCACAAAAAATCAGGGCCTTGAAAGGAAATTATAGCTGTCCTCCTCATCCCGGCCGTTGCCACACCCTGTGGACTGTAGGTGATCCGGTTAGAAAAATCACCTCTGACTTTCAGCTAAATTGGGGACACATATACTTTACACTCTGGAATCTCCTCTCAGCCCTTAAGAGCTCCCACTTGTTGTTTTGTCCACCAAATATGCACGAAGCTGAGGTGGAGAAAGCAGCAGGGCGAGAGGCGGGCAGAGAAGGTGTAAGCAGAGGGCAGCGATCCGTGTCCGTCTCTAGGAATCTGCGAGACTCAGCTGCTCCCTGACTCAAGGTGACGTGGCACCCGGGTTCCTGCCAGTAAGTCTCCGCTTTTGCCAGACTAGTTCAGACTGGGATGCTGCCCATTACAAACGTGATGCCCGTCCTAAAATACCTGGCTATATGCTTGGGAGTTGAGGGTACTCCCTATCCGCTTGGGACAGATTTGGGGCGGGGGGGGGAAGGAGAAAACTGAACAAATATTATGTGACCAGAGTTATGAAAAAGAGAAACATTAGGGACAGTGAGGTCTGATGCTTGGGTTTTAATATACTTCTTTTTTTTAATACAGCAGCTTCTTATTAGTCATCCATTTTATACACATCAGTGCATACATGTCAATCCCAGTCTCCCAATTCATCACACCACCACCTCCACCCCCTGCTGCTTTCCCCCCTTGGTGTCCACACTTTTTTTCTCTACATCTGTGTCTCAATTTCTGCCCTGCAAACCGGTTCATCGTATATGCATTAATATAAGATATTTGTTTTTCTCTTTCTGACTTACTTCACTCTGCAAGACAGTCTCTAGATGCATCCACATCTCTACAAATGACCCAATTTCATTCCTTTTTATGGCTGAGTAATATTCCATTGTATATACGTGCCACATCTTCTTTATCCATTCGTCTGTCAATGGACATTTAGGTTGCTTCCATGACCTGGCTATTGTAAATAGTGCTGCAATGAACATTGGGTCCATGTGTCTTTTTGAATTATGGTTTTCTCTGGGTATACGCTCAGTAGTGGGATTGCTGGGTTGTATTTTTAGTTTTTTAAGGAACCTCCATACTGTTCTCCATAGTGGCTGTATCATTTTACATTCCCACCAACAGTGCAAGAGGGTTCCCTTTTCTCCACACCCTCTCCAGCATTTGTTGTTTGTAGATTTTCTGATGATGCCCATTCTAACTGGTGTGAGGTGATACCTCATTGTAGTTTTGATCTGCATTTCTCTAATAATTAGTGATGTTGAGCAGCTTTTCATGTGCCTCTTGGCCATCTGTATGTCTTCTTTGGAGAAATGTCTATTTAGGTCTTCTGCCCATGTTTGAATTGGGTTGTTTGTTTTTCTGATATGGAGCTACATGAGCTGTTTATATATTTTGGAGATTAATCCTTTGTCCAATGATTCGTTTGCAAATATTTTCGCCCATTCTGACAGTTGTCTTTTCGTCTTATGGTTTCCTTTGCTGTGCAAAAGCTTTGAAGTTTCATTAGGTCCCATTTGTTTATTTTTGTTAATATTTCCATAACTCTAGGAGGTGGATCAAAAAAGATCTTGCTGTGATTTATGTCAAAGAGTGTTCTCCTATGTTTTCCTCTAAGAGTTTTATAGTGTCCGGTCTTACATTTAGGTCTCTAATCCGTTTTGAGTTTATTTTTGTTTATGGTGTTAGGGAGTGTTCTAATTTCATTCTTTTACATGTAGCTGTCCAGTTTTCCCAGCACCACTTATTGAAGAGACTGTCTTTTCTCCATTGTATATGCTTGCCTCCTTTGTCATAGATTAGTTGACCATAGGTGTGTGGGTTTATCTCTGGGCTTTCTATCTTGTTCCATTGATCTATATTTCTGTTTTTGTGCCAGTACCATACTGTCTTGATTACTGCAGGTTTGTAGTATAGTCTGAAGTCAGGGAGTCTGATTCCTCCAGCTCCGTTTTTTTCCCTCAAGACTGCTTTGGCTATTCAGGGTCTTTTGTTTCTCCATGCAAATTTTAAGATTTTTTGTTCTAGTTCTGTAAAAAAATGCCACTGGTAATTTGATAGGGATTGCACTGAATCTGTAGATTGCTTTGGGTAGTAGAGTCATTTTCACAATATTGATTCTTCCAATCCAAGAACATGGTATATCTCTCCATCTGTTTGTATCATCTTTGATTTCTTTCATCAGTGTCTTATAGTTTTCTGCATACAGGTCTTTTGTCTCCCTAGGTAGGTTTATTCCTAGCTATTTTATTCTTTTTGTTGCAATGGTAAATGGGTGTGTTTCCTTAATTTCTCTTTCAGATTTTTTATCATTAATGTATAGGAATGCAAGAGATTTCTGTGCATTAATTTTGTATCCTGCAACTTTACCAAATTCATTGATTAGCTCTGTAGTTTTCTGGTGACATCTTTAGGATTCTCCATGCATAGTATCATGTCATCTGCAAACAGTGACAGCCTTACTTCTTCTTTTCCAATTTGTATTTTATTTTATTTCTTTTTCTTCTCTGATTGCCGTGTCTAGGACTTCCAAAACTATGTTGAGTAATAGTGGCGAGAGTGGACATCCTTGTCTTGTTCCTGATCTTAGAGGAAATGCTCTCAGTTTTTCACCATTAGAGAATGATGTTTGCTGTGGGTTTGTCGTATATGGCCTTTATTATGTTGAAGTAGGTTCCCTCTATGCCCACTTTCTGGAGAGCTTTCATCATAAGTTGGTGTTGAATTTTGTCAAAAGCTTTTTCTGCATCTATTGAGATGATCATATGGTTTTTATTCTTCAATTTGTTGATATGGTATATCACATTGATTGATTTGCATATATTGAAGAATCCTTGCATCTCTTGGATAAATCCTGCTTGATCATGGTGTATGATCCTTTTAAGGTGTTGTTGGATTCTGTATTTTGTTGAGAATTTTTGCATCTATATTCATCAGTGATATTGGTCTGTAATTTTCTTTTTTTGTAGTATCTTTGTCTGGTTTTGGTATCAGGGTGATGGTGGCCTCATAGAATGAGTTTGGGTATTTTCCTTCCTCTGCTATTTTCTGGAAGAGTTTGAGAAGGATGGGTGTTAACTCTTCTCTAAATGTTTGATAGAATTCACCTGTGAAGCCATCTGGTCCTGGACTTTTGTTTGTTGGAAGATTTTTCATCACAGTTTCAATTTCATGACTTGTGATTGGTCTGTTCATATTTTCTATTTCATCCTGGTTCAATCTTGGAAGGTTATACCTTTCTAAGAATTTGTCCATTTCTTCCAGGTTGTCCATTTTATTGGCAAAGAGTTGCTTGTAGTAGTCTCTTAGGATGCTTTGTATTTCTGTGGCGTCCGTTGTAACTTCTCCTTTTTCATTTCTAATTGTATTGATTTGAGTCCTCTCCCTATTTTTCTTGATGAGTGTGGCTAATGGTTTATCAATTTTGTTTTTCTTCTCAAAGAACCAGCTTTTAGTTTTATTGATCTTTGCTATTGTTTTCTTTGTTTCTATTTCATTTATTTCTGTTCTGACCTTTATGATTTCTTTCCTTCTTCTAACTTCGGGTTTTGTTTGTTCTTCTTTCTCTAGTTCCTTTAGGTGTAACGTTAGATTGTTTATTTGAGATTTTTCTTTTTTCTTGAGGTAGGCTTGTATAGCTATAAACTTCCCTCTTAGAACTGCTTTTGCTGCATCCCATAGGTTTTGGATCATCGTGTTTTCATTGTCATTTGTCTCTAGGTATTTTTTGATTTCCGTTTTGATTTCTTCAGCGATCTCTTGGTTATGTAGTAACGTATTTTTTAGCCTCCATATGTTTGTGTTTTTTTTACTTTTTTTACCCTGTAATTGATTTCTAATCTCATAGCATTGTGGTCAGAAAAGATGCTTGATATGATTTCAATTTTCTTAAATTAACTGAGGCTTGATTTGTGACCCAAGATGTGATCTATCCTGGAGAATGTTCCATATGCACTTGAGAAGAAGGTATAATCTGCTATTTTCAGATGGAATGTCCTATAAATATCAATTATATCTATCTGGTCTATTATGTCATTGAAAGCTTCTGTTTCCTTATTAATTTTCTGCTTGGATGATCTGTCCATTGGTGTAAGTGAGATGTTAAAGTCTCCCACTATTATTGTGTTACTGTCGATTTCCTCTTTTAGAGCTGTTAGCAGTTTTCTTATGTATTGAGGTGCTTCTATGTTGGGTGCATATATATTTATAATTGTCATATCTTCTTCTTGGATTGATCCCTTGATCATTATGTAGTGTCCTTCCTTGTCTCTTGTAACATTCTTTATTTTAAAGTCTATTTTATCTGCTATGAGTATTGCTACTCAAGCTTTCTTTTGATGTCCATTTGCATGGAATATCTTTTTCCATCCCCTCGCTTTCAGTCTGTATGTGTCCCTAGGTCTGAAGTGAGTCTCTTATAGACAGCATATATATGGGTCTTGTTTTTTTATCCATTCAGCAAGCCTGTGTCTTTTGGTTGCAGCATTTAATCCATTCCCGTTTAAGGTAATTATCGATATGTAGGTCCCTATTACCATTTTCTTAATTGTTTGGTTTTTTTTTTTTTTTTTTTTGCGGTATGCGGGTCTCTCACTGTTGTGGCCTTCTTCTGCTACGCAGCACAAGCTCCGGATGCGCAGGCTCAGCAGCCATGGCTCACGGGCCTAGCCACTCCAAGGCATGTGGGATCTTCCCGGACCAGGGCACGAATCCATGTCCCCTGCATCGGCAGGCAGACTCTCAACCACTGCACCATCAGGGAAGCCCTGGGGTTTGTTTTTGTAAGTCCTTTTCTTCTCTTGTATTTCCCACTTAGAGAAGTTCCTTTAGCATTTGTTGTAGAGCTGGTTTGGTGGTGCTGAATTCTCTTAGTTTTTGCTTGTCTGTAAAGTTTTTGATTTCTCTGTCGAATCTGAATGCGATCCTTGCTGGGTAGAGTAATCTTGGTTGTAGGTTCTTCCCTTTCATCACTTTAAGTATATCATGCCACTCCCTTCTGGCTTGTAGAGTTTCTGCTGAGAAATCAACTGTTAACCTTATGGGAGTTCCATTGTATGTTGTCATTTTTCCCTTGTTGCTTTCAATAATTTTTCTTTGGCTTTAAGTTTTGCCAGTTTGATTACTATGTGTCTCGGCATGTTTCTCCTTGGGTTTATCCTGTATGGGACTCTTTGTGCTTCCTGGACTTGGGTGGCTATTTACTTTCCATGTTAGGGAAGTTTTCGACTATAATCTCTTCAAATATTTTCTTGGGTCCTTCCTCTCTCTCTTCTCCTTCTGGGACCCCTATAATGAGAATGTTGTTGTGTTTAATGTTTTCCCAGAGGTCTCTTAGGCTGTCTTCATTTCTTTTCATTCTTTTTTCTTTATTCTTTTCTGCAACAGTGAATTCCATCATTCTGTCTTCCAGGTCACTTATCCGTTCTTCTGCCTCAGTTATTCTGCTATTGATTCCTTCTAGTGTATTTTTCATTTCAGTTATTGTATTGTTCATCTCTGTTTGTTTGTTCTTTAACTCTTCTAGATCTTTGTTAAACATTTCTTACATCTCCTCGATCTTTACCTCCATTCTTTTTTTTTTTTTTTTTTTTTTTGTGGTACGTGGGCCTCTCACTGTGTGGCCTCTCCCCTTGCGGAGCACAGGCTCCAGATGCGCAGGCTCAATGGCCATGGCTCATGGGCCCAGCCACTCCACGGCATGTGGGATCCTCCTGGACCGGGACACGAACCCGTGTCCCCTGCATCGGCAGGCGTACTCTCAACCACCATGCCACCAGGGAAGCCCTTTGCCTCCATTCTTTTTCCGAGGTCCAGGATCATCTTCACTATCATTATTCTGAATTCTTTTTCTGGAAGATTGCCTATCTCCACTTCATTTAGTTGTTTTTCTGGGGTTTTATCTCGTTCCTTCATCTGGTACATAGCCCTCTGCCTTTTCAACTTGTCTATCTTTCTGTGAATGTGTTTTTTGTTCCAAAGGCTGCAGGATTGTAGTTCCTGCTTCTGCTGTCTGCCCTCTGGTGGGTGAGGCTATCTAAGAGGCTTGTGGACGTTTCCTGATGGGAGGGACTTGTCTTAATATACTCTTTTGTTTCTAGAGGAAAGAAAACAAAGAAGGAAGTGTGTGTGTGTGTGTGTGTGTGTGTGTGTGTGTGTGTGTGTGAAAGAGAGAGAGAGAGAGAGAGAGACTAAACACAAAGACAGCATCCTGTCTGCCCCAGTTGAATATTCAGAAATAGACGAAAAATCTTCAAAAACAACAGTGTGTTAAGTCGCCCAGGGTTTTATTTCTCAGGTGTTCGTGGGTGACAGGTGTTCTCTAAATCCAGCTCTCTTGTCAACTCTTCAAGGTGTTTCTGACCATATTTCACAGGGAAAAGACTGGTGATGGAGTGGAACCTCTCCTGGGCCAGCCGGGGTGGGGGGTGTCACCTGCTGACTGGAGTGGCTCATGCCTGGGGGCACTGCCACCCGTCACGATGCCCAGGCAGCTGAACCATGTCCCGGCAGACTGTCTGCAGTCCAACAGGAATAGAAAGCATCTGCTTGTGCCATTTGTGTGTGGTTAGTGGCAGCTCTCAGCACAAATCTGAAGCAAGGCTAAAGAGAAACGAATGTGGCTCCGTCCACCTGGAGTGCCGGCGGTTCCTCAAAGCCTTCAGGTGTTCTATGTCTGTGCATTTGCGTAAAACATTCCTTCTGCGGGAGATGCCTTTCCTTGTAGGAAAGGTTCAGGACTCAGCCCAGACATTACCTGTTTCTTGGACAGCTGACACAACCTTAGCAAGTGCCTTGAAGGGCAGGCCTGTAGCATCTTTGTCTCTGTGCTTTCAGTGAGGTCCAGAGACCCTCTGTACTTTATTGAATGAAAGGATGGATGGATGGGTGGATGGATGGACGCCATGTGGAAAAGTGAATGTGATTGCTTTAAGACGGCTTCTTAGAATTAGCTTATGGACACAGAACTGATGTTCTAAAGAATTAGTGAAAACTAACTGTGAGCTTCTCAAGTGACAAACACAGACTCTTACGAGCAAACCTTTCACAGATTCTCCAGGATCGATACCAAAGCCCCACGCCCTGAGGAACCCACCCCAGCCCACATGGGCCTTTCCGTAGGAGCTCAGATCTTTCCACAAGAAAAAATCCTCTTGATTCCCCTTTGGATTTGTACAGCGAGCCTCACCAGAAAACAGCACAGCCCAAGGGAACCAAGAGCCTGGGTCTTGTCTCATCATGTGACTCAATGCGAGGGCTTTGGGTTCCAATAGTTGGAAGCTGCAGTGATGGGGTGGGGCCAGTCCAGGATTTCAGGACCATGGGGTTGAAGTTCATTGGCCCTTTGCTTGTTTTTCTATTGTGGGCACCGTGCCCACTGACGGAGAGGATATAATGTCTGAAACTGCTTTCAAGTCCACGTGGATGCAACTCAGCGGAACCTGGACAGAGTGAGTGAAAACTCCCGGAAGCGGCCAGCAGCAGTCAACCTGCTCTCCCCAATTCACATGCTGACCCTTCTGTTCCCTCTCTTAATTGACCAGAGAGATGGCCTGGGGACCACTTGGGTGGCAAAGAATGTGGACTTTAGAACTAAACAGACTCTGGTCCTAACGCTAGACCTGCCACTTCTTATTGTAGAACCTGGGCCAGTTGCTTGACTTCTAAAATCCCTCTGTAAAATGGGGATAATAATGTGCTGTGAAGTGGAAGGATGAACCAGCATGAAGACACCCAGCGTGCTGCCGTCACCCAGGAGGTATTCCCCCAGCCCTTTCCTCTGTTATGACTTTATACTGATGAGAAGAAGGAGAAGCTGAGTGTGCTCTCCTGAGAGGACCTCAGCTTCCTGAAAAAAGCAGGGGAGGAGTCTGAGGGCTGGGCGTGTAGGAGGTAGGAAGGGGGGGGTGTCTTCAGGAACAGAAGGCGCGGGGGGCACCCACAAGAAGCCAGGAGCTCGTCTCCAGGCTTATCTGCCTGGACTGCGGCGAGGGGAGCGTCTCTCAGGACTCGGGACTATCTCAGCCAGGACAGCATCACATCCAAAGTGGGTATATTTAGTAGATAAATAAGGAGTAAAAAGATAGTCAATATAATGATTCGATATGAAAATGCAAATTAAAACTGCACTGAGATACCTCTATCCACTATTACAATGGATATTTTTACATCACTGACAATACCAAGTGGCAGTGAGCATGCAGAGAAACTTGAACTCTTGTACATTTCTGAGAGTAATGTGAAAATGTCACAACCATTTTGAGGAACAGTGTGGCAGTGCTTTATAAAGCGAACATTTCACAAGTCTATGAGTCAGCATAACCCTAATATTAGAACCAGATGAAGCCAGTAGATGAAAAAAAAAAAACTCGGGCTGGTATTTCTCAAAAACACAGATGCAGAAAAACCTTAAAATCTTAGTGAAAAAGAATGGCTAACTAGGAATGCAGAGTTGGTGTAGCATTAGAAAGTTTAATTAATGTATTCCCCTAGGCTAACATTATAAAGGAGAAAATACAAAGAATGACCCTTTCCCCAGGTTAATCTACGGATTTAATGTCGCCCTAGTCAAAAGTCCAGCATGTGTTTTGTTTGTTTTAGTTTTTGTTTTTTGAAGATAGTAAGTTTAATATAAAGAATTATTAACTACAGTTAGGCTACTGGGAACGCTAAAGAATAGAGGAATAGCAGATGTTTTTTGAAACACAGTAAGCAATTTAATTTCTTATTCACTTGTGAAGATACAGTTCCCATTAAATAACAAGAAAACAAATTGTCCAAATTGTATGAGCTTATATAGGCATTTCTAATGCAAACAAAAAATTATAATGTATGCAAATATCAATTGTCCCCTCATCTCCCTCCATAAGCCATCCCACTAAAATACCTGCTTTCCAGCATGTTTTTTAAAAAACTAAATTGTCAAGCCAATTCTAAAGTTTATATGCCATCAAAGGACACTGTTAAGAAAAGGGATAGATAAGCGATAGATTAGGAGCATAGCTGCACATATAAATATAAGAAATGTCTTATATCCAAAATATATTTTAAAACACCTACATTCAATAAGAAAAAGACAACAGCCTACTTCAATGTTAGTTGCATTGTCACATTGTACAGATACTTTGGAAACCTGTTTGACAGTTTCTTATAAAGTCAAATATAAATGTAGGTATTTGGGGCTTCCCTGGTGGCGCAGTGCTTAGGAATCCGCCTGCCAATGCAGGGGACATGGGTTCGAGTCCTGGTCTGGGAAGATCCCACATGCCGCGGAGCAACTAAGCCCATGTGCCACAACTACTGAGCCCGTGTGCCTAGAGCCCGTGCTCCACAACAAAAGAAGCCACCGCAATGAGAAGCCCGCGCACCACAACGAAGAGTAGCCCCACTCGCCGCAACTAGAGAAAGCCGGTGCACAGCAACGAAGACCCAACGCAACGAAAAATAAAAAAAATAAAAAATAAAATAAATTAAATGTAGATATTTACCGAAAATAACTAAAACATATGTATACTTAAAAAAAAATAGTACAAAAATGTCCGCAGCAGTTTTATTCAGAATATCCCCAAATTGTATAGAAAACAGTTGTTCATTGATAGGAAAATGGCTAAACGAAATGTGACAGATTCATGCAATAGATTTCCACTCAACAACAGAAAGGAATGAACTAGCAAAACACAGAACATGTTTAGCATGGCTAAACCTTAAAAATATTATGCCGAGTGAAAGAAGCTTGATATAAAAGAGCACACACCATATGGTTCCATTCATATGAGGTTCTAGAACTTGCAAAAATAATCTATGATGATAGAAAGCAGAACAGTAGTTAGCTAGGAGGTGGATTGACTGGAAAGGGGCCTGAAGAAACTTTCTTGGGTGATAGAAACATTAGGGGGTCTTACTAAGTGTGTGGATTACAGACGATGCGTTAATCAAAACGCATCGGTGGTACCGTTCGGATTTGTACTTCTCACTATGTAAAGCAAACCTCAGTAAAAAAAGGAATTCTTATAATAAAAAATTTTAAAAGTGGATCTGCACAGGAGAAAGAGCTGCTGCTGGTACCGGAGCCACAGCGTACGGGACAGAATGACTCAGGTGACCTGATTGGCTGCTGGACCGCCTCACGGGCGGAGGGGTGGGGTAGAGGGAGGGCCCAGTCATCCACTCCCATCTGCCTGGGTCAGGCTAGTGTGACACCCTTGGCAGGATCCTCAGGAGCTAAAGCTACAATATCTGGTTGAGAGAATAACTTCTGATGCTGACAAGTGGTGTTTGAGAACATGTGGTCAGCCTTGGGTCTGAGAGAGGCAATTCCTTTCCTGTAACAGCCCCGCACTTACCTCTCTGCCATGAGCCAATAGACTGGTTTTCCATAAAGCACCCCTTTGTATTCAATCAAAGTAAAGAATTGATTTTTCATGCTTTTTAAATCTTGCTAAGCCTCAAAAAGAGTTGTCATTTATAAAAGAGATTTATGTCTGCCTCAGTTTCCCTATGTTCCCAAACCAATTTCCATAAGAAGATATCACCTTGATGTCTCTAGCAAATCTTTTTCTCTCTGTCTCTCTCTTTCTCACACACACACACACACACGCACATGCAAACACACACACGCGCGCGCACACACACACACACACGCACACACACACACACGCACACACGCTGCCTCTGTCCCTGAACGCATATACAGAGCAGGACCTGGTAAGCACACACAGACCCCTTGGGTGTGGCAAGCTGAGCCCCGTGATCGTTCTGACCAAGGCAGTCAGGAGGAGTGAATCCTGCCCCCCTCCCCCGCCATATCCTCACAGACCTCCGAAGCTGACGTGGTTCATGGGCTTCAGCTACCACCGCAGCAGAAGGGATTGAATTCCAGCCAGATGGGGAGGGAAGGCCCCACGATACTTGTCTCTGCCCTCCTTTTCCTGCTTCCTCTCCCCTTATCAAGTCCCTGGTGACATCCATCCTCAAGCAGCCTAGATTCACATGTGAGATTGCCTCATCTACCCAGTTCATTCCACGGATGGGGAAGTCTGAGTAACGAGAGAGGAAAGAACTGCCCATATGCATACAGTTAGTGAGGGGCAGTGCCTAGACCAGAATCCTGAGCTCCTGCCTTCCAATCCAGGGTGCTGTCTGCTGCATGATGCTGCCGGCCCAAGGTCTCTTTCCCATCAGAGAAGTGGGCTCATTCCTATTAGAGGGTAATGGAAAGTAGTACTCAGGTCAGGGGCGCCTCCCATGCTGAGGGTATCATGGGACTGCTGCACCAGTCCCGGGGGTGGGGACACGATTAGGGTGACTTCAGAATCACCAGTAAAGGGTGTCTCCCTTCCAGACCCCTGGGAACATACACACCAAGGTAAAGACCCTGGAAACAGCCTCCAGGAAGCCCAGTGGAAGCCAAGTCAGGCCACACATAGGATAGCGAGCTGCCTGGCCTGTGCTCCGTTGTATGTGACCTATATACTATATGTTACAGGAGCTGTGAGACGGACAGAGGAAGTAAGGTGGTTTCAAAACATCCCACATCCCCAAATGACTGGGCAGTATAATTCACTGAATACGAGCATGTGTGCTGGAGTCCAACAGACCTGGATGTTGCCCCTCACTAGAACTGAGCCTCAGTTTCTGAGAGCGCTAAATGGGAGGAAATGGCCCAGAATCTGCTCAATAAATGGTAGCTGGAGCCGGCTCAGTTTTGAGGACCTGGTTTCAGAACTCAGTAGACACTTGGAGGCCAGCTCTGGGCCTCCACAGCCAGTGTTTCTTAAAAGTGACCAGAGGACAGTAGAGAGACTGGGGAGAGAGGAGCTGTCCACTGTCTCAGTGCTGATATTCCTGGAACTCAATCTCAGGCAGGAGCCTCGTGGCTTCCAACTGCTCAGGATCCCTGGTTCCAGGCAGCAGTGTGGGAGAGTAGGGACGGGAGTGGGACAAGGAACTGAGAGAAACAGCTCTTCCTGAAGGTTCTATTCCTGGGGATACACGCCAAGCTCCTGTGCTCCACTGCAGCTCAGAGACAGGAAATGAACAGAGGCTAGTCGTCCTCAGAAGTCAGTCCAGACTCCGAGAAGCCATTGCTCATGGACGGCTTCAATGCCTCACAGTCTGACACTCGGGAAGATCAATCGCACACTTTTGTCTTTTTGGAGCTGGTACAGGTTGCAAATAAAAAAGTTTCTGCTCCACGGGCAGGATTAGTGGATTTTCAAGGCAGAGTGCAAACATCACTGGCTGGCTGTGTGGATGTGGTAAGCGCAGTGGAAAAGCTCCGTATCTGGGCCAGGCAGACTCTAGCCGGACTGCAAGTCCTTCTGTTTTCCCAGCTGGTGGGGGCGATTGTGGTGTAGGTTGTGGAGCCCTGGTCTGGGGACGTCGGTATTCCAATCCCAGCTCTGCCGCAGGCGATGAGATCTTGGGCAAACAAGCAGCTTAGCTGCAAGCCTCTGGCACCCCATCCGTCAGTGGGATGGCAGTCCCTCTCCTATGAACCGCAAGGCCTGGCTCTCAGGGAGCTCTCAGACAAGGTTACACATATCACACACCGACTTCCTACACCACCCAGGTGGCGTGCAGCCCAAGGATGCGGTTCAGAAAGGGAGGTAGAGGAGGGAAGGGTGGGAGTGACGGTTGATTGGGCATCACCGGGAGAGAAGGAAGCGGGGGAGGGGCGCCCAATCTGGGAAACGGAACAGAGTCATGGTGATTCCACACATAGGCGCTGAGTCAGACGGGAACCCCCCAGCAGTTCTGACACCCTGGGCGGCCGCTTGACCTTTTCAACCTCAGTTTCCTTATCTGTATGATGGGGGGTAACTACAGTCTCTCTCGAATAGGGCTGCTGTGAAAATTAAATGAGATTAGGTAAGGAGAGTGTCTGGGTCACACCCAGCCTTCGACAAGGGACATCCTGAGTCCCCTCAGACAGAGGTGGCTTAGCTCCTCCCAGGAGATCACCAGCAGAGGCTGCCGGGTAGTAGGCTTCTTCTTCCCTTCCCTCGGCCCACTTCCTGCTACACCTGGCCTATGGGGCCTGGGACAGCCATGGAGACTCAGGAGTGACAAAGGCCCTGTTCAGAGATCCAATTCCTCTCCTCACTGATAGCAAGCAAGTGAGCCAGAGGCCCGATCCTGTTGGAAAGATTCTGTTCAGTTGATTCTGCTTGCCCAGCTTGAGGGCTGGACCAGGAGGTATGCACAAACAGCCGGCCTGGAAAGGAATCACCAGCCCGGGAGTGGGCAGCAGCTGGCAGCAGAGAGAGCACTGGACAGCGAGTCAGGGCCCTGTGCAATGAGAGCATCTCTGAGTCACTCCTAGACCTCCCAGTGTTCCATAGGGTCACGTGAAACAGCAGGTGTGTAAGCGCTTTGAAAATAGAGACCTGCTGGCAGGCTCAGCTGGAGAGGCTGGCAGGGATGTATCCCTGAAACAGATAGAGGTTCCAGGTTCTGGAAGTCATCATCTGAAAGGGACTGACCTTTCTGTCCTTCAGTCTGGCATTGGGCTGGCATCCAGGATTTGCCAGCACCTTTCTTTCCAGCCTTTCTGCAGGCCCCCCTTTGCTCCAGAGACACAAATAGTCACTAGGATCCGGCCTCTGGGTGTTTGCTCAGGCACCTCCCCCCCCCGGGAACACCGGTTCCCAGGCTCCCCCTCCACTTGCGGAAATCCTGAATCCTCCATTCCCCAAAGGGATGTGTTCTCTGTGCCTACTTCAGTTGGACCTCTCTTGGGGCATTGGTGACATTTTGGTTTCTGTTCAGTTTATATAAATCTTTCATCCCTCTCTAAAGATAGCTGTGGAAAGGACCACTTCCTTCTCCAACATCTCATTGGTAGGTTATGAATCATGCGTGTGTGTGTGTTCGTTCAAGCACATGTGTGTAATAAATACAGTGGAAAGAACATGAGTTTTCATGTCTAATAGATGTGGATTCCAGTTCACATGATGACTCTGCCTTCTTCATCAGCTCATGCTACCCTATTTATTGATGCCAACTTGGAGGGACCTGGAGCAAATTAAGGAACTTGCTGGGTCTCAGCTCTTTCACTCATCAAGATGGAACCATGATGTCTACGTTGAAGGGTTGAGGCAAGAACTCCCAATGACGTGTGTATGTGTCTGCCTCTATGTGGAACTATATTAAACCATCTGAAGGGATGAGACTCAGTCCCGTTTTTGAGCCCTCCCTCAGGGCTCAGTTACAGCACTTCATGACTCATGTTAACACAGTCGTGAATATCCCATCACTTCTCTCCAGCTCCGATCAGCATGACATGCAGGTCCGGCCGCAGTGTGGCCCCCTGCTGGGCGCACTCCAGGCCCTGGGTACTCAGCTGCCCGGTCTTGCGGGCCTCAGTTTACAAGGAGCAATGGGAACCCTGTGTCAAGGCCTGGACAGGGACAGGCGTCTTGCTTCTTTGGTGAGTGCGACCTCATTGCTTGTCTGGAGATCTGTCAGAACCTGTGCTCAGTGAGGCCCAGCCTGGGCGCTGAGGACCTGGTCCTAAGGAGGTCAGCCCTCCCAGACCCCCACTGGGAGCAGGAAATATTGCTCACAACCAGAGGAAAGTGAGTTTCTATTCTTTAGGAAACTGAGTTAAAATATTCTGACTGTCTTTCTGCCATGTTAACCTTTCAGTGCTGCCTTTAAGGAATCAGAAAGCAAATGATCTTCAAAATGATGTGAGTGTGTGTGTGTATGCATGTGTGTGTGTGTGTGTTCACTGATTTATTACTGTTAAACCCGGTTACCTGGTCACCAACATCATTCTGATGTTGCAAAGTTGCGTTACCTTCAAGTTCCAGACCAAAGATACCTGCTTGAGAAAGTGACTGAGGGCCTCTGGCGTACGCAGAAGGGGCCAGTCGATGGTGCTAGAGGTGCTGGCTTCACCCCTAACCAATTCTGTCACTTAACCTCTTTGGACCTCAGTAGCCTCATATCGAAAATGTAGATGAGAAGCTTTTTTTCTTGTCATTGTGACAGGGATGAAATGAAGTGCCATAATGTTTGGACGTGTTTTATAAACTCTTATGTGCTGTAAGAGATTAGTTAACACTTCACACTGTACTTCCTACACACACTGATGACCCTCCAGCAAGAGTCTCCAGGCCGGGGCAGCAGGCCACGGTGGGAGGATATACCCACGTGACGAGTTGGCCTCCAGCCGCTCCACCCGACCGCTTCTCATAGAGTTGGCTCTTCAGGGCCTATGGTCATGGACCACCCTCATCAGAATTACCTAAAGAACTCACTAAGAATGCAGAGCCCCAGACCCCAGAAGTATGGCCCAAGAATCTAACTCTTTAGCCAGGACCCCAATTTATCAGGTGATCCTGATAAATACTGAAGTATGAGAATCGTGGATCCAGTGATGCTCATAGAAACGTGTTAACTCAGTCATTTATTCCACAAAGTTACCTGGTCACCAGTCTCTCGCCAGGGGCTATTTGTGGGGACAAAGTCTTTGGGAGCAGGGGAGATGTGCAGGTGAACAGCTCACTCTGATGCCAAGTATCTAATGAAGATATATCCAAGCCTGAAGTCTGTAGGCCACACGACAGGCCAAGAGATGAGGAGATCGCTGGCTTTCTGTTCCGTTTCCTCCTCTGCCGGGCAACACTCCACACACGGTATCTTAGCTATTTCTCCCCAGAACTCTGAAAGGTACAGAAGGACAATGAGACTCCTCGAGGTTCAGTAACTTGCGGGATGCTGTGAAGTCAGTGGTGTGTCAGTAAGTGTTCAGTCTCAGGGTGGGCAGGGGAGCCCTGATCCGCACACCTTCCCCGGGGGATCCTGAAAGAAGGACAGAAGGGCCACAGTCCCTGCTCCATCTCCTGAGGGGGAGCTGGGACCCTGCCTGCCCAGAGTTCCTGGGGTCTTCACCAAGCCACCCTCCTCCCCTTTTTCCAAAGAGTTCCCGCATGGTGTATCACTTAGGTCTCTTACGGACTGGAACTTGCTGCCTCACCAGACCCGGAGCAGGTGGTGTGTGGGCTGACAGACGGCCACAGTGGAACGCAGGCCGGGAGCGCTGCGTATCAGCCACACCAGGGCTCTGCTGAGACTGGCCGTGCACGAGCAGGCCTGTCCACCTGTGAGCGCTCAGGGTCAGATACAGGCCTCTCCTGGCTGAGGGAACACCTAGGGGGGGTCACGGTGTGTCTCAGCGTCTCCCCCCCGCCACGCCGCCGCTGGCTTGAGGATGCTGCTGCGGCCCCAGCTGAAGGGTGATGGGAAGAGGGCACCGTAAACCAAGCGCCCCCAGGAGTGTAGCAGCTGCCCTGGGGACAGGCGGGGGAGGCCTTGGAGATAGCTGGGGCCAGGGCCTTGATCATGGAGGTTGGAGAGATGCGCGTTCCTTCCCCTCCCAGCAAATGCAGTTTACCTGAGCGCCCCCAGCTCAGCCCACAGAGGGAGAAGCATCAGCCCCGGGAGGCTCAGCGAGGACAGGTCGGGTAGGACCTCCACGGTCTGGCCAGGCTGGCGCTCGGGCTGGGACGGGTGGCCCTGAGGCATGAAGGTGCCCAGACATCCCTCCCTTTTCTCAGGCAGACTTTCTTGACTCAGCCCGTCTTTGACACACGTAAGGAAGGATTCAGGGGTGGGGGTGGGGGACAGGAAGCTACAAAGAGCCAATCACCCTGCACCGGAGGCTTCAGGGCTGGTTCTTTCCGAGTGTGTGTGCGCGCACCCGCGCGCATCAGCGGGAATTCTGTGATAGAAGCAGCCAGATTCTGGAGGGAGAGAGAGAAGAGGAGAAGATTGAGAGTGGGAGAGACAGACGGATAGAACAGCAGTGGGAGAGAGAGAAGCGCCGCAGAGGGGAGACAGAGGGAGGGAGGGAGAGGGGGAGAAGGAAAGTGTAGGGGAGAGCAGAAAGGGAGAGCGAGCAGAGAGAGGGGAGGAGGAGAAAGCAAGGCTGTCGGAGAGGGCGCGGAGCGGAGCCGGAGCGCGGAGGGAAGGGGCGAGGGCAGGGGGAGCAGAGGCGGAGCCGGGCAGCAGGCGCCCGCCCGCAATCCGGGATCCCAGGGCGCTCTAAGCTCTCGGTTCGGCGACGCACCGGCGCTTGCACGGGAGGTGGCGCGGGCGCCAGGGCTCAGCCGAGCGCGCAGGTGCCGGCCCGGGAGGTGGCGCGGGGCTCCGGGGTGGCCGCGCGCCCCCCGGGGGGCCATGGCGGCGGGGACTGGGGGGCGCGGGGCGGCGGCGGCGGCGGCGCCGAGGGGTTGAGCGGGCGGCGCCATGGCGGCGCCGGGGTGCGGGCCCTGAGGGCCGGCGGCGGGCGCGCACCATGAACTCGTGGGACGCGGGCCTGGCGGGTCTGCTGGTGGGTACGATGGGCGTCTCGCTGCTGTCCAACGCGCTGGTACTGCTCTGCCTCCTGCACAGCGCCGACATCCGCCGCCAGGCGCCGGCGCTCTTCACCCTGAACCTCACGTGCGGCAACCTGCTGTGCACCGTGGTCAACATGCCGCTCACGCTGGCCGGCGTCGTGGCGCAGCGGCAGCCGGCCAGTGACCGCCTGTGCCGCCTGGCCGCCTTCCTCGACACCTTCCTGGCTGCCAACTCTATGCTCAGCATGGCCGCGCTCAGCATCGACCGCTGGGTGGCCGTGGTCTTCCCGCTGAGCTACCGCGCCAAGATGCGCCTCCGCGACGCCGCGCTCATGGTGGCCTACACGTGGCTGCACGCGCTCGCCTTCCCCGCCGCCGCGGTCGTCCTGTCCTGGCTGGGCTTCCACCAGCTGTACGCGTCCTGCACGCTGTGCAGCCGGAGGCCAGACGAGCGGTTGCGCTTCGCCGTCTTCACGGGTGCCTTCCATGCGCTCAGCTTCCTGCTCTCCTTCGTTGTGCTCTGCTGCACATACTTCAAGGTGCTCAAGGTGGCCCGCTTCCACTGCAGACGCATCGACGTGATTACCATGCAGACGCTCGTGCTGCTCGTGGACATCCACCCCAGGTGAGGGCTCTGGGAAGGGCTGCGCGGACTCGGTGGGGGAGGCGTGTCTTTGTGGGAGGAAGGGGGTCCTCGTCTCCCCCAGGCTCTACTGTGTGGCTTTGGGCAAGCCCCTTTAACACCGAGCCTCCATTTCCTTTTTGGAGAACTGAGGTCGGGAGGAAGGGCCACCGTTGCCTGTCTCAAGGCAGGTGCTTAGAGCATCAGCAAAGCAGGACCACCAAAAATCGTGGGTGAAACAAATAGGTACATTTTTGAAGCATTAGGGTAGAGACCACAGAGGAGCCGAACTTTGCTGGACTTTATACTTATTTTATGCTTGTAGTTTTCACTGTAAGTAGCATAGAAAAGGCAGCAATCTCTGCTCACTGCTCTAAATGGTTCTAGTCAGGCCCTGAGAGCGTGGCCCGGATGCTTAGGGCGCTCCTGAAGAGCTCTTCACACGGGAACGTGCTGCTCTGCGGCTCTTTCCTTTCTCTGGCGTCTGGCGCTGCCTCTGTCTCGTCCTGTGTGTGTGAGCCCTCGGGCTGCATCTTCCTCTGTGGGTCCTTAAAGGAGCATCTGAAGGGCTTTGAGGGGACGGGAGTGCTCTTCCTACCTTCCCAGACGGCACTGTCCCGTGTCTCCTGGACTTGAAGCCTGGAAACCCCTGCAGAGGGAGACCGTCATCCTGAGGCTCCGGTGACAAAACCTGCCCACCTTCCACGTTCACCTGGCCTCTGTTTCTCAGGAGGGCAGCTCGGGGCGGGCAGTTCAGGTTCACGTACCCCCCCCCGCCCCTGCCCCTGCCCCTGCCCCTGGGAAGTCCTGCCATCCTTCGGAGCCTCTGGGGAGAGAAGGGGGACACTCTTAGCTGAGGTGTCCTGAGCTCACCTTGGCTTTCCCCCAGAGAAGAGGGGAATGGCCGCTGGTGCCCCTGCAGTAGACTCTGCTGTTTTATATCCTGGTGCCCCAGACGCTAGAAGGGGGGTTTTGGTGTCAAGATGGCGTGAAAAGTGAGGCAGGCAGAATGTATCAGTGTGGAGGAGGCCAGCGGCAGGGAGGGAGCTCGGCTCCTGTCGTGCGGATGCCTCCCCGGCCAGGGAGAAGCTTGTGGCTGAGGGGGACAGACCAGAGGGTCAGTGTGACCAAGAGCTCCTTCAGTTCTGGGGTTTTTCTGCCCACGAGCAATACAAAGAGAAGACCTTGAACGTCACTGCGTCTGAACACAGGACATGTTCCCATGTGTTCCCATGTGTGTGTTCCCGTGTGTTCCCGTGTGTCCATTGTTCCCCTCAGGATGGCCCTTCCAGATTACATGCTGGACCAAAGCTTCTAGTCACAGAACCTTCCTCCCAGAACCATGTACAATATGTACATGTAAATGACACCAGGGCATATGAACCATGTGTGAAATTGTGTGAGCCTCACACACACAGTCCTATGTGTTCATATATCAACTGCATGGGTAACACATCATTCCATGTCACAGGTGTGGCCCTCCTGCACACTGCCACAAAGGCATGCACGGACTCACTGCATGTGGCCATGCATGGTTCAATGTCATTTAAGGATCACAGAGCTATTCCCCTTCCTAGCACCTTGGGGTGGGAGGACCTGACTTTAGAAGGTGCGTCATCCCTAGGACGTGCACGGGGACTGCTCTAGAAGCTGTAGGCAATGTTGTTGAACTCTCGGAACTTGGACAATTTCTACAGTAAGCCCACTTTCCATGAGTCTAACAGCGGAGGAGGGAATGAGATGGGAAAGGAATCAGTTCTTATCTAGACCAGTATAAACCCCGTCCCCGCCCTCCCTCCAACTTCCAGAACAGGAGGGCAGTGGCTCCTTTTCAGCCCATTTAGGATGTAGGGTCGGCTCCAATCCTGCCGGTCTCTCACGGACTCCAGGCCAGACACTGCAGAGAGAGCTCCCGGGGGTGTCAGGAAAAGAGGCGGTTGCTCGGCTGCCCTCCGGTCCTCTCTTCTCTCCTCCACTTCCCTCCGGGGAAATTTGACTGCTTCTGAGCCCAGGAGGCTCTGAGGAGACCCTCTTCCCAGAGCCACAGACAGGGCCCTGCAGGGCCAAGGAGCAATGCCGGCCTACGCTGGGGAAAGGAAGGGCTTCCGGTGGGAGGATTGCCCTCGGCCGGTTCAGACAGGCCCCGCTGGCTGAGGGCTGGCCTGAGGTTATGCAATAGTGGGCAGGTGGGACAGCACTGCCCCATCAGTGACCACAGCCTGCCTTTCTCTGTGGGGTCGGTTCCCAGAGTGAGAGCCTGGGTGGTGGGCCACACGGGAGGGCACCAGCTCCCTGACAGTGGATTCACAGACTTCTTTCTTGGCGTCTCCAAACTCTTCCTTCCCACAAATGAGAAACTGCAGAGCTAACTCGGGGGGGCTGCCCCTAGGTCCCCCGAGCCTTAGGCACTAAGGCTTCAGGAAGTTTCCTGGCCAGTTGGCGCTGGGAGCTGGGGGGCGGGGGGGTGGGGGTCCAGTCCCAGATCAGCAGAAGCCAGGCTTCCTTATCCGGGCAGCCAGGGTGGCAGGTGGAGGTGACTTTGCTCACTGGGAGATTCACTTAACAGCCACCACACTGATGGCCTCCTGGGACTTAATTTTGAGTTCCCTGAGGCCCAGGCTGGCATTTGTCAAGAAGCTCCCTAGTGATGCCAGCTTCCTCCTGCAGAGGGTTAAATGCAGTGAGTGACACACACACACACCCCACAAAAGGTCAGGGACCCTCTGCTCTAAATTAAATCAGGGACCCTGAGAGACGTCGCCCACCCCTGCCTTTCTGGGGTGGTTTCTCGAGTTACTACAATCATAAAGGAACTGGGAACCCACCTGGTCTCCAAGCACTCAGTGTGCTTGGTTCAGTTCTCCCAAACCGCAACTCCAGACCAATTATAACCAGATCCTCTCCCTGGTGCCACCAGAGACATAGGAGGGGAGCCCGGACGTTGGTGCTGCAGCCCTTCTCTCCCCGTCCAGCTGAGGGCGCCACTCACCAGCACAGGTTAATGGCTTCAGACTAGACTGTTGGTGAAGCAAACTCAGTGTGATCAAGGGCTACGGGGGGCTGGCTGAGTGCCGAGCCGGAGGGTGTCAGAATTGTGCCACAGTAGATGGAGGGGTTCTCACTGCGCCCTTGACTTTGCAGATGAGGAAGTTGGGAGCCCCAAGGAAGGAGGACCCTTGCCGTATTTGATAGATCTCGACTGTGGCTTCACCCAAGGCTCACACCTGGGTCTGCTCCTAAGGCTTGCGGATGGGGCGGTAGTGCCAGTGGAGTTTCACAAACCATCCACAGGAATAGTTAGGATTCCAAGTTCAGCTTACAAACTGTTAAACGAAATATGTTCTATCCTCCTACTTTGAGAAATATACATTTATAACACTTGGCAGGGCTGGGTTCAAATTTCGAGTTCTCGGGCTCCTTGGAGTGCAGCCTTGTACATGGCAGGGGGAGCTGAGCTGGCCCCACGCCACAGCCCACCTCACCCCCCCGCCCCGACACCCCAGCATGGAAAGGGGCCTCCTCACACAAAGTGGACACTGCAGGCTATGCCTCCACATGTCACTCACGGATGTCTCCCCTCCGGCCTCAAGCCAAGCACGCGGGTGGCGCAGCCCTCCCTCAGGAGGACGGGCCCAGGGGAGATGCCTGTGCACTTTCTGGAAGCAGGGTCAGGGCATTTGGGCAAAGAATTCCGTGTCCCACGTACCTAGAGCTTGGTCTAGAATGGAGGATGTGGGTTCTGGGTGGGCACATCCCCTTGGCCCTGTGAAGTCTTCATTTCGTGGAGAGGTGTGGGTCCTTCGGTAACCAGGGCCCAGGACAGGGCCCCTCTGGCCAGGTCGAGGGCAAGGCTGCTCACATCAGTCCTAACCCCAAACTCAAGGCTCTTTGCCACCAATCGGTCAGCTCGTTCCTTTGTCTTTTGTTTCATTCTCCAAAACGCCAGAAAGCAAATCTGGATGTCTCTCTGCGTACTCGAGAGCGTGGCTCTCGACTGGCTACCGTCCTCTGGCGATCAGTCAGGACCCAGACCCACCGTCTTGTAGCCACGATCGCCTCATTTACTGACTTTTCAGATATTCCCAGTAGCATCCGTCCCTCTGCTCTATTACGGAAGCTTCCTGGGGAACATGTCTTTGACCCTACATGCCACAGTGCTGGAGGGCTCATCTCCTTTTGGCTCAAGGAAACTCTGTGTCTCATCTCGGCCCTGGGGTCACCCCACACTGGTACAGTGCTTGCACTCCGAGCAAACGAACCCAGGCAGGAGAGTTTTGGGCCTCTCACCCTCTGCACTGCAGATTCTGCTGGGGAGTCCAAGGACTCCAGCTGCCACCATCAGGCCCGGGAATATCTGGGCGTTAGCGTAGCTAGACACAGCGTGCCCATGGCTCAGTGACCCAATGGGGGGACACCCTAGATTTTGGTGTCAGGAGACCTGGAAGGAGTCCTGGTCTGTCTTGAACTTACTTTGCAGTCCTGGGCATGGCATAAACCTTTCTGGCTCTCCGTGTCCTCTTCTGCAAGTACGTACAATGACTGCTTACAGGGCTGCGAGAGTTCAAGGAGCTCAGTTTTGCAAAGCTACGGCGGGAAATAAATGACAGCAAGTGCAAAGTGATTTTACTATGTTGTTGTTTTCGGAGCTGGTGAGCTGCTCTCATACTGGGCTTAAACAATACTAACGATAAGCCAGAGAGCTGCGCTGCTCCCCTCGGAGCCTGGGGGGCTGCCCTGCTGTCCTCTTGCTGCCGCCTCCCTGGTCTCACCTGGACACGGGGGTGGGGGGCACTGGGCACAGCAGTCGGGTCCATTCTCTTCCTTTGCAGGAGTTCAGGGATGCAGCCACGTGGTTCCAGACTGGGTGTCAGGAACTGGTGCTGGCCCTGCCTGCAGCCCACTCTCCAGGTGGGCAAGTCCCTGTCTTCTTTGAGCCTCAGTTTCCCCATCTGTGAGCTGGGTTGGCTGGGTGAGAGCATCTTTCATACTACACAGGACTGTAGAGCCTAGCCAGCCCGCCCCAGAGCAGACACATGACCAGGCCCACGTGGATGTTAGCCGGGCGCAGCACCCATCCCACACACCCACTGTGCTCCCACAGCACGCCAGGTGCCACTGAAATTACGGAATAGCATCCGTCGCGCCCTGGAGACCCAGAGAGGGTTGCAGAACCAGCACGAGAGCCCAGACGCAAGCTCAGACCTGTCTGGCAGAGTTCCTGGTCGCAGCGCTCTCTCTCTCTCTCCCTCCCTCTCTCTCCCTCTCTCTCTCCCTCCCTCTCTCTCTCCCTCCCTCTCTCTCTCCCTCCCTCCCTCTCTCTCTCTCTCTCTCTCTCTCTCCCTCCCAGCTACCCTTGTAAATGCAGCAAGAGAATTTTTGTCGTGTTAGGGATCCCAGTGGTTTGGGGGTTCAGGGTAGTGCTGGCACATAGTCGTTGTTTTATAAATATATGCTGAATGGATAATAATTAGCATCTGCACTTAAGTGCTTACTCTGAGTCAGCACTGTCCTAGGTACTTTCTGGGTGTTGACTCAGTTAATCTCAACAGAACCCTACCAGATAGGTACCCGTATGATCCTCATTTTAGAGGTGGGGAAGCTGACGCACAGAGAGGCTGGGTAACTTGCCTAAGGCCACACGACAAGTAAGTGGGGAGGCCTGGATTTGAACCCAGAGGTGTGGCTCTGGCACTGCTCACATGCTTACCGCTTCCCTGTCAAGCAGACAGGGTTCATGGAAGTGTGCATGGCCTGACAGCCACTGACGAGTCTTGCTTTGTCTGAAAAGCTCAAGATTTTTAAAGTCTCACTTTAAAAAATCTATTCTAGAGCAGATTTCTACTAGCATCTCTCTTGAGAAGGTCACTTAAAAATGATTGAGTCTAATTTTCCTAAGATGCTTTTAAGGGTTGTTCAGTAATTCAAAGACATACACTCATTAGGTGTTTTCTGGGTGTAAGGTGTTGAGCTTTGTACTGTGGGGACCCAAGGAAGGAATGTGTGTGCAGAGTGCTTGCTATTTTATCCTTCTCTCCTGTACAAAGCTTTGCAGGAACAAATAAAATTAATTTCCTGTAGGATTTTACAGCGTAGAAGAGTGACATTGGTTATTCTAGCCTCTAAAGTGGCCGTTTTATTCCTGTAGGGTCACTGAAATGTTTCTGTGTATCCTTCCGAAGACCTTCAAAGCTTTAACCAACATCTGTCTTTAAATATTCCTCAGGGCTTTGGGGCAGGATTGTCTGGTGTGGCAGGTGGAGGACTGCTTCTCCTGGGGAGACAGCTGAGTCCTCAGACCCTCAGCAGGAACCCAAGTCCCTCCTTGAGGGCAGGGGCCGGGGAGGGCAGGGGAAGCTCCTCACTCCTTAAGACCTTGGTAGCTGGTGAGGCACTTCAGTCCCTGATAAATGGTAGCTCTAGTTATAAGTCATCACTATGAAATCTTCCACAGATAAGTGAGGAACCAAATTCAGAGAGGTTGAGTGACTTTCTTGAGGCCACACAGCTATGAGGGCACAGCTGGGACTAGGACACATAGCCAGCACTTGTTCAGTCCTCAGGATTATTCTAAATGTCTGGGAAATGGATAACATGGTCAGGGCCACAGACTGGAGGAGGGCCCGGCCCCAGAGCACCACCGGTTTCTCTCGTGTTCCCTTCATTCATTTACGATGACTTTGGTGCTCATTTTCGAGGAGATGCCCAGAATGCTGTACTCCTCTCGTGGGGTGAGTGTACTGTGATGCCTCAGGACACCCAGCTCAGGCCCCAAATCTCCAGCAACTCCTACATCGATTACTGAGAGTTTGGGGGGAAGTATTTTCATATTAAACAAGCAGTCCTGTGTCATGGAGAATGTGCCAGACACATTGCTAGGTTGACCAGTGTCCCGATTTGCCTGGGACTGCAAGGGCTCCCAGGATGTGGGACTTTGAGTTTGAAAACCAAAACCATCTCAGGCAAACCAAGATGAGTTGGGCACCTCACTGAACACAGACCTCCAGGGTAGGGACCTAAGCCTTCTCTCCACGCCACCTGTGTTGTGCGTATGTCACAAGAGCCACAGGACTTTGGGAGAGGACACTGCAGACACCCGACGCAAATGGAAAGGGAGGAGACTTCAGACTGAGTCTCGCTGTGTGGCTTCAGGCAAAGTCGCCCCTCTGTCCCCGCCCCTCGACTTGTATTTTTCAGATTTTCTGAATGAGGTGATGCCCCAGGGCCTCCCCAGGGATGTGTGATGACCCCAGTGAATTGACAGATGACACTCAAGGCTCCAGAGTCAGATGGCCTGGGTTCAGCTACGGCCATCACTTAGGGAGACCAGCCATCCTGGGTTGCCCGAGATGGAGGGGGGATCCTCAGACGCAGGCCCTTCTGTTTCTAAAACCAGGACGGTCCTGTGTAAACCATCCAGGCTGCAGGACCTTTAGTGCTAAATCTGGGACAGTGCCGGTTATCCGGGACAAGTTGGTCACCCTACTGCCACCCCTCACCAGATCACTGTGTGATCCTGAGCCAGTTGCTTAACCCCTCTGAGCCTCAATCTCCCTCCTTATCTGAAAACATGAAGATTACAATTGTATCAGTCCTTTGCTTATAGAGATGTGAGTATCAAGCAACAAGTGCATATGAACCCCCATCACAGTATCTAAGATGACACATATTAAAGACTCAAGAAATGTGAGTTATTAATATTAGCTATTAGAAATTAATTCATAATGTTAGTCATGAGTAAGACCATTTCAGCCAGTATGAAATCTGTCTTTACTGGGCCAGACTCCAGTTCCCAACTGTCTAAGTTCCTGAAAAGACACAAGTCAAGGGAAGAAAACTTCCTGCAAGAATTTCAGGGGGCTTCAGTCCAAACTCACATAGCATTGTCCCTCTGTGATCAGGAATCGGATAAAGAAGAGTCTCGATTAAGTATGAAAACGATGGTTCTTGTGGAAGGAAGGAGAGGCTGCCCTGGCGTTCGTGCTGCTCACGGACCTGGCTTCTGTTGAACAGACTGACCTAATTGAGGTGCCAGGTCACTGCAGCCCAAGCCTGTCTCTGCCAAGTTATCGTCACTCCTGGGCAACTCTGTCCACAGTCCTCCTCCCCGTCCAGTTTTGGAATCATGTGATTTATTTGAAAAGTAAACAGTAGAAACACATGCCCACGTTGGGCCCCATGGTCTGGCGCATGTGAATCCTTACGGCCCGGCTCGTCTTTACGTGCGTGCGCCTTGGCCGTGGAAGTGGACAGACCGGCTGTTGCTTGTGCATTTCCCCATGGCTGCAGGAAAACGGTTGCAAGAACCACTGCTCCCAGGTGGCGTGAGATGTCAGTTCTCGAAAGGCCGGAGCAGAGTGGAGTCAGGAGCAGGGTGTGGTTAGAGGCGTAGGTGGCCATCCGCGGAGCCGTGGCCCCGATTCTCTAGGGACCTGGCCGTCCCGTGGCTTCACCGAGCCTCGTCTCTGGACAAATCAAGTGACTTCTCCTTCAGTCACCTCATAATGCGTTACCTGTAGCTCCGGGCAGGGCTGAGGCTTTGGGATGGAAGAAACAGGGCTGAAGGTGTGGAGGAAAGGAAGCCCTGGGCCACACTGCACACAGAGTCCAGGCCATCCCAGCTGGAGAGGACCAGCTTTCAGTCACATGGACACGGGTTCAAGTCCCGCCTCCACTTACCAGCTGAGCAAATCATTTGGCCTCACTGTACTCATGGTCTTCATTGTAAAACAGGGCAGGTAAAATCCACCTGGCAGGTTCAACTGTGGTGAGATAAGAATTAGATATTACTTAGGGAGTGTGGACTCGGGCTGGCCCATAGCACGTGATAAGTGAAGGATATGAGTACTAATAATGAGTATATTTGCACTTGCTCGGGTGCTGTGCTAATCGCTTCAGCTGCTTCACGCATTTAATTCTCAAAGCAGCCCTTTGCGGCGTCTTGTTATATTAGTATCCACATTTTACAGATGATGACCCTGAGGCTTAGTGATGTCACACAAGGTGCCCAAGGTCACGTGCCTACAGCTCAGACTTGAGCTCAGGTCTTTCTGGCTCCATGGTCAAGTTCCTACACTCGCGGCCACTGCCTGCGTGTACAAATAGTAACTCGCTGTGACCTGGCAGGCCCCCCCCATGACTCACCTGACCATGACTCCACTTTTTCCTCTCTCACACGCAGTGTGCGGGAACGCTGTCTAGAGGAGCAGAGGAGGCGGCGGCAACGGGCCACCAAGAAAATCAGCACCTTCATAGGCACCTTCCTCGTGTGCTTCGCACCCTACGTGATCACCAGGTGAGCTTGGCGAGCGGGACACGGGCTTGGGGCAAGTGGGGCGGGCACGGGGCTCTGGAGAGCGAAGCAGGGCCTGCGTGGCCTTTCGCCGTGGCCAGCCTTGCTTGGCCACATGTCTTCCAGAGGCTGGATCAGGGGATGAGAGTGAACTTGACAGGTTTAGCGAGAAGGGCACACACTTTTTCTCTTCAGCCTCAGATTCTTTTGGATTAGACTCCGGACCGAAAGGCAGTGAGACTCTCTCCCACTTGATCTCCAAATCACATCATTCTAACCCTCAGTCCCCAACCGCAGGAGACCCGAAAGGAGACGACAGGAGAGGAAAGAGAGGGGATAGCACCCTGCAGGGACTGGGTTCTTACTGCCCACTGAGTGCAGGAAAGCCCAACTCGGCATCCTCAGCCCGGACACCCTGCAGAGCCAGTGCCACGTGCCACCTGCATAGGGACCAGGGAGCATGCTGCATGGGCCCACCTGTCCCACGGCTCCAGGGATCTGCCCCTGTTAGTTCAGGCAGTGTGAGCTTGTCACGTTCTCTCCCAATCCCAACCCCCCATGCCGGCCAAGGTTGCAGTGCGCTGGCCTCAGGGCTGTACGTTCCAGAAGCCAACCTGCTCCAGCTACAGAATTTTCCTCACACGTTGAAGCCAGCAAAAAAAAAAAAAAAAAAAAAAAAAGTATCACCCACTCAGTTTTGCTCACTGGAGGGGCAAATACCCACACAAATTAGTATCCAGAATGGCTTAGCTGTTTGGGAAGGTGACAATAAAAAGGACTTTGATGTTCTTTTAGGAGGTGGACGTGGAGCCTGGGAAGTAGGATCTGTGCAGGGTCTTGTGTGCACGCACGTGCCTCTGTATGGAAGAGAGGGCGCACGGCCCATCCCCTTGCATCCCCCGGCATCCTCAGTTGGCAGGGACATGGAAGGGACGCCCTGCCTCAGCGTCCCCCAGAGTCGCGCTCTGGAGAGGAGGGGCTCAATGTGCCCAGGTCCCCCTGTCTTTCCCTGTCCCTACTCATACTGAGGTGAAGCCTGGCCCCCCATCCTGCTTTCTGCAGCCCAGGAGAATGTCCTCTACTAACAGAGGCCCTCCCAATTTGCAGACAGTGAGCTGGGGTTCCCCAGAGCAGCCCCCATTCCCCAGACACCACAACCCCAGAGTGTCTGTCACTGTCTTTTCTGTGCATGCCACTCTCTCTGGGGGAAAGCCAGGGGGCCTGCATTTCACTTTAAACATAGGACGTAGGACTGTCTGCAGGTCTCTTCATGGGTCTGCCCCAGGCAGAGCAGAGCCATCAATTCTTCCTTCTAGAACTGCCCGCTAGACCTCAGCGCTCCTGACATTTCTCCATGGGAGACCGTCCTGTGCGTCGTAGGATGTTAGCAGCATCTCTGTCGTCTACCCACTACCCGCCAGTAGCACCTCTTCCCTCCTGCTCCCCAGTTTTGACAACTAGAAAATCTAGTCAACCTGGGGACCAGAATCACCCCCGGGTGAGAGCCCCTGGTCTAGGCCTGCCACGTCCAGCCAGGACGCCAAATACCATGTCATAGCATCTGATAGGGAAGCGTCCCAGGCTTCTGAGGCAGGAGCGAGTGAAGTGGGCTTGGCTCTGCCCGGGGACAATCCCAGCAGAAGGGACAGCATGAGCCAGGTCTAGAGCCCTGCACGGAAGCCACCAGCCACAGGTCCCTTTGAAGCACTTGAACATGGCTTGTGCAACCTGAGATGTGCTGTAGGTGTAACATGCACACTGGGTTTCCAAGGCTTAGCAAGACTGTATATATATATATATATAAAATTAAAACTTTTTATATTGATTCCATAGTGAAATGGTGAAATCTTGGATATATTGGGTTAAATAAGATTTGTAATTAAAATTAATTTCACGGTTTCTTTTCCCACCTGCGGCTCACCTTCTCTTTCTGTTGGGCAGGGCTGGCCTGTAGTCAGGGAATCTGGGGTCTAGGTGTGCCGATGCCCTTGCTCCCAGCTCCTTTTTTCCCTTGACCTCTAGCTGCCCGTATCATCCTTTTCTGACCAGGAACCCATTGGTTCCCAGGATCGCCCTTCCGGCCGCGCTGCAAGAGTGCTCAGAAGTCCCTCCCTCCCTCCAGCGCCCTGCTCGATGTTGGAGTTTCTAAGCAGTGGCCAAATCAGTGTCTTCCTCTGTGGGGTCAGGTGCATTGAGGCAGGAGTCCTCGGAGGGTCTGAATGAGGGGACATCAGGTCCCAACGCTGGGTGACAGTGTTGCGGCAGAAGGTCCTTGTGCTTAATCCTCTTGAAATCACGCCCCTCTGGGACCACCTCCCTCTGTCCACACCCCCATACCCCCCCTGCCGTGACCGCAGGGAGAAGAGATTCTGATGAGGTGCCTAGTCTCTGTGGCAGCTGGGCCCCCAGGCACACCCCAGGGAGATGGACACCTGTGAACTTGCTCTTTGCATGCAGGGGAGCCCCCTGGGCTCCAGGTGTGTGCTGGGCACGGCCAGGATCACACCAGAGCTATACTTCCACCACCAGGGCAGAAAAACTGCCAAACGGGGTGGGCTTGGATGGGGGTGAGGCAGGATTTGCTCTGACACCCACCTTCAAGGAGCCTGACCCAAACTCGCCCATCTTACGCTGAGTCCGTGCTGAGAAGCACACAGTGATTGTGGGGGGAAATCAGCATCTAGTAAGGAACCCATAAAACAACCCACGCAAGGCATTCACCCTGGTATATCCTACTGTCGCCAGCACTGGAGTCGGGACCGTGCGCACTCTGGGCAGCAGCTGATTCTCCTGCTGTTCTCAAGCTGGTTTCCGAGTGCAGACAAAATCACCCCAGTCTCAGAAGAAGCTGAAATCAGACTCTGCTCTGGAAATGTCGTTGAGAATTTAACGTCTTGGAGGAATTGATTCCTTATGGAGAACCTAGAGCTGTGGGTTATGGAAGTGGAAGTTTCCTTAGCAGTGTCTCATCCCGGGAGGGCGAGCTGATTGCAGGCCACCTGGGATCCACTGCCTGGGGCAAAGCCCACGTGTGGGGCCCCTTGCCCTGCACTGTTCTGCTTCTCTGACGGCATGGGGGTTCCCTCCCAGAGGATATAGGAGGGCACTTTGTGCCATGACCCCCTCAGAACCAGGAAGCTGCAGCTTCTGAGATGATAAGGTCAAGGTGTTCATGCGTCACTTAAACCCCTCACTGAGCTGTCAGTGCAGAAACCGCTATTTCCCGAGACTCCCCAGGGACAACCTCTATCCAAGCAGCCCGCCTTGCTACTCCCCCCATTGGAGCCTTATAGATGGAGACGTACACAAGCATGTGGGCTCACCTCAGGCCAACCGTGGGGAATGCTGGGAGCTGGCAGAATCAGAATGTCGAGAGAGAGAAGGGGCTTGTGCTGCGACACCTGCCGTCCCTCTAAGTTGATCAGGAAGGTCCGGCTGGCAGGGAGGAGGGCCCTTCTCTTTATTCCCAGTCTATTCACATCTGCCTGATAACTTTCTCAGACTGGGAAGCAGCATTCTTGGGTCAAGAACCATTCAAGTCTTCCAGTAGATTCTCAGGCTTCCCTTACTGGAGAACGTGGAGTCTTTATAACCATACCTATCACTCATTCGACACTTGTAATGTACCCAGGAGGTACCAGTACATACCCGATTGTGCCTAGCACAGCTGTCCTGCAAGGCGAGTGCTAGAGTCCTCATCTTACTGAGGGTCAGCGAGGTGAGATGAGTGGCCCAAGGCCACAGGAGTAGTAACTGGCAGAGCCAAGGGTTAAAGGTCAGTGCCAGGTCTGTTGGCGATAATTTAGCCCTGTGGGCATGTTACATCTCCGAAGCCTGGGGACCCGGCACTGAAAATGTAGAAATGCTTATCTGCAGGCTTTTGATCCAACTTCCTATTCCCAGGCATCTTGGCAGGAACCCAGACATAGTATCCAGCCTCCTGGGGGTAAAGGCAGGTAGGTGAGTGAGTTGTTTCACCAGAAGCAGCTGTGGGTTCGCGTGGAGTCACCTCTGACCTCCCACCTGGCTGACAGCAACTTGTGTGGACCTGGAGTGGGGCTCAGAGCCATCGTCAGACTCGGTGGACTAACGCTGACTGTGAAGCCAACACCTCTCAGAAAGACAGTCCCCAGCTGCACCAACCAGCCGAAGAGCCCCTTGCACCTGCACTTTGTGGCCCGTCAGATGACAGAGGGACACTTTGGCAACCTCCACCCTCGCTCTTAATAGGAGTCACTACCTTCTGTTCACACACTCACACCAGTTCCCAGGTCCTCAAAGCCTTAGCGGGTCACATCGGGCTCTTTCCAGAGTGTCTGAGCATGGTCTGAGGACTTGCAAGACATTCGCCTCCAAAAGCTCTAATTACGTTTTTCTGAATTAAAACGTACACGTCTAGAAGCATGTGTGAGGCTATTATCTCTGCAGCGGTTCAGGCTTACAAATAATTACGGTTGTCCCAGATCATCGGAGTGGGGCTTTGAGGCATTTGTGGATCAGACAGCACCATTATTGTGGCTTTTCCGAGTCACAGAATTATGTCAGCGAGGTTTAATATGCAGGTGGCTGTCTGGTGTTAATATTCTATTAATAAAATGCCTTTTCCCTGCTAATGTCTCATGAACATTTAAAACTCCAGCTTATTACTTATAGCTCTTCAAATATGCAGACCGGATTCTCCAGAAGTCTTCTTGGGAAGACATTGGGCTTGCTTCCCAAAAGCTATTCTGTGGCCCACGTTGCATTTGGTGCACAGCATCTGTGTGTGTGTGTGTGTGCGTGTGTGCGTGTGCGTGTGCGTGTGTGTGTGTGGCAGCGGGGAGAGATGATGGACGCACAGGAGCTGTAAAGAGCGGGTGTGGATTTACCTCTTTAAATTCAAGGTTGACAGTAAAGGCCTTGACTGCCCCCTGGAACCGAGTCAAGGAGCTGGGAGGGGCAGCCTGGCACCAGGAGGGCCTGTGGTCTCTGGTGCCCACAGTCCAGGGTTCAAATCCTGGCTCTTCTACGTCCAGGCCATGTGGCCTTGGCCCGTCACTTTGCCTGGGTTCCTCCTCTGTAGTGTGAAGCACAAGCAACACCGTCGAAGGGGGCGGGTGGGAGGTGCTTGAGACAATGTTTGTCAAGCGGCTGCCAAAGCCCTGAGCCTCTGGGGACACAGAGGAGGAGCTGGGTCTGGGCTACTGGTATTACGGGTCTTGTTCTCATCCCCAGAATTTAGTTTCTTTGGAGAGTCCATTGTCGAGCAGAATTGAGACATTGGTTTCTCTGGGGGGTCCGAGAATGCCTGAGAGTTCTGGCAAGAGTACCCCATCTTCCTCCCGGGACCAGGAGGGTCAGGCCGGCAGGGGCGGGTGAGAGGTCACTGTGGGTGAAGGGCCAGGGGGCCGGCTTCCTGGCCTGTCAGTCCTCTGCTGTGACAGCCAGCACAGAGACTTCCCGTGACCCAGATCAGAGGGCCCTGTGCTAAGAGAAAGGACATGGCTCCTTGGAGGAGTCCCCCCGAACAAATACAGGGCTACGGGGTGCAGAGGGGGGGCAGACACATAGGACTTGGGGTGGCGGGAGAGGATGGGTATCTGTTCTGTGTCACCCTGAGTCAGAAAAATACCCATCTCTGTGCTCTGCTTCCGATGTGGTCCCAGGCCACACCCCGCGGCATTTCACACCTCCCACCCCAGCCAGGCTCTGACCAGACGTCCCCAGGTGCTCACAGCGCGTCTCTGAACCACCTGCGTCAGAGTCACCTGAGATGCTTGAGAAAGCAGACTCCTGCCCTGGCTTCCCCTGCCCTTGTCCTCCCGCCATCAACCCTCCGCCTGACCTCTCAGCCCAGGGGATCCTCGCGGGAGCTGTGTCAGGCTGTCTGGGGCAGGCATGTGTGCACTGTGAGCGTGGAAGCATAAACGTTTCCCCCTGAACGGAGCCTGATGCCTGAGGTTTCTCCAGCACATACCTCAGGCGGTGCATGGAAAGTCACCTTGGTGCTTAATGGAAGGTGGGGGCAGGGGGCAGGGAGTGCTGGTTGCGGGAAAAACTCTGCTTCCCGGAGGGCAGGGAGGGGGCAGTGCCCTGCTCCGGGGGCTGCTACCTCTGCAGACCCCAGGGACTACCCTTAGTGCTCACGGGCTCCAGGAACTCCATGGGGCTTGGTGCTATGTTGGTGTTATGACCAGGGACCCACAAACAACCGGATCCTGCCTAACAACCCCCTGCATCCCCACGGGGTTCCTTAGCGGATGTGGATCTGTTTCCCAGCACTGCCGCCGTAACTAGCTTCCACTAAGTGGCTTAAACAATAGAAATGTATGGCCTCAGTTCTGGAGGCTGGAAGTCCAAGATCAAGGTGTTGGCAGGGTGGTTCCTTCTGAGCCTGTGAGGGAGAGTCTGTTCCAGGCCTCCCCCTGAGTTTCTGATGGTGAACTTGCAATCTTTAGTGTTCCTTGGCTTCTAGAAGCATCACCCCATCTCTGCCGTCATCCTTTTGTGGCGTTCTCTTGGCGTGCATCTGTGTCCAAACTCCCCCCTTTTGTAAGGGCACGGTCACATTGGGTTAGGGGCCCACCGTTCTCCATTAGGACCTCACCTTAACTAATTACATCTGCAACTACCCTATTTCCAAATAAGATCACACTCTGAGGTGCTGGGGGTTAGGACCCCAACACATGAATTTGGGGAGACATAGTTCAACCTACAACAGGGAGCTATAGCGAAAGGAAACAAAGTCCCACTTTCTTAACACCTGAGCCCAATAACCCCTAAACGCAGGGCTCTTGGGGCAGAGCTGGGGGCAGGGGCAGGAGACGGGAGTTCAATAACCCACCATGGTTCGTAGCAGAGAGAGAAGAGGCAGAGCATGGCAGGCACCTAGCAGCACACGGTGACCCTGCTCCCGTAGAAACTGACTGATCAGAATAATAAGGGCCCTTTCCTGGAGGGGAGGGTGTTTGGAGGAGATGAGCAGAGCTGGCTCTGGCATGAGAAGTTGGGCTGCAGTGTTCCCTTTCTAAAAGGTCATCTGGAGGGGCCCAGATGATCATTCCCTGCCCAGATCTAGCATTAGAAAGAAGCAGTTGTAGCAATACGGAAGTCCCTGCCCCTGCCCAGTCCCCTTAAACAAGTGGGGACTTGGAACTGTCAGAGCTGGAACAGAGCAAAGCCGGCCACAGCAGGCACATGGCAGAGGGGTCCACGTGCCCAGGAAAATAAAAAAGCGGGTCGGCCAGCCACATCCGGTGGCAGAAGGGAGCATGCTAGCCTGCTCTAGCTAGCATGCCAGCCTAGCTTCAGCCTGGCCCGGGGGCCACACGGGAGCAGTGCCCAGGCCCAGACTGATCCAAAGCATCTCTTTGCCTGGAGGCCTTGATGGAGGCCAGATGCGGGCTTTTCAAAGCAGAAGTCGTGTACACTGTGGACGGGGCAAGTGACAGAAGTGCTGGGTAGCCCATAACCACTTCATGGAAGGGGGATTCTTGGGGTTGGAAGGGACCTCAGAACGCATCCTGTCCCATCTGCAATGTGGAGATTTGAATCCCATCGTGGCACCTAGACAAAACATGGGCTGCAGTTCGATGGAACTGGGTTTCCCCGTGGAGGAGAAGCCGGCTTGCTGCTCAATCTCTCTGAGCCTTGATTTCTTCGTCTGTAAAATGGGACTAACGATGCCCATTCTGCAGAGAATAATTGTAAGGTTAGAGATTGTGCACATCACGTATCTGGCCCACAGGAGATACTTAACTGGGAATTATTATTACTGAGCCAGGCAAGTTCAGATCTTACATAAAATCTCTGAGAAGCAAAGGCAACCGATGTTACCTCTTAATTATCTAAATGGTGAAATTTTAAATTGTCCCAAATAGTTTTACTCTGTGAAACCTGCGGAACCTGCAAATAATCATTTTGATCTTGCTGGATGGTTTGATGATATTTGACTCGATAAATCCTCCTGGGAGAGCCAAAATGCTCAGCCCGAATCTAGCAACATATGGAAGACGAGACATTCTGGAAAAGCAGTTTGGCATCCCATAGCAACAACGCGTTGGTATTCAGCTGTTTCATTGTTATTATTAGGTGTGAATTCTAAACTCGGGGGGTTTTGTTCCCTTAAATTCATCACTTCCCAAAGTAGATTTCTTAAAAGTACAGATTTCTCAAATGCCAACAGCTCCATTTCCCCATTCGGGCTCCCAAGGACAGGAGCAAAACCATGGTGGCATTACCCCCTCGGCGTCGGTGGGCAAGAGTGGATAGTGGTGCTGGAAATGGGACGCCTAATAGAAGGGCCTCAGAATGGATTCATTAAGGATCTATTCGAAAAGGGGGTCATTGCAGTGGGGGATCTCATCCCACCAGCTTCCTCCTCCTTCCTCTCCCGGGCTCGTCCTCACAACCTCAGCCCAAAGAAGCCCAAAGAAGCCTTCAGGAAAATCACTGAAGTTGGCAGCCCGGAGTCACAGCCCAAGCTCAGTCCTTTCCGGACCTGGGCTCTCACCTGGGCAGCCCTCCAAGCTGAGAGCCACCGCTGCCTTCCATCTTGCTGACCTCCATGCCCTCCCCCCGCCAGGTAGAACACAGGTGCTAGCTCCCAGTCTGAGCACAGAGGCTGGATTTTCCTCTACCACTGACTTGCTCGGTGATGTTGGGCAAGCCCCTCCTCTGTCTGGGCCTCGATTTCCTCATTTGACAGTGGGTGGGTAATTTATAATCTCTAAGTTCTCTCTCAGCTCTGTGGCCCTTTCTACCTTATATTAATGCTGGGTAACATCTAAATATGGCCAGGGGTGCTGGACACACTTGGGAGAAAAGAATAAATGGCTTGATTTGGGAGAATTCCGTTTACACAGAGGAGGGCTTTTAGTACCTCACAGCCTGGCCTTAGCACCACTGAATGGAGCTGTTCGATGGATACCTGGAGGACTCTCAGAACTGTGCCCCTTTGACACAGGAGCTGCCTCTTCCCTCACCTTCTTCCAAAGAATGAGGGTCACTTTAGGGTACCCTGACTGCTGCTATAGCCAGCGGCCACCAGAATCCCAACCCTGGGAAGAAGCTTTTCCCACCAGCAGATTCTTTCCTGATGCAAGACATACTTTGAGCTTTGATGAATATTTGCAAAATTAATCTCAGCCCTTCCTCCCAGGCAAGCTCCCGTGGACGGCGGAGCTAGGATCTGAAGCCAAGAATCAGTCTGTCCCAGTTACAATGATCATAGACGTGACCTTATTCAACTCCCCCTTTTTCGTAGAAAACACCCAGGCCCCAAGAAGGGAAACAACTTGCCCAGGGTCACACAGCAGGTCAGCTGCACAGCCGGAGCAAATGGCCAGGGTGCAATTAGCTATTAGTGCAATTCTTAGATCAGCTTGGGTGCCTGGGTTCAAATCCCTGCCTTTACAGTTTACTGGCAAACTATCAGTACTTAACCTCCTTGGACGTCTATTTCCTCACATGTAAACTGGAGATGTCTAATCTTCCAGGGTTCCACGAAATCACGTGTAAAGTGCGTCCTTAGCCCAGTACCTGGACTAAAAGAAGCGCCTGGAGAACGGCCACCATAGTTATGGTTGTAAATTGCTGTTGTCCTTGTCGCGGGAGGAGGAAGCCTCAGAGAAACTGAAGCGCGGCCGGGAAGGTGGGGTCAGGGGCTCAGGCTGGAGCCTGGGATGCGCCCAGCTGCGCTCTCGTAACGAACGCCCTCCCCGTCTCTGTCCGCAGGCTGGTGGAGCTGTCCTCCGCGGTGCCCATCAGCTCCCACTGGGGGGTGCTGTCCAAGTGCTTGGCCTACAGCAAGGCCGCATCTGACCCGTTCGTGTACTCCTTGCTGCGACACCAGTACCGCAAGAGCTGCAAGGAGATTCTGAACAGGGTCCTCCACAGGCGTTCCCTCCGCTCCTCCGGCCTCACCCGGGACTCCCACAGCCAGAACATTCTTCCGGCCTCTGAGTGAAGGACGCTGCTGCTGCTGCTGGAGAGCTTGGAATGAGACGGCTGGTGAGAAGAGGGGGCGGGAGGGCTTGGGGCGCCTGGGCGGACTCCACCGGCCGCCACCATCCGGCGAGCCCAGGGATTCCGGTTCCCTGTCTTCGGGGGAGGGGCTCCGAAGCCTGCTTCCTGCTTCCTCGAGGGCAGATGTTGAACTGTCCCTGTTTATCACCAAAGGATGACCAAGGGACATGCTGTGCGCTGGCTTTTCTCTTGGAGAAGCTCCTTTGAGCTCCTAGAGTCACCAGAGACTCCCCAGGAGTCACACCCCGTCCGGTCATGATCAAGGACACACAGTGCTGGTGGCAGGTGGGGAAGCATGGCGTCCACCTGCTCACTAAGCCCTGGACGCTGGGCTCCATGCTGAAGAAAAGTGGTGACCCCCGTGGGGCATCAGTCACGCTGAGAGTGAGGCTGGCAGTGGCCCTTTAGCCCCACATCTGGCATGGCCACCCTTCTCCACATGTCGTGGTGGCTGCCTTAACCCAAATATCGTTCAGCTGGAACTCACTGACTTGTGCTCGGCTGGGACCCTTGGGCCCCCACGTCCAAGGGGAAAATGTTTGCCGACTAGTATTGCCCAACTCTTGCTGACAAGTTGTCTTAGAAATGGCTATACTGGATTCAACTTTTATCCCTCTCTTCCCTCCCCCTCCGCCCCAAAGCTAACATTTGTGTGTGTAGACAATCTTAGCATGAAACTGGTTTAAATAAGCAGTTATTACTACATGTAATAATGTTCTTTGAAGTCTGACCCGAAGTCACCTTCTTCTGATTCACATGTCATAACTGTTGGAGCAAAGGAGAGGCAGGAGGACAGTGTCTGGCAGGTCCCCCACGCCGGTTTGTGACCTGAATTTGCAGGAAGCGTTTCACCTTGTCTCACACATCTTGTCCAGCGTGTTCTCTTAGGTGATTGGACAAGAACTGACCTGAGCAGGGTTTTAGTCTTGATTTTAAGGCACTGGATTCCATTATCCTAAAGGTTCAATATCCTAGTTTCTGTGAGTCATCAACACACAGTAGAGGCTTCCCAAGGTGATCCAGAAAGTGCCCTGTGCCCATGATGGGAGAGTGAAATTTTTATTGAAAACCGTAACTCTAAAACATATGCCAATTCATGAGCAGCCCCCGTCTTGATTTAATAAAAACCAAGGTGAGTGGACCTTGAATTAAATTAAATGCTTTCTGCCCATCCATCTTTTTATTTTTATTTTTTTTACCATTTCAAATATTGTGTGAATGCTAAGAGCAGTTCTTTCTCTATCCTCCACTCTGTGTGATTCCTCCAGGGTGGAAAGGATGGGAGCACAAGGGCTCATTCTCTCCTTCCTGCTCTGCAAAGCCTAACTTTGGAAACATAGAAGGGAGGACCCATTTCAATAGGGACCAACCAGGAAGAACCTGAAGCTTTTCACTGCCAGGTGGCCCCAGTGTTGAAAAACGAAGTGTGTGCGTGTTTGAAAAGATGGCGTCTTATTAACTTTAGCTCCTCATTTAGAAAACGAATCACTGAGCCTGGCCTACTCTTGTCTAGTTTCTAAGTTTGCATGGAGACAGACATAGCCTTTGAAGCCTTGCCACCTTCCCGTTGCAGCTGGAGGTGTGCTCACACCTGCTTGGAGGAGCCCATGGCACACACACCCCTTCCCAATTCTGTGTTCTGGGACATAAGCTTGGTAGCTTGAAGTCAGCTGTGATGGGCATATTTATACCAAGAAAGTCAGTAAAGGCTACAAATCGGGCCTTTTCCTCCACTGAGAGCTCATTGCTAAACAGCTCCCAGCACATCACTGCCCAGACAGGACTTTGTGTGTTACTGAAACAGAACTGCTCGGATTCAGAGCACATCTGGCCACTCAAGTTTGAATCACAAAGACATTCTTTTCTGTGGCTCCTTCCTAGCGTCAGGCAGCTGTTCACCCTTCATTGTCCCAACATCAAAAGAACCAATGAGGTCGAGGACAAGCACAGAGCCAGGAAAGTAAGCACAATTGAGTCTGACCATCTCCCTTTCACGCAAACACTCCTTGGGCAGCAGAGGCGTAGCGGCCCAGTGGATGAGGTCAATTGACAGTCAAGTTCAAATAAACAAATACATTTTCATCCATGTCAGGTTGGAGGAATAACTGTCATCTCTTCTTGCTCCCTCTGTGGAGGCAACAAGTTATACTCCCGGAAGCAACTCTATCCCTTTCACCTCTTCTTTAGTGAAAAAATAAGATCTGTCACCTACAGTGCCACATGTCTTGCAAAGATGCATTCCATAAATTACACTGAACCTTAGGACTGCCAAAAAAACAATAAAACCAGTTGTATTGGCATCATGGTGACAACACCCCAGATATGCCAGTCGGCTGGGTATTTTCATTATTATTTGAACACAGGCATCAAAACCCTAGGAGAAGTGAGAAGAAAATCGTTGCATTGGCCATCAGCGTCAACCAACTCTGCTAGAATTACCTTTAGCTAAATGTTTATATACAGTCCATAAAATTCTCCCCAGCTCCTTTATTCCCAAGAGAATTATCTACCTCATTTGGTAATTTATCAAACGTAACATGGTAATGTGGATTTCTCAGGTAGAACACTTAGAAATGTCCAGATCAGCGTCTATGTCAAGGGCCTGGGATAACTTCCTTGACGTCAGTCTAGAATAAGGCTTGATGTTGAAGGCCCGAACTTGGGTAGACAGCAGGGCTCGGTGTGAGAGCAATTTAAGGAGATGGAAAATAAAGCCTCCATGGAGAGGCTCTCAAATTCCTAAACCCACATCCGGGGCTCAGTTCCTAGCCCTACGTGATCTGAACTTGTAGGTTTCAACCCCATCTGTGTTGGCTTTCGCAGTCACTCTGCAACTCTAGCTTTTCTTTATGCTGCTTCTTAGAGGGGATTTCAGGGCCCTGGGAGCCACTGAGGGAAAAGTGTTGTAGCATTTGGGGTTTGTGTGTCTCATGGTCCGCTGACCTCCCAAAGATGCTTCCCTAAGAGCCTGCCTATTTCTACCATGAAGTTGGCTGGGGGGGGGACGGGAAGTTGCCTTGACTCATCTCACACCAACTGTACATTCCTTCTAGGACTCAGCTCGGACTTCTGCCACCGTGAGCAATAAACCTCTCTCCTCATGTTTGTGAAGCTAGTTTTCTTTTTCAGGATGCCCTTCTTTCTGAGAGAAGATGGAAAGAACAGGCCGAGTCCAGGTCCTGGTTGCTGTCCTTTTACATACTTTGGTGCAGGTAGATGACGCCTTTGCAGGGCTGCAGTGTGACCCTCGGGGGGACCGCAGGCTGTGCATTTTTAGAATTTACCCAAATTCAGCATCGACTAATTTGCCTATGATTTCAACGAGGTTATTTTGTCAGGTGCCAGAAATTCCTCACATCTGCTCGTATCCTCTGGAGCACTTGCACCACAGGCGAGAGAGAAGTCCTGGATATATCTGAGGCTCCCACTACCTTTCTGGAAGGTCAACAGCATCTGCAATGAAGCCACTGGCTCCTGAACTTTACTATCCACAAGAATCACCAAGAGACGTTGTTTAAAACTCAGATTCCTGAGCCCCTTCCCTGGAGATCCGTCTAAGGAGGGCTGGCAAGGCCTAGGATTCTGCATTTTCAGACATCAGGGCCCAGGTGACTGTGGCAGGTGGACTTCAAAGTGTCCTCCCTGAGGAAAAATGGTCTTAGACACCTGGATAAGCTCTATGGAAAACTGGCTCTTTCTAAATATCTAGGTTTCAGTCGTCTTCTATGGTTCCCTAACATGCCAAACAGTTCAGTCTCCAGCTTAATCAAGGGCTGAGTCATTTTGTCCCCAGAGGGACAAAACTGATCATGCCATGAAATTTTTAAAACCTGTTTTCACGAGGCTCTGGTGGAAGGGGAGAAGCTGCCCACTCTACCTCTGAAGGCCTTTGCAAAACAGCCTCCTTCCTCTCTGTGGGGCTCTGGCTGGTAAGCACGAGATGTGTTGGGTGTTGGCAGGGTGGCAGCACTCACTGGCTCAGACACTGTGTTAGAGAAAAGGGAGCCTGGCGCTCAGAGGGCCCCGGAGGGGTGCTTGCTTGTGAAAGCTTGTGGAAGAGTGGTTGCACGTGTTAAATAGAACTTAAGTTCACGGTTTGAAGAGTCTGAAATCTGTATTTGGAGGCAGGAATCCCACTGGGAATTTTGAGAGTCAGATTAGAGTCATCAAAGCCCCAGCAATACCCCAGACTACTCATAGGAAATGTGTTTGGGGAGCATCAGACGCCATCGCAATGGCACACAACTGATTGGTTGACCTGAGCCGGTCAATTTCCCAATGACCAGATCAGAGAGACAGCTCCTGCCTGGCAAAAATACCAAACACCCAGCCCCCAAGGGCTCTGTCCACCATGGCCCGGCGTTCAAGCCATTTAATACCAAATCTCTGCTTGAATTATTAGTAACCAAACCCCATGGTGTATTTGAATGCCAAGTCCCCTCGTAAGTTGAAATCATTCCAAACCTCAACAATCCTGTTTTATAGCAAGTTTGTAAACATAATCTCTTCTGGAACATTTGAGGGACATTTAAGGAGTACGGTGTCTCACCAACCCCATCAGGATTTCCCCAGGGGGAACCTTGAAAGTCCAATGACAAATAAAAGAGGTGTCTTGCCTTACCCTCCTTACCACATGGGACATTTTTATAAACACAGGGACAGGCTAGTCTTTATATTCTTAGGCTATAGCTCGGGAGAAGGAGTTCAAACCTTTGCCATTTGGATGTGCACGTCCATTGTAGTGAGGCAGCTCCTCGGAAGACATAAATCTGTCCCTCTGCTATGGTGTTGTTGAGCGGATGCCAGCAGACAATTTCAGCCACCCTTATCCATCCTCCCTAATGGAGCACGGCCATCTCCCACACAGAGCTTCATCCGGCCCTGTGTCCAATGGGAGAACCACCACCTCCCTGAGGTGAGACCGGTTAGATGCTACCCTTTGAACGCCAGAAGCTCCAAGTAATGAGTGCACCCAAGTTTAATTCTTTGCATTCCTTCAGTTTTCACAGATTTCATTATTTGGGGGGTTTGTGCAAAGTGGGCTGCGGGGACTTACTTACACCGTCCATAGCTTGGACATCCAGAGAATAGAAGGGAGTCTGCACTGAGGAACCCTAAGGCATGTGCCAGCTAGTTCAGCATTCCACGTGGAAATGTACTTTATATTTGGATACTTCAAAAATACTTTTGGAAGCCGAGATTTAGAAAAACTAAAGATATTTCATTCCCGGGGGACAGAGGGATCTGCAAATGCCTGGCTCCTGTACAATGTTCTGTTCCTAAAGTCAGACCTATAGGAAAATGGGTGGGACATCTGTGACTTTGTGTTGGAGCAAATGCACCTGTCACTGTGGCCCCTATGACTCTGCTTCCCTCTGTGTGTCCTTATGGGCGAATGTTCACCAACAGCTGCGTACTAAGCATAAAACAGATGAAGCAAAATGTTACCATCCTCTGGTGTTTGTTTACATGGTAGTTTTTACTTTATTTTCTCCTAACTTATTAAACAGAAGTACAGCTCTATTAAAACACACACACACACACACACACACACACACACACACACACACACACACACACACACACACATTACCAGAAGCCCTCCCCATGTGGCACTGTTACCTTTCGTGTGATACACTTGCCAACAGCTGTTTACTATTGCAATGGGACTCAGGACTGATGAATCCAAGGCCAATGTCGCCTGCTCTGTTTACAATGGCTTGTGTTTAGTGACTACATAACAAATGTTGTAATAAATTTTTATGAGAGAATTATAAAATTCCTGTTATAAAATCTCATCCACACTTTGTTGACCTGGTGTGAAAAAATTTTTATTAGGCACAAGTTAATTGTCGGAAATGGTGGTTTTATAATTTCATGGTGGGACGTAAGTTTACATTTCTTTTTATCTTTCTATATATCTTCCTATTTTGTACCTCCTTTTCTCTCCTGCTCCCACGGCCCCAGACGCTCCTGACTGTCACACAGCCTCCTAGGGTTAGGTGTTCATCCTTTGGGACCATTTCTTTACTACCCAGGCCCCCCAGCAGTCACCCCTCCCATACACACCTGACCAGGGATTGACTGGCATGGCCCCCACCCTCCTAAATACCAGGCAACCTTTGCCACTTTTGACCCAGTTCCTTAGGCTTTGCTAGATGACTAATTGCTGCTCAAATCCCAGAGAGAGAGCAGGAAGGGCCTCAGAAGGGAAGAAGTCCCATATTCGTTGACTGCTGCAGTGTGTTGGGCCCTGTGCTAGGGACCTGCCACACACTGCATGTGCGTGTCCCCCCAGAATTCATATGTTGAGACCTAATCCTCAGTCTGATGGTGTTAGGAGGTCATGAGGGTGGAGCCCTCATGAATGGGATTAGTGCCTTTATGAAAGAGGCCCTGGGAGCTCCCTTGTCCCTCAGGCACTGAGGGACACAGCAAGAAGACAGCATCTATGAACCAGAGAAGCAGGCTCTCACTAGACACTGAATCTGCAGGTGCCTTGATCTTGGACTTCCCAGCCTCCAGAACTATGAGAAATAAAGTTCTGTCATTTGTAAGCCATCCAGTCTATGGTATTTTTGTTATAGCAGCCCGAATGGACTCAGCCACAGTTCCTCATTGAAGAGCTCCAGAGGTGGCACTCTCATTTAGCAGCTGCAGAGACTGAGCTCAGAGAGGTTAAATATCCAGCCCCGAATCACACAGCTAGTAAGTGGGGCATGGAGGTTTGAACCAGGTGGCTGATGTTAAACTCCTGTTTTCACTAAATCCATGAAGATGTCTCCAAAACGTAGGGATGATTCAGCAAAACCTCTCTTTTTACAGTTGGGGAAACTGAGGCATGGAGGAAGAAATTACTTCCCAACATCAGACATTAGACCTCAAGTGTCCTATGATCTTAGGCAAGCAGCACAGAAACTCACATTTAGAAACTCTCAAAGTTCCAACATTACCTTTGTCCTGGGGTCCACTGTGCCCCAGCTGCTGCTCCTTTAGAATGGAACCTCCTACCTAACCAAAGAATTAACTTGTAAAATTAATATCTTCATTCAAGCAATGTCTAAGAGCCAGAGCCCATGTGATGAAATACCAGCTTTGCACTAATTTACTGTGTGACCTAGAACAGATGACTTAACCTCTCTGTGCCTCTGTTTCTTCATACGTAAACTAGTGATAACAGTAATACCTGCCTTGCAGTCCTGTGGAGTCATTGTGTTCTAAGTGCTTAGAATGGTACCTGACACAGGATTAACAGTTCAGTCAACATTGGAGGCTAATATTGGACTTATCTTCCCAGATAGCATCCTGTCCCTGTGAAAGGGGATCTTGGACTCACCTGGGAGGAATTCCTAGGAAAGGCAGGCGTGAGGGAGACATCGTGGGTGAGGGGGCTAGGCCAGGGCCCCTTTATCTTACCCCACGCCCCCCGTGCCCACAACACTGCAGCTTTATCCATTTCTGAGCAGATTTGCACGGCAGTCTCAAGCTGGACACTCAGTCCAGGGATTTTAGCAGGAAGACCCAGACATGATGCAGCAGGTGCTGTGTGGTGCTTGGCCTCCCCAACACCCTCTCAGGACCCACAGTCCCTGTCCCCACCTCACTGGGCCTACTGAGGCCTCGAGAATGACCAGGATGCAGGATGCATCACTGCCCTGCGTGTGGCTGGGGTGGGCTCTGGAGACATCCTCTTGAGTGGGGTCCAGGCCACTGCTCTGAACGGGCTGAGCTGACACCCAGCTGCGTGGAGGAGGGCTGGAATGTCCTCAGGGGAGTTGCGTGTGGGTCACAGCCCAGCCCCCAGGAGAACAGGGAAGAAAGCGGAGGCTGTACCTGGGAATGGGATGCCCAGGCCAACAGGGGCTCCCTTTGCTACCAGGGGACATCTCCAGGGTCAGCCCCAGGAGAAAAGACCCTCATGCAGCCTAAGGGTATGAAGGGTCAGTCTCCCGAGCGCCCACTGTGTTCCAGATGCCCCACTAAATACTTCCAAAGCATCACCTCATTCAATCCCCCAGTACTCCTGTGAGGCTCGTATTATTCTCCACATCTTACAGCTGAGGAACTGCGATGGTTAATTTCATGTGCCAACTTGACTGGATCACGGAATGCCAGATATTTGGCTAAACATTATTATTATTTTTTTTTGCGGTATGCGGGCCTCTCACCGTTGTGGCCTCTCCCGTTGTGGAACACAGGCTCCGGACGCGCAGGCTCAGTGGCCACGGCTCACGGGCCCAGCCGCTCCGCGGCATGTGGGATCTTCCCGGACCGGGGCACGAACCCGCGTCCCCTGCACCGGCAGGCGGACTCTCAACCACTGCGCCACCAGGGAAGCCCTAAACATTATTTCTGGGTGTGTCTGTGAGAGTGTTTCCGGATGAAATTAACATTTGAATAGGTGGGCTCAGTAAATTGGTTTACCCTCCCCAATGTGGGCGGCATCATCCAATTCGCTGCGGGCCTGAACAGATCAAAAAGGAGGAAGGAGGAACTTGCCCCTTCCTGCCTGATTGCTTGAGCTGAGACATCAACCTTCACCTGCCCTCCGTCCCCCTGGTTCTCAGGACTCTGGACTTGGACTGAATTACACCACCGTCCTTCCTACTTGCAGACAGCACATTGTGGGGCTTTTCAGCCTCCATGATTGCGTGAGCCAGTTCCTTGTGATGTTCCCTTATACACATACAAAGACATGTGCGTGGTTCTGTTTCTCTAGAGAATCCAGACTGTGTGGATTCAACCAATAGGGACGGAGCAGCTCATGTGAGGTCACACGGCTGCTCCATGAAGAGCCAGCTCCAAATCTCTCACTCCCACTGCCTCTCACTTCTGCAGGGACCCCATAGTAAGGCTGGGAAGCAGTGTCCAGGGAAGCATTGTTTCCCAGCATCAATATCCCCACGGCGATTTACTGTGTCCCTCTTTGCTGACTTCCAACAAGAGTTAAAAATGAATATTTAGCAGATGGTGGCTTTTTCTCACAATGGTCTATGAATGCCACTGTGGGCAGTGCTGATAATGCCCATGGAAATGAAAAAAATGAATAAAAATGAATATTTACAAGAGTCACATTTCATCCTGGCCTCTAACTTATTTGGTTTGACCCTGTACAAGGCTTTTTACTCTTTCAGCTCTAAATTTTTCGTCTTTAAAAATAAAGTTATGGGGCTTCCCTGGTGGTGCAGTGGTTGAGAGTCCGCCTGCCGATGCAGGGGACACGGGTTCGTGCCCCGGTCTGGGAAGGTCCCACATGCCGCAGAGCGGCTAGGTCTGTGAGCCATGGCCGCTGAGCCTGCGCATCCAGAGCCTGTGCTCCGCAACGGGAGAGGCCACAACAGTGAGAGGCCCACGTACCACAAAAAAAAAAAAAAAAAAAAAAAAAAGAATTGTATCCAAACTAAATAAGAAGACAACCCAATAAAAAGAGGCAAAAGATTTAGGCAGACTCCTCCAAAGAACATTCGCTCATGACCCCCACACAGAAAAAGATGTTCAACATTATTAGCCATCAGGACAGTGCAAATTAAAACCATGATGAGATGCCAGCACACAGGGAATGGCTGGAATTAAAGACTGAGAATACCAAGTATTGTGAAGAATGTAAAACAATTGGGACTCCCATACATCATTCATGGGAATGCAAAATGATGGAAAACAGTTTGGCAGTTTTTTATAAAGGTAAACATACACTTATCATATAACCCAGCAATTCCATGCCTAGGTTTTTTCCTAGGAGAAATGAAAACACGTGTCTGCAGAAAGACTTGTATAGCAATGTTTTTAGTAACTTTATTTGTGATAATCCAAAACTCAACACAACCCACACATCCATCAACAGGTGGAAAAACGATTGGGGTATATTCTGTAGGACCCCATGTATGTGAAATGATTTATTAAAAACAGACAAAACTAAGCTAGAGGAATCAGGCTCCCTGACTTCAGACTATGCTACAAAGCTACAGTAATCAAGACAGTATGGCACTGGCACAAAAACAGAAACATAGATCCAAGGTAGAGGATAGAAAGCCCAGAGATAAACCCACGCACTGATGGTCACCTAATCTATGATAAAGGAGGCAAGAATATACAATGGAGAAAAGACAGCCTCTTCAATAAGTGGTGTTGAGAAAACTGGACAGCTACATGTAAAAGAATGAAATTACAACACTACTTAATATCATACACAAAAGTAAACTCAAAATGGATTAAAGACCTAAATGTAAGACCGAACACTATAAAACTCTTAGAGGAAAACATAGGAAAAACACTCTTTGACATAAATCACAGCAAGATCTTTTTTGACCAACCTTCTAGAGTAATGAAAATAAAAACAAAAATAAGCAAATGGGACCTAATTAAGTTTAAAAGCTTAGGTTTAAACTTTTTTTAAGCTTAAAAGCTTTTGCACATCAAAGAAAACCATTAACAAGATGAAAAGCTGACCCTTAGAATGGGAAAAAATATTTGAAAACAAAGCAACGGACAAAGGATTAATCTCCAAAATATACAAACAGCTAATGCAGCTCAATATTAAAAAAACAAACAACCCAATCCAAAAATGGGCAGAAGGCCTAAATAGACATTTCTCCAAAGAAGACATACAGATGGCCAACATACACATGAAAGATGCTCAACATCACTAATCATTAGAGAAATGCAAATCAAAACTATAGTGAGGTATCACCTCTCACCAGTCAGAATGGCCATCATCAAAAAATTCTACAAACAATAAATGCTGGAGAGGGTGTGAGGAAAAGGGAACCCTCTTGCACTGTTGGTGGGAATGTAAATTGATACAGCCACTATGGAGAACAGTATGGAGGTTCCTTAAAAAACTAAAAATAGAACTACCATACGACCCAGCAATCCCACTACTGGGCATATACCCTGAGAAAACCATAATTCAAAAGGTCACATATACCCCAGTATTCATTGCAGCACTATTTACAATAGCCAGTAGGAAGGACATGGAAACAACCTAAAAGTCCATTGACAGATGAATGGATAAAGAAGATGTGGTGTATACATATATATATATATATATATATATATATATATATATATATATATATATATATATATGTGTGTGTGTGTGTGTGTGTGTGTGTGTGTGTGTGTGTGTGTGTGTATATATATATATAATGGAATATTACTCAGCCATAAAAAGAAACGAAATTGAGTTATTTGTAGTGAGGTGGATGGACCTAGAGTCTGTCATACAGAGTGAAGTAAGTCAGAAAGAGAAAAGCAAGTATCATATATTAACGCATATATGAGGAATCTAGAAAAATGGTACAGATGAACCTATTTGCAGGGCAGGAATAGAGACACAGACGTAGAAAACGGACATGTGGATACGGGGTGAGGGGGGGGAGCGGAGGGTGGGATGAATTGGGAGATTAGGTTTGACATATATACACTACCATGTGAAAAATAGATAGCTAGTGGGAACCTGCTGTATAGCGGAGGGAGCTCAGCTCAGTGCTCTGTGATAACCTAGATGGGTGGGATGGGGGTGGAGGGAGGTCCAAGAGGGAGGGGACATATGTACACATATATCTGATTCACTTTGTTGTACAGCAGAAACTAACACAACATTGTAAAGCAATTATATTCTAAAAAAAAGACAAAACTAGTCTAGAGTGACAAAAAGTAGGTCAATGGTTACTTGGGTTTGGGGTAGTGGACATCATAAAGAGACACAAAGGAATGTTTTGGGAGTGATAGAAATACTGTGTCTTTAATTGTAGTGATGACTGGTTACTCGAGTACATTGTCAGAGCTAGTCAAACTGCACACTTCTGATGGGTGCATTTTACATAACAACGTGAATATAATTAACACGGCTGAACTGTGCACTTAATGTGGTTAAGATGGTAACGCTTATGTTATTTGTTTTCAGCCACGATTTTTAAACAATTAGCACACGTAAAACAATGGGTGCATTTTACTGTATGTAAATTAAAGCTGAATAAGGTTGATTTAACAAATAAAGCGATATATCTCTGAGATCTCTTCTAGCTCCCAGAAATCTTGACAAATTCTCAAAATTATCTTCTCTCACCATTATCAAAAATTCTTCACTTTTCCATACTGCTCAAAATTTTCCTAATAGGATGACATTCATCTTAAGATAAATTTAGAGGTGGAGTCTTTAAACTTTTATGTGCCATGGACTCGCTGGCAGCCCGTGAACCCTATGGGCTCCTCTAAATAACATTTTTTAAAAGAATGAATACATAAGATTTTGAAAGAAAACAATCGTATTAAAAATGTAGTTGCCAAAATATTTTTTACATATGTTTGCAGTATAGTGATAGATGTGCTTTGTTATCAACACATTAAATAACAAGGAATAGTGACAATCTCAGAATTTACCATCATTTCAAAAGATGAGCCTAAATAAGATTTTGAGTACCTGTATCAACTGTGAAGTGATGTGAAGTTACCTGTGATCTCCACTGGTGACGGAGTTATAGGCTAACACCCCTATGTTCTACTCCTCATTCATAATTGAAGTTAATGCTAAATTTTTTAGTGAAAACGAGGACCTCATTTTCCACCAAATTCATGGACTAAGTTCGGTCTGTGGAACGCAGAGAATCCCTAGTTTAGTGTGTGATTTTGTCATTCGCACCTTGATGTGAAAGCAGCTTTTGACAGCCTCGTTTTGATTAACCCTGAGATTATCCCCTCAGGTTAACCCTGAGATGATCCCTCACCCACAGGAAGCTGAGAAGGGAGCCTGGAGCACAGGGAGGATGGAGGAAGGGGGTACTGAGAGCTCGCGGAGCTGGATGTAAATGGTGGGGGGTGGCCAACAAGGGCATGGGGAGGGCCTATCTTGAAGTTTCCTGATGGGCTGGTTTAACCTCTCTCCTCCTTTATTTATTTATTTATTTTTTACATCTTTATTGGAGTATAATTGCTTTACAGTGGTCTGTTAGTTTCTGCTTTATAACAAAGTGAATCAGTTATACATATACTTATGTTCCCATATCTCTTCCCTCTTGCATCTCCCCCACTCCCACCCTCCCTATCCCATCCCTCTAGGCGGTCACAAAGCACCGAGCTGATCTCCCTGTGCTGTGCGGCTGCTTCCCACTAGCTATCTACCTTACGTTTGGTAGTGAATATATGTCCATGCCTCTCTCTCGCTTTGTCACAGCTTACCCTTCCCCCTCCCCATATCCTCAAGTCCATTCTCTACTAGGTCTGTGTCTTTATTCCTGTCTTACCCCTGGGTTCTTCATGACATTTCAGAAATGTGGCGCAAGGAGGGGCACCTCGTGGGTTCCCCTGGTCTGGAGAGCCCGGCTCCCACAGAAACTGGCAAGAGCTGGAGGAAGGATGGGTTGGCAGTTAGGGGCGGCGTGAGCTCCTGTCCAGACTCTCCTGGAGGCAGGCTGGACGCAGGGCAGACCCTCCCTCCTGCCCCTCATGCAGCTCCGGCGCCCCCAGTGGGCTACGCAGTGGTGCAGGGCAGGGTCCATCCCCAGAGCCCACGCCACAGCTGCCGCGCTGGCTCTCACTGCCTCGAAGGTAGCTTCCACCCAGGGCTCTTGGCTTTGCCTTCAAGGTGCTTTGATTTCTGCACTGAAAGATTCCCCGAGGCAAAGAAACAGAGAGGGGTGGTTATCTGCTGAAATTCCTCACAGATTTATCCACAACTGAGGCCCAGAGAGGGGAGGGGACCCGGCTTGGGTCCCCAGGAAGCAGGTGGAGGGGCTGAGACCCACGTCAGGTCCAGGTTCGCTGGCTCTCTTCTCCCCTGAGATGCAGGGGTGTGAAGGAAGGGCAGCGTCGTGGGCAGCGCCCGGCTAGCCCGCCTGTGGACACACAGGTGGTCAGAGGCAGCGTGGGCCTCAGAGGTCATCAAGCATCTTTATAGAGGAGAGAAATGTGTTCCAGAGAAGGGAGGAGGCTCCTGCCAGCAGCTGGAGTGACAAAACGGTACTTTGGTCCTAGGTTAGCGGTTCCCAAGCCTGACCAGGCACCAGAATCACCTGGAGCCATCGTTCCAAACACGGCTCCGGGGACCAGTCCCAAAGCCACACATCAGAACCTCTGTCGAAGGGCCCGACATCTGCACTGTCACTGAGCAACCCAGGCAGCTCCAGTGTGTGACCAGGCTCGAGGACCATGGCACTGAGCCATTCCCAAGTGTGCCCTGGAAGGGGCTGGGGTGGGACCTCTGACCCCTGCCCTGGGCTCTAGCCATGGGCAGACGGGAGGGAAGAGGGCAAGGAGAATGTTCTCCCCTTGGGGAGGAAGAACGGACCTCAAATAGGTGTTGGTTCAAGAAAAAGCTTAAGCCTTGAGCCAACGCTTCCTTTTCGTTGGGTAAATCTAGACCCGAGGAGCTGGGTGCAGGGAGGTGGGGGGAGGGGGACTTCATTGGGTACAGCATCATTTTAACTCTCCGATTCTCTCCATTAGATCCAAAGAAGGACAGAGGCTGCATCTTACTCATTTCTGTACCCCAAGTGCTCAGCCCAGAGACAGGTACACAGCAGGCACTAAATAAATGCTCCTGAATTCCCATTATTAGCTATGCTGCGTGAGTGGCGCTTTCACGATAGAGTTTTCTGCCGCCTCTTGAGTTTCCGCAGACACTGGGAGTTGCTGAGAATGCTGTATTCCAAGTCAAAATATTCATTATGACACACGCTGTGTGCAATTTCCACAGACCCATTCATTACCCCATAATGTGCTTGGGGAGGAAAACAAACCGCTCTTGGAAAGGCAGCCGTGCAGTAGCTGAGGTCAGAGCTCTGCCACCACACTCAGTGGCCTTTCCAGGGCGCATCTCTGTTGACCGTGACCAAAAGGGTCTCTGGACCTGGGAGCACTGGACAGTGGATCTTCATCCAGGCAAGATCCAGTCACACATCTCAGGCAAGGTCAAGAAGCCCGAGGACCCCAGGGACGAAACCCACCCCCTGGCCCCTGACACGTGCTAATTGCAGCACGTTTATTTGCAATGCTGGGGACCCTTTCAGTCATGGGAGCAACGTAGAAATCCCTCTGTTTGACCTTTTCCCTGTTTATCTCATTAAAAAAGTAGCTGCACGGTGCAGAAGTTTGCTCCTGGTCTCATTAGCTGCCTCCTCATAATTGCAGGTTTTTAAGCAAGTTCCAGGCAGAGCCTCTGATGGAAATTAAACTCAAAGAGAAAGAGAACGAGAAAAATGCGTAGGAGCTGGATAATTGCATGCCTGTATCTCTAGCGGTGGGCTCAGGCACACAGAGCAGCAGATGGGGTCTAAGCTGAAGGAAATATGGAAATGAAGCCCAACTCAGACAAATGGTAAAACCAAAGCAAGCCCTGAGAACACTTCTGGACAAGCCTCTAGCTCTCTAGCTAGTGTTTGTTTGGTGACGTTACCTGGCAGTTGGCTCTGACATTTCCCCCCCACCCCTGACCGTACTCCCTGGACCTCCTCTCTCTCTTGGCCAGGGAGGGTTCCGGCACCCGCTCCCAGGGCTGCAGGTCACTGGACACCAGCCAGGGCACAGCTGGCCTGCACCTTCCCTCCCAGCCTCTCCCGCCAGCTGCACTCACTTCCATCCAGCCAGCTGCAAGCCTACCCAGGGCATTCGAGGGCTCTTTACTTTCACCAAGCAGGTGCTAGATTTTTTTTTAACCTGGTGTCCTCCTCAGCTCATCCTCCAGCGTGGGCGGGAGGAGAAGTCATGGGCTCTGGAATCACAATGACCTGGTATGGAATCCATTCATTGCCATCTTTGTGACCGTTAACCTCTCAGAGCCGCCATCATTAAAATGGTGATAATAGGGCTTCCCTGGTGGCGCAGTGGTTGAGAGTGTGCCTGCCGATGCAGGGGACACGGGTTCGTGCCCCGGTCCGGGAGGATCCCACATGCCGCGGAGCGGCTGGGCCCGTGAGCCATGGTCGCTGAGCCTGCGCATCCGGAGCCTGTGCTCCGCAACGGGAGAGGCCACAACAGTGAGAGGCCCGTGTACCACACACACAAAACAAATGGTGATAATAACACCCAAACTGTTAGAAGGATTAAATGAGCTGTCTCTGGAAAGCGCTGGCACGCAGTAAGTACTCCATGTATGTTAGTTCCCTACTCAGCCTCCAATTTCTAAGAAACACGTAATGTCCTCTGGAGTGAAGGTCAGACCATTCGGGGGTTTTGGAATTGCTAGCTTTTCAGGGCAGCGTCTCTGGAAGAGACAGTATGGCTCAGTGAGAGGAGCCCTGTGGGTTTGCGTCTCCTGTGACCCTTGGCCGTAGTCCCCATCCTCTTGGGTCTCCATCTCCCTGGTGTCATCGAGGATGTGGCGAGCCGGCCCCAGGTCCGCCCTGCTCAGCTGACGAGGCTGTCGTGAGTTCTGGGTGGCTAAGGTGTGAGAACAAGCTCTGGAAACTGGTAAAAAAGGAACTTTGACTCCAACCCAAATGGGTAGCTTATGGGAACGGGCGGCTCTGGAAACCCACAGAGGAAAAGGATTCTCAAGGGCTTTTATTGGAGACTCTGTGCGGGCTGGTAGCACAACTTTGGTGCAGCTGGTGCCGTGGAAAGAGCCACAGCTTTGCAGCCTGAAGCATCGCGCTGACCTGTACCTGCTGTGAGGCTCCAGGCCGATTCTTCACCTGACAGTGGGAAACGGGAAATGCGTAATGGATGTAAATGCTCTTTATAAACTGTAAAGCGCAGATCCACCTGTTAGTTGTTCTGTAATTCTTCACTCTAGCCCCAAGGATGTCCGGCTCAACATTATGTTCTGGTTGGTACTTAGTGTAAAATAGATAGTTAGTGGGAACCTGCTGTATAGCAGAGGGAGCTCAGCTCAGTTCTCTGTGATGACCTAGATGGGTGGGATGGGGGTGGGGGGAGGTCCAAGAGGGAGGGGACATATGTACACATATAGCTAATTCACTTCGTTGTACAGTAGAAACTAACACAACATTGTAAAGCAATTATACTCAAAAAAAAAAAAAAAATCCTTGTAGAAGCGAATATACCCAGACCCTCCCTGAAAGCACATTTATGTCCAAGCAGCCTTTGAAGAAATTAGCCTTAACAAGATGATATTTAATGCAGATTGGGGTCTGCAGAATAATGGCTCCCTAAAGATAATCCCCAGAGCCTGTGAATAGGTTATGTTACCTTAAGTGGCAAAATGGACTTTGCAGATATAATTGAGTTAGGGATCTTAAGACAGGAATATTATCCTGGATTACCTAAGTGAGCTTAATGTAATCACAGGGTCCTTAAAAGAAGCAAGACAGGAATCAGGGCAGTCAAGGAAGGAGATGTGACGATCGAAGCAGGGGTCAGAGCCAGAGAGAGACTGAAGATGCTGTACCGCTGGCTTTGAGGTGGAAGAAGGAGCTCAGGGATGCAGGCAGTCTCTGGAAGCTGGAAATGGTAAGTGGATTCTCCCCTAGAGCATCCAGAAGGAACGCAGACCTGATATCTTGATTTTAGCCCATTGAGACTCGTTTTGGACTTCAGAACAATAGAGCTGGAAGATAATAAATTGTGTGTTGCTTTAAGACGTCCAATTTGTGTAACTTGTTACAGCAGCAAAAGGAAACGAATACACAGATAAATGGAAACTTCTGCAACTTGCATACAAAAATCCCAAAGCCCAGGCACAAAAAGGGAGAAACCTGGTTCAGCAGGCACACTGTGGAACAGAGCCTAATGACTAAATGTCAGTGATGTGGCCCTGGTCACAATGGCAGCTTCAGTGTTGAGGCTCTGTTTGTTTTTAAAGAAGTAGAGTAACTGGAATGAGAGAAAGGATGTTTTACATTCACTAAGGTCACTGGTCACACAGAAACAATGGGTTCAGTTCAGGGCAAAGCAATTCCAGGAGGGCATTACAAACTAGTTCATCTCCTAAGCATGAGAGAGAGCAGGAACCCTCATACTTTACTGGTGGAGAGCAAATCTGGCAATGTGTATTACAAATTTTAATGCACGTATCTTTCAATCTAGCAATTGCATTGCTCTAAATCTATGACACAGATACCTGTACAAAGAGGTATATGCAATGCAAGGATATTCATGATTGTTTTGTTTGTAGTAGCAAAAGATTGGAAACTACCTCGTGTCCATCAGCAGGGGACTAGTTTAATGAAACATGGTTTTTATGAAACTGCCTACGTTGCTTTTAAAAGAATCAGGTGCGGCTTTAAATACTGACGTGGAATCATCTCCAAAATTTATTACTATGTTTAAGAAAAGCAAGGTGCAGAATAGTGTATGTAATATTTTTGTCTAAAAGAATGTGTATACTTTGCAAATGCATAATTTCTCTTGAAAAGATAGGAAGTGGTAACGTGATTATCTCTGGGGGGAGGATTCCAGAGCCTGGAGGTATGGCAGATAAGGTTTGATTTGCCCTTCATCTCACTTTTACACTTTCTCCTCCCATGTGCCTGCATTACATATTTAAGAAAAGGAAGATAAAAGGGAAGGAAACAGAAGTCCCTGAAACCAGCTCATGGGTGTGGCTGTTAAAAGAACTGGAATGTTTACTCTGTGCAGAGGGCAAGGCTGAACCAATGGAGAAGATTTGGTCTTTGAAATAAGGAAGAATTTTCCAGCCATCAGAGCCGCCTGAAGGAGAACCAGGCTGCCCCCGTGAGGAGTGAGTTCTCTGTGGCTGTTGGGCTGATGAAGCTTAGGCTGCGTGAATCTTTCTTGCGGGGCCACAACGGGGTCTCAAGTTTTGGAGGACTTAGTATAGTGCAGGAAGTTTCACCCCAGCTCCATATTATTATTATTTTTTAATAATAAAAAGGATCCTTTAAATGTAAATAGTACCATAATTCATCAAAATACTTTATAATAGTTAACTGCCTCTTAAATATAATCTTATAAACGATGCCTTCTGGAGTTGAAAGTAATGTGGATGCAATCTGTTTAACATTATCTATTTAGAACATGGTAATAGAAGTGGAAAAAATTAACAATCTCCTATGAAGTCTTCTAAAAAAGGAAATCATAACAAGTTTCTGATCAGATAAATGCCATTCCAGTATTAAAATGGGTTAAAAAGAAGTGTAAATAGATTTGAATAGGCATGTCAGTTTCCTGGGTTTTGCCCTTCTCTGCAAACTTGACTCTTTAATAGAGTTGAAACTGAATTCTTGTTTTCTGTCATGAGCAAAAAATTCCTTAACGGCAGCTCAGAAGTGACCTTAATGTCTTGGTGAAACATACTTCTTCACCTTCTGATGGTCGCTTGGTGCTCCAATCTCCAGTATATCTGCTGTCTCACCTTTGCTAATCTTCTCAGGCATCTCCATTAGGAGGACAAGTGTGATGAATCACCGTTCCAGCCACGAGTCCGTCTTAACTCTCCAAATGCCGTCACAGGTTGCCATAGCAACACAGCCTTTGTGACTCAGTAGATCGACCACTCTTAGGCACTGTCCACCTGGCACCTGGTACAGCCAATTATTCTTCCCAAAATTCTATTGCTGGGCTGCCCCTGACCCATGACACTTCATGAGCACTTGAATGAGTTTCCGACATATCCAGGCAAAGGGAGATTATTTAAAATCAATTCACGCTCTTCATTATAAATTCAGAGCTGAATAGGGTCACTGTAGCCACATCCCTTAAGCACCCCTAGGCCTCTCATCTGCCTTGGGCAGCCCTGGGCCACCAGACACTTACTGATCTGGAGGCGACAGAGCCTTTCCCATTGAAGGACTTGGGGCATGTTGACCTTCTTTTGATAAAAATGGATTGCTAGGGTTTGGCATTGGGCTCGGGTATCTGCCTCTCCTGGCAAATGTTATCCAAATATCATTGAAATGATTTCCAAGCCAACTTCTTCCTCCATTCAACATGCTTATTGATATTTCCAAAGCTTTTGGACCCCAGCCCAGGTCTTATGGAAAAATACTCCTGCTGATATTCATCCAATTAAACATGAACCAGTCTCATCACGCATGTCATGATATCCTCGCCTTCAGGAGAACCATACGGTCGCCTTTTTCCAAAAATGTGTCCAACGCTAGAGCGAGGGATGATGAAGAGCTTACCTCCACCCATCCAAATCCGAAATGATATTTCGAAATTTTCCTCCTCCCCAGATATCCAGGCCACTGTCACACTGTCCAAGTTCAATGAAATAGATTCTCTTCATGGCAAACGACCCTCCAGCAATGGTAGGTGACTTTATTGGTGTCGCAGCTCCCTCCAGGCCTCTGAGCTTGGAAAAGGGAGCACGACCCCATCTGAAATGCAGCCCCCAGTTGAATCCCCCTCACAACGCGGGAGGAGCTATAGGCGAGGGTCAGCACTGGTGGTGCTGGTCACCAGGCATACTACCGTCCACTAGTCCTCCTGGATGACGGCCAGCGAGGAGCCGGCCACGCCACAGCCGCTCTGATGATTCTGCCTCAAATCAATCTCCCACGCTTTGTATTTTTTATTACTTCAATTTTTCCAAGGAGGTAGTTTTGGACACATTCATCTAGTTCTCCTTTCAAATCACTGTGCACGAGCATGATGTCCTGAAGAAGCCAGGCAGGCATGTGGTCTAGGAGGCTGTGAACAGGCCAGAGCCAGGCACACAGCCTTCATTGCAGAAGCAAATAGCAACAGCAGCCACTGGCAAATCCACTGAGTCAGACTTGTCTGGACATGTGCTGCCCTCCCCGTATTGGCTACATCCCTGTGGCAGCCAAGCCCTGACTCAGAAGCATATTGAAGGCATGTTTCTGATACCGCAGGTCTCTCAATGCCTGATCACTTTCATTAAAAATCATACCCAGGGCTTCCTTGGTGGCGCAGCGGTTGAGAATCTGCCTGCTAATGCAGGGGACACGGGTTCGAGCCCTGGTCTGGGAGGATCCCACATGCCGCGGAGCAACTAGGCCCGTGAGCCACACACTGAGCCTGCGCATCTGGAGCCTGTGCTCCGCAACAAGAGAGGCCGCGATAGTGAGAGGCCCGCGCACCGCGATGAAGAGTGGCCCCCGCTCGCCGCAACTAGAGAAAGCCCTCGCACAGAAACGAAGACCCAACACAGCAAAAATAAATAAATTAATTAATAAACTCCTACCCCCAACATCTTCTTTAAAAAAGAAAAAATCACACCCAATGCAGAAGAGAATTTCACAGTATCTTTTTCTGGATCTTCAACATGGTTCTCTCTCCCGTCGTCAATGTTGTTTGCTTTGAACTGTGATTCTAATACTCCACTTGGACCTCGAGTGAAACAGGGATAGAATTTGGGGAGGAAATAGTCCATGGAGCCCAGACACCTTGAAGAGCACATTCTTAAGTGGCTGTCAGTTCACTGAAGTTGAAATAAACAAAAAGCAAAACTGTCCAGTTCCCAGGTGAAAAAGAACGTCCGCAACAGATATATCGCACGGTGACACTTCCCACTGTGGACCCAGCATAGCTGCAGGGCTGCACTTCCCACTGTGGACCCAGCATAGCTGAAGGGCTGCACTTCCCACTGTGGACCCAGCATAGCTGAAGGGCTGCACTTCCCACTGTGGACCCAGCATAGCTGAAGGGCTGCACTTCCCACTGTGGACCCAGCATAGCTGCAGGGCTGCACTTCCCACTGTAGACCCGGCATAGCTGCAGGGCTGCTTTCAACTTCCTGGAGCAGGTGCTGGAGCCATAAGCTGGTGCTGGAGGCTGGGTGTGAACCGGCGTGAGAGTGAGAAACTCTGGGGATGCAGTCGTGGGTTGGGGGCCACACTTCCGGAGCTTGACCTCCAGGACCCTGGCTCCATACTGGAACCATGTGGGGGACTTTTACGTCTCACTGATGCCTCCCCCTCCCCCCGAGACCAACTGAATCAGACTCAGGAGTCTGGGCTCCATTCTGGCCTCATCTACTCCTGTCCCACACCCAGCTCAGAGTGACCGTCTAAAACATCAATCTGATCATCCCACAACCCCCTCCCGAAACTTCCAGTGGTTTCTCACTGTACTCGGGACAAAAATCATGTCCTTGTCAAGGCCTGAAGTCCCTCCGAGTTCTGTTCTCACCGGCCTGGCCCTCTCACTCACTCACAGGATGCGGTCCAGCTACTCACCACCGTGAACTTACCAGAGCACCACTGACACATTTACTATGCCTCTCGACTGCCCCTGCTTATTATGTTTCACTTTGATTAAAAACACAGGTGCACATATTCCTTATTTCAGGTGTTCTCTAGGGGCAGAGGCAGCCAATTATCCCATTACAGAAATCATGTACCTGGAATAATAATTATGCCTCAGAGGAATCCAATTGCATCACTTGAATAAAGTCAAAGCCTTTAGATTGCTCTTAAGGAAATCAGGCATGCACAAGAACGACTGACTTGTTATCAGGGGAGATACTAGCTCTGCGTGGAACTTCTACCAACTGAGATCAAGAGCACGGGTGTGGGAATGATGGATCCCTTGGAAATATGTTTAGTCTGAGATGCCGTGCGGGACTTCAGTGCGGAAGTCCAGTGCACGGTTAGTTGGATGATTTTGAAGAAGGAGGGAGCGTTCTAGGATGGAGACAAAGTTGGGGAAGCACCAAGATTTAGGAGGTAGGGGCTTCCCTGGTGGTGCAGTGGTTGAGAGTCTGCCTGTCAATGTAGGGGACATGGGTTCGAGCCCTGGTCTGGGAAGATCCCACATGCCGCGGAGCAACTAAGCCCGTGAGCCACAACTGCTGAGCCTGTGCGTCTGGAGCCTGTGCTCTGCAACAAGAGAGGCCGTGATAGTGAGAGGCCCGTGCACCGCGATGAAGAGTGGCCCCCGCTCGCCACAACTAGAGAAAGCGCTCGCACAGAAACGAAGACACAACACAGAAAAAATAAATAAATAAAAATTAAAAAAAAACAAAAAAGATTTAGGAGGTGGTTCAAACTATCTGAGCAAAGAGATCACCCAGCAACTGGGTGTTCAGTGACCGTTTCTGGGGCAGGTGGAGGGAGAGAAGGATGGAGACGAAGAGAAGATGCAGAGAAAGGGACAGTGAGAACAAAACCAAGGAGTGGACAAGTTTCAAGAAAGAGAGGCAGTGTGTCCAAAAGGACGAGTAAGATGAGGCCATCTCAATAACCCAGGCTGGGGGAGTGAGGGGTCTGCAGGGACTGGATCAGATATGGTTTCAGGAGCAAGAAGGAGGTGGAGGTTGGAGCACAGAAGACAGAGCTATAAGTGGGAGACGAGGCAGGGCCTCGACCGGTGGAGGAGAAGTGGCTGCTCCCCTTCGCACACTAAATAAAATTTAAAAAATAAAAAAGAAAGGCTAGTGTCCCTGTTTCCCAGCTCCTCCCTGGCCCACAGTCCTCTTCTTCCAACCTCTCAGGGCATGGTGTGTGTGCATGTGCTGTGTTTAAGTCACTTTGCTTTCAGATTCTTGCCTTTCATTTATTTAAGACAAAAAAATTTTTAAATGCATCCGTATTAGTCAGGGTTCTCCGAGGAAATGAAACCAAATGTATTAAGAGATTTATTTTAAGAAATTAGCTCATGTGATCGCGGGGGCTGGCAAGTCTGAGATTCATACGGCTGGCAGGCCGGAAACTCAGGCAGGAGTTGATGTCACAGTCTTGAGAGAGAATTTCTTCTTCTCCGGGAAACTTCGATTTTTGCTCTGAAGTCCTCCCACTGATTGGATGAGCACTCCCTGCCATTTTCTCCTTTATTTGCAGTCATCTGATTGTAGATGTGAACCACATCTACTTCCCTGCAACACCTAGATTAGCGTTTGATTAAATATCTGACCGATGCATAAAACTAACCGTCTCACCTCCTAAACGATGCAAACTGCTGGTCTCCTACTCCAGCCAGACCAATGATGGAGTGTCGTATCCATTTAATAAAATATCAGAAAATGGAAGGAGGACGTGGGGGTCCTCCTACAGCCCCTCAAATAAGACACGAAAACTGGAAGATGCTGTAACTCTGCTTTCTCAGAGGATGATTTCCAGTTTCTTTGGAATTCCCCCACATGGCCTGTAAGATAGAAGGAACCGTCTTACTACGGATGCAACAGTGTGGTCGCAGAGGACTTCTCCAGGAGTTACCAAGCAGGTGCCTTTACAACGACAGACAGTCGGGGAGCTGATAAAATGCTGTCTCCCACACTCCGCTCTTCCAGTGTATTTAGCAAGACTAAATCGGTCCTCCAAGCTTGCTGGTTTTTTCCTCCCTTCTTCTCATGTTAACCTGTCAGCTACGTGAGCGGATGATCCTCGAGGGCCACACCTCTTCTGCCACAAGGGAAGTGAGGGTCCCCGAGACGCCCACACAGCCACCTCTGACGATGCTCTTTGTCCCAACAGAATACCCCCGACCCGCAGTGAATCCGACTGCAGGATCGGTCTGCACTGCAAGTCACTTGCTTCAGATGGGATGGAGGGCTCAGGGGATGGATGGGGGGACCCCTGGGACCCCTGCCTGCCCACTCCTTGCCAGTGCCGTTGCCGCCTTAGCTTTCTGAAGCTCTTACGACTCTTAAACGGGTACGTCCACAGTGAGCAACACCCTTAAAAACTGTGGTTATAAACCTACCTGAGAAGCGAATCAACATCTCTCCAACTGACCAATAAGGCTCAGATCACTGAGATAAAGTGTGGCTCTGCTAGACCAGGGATTTCCATCTGGAGGTCCAGGGGCCCCTTGGGTTCTATGAACTTGAATGGGGGAAACAATGCTCCTTTTTTTTCACTACCTTCTCAAATGCAGCATTCCTTCAGTTATGAATGTAGGTGACACTCCAGAGTGGTGGTCTCAGCACCTGTGCCTTTGTCACCAACGGTGATCACAGATATTTCCACGTCTCACCACAGTCGTAGCAGAATTCTCAAAATAGCATTTTTGTTCATCCCTACTTCAGAATTCCAGCCAGTGTGAGTCACTAGCCGGATCTTGCATTTACTGTGTTAATTATGAAGCGCACATATTACTGTGTCACATTTGTTTTCTCGAATATGTTTATAATTGCATGTCAATCTAATAAGTTTCTATTGTAACCTGATGTCCGTTGTTTTGTGCATTGAAAGCCATGATTCTGAGGAACGCATGGCAGAGGAAAGATGCAGAACTTCTGCACTGGATCAATGCTTTTCAAACCACAGCCGTCATGGGTCATAACATCAATTTAGTGGGTGGTGACAGGCATTCTTCTTGAAGAAAAAGGCATAAAGTAGAAACTGTCAGAGCCCATCATGTGTGCTAAAGATGCCCTAAACATGTATTACTGTGTGGCCTGCGTGTGCTGGTTCACAAAGCAAAATGCATTTCTTAGTATGCCTGTGCTGGAAGTGTTTGAAAGTCACAGCTCCAGACAGCAACGCTTGCAAGGACAGGGTCACGGCTCTGTGCTGCTCACCCTTGCTTATCGCTCCAGTACCTAGGATGATCCTCGGAGTTAACAGGTGCTTGTCAACTATCTATAAAACGGAGAAGTGAAAAATCCAGAGAGTGACAACCATACGATGTACATCTCCATCAAAAATGGTTATAAAACCGTTCAAGAAATATCTTTTGAGTTTCTACTATGTGCTGGTGGGCACTGGAATTTCAGTAGTAAACAGTTAATGGTTTAGATTCTAGTGTAGCAGAATGAAAAATTCTGTTAATTTTGACCACACATACACACACACAAAAGAAAAAAACCTAGTGAGGTTGAGATTTTTAACACATATTTTCTGGGTACGTGCTTGTCCTGAAGACCCGGAGAAGGATTTGAAGTTGAGGCTCATGTGGCTCTTTCGTGGAGAGCCCACTGGACTCTGGTGTGAGAATAACCAAGTTTACACGAGGCTAGCACTCAAGGCCAAGTGTGCCAAGAGCCGGGACATTCCAGCAGGACGCAGGTGTTGGGCGGTTATCAAAGAAATTCCCACAAGCGCATGTCTTGGGTTAATCACAACCTCCCTGAACAATGTAAGAATCGTTGACTGCTTAACCACAATCCCCTCCCTCCTAGCTCAGCTGCTACTGTCATCTGGCTGTCTAGCTCCATCTTTTTCTTTTAAGCTCACGTATTACACATTTATTAATTTTTTTTTTTTGCGGTACACGGGCCTCTCACTGCCGCGGCCTTTCCCATTGCGGAGCACAGGCTCCGGACACACAGGCTCAGCGGTCACGGCCCACGGGCCCAGCCGCTCCGCGGCATGCGGGATCCTCCCGGACCGGGGCACGAACCCGTGTCCCCTGCATCGGCAGGCGGACTCTCAACCACTGCGCCACCAGGGAAGCCCCACATTTATTAATTTTTAAAAAACATTCAAAATACCTAGGCTTATCTAGACATTTTCTATTTCATGAACTCATCATTTCTTTTCTATACCTTATATCTTCCTTCTGGGATTATTTCCCTTCTTCTTGAAATATATCAATTAGAAGTTCCTCAGTGGGGATCTTCTGGTGGTATCAGGGGCAGGACTAGAGTGAGGCACCTACGGTGTAAATTTCAAGGAAACACTCACTCTGAGGTGCTAATTCTAAACTGTCACGGCCCTGAAAGTGAGCACCTCCTTAAATTCCAATGCCCCCTGGCATCTCACTTGCCTCACCCTCATCCCAGCCCTGGAGGTAAACTTCCTGTTTTTATTTATCTAAATGTATTTATTTCACTCTTATTCTTGAAAGGTAGTTTCACTGGCCATACAAAGTTAACAATTATTTTCCTTCATTTATCTGAAGACAGTATTCCACTGTCTTTTGGTTTCCATTGTTGTTATTGAGAAATCTGTTCCCCATATAATAGTTTTCATTTTGTAAGTAATTTGTCTTTTTTCTCAGGCTGCTCTAAACCATTCTATTTGACTTTGGTGTTCTGCTGCTTAAGTAGATGTATCTAGATGTGGATTCCTTTTAGTTAACCAGCTTAGTTTTGAAGGGCTTACTGATCTGAGAAATTCCCCCATTATCTGTGGAAAATGCTTAGCAATTATCTCACTGAGTAGTGACTTTTCCCCAATCTCTCCATTACCTCTTCTAGAACTTCAAATATATGTTGACCCATCATACTTGACCTTGCATTCCTCCTAACTTCTTCATGTTTTCATCTCATTTTGTCTCTGTGATGGTTTCTGAGTAATTTCTTTAGATCTGTCTTCCAGTTTCTAACTCCCTCTTCTGCTACATCTATCCTGGTCTTGAGCCTCTTTGTTGTCTTCTTAATTTCTGTCACTATAGTTTCAATGTCCAAAACTTACACCTGCTCCTGGTCACCTTTTATATTCTTCTGCTCCTTACTCAGGTTTACCATTCCCTCTATATTTCTTCAGCAATATTCAGCATACTTACTGTATACTCTGGACTTGAGAATTTCTTATTCAAAATCACTGTAGGCCTGCTTTTCATTTGCTGTTTTGTCTGACTGTTGCTCAGATAAACAGAACTTACACAGGAGATTAAAGAAAAAACTAAAGCAGGAAAGGGACTCAAGATTTCTTGGGGGAAGGCACATGTTTCAAGAGGTGTTTGGGAAAGACTTCACTGAGAAGATGCCATTTAAGCAAAAACTTGAAGATGATGAGGCAGTGGGCATTGCTAATATATAAGGGAACAGCAGGTGCAAAGGCCCTGAGGTGGGGGGGTGGGTCTGGCATCTCTAAGGCTGGAGTAGAGGAGTGAGAGGGAAAGTGGTGTGAGGGCAGGAAGGCAGGATGGTAAGAGGAGGCCAGACCGTGAAGACCCTGTGGATCATGGTAAATATATTTACCTTTACTCCGTGTGAGGTGGGAGCCACCAGAGGGCTTGGGGCAGAAGAATGATATGTTATGACTTAGGTTTTAAAAGAATCACTCTGGCTGTTGGGTTGAGAAATGGCTGGAAGCGGCGCAGAAGCTGGGAGAGCAGGCTGTAGCAAGCACGGCTAGAAGCGAGTTGATATTCGTCCATCAGATCTGGAAATATTTGGAAAAGAAGCACTAGGGGGGTGAACTGGGGAATTGGTTGGGGTGCGAGAGAAAGAGGGAATCAGGTTGAACGACTCCAGGATTTTTAGCCAGAGCAACCAGAATGACGGAATCTCCCCCAGCCTGATGTGGGGAAAACTGTAGGAGAGGCAGGGGGGTGAGGAGAGATCAGGGGCTCAGCTGGCTGCGTCCGAGCTGCCCAGGCAACTTCTAAGTGGGGCTTTCCGGTAGGCAGAGGGGTGGACAGTCTGAGTTCAGGGGAGAGGTCTGGGCACAGACACAAATTTTGGAGTCGTCGATGCAGTGAGATGAGTAGAGATAGAAAAGGGAAGGGGTCGGAGACCCGAGTCCTGCCCCCAGGCCCCACTCTCAACAATGAGTGCGTGATCCAGTGACAACGCCTGGACTTCGGGGCGGTCTTTTAAGATCACTCAAAGATCGTTCACATCTGCTGACTTGAAGGACACCCGGGTGAATCATTTTTATGTGGCTGACGACAAAGGCGCCACAATCCAGTTCTGAGCCATGTGCCCAACCCCCCGGGGCCAGCCTTGCCAAGTCGACTCGGGGCTGATCCTGGCCGTGCCGTCGCACCCGCTAACCCTCCTCACACACTCTCTTTCCCGCTCTGAAGAGCTCTTCCCCATTCCGGCAACGGACAAGTGCCGCCTCATTCAGGAACAAGATCACAAGTCGCCTCCTGGACTAGTTGATGTTTAGGGGCTACAGGTATCAGGAAACAGCCCCAATCCAGGTTGGGAAAAGGACTGGGGCATTATGGGCTTCAGCTGTCAAACTACAGACGGGAGGAGAAAGGCCAGGCTAGGATCGTGGATCACGTGGCCGTCAACGCCGAGGAGGGGTAGGGCCTGTGAAAAGATACACACCCCGTTCCATTCGTTCCCTGCCTATTTGAAGGGGAAGAGCAAGCGGAACAGGTCTCTCCATAATGCACAAGACTTTCCTGGCCCCGGGGCAGGGAGGCGGCCCTGTTCTCTGGCTGTACAGCCCCTAACAGCCTGTTTGCTCTGATTCCTGGTTTGCTTGTCAGCCTCCCCACGCAGACTGTGAGCTTCATAAGGAAAAGGGCCACACCTATTCAGCAGCGTGTGGAACAGTGCCCGGCAAACAAGAGGTGCTCGGGAGACAGTCTGCAGTGAGGAAATAGACACAGGTTCCTAGATGGAGCGTGTGCGCCAGGGACGCGCAGATGCCTTCTCATTCTCATCTCCGCTCCCAAAACATATCCGTTCAGCCTCCAAGAGGCCAAAGTCATAGCTCCTACCTTCAGTTCTGGAGCAGACCAAATGCTTGTCCAAGCTATTCACCGTCACATAACTGAAACTATGATGCAGTCTAACCTCTGACCTTAAAGCCTAACAAAAGCCAGCCGCCTAGTAGCCCAGCAAGCCTTCGGCCGTGAGGACCCATTAAGATTTGTGGCGAGCTGTCCCGGAGGTTTCTCCTACATCATCCAGGGCACGCCTGGTGACTTTTCATTGTGATTTCCAGGAGTACATGTCTCTCCTAAGAGGCGACGACCTGTGCACATGTGGATATAGAATTTCACGTCTCTAACGTATAAGCATCCGTACACACACACACACACACCCCTCAACACAGAAGATGCCTCAGGACCGCTGGTCTCCTGTCTGCAGGGAAAGCATTGAGGCTTCCCAAGCTACCTCTGTCTCCATCCCGGTCTCTATGGAAACCTTGAAAACAGACAGGACTAGGCCAGGCTGAGTTATTTGTCTCCTAAATGAGGAGCCATAGCAGAGCCCAGTCCCTGCGGCTACGAGTTAATAAGACAGTGCCTTTCAAATAGACCAGCGCTACACTTCTCTGCCTCTAAACACCGGGCCCACGTAGACCAGGGACAGTCCTTCAAATAGAGCCAAACGTACCTCTGTGTGAATATAGTCTGTACCAGGACCAAATACAGGCTGATGTCTGCAGAGGAAGAAATATCAACTAATGTGATATAGCTACTGTTTAATAATAATAATAGAAATGGAATAATAAGAGGTATAATAGTTGAGTACTTCCTATCTGTCAGGCACTGCGTGTAATGCTTTACCTAAAATTATCTCCTGTAATCTGCACAAAGATTAATCTCACTACAGTTACATAAACACCGTCAGAGTCCCAAATCCACGGGTGCCCTCCCTCTGCTGGGGGCCCCTGCAGTCTAGTTGTAGCGGGCTGTTGCTTGGGTCTGCTCTGCCCTGCACCATCGCCCTTCTTCTGGTAACTGCGCTTTGGTCTTCCTTTGGGAAAGGCTCTTCCCCACTCTGTCTGGGTGGCACTGTTTGAGAGTTGACTGCATCCCAGCTCCAGGGCTGGATGTACAGCCCAGGTCTGGCTGGCCAGCACCTTCCTTAGCCATGCTCACACCAGTTCATGGATGGGTACTTGGCCCTGTGAGCATGTAGGCTTGGAACTGCTAGGCACTTATTTGGGTTGTCTATCGCTGTATTACAAGCCACCCCCAAACTCAGTGGCTTAAAGCAACAACTATGTTATTATCTCTAGTGGTTTTGTGGCTTCACTGGGATCATCTGGGATGTTCTTCTGTGCCGTGTGACGATGCTTGGGCTGTACCCGTCTGTGGGTTCTTCTGGGCTGGAACGTCCAAGATGGTAGTTGATGCTGGCTGTGGGCTGGGAGCTCAGCCGGGGCTGCTGACCAGAGGGTCTCTGTTCCCATCACAGCCTCTGTACATGTCTGGGCTTCACGGTGTGTCAAATCAGCTCCACGAGCAAGTGGTCCAAAGGGACAAGCCCAGTGTGCAAGCACTTATCGAACCTCTGCTTGTCATTTCATGATTAACATATAAACAAAATCATGCAGTATGTGACTTGATGAGCTTGGGTTTTTTTTCACTCACATAATGACCTTGATGTCCACCCACGTTGTTGAATGTTAACAGTAGTTCATTCCCTTTTATTACTGGGTAGTATTCCGTGGTACGGATGTATCACAGTGTTTCAATCCATTCATCTGTTGATGGATATTAAGGTTGCTTCCAGTTTTATTACAAACGAAGCTGCTGTGAACATTCATGTACATGTCTTTGTATAACATGGACTTTTGTTTCTCTGGAGTAAATACCTGTGAGTGGAATCGCTGGATTATTTAGTAGGTCTAAGTTTAACTTAAGAAAATATACCAAACTATTTCCATTTTACGTTCGCACTAGTAGGATGCGAGAACTCTAGGTCGACCACATCCTTACCAACATTTAGCGTGGCTGGTTTTCTAAATTTTAGTAATTCTCTGACATATGTCATGGTATCTCGTTGTGGTTTCAATTTGCATTTCCCTAATGACTAAGATGTTGATTCCATTTTCATGTCTGTTTTGCCCTCCATATATCTTCTTTGATATATAGAATCCTAATATAAAGCCTAAAACCATAAGACTTGGAGAAGAAAAAAATATTTGTGAGCTCAGGTTAGACCAGTATTTCTTAGATACAAAATCAAAAAGTATGATCCACAAAATAACAAGTTGAGAAACTGAACTTCCTAAGACTAAAAACCCGCATTCAGAAGGCATTTGAAGAGAATAAAAATGTTGCCGCTGTTTTTATTTCATTTTATAGAAGAGTATATGCTGTGTCTCATAAAGATGAAGTGATCGGCCTAAGGTTACTCGCCTAGAACACGAGGATCAGACTTTGAGCCAGATTGTGAACCATCCCAGGTTGCATACTCTTCAATGGTTATCCTCTAGTATTTCCTTGCAATGTACCAGCCTCAATTTTCCCTTTAAAAATGGGTGCAACCCTTTAATGCACTCTCCAGTAACTCAGAGATGGTGAAACACTCTGAAACATTTTCAAAGGCCAAAAAGAGAAGAACAAAGACAGGCATGTTTAGAAAAAATCTCAACCACTTAAATACTCAGAAGAGCTCCATCAGTAGACTCAACACTGCATCCTCGAAGTCGATGAAATGATCACTCCTTCAGCCTCTTAGGAGGAAATGGTGAGGTGTATTCTAGAAAAATGGTTTCCAGCCAAGACTTCAAAGGTGGTCCTTCCCTCACAGGTGCTCAAGGACCCCGCTGTGTTGGCTTGCGGAGGAGGCCAAGTCTCCAAGCTGGGGCCATGAGAACTGTCAGGTCAGACTTGGCTGGATAAAGTCTGCGGACTCCCTCACGGCACCAATGGCAAGGCTCACTGGACTGGCGGTAGGAGGAACCAGCCCCTCTCCACCTCCTTCACTTTACTTCTCATCCCTCAGCACAAAGCTTCATCTCATCGTGCTTGCAAAGTCCACACTGAAGGCAACTTCTCTTGGATCATCTTCTAAGTCTGCCAGGCTCAGCCCCACAGGGATGCAGAGTCCAAGATAAATAAAACACATCTTAGCATGTGCTCACCGCAGTCCTCTCCACACAGCTCCTGCACACACGAACCAAGGTTAAAATAAGCACCAAAGGAGATTTTGAAGGGAAAAAGAGGATGCAGATAGGTGCTCAGAGAAGAAGCTGGTAGAAGGGAAAGAAAAGTTAACAACAATTCGCTTAGTCTGGAAGTGTCAGGAGGGACTGTGGAGAAACACAAGTATAATCGGAGGTAAAGGGGCACCATCGTTTCAAAGCACCACTGCTTTTATAGACACCAATATTTTAATCAGTATTACACCATACACAATATAGATGAATTTTCCGTAGATATCTTTCTCTTATAAGAGAATTCACAGTCATTACTAAGCATTTTGCATGTGTCAAGCACTTTCTAAAAATTAGTATATTTCATCTTTTAACAGTCTGGAAATGTTGGTATTATGATCCCCATTTAAAAGATGAAAAATTTCAGCTCATAGAGGTTAGGGTCTTAGACTTACTAAGTGGCAAATCTAAATTCAAACTCAACCATTCCACTGTACCTCAGGGAGGTTTCTGTCATGAAATGGATAAAAGTCACTGGTATAAACCAAATTCTCCCGGGGTTGGGGAGGGGAGAGGGGGTTCATGATTAACATAGAAAAAGGAGGTAGTTTCATGTGAAGAGACCACAGTAGGTAGGAAGGCAGGAGTGGAGGATACAGTGAGGGGTGGCTGAAGGTTGGTGGAGGGGTTTCTGCAGGAAAAGGGAAGCAGGAACTTGGGGGCATAGCAAAGAGTCCCTAGGTCTTTGGTCGGGCTGCCTGAACCTGAGCTGCTGGAGTGGGATAACGGAGTGTGTTATGGGGACTTTTAGCTATGGGCTGGCTCTCTCATGCAATCATTTCAAGCCAGTCGAGGGCACGGCAGGGGGTGGGGGTCCTCTGGGTGCTCAGCAACAGTCAGACTCTCCTGTTCAGGGACCCCAAGTTAGGTCCGTTTGCTCCTAGGAACTCTGGTCCAGCTGGTAGCCTCTCTTCAGTCTTCCTGGACTGTGGCTTTTGGCTGAAAACAAACGTGGCACCCAGACTGTCTTGTGGTCACCCCAAAACTACCTGAGCCCCAGGCTCACCTGGGGATCAGCTGGTTCCAAAGCACAGGTAATGCCAGATCTCCCTGCCCTAGAATAACTGACTCCAGGAATTCTGTAACACTGCCAAGACATTTCCATGGGGATTGTGCAAAGTCATGTCTCCAGTTTCTAAAACTGAATCTACCTTTGGTCAGGTTCAGGGTCAGGAGATGAGAAGGGAAATCAGCAGGTTAACAGGATGACCTACATTACCACTCAGGACTGTGCTTTTGTCCTTCACAAGACCCTCAAATGATATCCATGTTCAGCCCTTCTGTACCCCAATCCAGAGTTAGGGTCATCTTGAGATTACACAGTACAGTTTTATACAGAAATTCTTCATTAAAAAAGAAAACCCACAGCCTGTGTTTTGATGGCAGAAATGTGCTATTACAGGTTCAAGAGTTTCTTCTCTTCCTCCCATTTTCTCAGTCAGGAAGGACATTCCACTGGCCATGCAAAGGCTCATCAGTAGATTGAGGGGATTTGGAAAATACAAGCTAATAAGGTGCATCTGTGAATTGGAGTAGCAAGCAAGACGAAAACCAAAGAAATGTGTCATCTGAGCTGGTTCCCTGCACATCCAGTTGTCCCCAAGGCCCTGCTTCCCTCTTCTCCCAAAACAGCATGTCCTCCAGAGCCCTTAAATGTCAGGGGGGAAAGGGACTTCCCCAGATCATAAGCGGGGCTAGCAGGGAGAAAAGGTGGGCGGTGGTACCTGTCTACAGACGCTGTTCCTGTAGACCCAACACGGCGGCTATTCCAATTCACAGAGTGTAGTTAACTTGGGGACTTATACGTGTATTCCCCCCAAACATCCCCCATACAGCACAGGCACGGGGTACACCTGTCAGGGAGACACATTTCCTCGTGGGGCTTGTGGAATCTTATGAATCAGACTCAGAGACAACCTTAGCACTTGAAGGGAACACAGAGGCCCAATGACGTAAGACGGTTTTATCAAGATCACCGATAAGATGTTGCGAAGACCAGATCATGGGTTCCTGCTCCCAGGCAGGTGCACGGTCAGCAGAGAAGACACACATTCCACACGCACCAGGGTTAGAGCAGTCCACAAGGCTGCGAGAATCACCGTCTTCACAGGGCTGACAGGTTGCTTCTGCAGCCCAGCCATCCTCTTTTTCTGGGAACAACCCGACTGCCCTTTGTAGAACCACCCTCTCCCCCATTCTCCAACCATGTTCTTAAAATGGGCGTGATCCCCTCCCCCCGGCCCTGGAGGTGGACATGTGACCCAGGCCCAGCCACTTGGAGCACTGCATCCCCTGTGCCAAAGACATTGGGTCAGAGATGGGCATGTCCCCCTGTGAAATAATAAGAATATATATTTATATTTATACTTATATTATTTATATTTATATGCGTGTGTCTTTGCTCTCTGTTCCTGCTAATATTTGGTCTATGACCCTGGTTCCTGACACACAGAGTTCCTAAATCCCTTGGAACTTCCTGGGTGAAAGGAGCACCTTTCGTTTTTTTTTTGTTTTTTTTTTTTGCAGTACGCAGGCCTCTCACTGCTGTGGCCTCTCCCATTGCGGAGCACAGGCTCTGGACGCGCAGGCTCAGCGGCCATGGCTCACGGGCCCAGACGCTTCACGGCATGTGGGATCTTCCCGGACCGGGGCACGAACGCGTGTCCCCTGCATCGGCAGGCGGACTCTCAACCACTGCACCACCAGGGAAGCCCCACCTTTCGTTTTTATGAGGTGACTCTGGGTGGGCTTCTGGATGGGGACTGCTCACTGGAAAGATGAAGCCATGATTAGAAGCTTGGGACTTTCAGCCCCACCCCCAATTCTCCACAGAGGGGAGAGGGGCTGGAGGTGGAGTTAATCATTGATCATGCCTATGTGATGAAGCCTCCATAAAAATCACTAAAGCATGGGGTTCAGAGAGCTTCCAGGTCAGTGAGCACATCCACGTGCTAGAAGGGTGGGGCACCCCAACTCCACAGGGACAGGAGTTCTTGTGCCCGGGACCCTTCCAGACCTCTCCTTATGTATCTCTTTATCTGGTTGTTTATCTGAATCCTTTATCATGTATTTTGTGATGTAATAAACTGGTGAACATAACTAAATGTTTCCCTGAGTTCTGTGAGCTATTCTAGCAAATTATCAAATAGAAACAGGAGGCCGTGGGAACCCCAAATTATAGCCAGTCGGTCAGAAGTGCGGAGGACAACCTGGGACTTGTGACTGGCCTCTGAAGTGCGGGCAGTTTTGTGGACTGAGCCTTAACTGCGGGTAGATAGTGTCAGAACTGAACTGAATTGTAAGACATCTAGCTGGGGTCAGAGAATTGGCTGGCATGGGAAAAAAAACCCACACCTGGAGTCAGAAGTATTCAGTGTGAGGGTAAAGGAAAACAGCATGTTTTTCCTAGGCACAACCCGAATTTGAAGAACCACTGTCAATCCAAAAAGATTTCTTGGAATTATTAGGGGAAGGAGCTCTCCTCTCCTGGTGTTGAGCTGGTAGGATGGTCTGGTACTGCTAAGGCTTATCCCCGACAAAATATGTTGAGAACCCTCCCACCATGAAGCAACTTCAGAGAAAATCAGAGACAAGGTATGAAGAAAGATTTCCCATGACATCATCTGCACCCAGATCCAACTATGCCTGATGTCCACTCACTCCTTGAAGTTTCAGCCGCATCGAATGAATTCAATGAATTCCTTCATATCTTAAGCCCATTTCAGTTGTGTTTCTATCACTTGCAATTAAAAGAGCCCTGACTTCTATCATGAGGATGACCCTACGTACCCCCTTCAAATGGAGCTACCCTTGAGAAGCAAAGTCAAGAAGGAACAAATCAAACCCCTTTCCTATACAGGACCTCCACTTACACTCAGACCACTCCCAGCTGTCAGTTCTCTCCTCTTCTCCACCCCATAACCAACGCTACTTCCCCTCCCCTGCTTGCACCTCACTTCAACCCCCAATATCCCAAGTCCTTCTACTTTGCCAGGCCATTTTGAGCAGCCATCCCCGTCTCTGTCCCTTTCCCTCAGAGTCATTTTTGGTGCCAGGAGCCACAACTCTGTGAGGGGCCTCTCTCCTACTCCCTTTCCTGGCCCCAGGGGAACACTTTTCCTTCCTGCATCCCTGCCAGGAGAGAAGAAGTAGGCAGAAGCAACATGTAGCATCTTATCGAGCTTTTCTAGGACATAAAAGGAAAAAAGTCCCGAGAAATATAGAATACAGCTTTTTCTTTGGAGGACTGGTAGACAGTGGCAGTTACAAACAAGTTTAGAAGACAGAAGTTCCTTTATTTGAATCGCTTAGAGACAATATTACTTGTTCCCCCAAAAGGTTAGTAAAAAATCACCCAAAATGTGATCTTGGTAACCTCACCTCTTCTTAGAGCTCATGTTCCCCACTGACAGCCAGTTTTGGGGAGGGGCTTAGGCTGTAATTGAGTTAAATGCTTTGAAGAGATGGGATCAGACTCTAAAAGTTGAAATAAAGGTACTCCTTGTTTTCCAGAGTTATCGATAGGATCTTAGAGGTTCTATGCACTGGGTGTTTGGAGGTGGGGTGGGAAAGAGCAAAGGAAAGGAAAGGAAACTCTAGCAGAGCTTTAGGTCAAATCAGAAGTTCCAAACTCGTGCCCACAAACCCCAGCCATTATTTTTATTTGAATTAGTGACCAACATGTAACTCCCATAACAATCCCAATTTCTGGCTTTTCTTGAAAACCTAGCAGAGCTAGTAACTCTGGGCCACCTCTCCGTGTGGTGCTCGGTAATTCCGGGCTGGGAGTACACGCTACAGATGCCCTGTTCCCGGCCTGGCACACCCAGCCGCCACCCCGTCCTGCGTCTCAGCTTGAATGAAAGCAAGATGGCGTCTCCTCTCGCAAATCACCGCCTGGGAAGCCGGTTAGGGCACGCGGGTCCTGTGAGGAGTGACCGCAGCCTTTCTGCTGGTAGGAGAAGGGTGGCAGCTGTTACAGCAAGGCCCTGCCTCCCCCTGACCTCCTTCTCCCTGAGGGTCCCCCCAGCCTCCCAGGAGGCCTGTCCCCTCCACCCCACCCTGCGCCGCGCACGGGCTGGTACAGCCACACTCTCGGGCTTGGAAAGGTAGGCCTGCGTGGGCCCGATTAACCCCAGACCGTGCGGAAGAGGGTCTGGGGCTGGCTCAGACACCCCTTTTCCTAAAGAAGGACCCCAAATAGAAGATGGAGATTGGGAAGTCCTAATTCAAATCTTTCTTTAAAGAATCTTAAGGAAAGGAAGCCCCATGACCCTGTGAAACAGCCTATAATCAGAAAATGGGAGGGCTGCATTTCCGCCGGTGGCTCAGTGATGCTGGCTGTTCCCAGGGGCTGGGTGTGAAGGATGCCATTCCGGGGCTGGCACACCCTTTTCATGCCCCTGTGAAGAAGAGAAAGAGGGTGCCTCCTCTCACAAACTGCTGCGTGGCCCCAGGAGCCCCGCTAAGACGGGCGAGGGAGTCGCCTTTCAGGGAGTGCGTGGGGATTTGTAGAAATGACTCTCTGACCTGGCCTTGCACTAATACCTAGTTCTCCAGGGCCTCTGGGGTTCAGGAGGGCAGCTCCTCGTCGTGTGGAGGCTGGAAATTGCCAAGTGGTGACAGCTAAAGGAACCCCTAGAAGAAACTCCCATTTCTCCCGCCTACAGTTATTTTCTATCGCCTGATAAATGTTACACCCAGAACTCACGTCAGGAACAAGAATGTAAATCAGCCTCTGGCATTTATGCTGAGTGGGGTGACTGACAGTAACTTAAGTGTGTAAGCTGATAGCGTTAATTTTTCAGTAGATTGACGCATCCCCAGGAGAACACGCAGTTTCTTTTCGGGTCACAGCTACTGTCGACCACATTTTTCTTCCCACAGAAGGTACATTTCTTTTTCATAAGGATATTAGGATATAAACGTTACATGAAGCATAGGATACTTGCCTTTTTATGTATATTGTAGAGATACGTAAACAGGCAAGGACTAACACTTAGCTAATTATAGCCTTTGGTTGGTTAAACCACGCTGGACAAATCCTCTGTACGTCTGACAGGCACCAGTTGGGACAATTGTCACATCTTTGAATCCATTTCCAATGTACAGAAAAATGCCATGCTTAGCCCCCAAAAGTATAACCAATTAATAAATGGTAGCATAGGCTCCGCTCCTGAGAAAATGATGACTTAGGCTTTCTTCCCACTAGCACAAAGGGGAAGTAGAGGGTTTTTTTCGTGAAGACCCTTAAGAGTACAAGAGAATCCTGCTTGAAGACAAGCTTTTGTTTCTGTTTTTGGCGGTACGCGGGCCTCTCACTGTTGTGGCCTCTTCCGTTGCGGAGCACAGGCTCCGGACACACAGGCTCAGCGGCCATGGCTCACGGGCCCAGCCGCTCCACGGCATGTGGGATCTTCCCCGGACCGGGGCACGAACCCGTGTCCCCTGCATCGGCAGGCAGACTCCCAACCACTGCGCCACCAGGGAAGCCCTGAAGGCAAGCTTTTAAAATGTTGTAACAGCATCTGGGTTTTTTGCTTTTGTTTTTTGGTTAAAGCTAATGGATTTACTCAGCTCGGTTCAAAGAGATGTGGCCTGAATATGGGTGGGATAGATGGGGGAGATCCATGGCAGCCTTGATGAGTCATGGCCTTGACTTCAGTCCTATCTAACGAGCGGAAAGCAAGGATTGGCTTGGAAGCACCAGAGGGCCTGTTTCCAGAATAAAGCAATCACCAGAGATGTCTGCAGGGAACACGGGCTGGGTGTGGTGGGAGAACACGGCCTACAGATCAGTGTCCACTCTGTGTCCATTGTCTCTGCAGGGCCGGCAAACATTTATTCACCAAATATTTGCTTTTCTGTCTCCAGGCGTATTGCCTTCCTGCTTTTTGAAGTCACAAACCACTACTCCTAACGTCCTCTTTTGTTTTTAGCTGAAGATGACATCCAAGGTGAGGGTTGCAGCCATTTCGGTGACTTAGCTGTCCTGGGCCTCTCCCACGTACATGTGTTATTAAACTTTGGTGTGATTTTCTCCTGTTAATCCGTCTCATGGCAATTTAATTCTTAGACCCGCCAGGAGGACCTAGTACAGCAGAGGGGAATTTCCCCCTCCCTGACACCACCAGCTTAGCTGGACCTCCTAGGGGTGGGGGTGTGTTTTTCCCAGAACATCTTATTCCTCCGCAGTTAGAGGACACCCATCTCCTAATCTCACCCCCCACCCCCGTATCCCTTCAGGAAGGCTTCAGATTTACTGGCCTCCTCTCTCCCTCCAGAAATCCACTTACTTGGACCAAGATGTTTACATCCTGTAGACCTTTTTCCACGTGTCCTTCCTGGGTGACTTTGACCTGCAAATTAGCTGAGCGCATCCGTACATTTGACAAGGAATTACCTCACCTGATTTCCTGCGCCTGTGAGCTCATGGATGGTCTATAAGCCACAGCAAACCCACTAGGGCACCACTAAGAACACCCCGAAAGTGCCATTTCCATAAGGACAGAAAGCAGCTCTTGGCAGGAAAGAGGTCTCTACAGGGCCCTCCCCTTTGTCCTGTCACTAACTTTAAACCGGGCAGCCCCATGCTATACTCGTCTCCGGCCCTAGCACACCACTCAGATCTTTTGATCACACAGTACACCTTGCCTAATCTGTTGGTTCTTTCCATAGATCGAAGAAGTAGAAATGAAAACTAAGTAATTAACAGATGACAAGGTCTCTTCCCCAGCTTCCCCTTCAATAATCTCGTGAACAAACTGTGTGAAAAAGACAGCATCTAAAGAAAGATCACGAGGAATCAACAAGCCTGCACACAAGCCTGCATGCAGTGGGGGAGGGCCACGACTCTGACCCCCCATCTCAATGATTAACTGAGATTACTTCCCTTTTTCCTTTTGAAAACTGTCATGGCCGAGCAAGATCTTCAGAGGTGGTTTCTGGGGGACACCGAGTCCACCATCTCCCCCAGCTTGCCAGCATTCTAATTAAAAGCAACTTTCTGGGCTTCCCTGGTGGCGCAGTGGTTAAGAATCCACCTGCCAATGCAAGGGACACGGTTTGGAGCCCTGGTCCGGGAAGATCCCACATGCCGCAGAGCAACTAAGCCCGTGCGCCACAACTACTGAGCCTGCGCTCTAGGGCTTGCAAGCCACAACTACTGAGCCCCCGAGCCACAACTACTGAAGCCTGCGCGCCTAGCGCCCATGCTCCAAAACAAGAGAGGCCACCGCAATGAGAAGCCCGCGCGCTGCAATGAAGAGTAGCCCCCGCTCGCCGCAACTAGAGAAAGCCCATGCACAGTATTGAAGACCCAATGAGCCATAAATAACTATATAAAATAAATAAATTTATTTAAAAAAAAAGATGGAGGGGCTTCCCTGGTGGCGCAGTGTTTGAGAGTCCGCCTGCCAATGCAGGGGACACGGGTTCATGCCCTGGTCTGGGAAGATCCCACGTGCCACAGAGCGGCTGGGCCCGTGAGCCATGGCCACTGAGCCTGCACGTCCGGAGCCTGTGCTCCGCAACGGGAGAGGCCACAACAGTGAGAGGCCCGTGTACCGCAGGCAAAAAAAGGTGGAAAGGCAATGCAAACAAAATAAAATTTTAAAAAAACAATAAAAGCAACTTTCTACCAACATCTGTCCCTCCCCCCCCCCTTTGATTTTCAAGTGGCAAGCAGCTGGACCAGATTTGGTAACATTTCCTCCCCTGCTGTACCCCTGGCCTCAGCACAGTGCTTGGGGAACAGTAGGCTTCAGTCAATCTGTTAAGTAAATGAGTCAATGAACAGAAATGTTCAGCCCAACTTCAGTTCACTTGCTGTCCTCCAGTTACCTGTGGTCCAGGATTCCTTGTAACCAACAGCGTATCAGGGAGGTGAGGGGGCAGAGATCACTGGGGTCTTCACTAGTGCAGGGCATCAAGGTGGTGAGTTCAGAGCATCTTCCACTCAGTCCTCACATGCATGAGTCAGTTTCCCGGGGTTGCCTTTCTCCGGTTGCAGGTGCGTTTGGCGACCAGCACCAGTGCCCCTGGGTCCACCTGTCATCTGAGCTTCACACTGACTTCCTGTGGGCAGTGTCCACCTCAAGGCTCTGTGTGGCTTGCATCTCACACTCGGGCCCTTCTCTGATACCGAGGAGCCCACCAGCCCTCACACCAGCTTCAGCTTCCTGTCCCTCATGTGGATAACAGCGGGAGGCATCCACCTGCTTCTCAAAGATGCTGGGGGCATGAACCGCCATTGACAACGGCAGCAACCTTGTCTTGGCCTCTCCATCCTGCATCACTTCCCCGGCTTCCTCACTCCTGTTCCCTGGGATCACCCCCCTAATAAACTCCCTGCACCCAGGTTCTTGACTCAGACATTACTTTCAGGGAACCCCAAACCAAGGCATAGAGTTAGACAAAATATCCCATTGTGGACCCTTTTCTGCTCCAAATTCCCACCTTGCAAACCTTTTAATTATCCTTTTACTAAATGCTATTCCCTCAAAATTTCTGCTTCTCGATACACTGAAAAGAACTTAGGCAAGTTACTGACAATTCCCAGGCCTCATCTGGCCCTCAGTAAAAGGGAATAATTACACCAATCTTCCCATTTCACTGCTGTCTTGGGGGACAGCCTAGGCAAGCTGATGCTTGAGCAATGCTTTCAAAGGGACCAGAATCGCCAAAATTAGGTTTACAATTAAATCCTAAAGTGTGACCTGCAGTTTCTTGATTTAAAAAAAAAAAAAGGCCTATTTATCTTCCTTTCCTAAGAAGTAAAGAATTTTTCCACTCCATTTATTAAAAAAACGTTTTTAACATGCACACTTTTATTTATTTTATTTATTTATTTTTTTGCAGTACGTGGGCCTCCCACTGCTGTGGCCTCTCCCGTTGCGGAGCACAGGCTCCGGACGCACAGGCCCAGCGGCCATGGCTCACGGGCCCAGCCGGTCTGCGGCATGTGGGATCTTCCTGGACCGGGGCACGAACCTGCATCCCCTGCATCGCCAGGCGGACTCTCAACCACTGCGCCACCGGGGAAGCTCTTAACATGCACATTTTTAGACAGAAGGAACCACTCTGAAATGTTTCCATTACTTCTCAGCACGAAGCCATGCTCCCGCTCTCTTATATTTCTTGGAATTGCATATGTGGCCTCTGCCGAGCTCTCCGCGGTCCTGGAGCACCTGCAGGGCTCTGCTCAAAACCGAGTCTGACACGTGAGGTCTGGCATGATCCTGCTCTGCTTTCCTCCTTGCCATCATCTGTCTCTCCTCACCTGATTGTTTTCCTTCTCTAACGGGGGATCCTTTTTTAGCTCCTCAAACACAAAACACCTTGTGTCTGTCTGTGCCGTTGTACAAACTGTTCCCTCTCCCCGGAGAGGCCGTTCTTCCTCTTCCTCTCTCGATCTGCGGGGTGGACTAGTTCATCTTCCAAATCCAGCTGAAGGTCACCTTTCCTGCCCTGCACCACCCCAAGTCATCAAAGAGAATTGACCTGCCTCTAAAACTGCTATCAACCATAAATAAGATGAAAAGACAACCCTCAGAATGGGAGAAAATATTTGCAAATGAGACAACTGACAAAGGATTAATCTTCAAAATATACAAGCAGCTCATGCAGCTCAATGTTAAGAAAACAAACAACCCAATCCAAAACTGGGCGGAAGACCTAAAGAGACATTTCTCCAAAGAAGACATACAGATGGCCTAGAGGCACACGAAAAGATGCTCAACATCACTAATTATTAGAGAAATGCAAATCAAAAGTACAATGAGATATCACCTCACACTGGTCAGAATGGCCATCATCAAAAAATTCTACAAACAATAAATGCTGGAGAGGGTGTGGAGAAAAGAGAACCCTCTTGCACTGTTGGTGGGAATGTAAATCGATACAGCCACTATGGAGAACAGTATGGAGGTTCCTCCAAAAACTAAAAATAGAATTACCATACGACCCAGCAATCCCACTGCTGGGCATATACCCTGAGAAAACCATAATTCAAAAAGAGTCACGGACCACAATGTTCACTGCAGCTCTATTTACAATAGCCAGGACATGGAAGCAACCTAAATGCCCATCGACAGACGAATGGATAAAGATGATGTGGTACATATATATGATGGAATATTACTCAGCCATAAAAAGGAACAAAATTGGGTCATTTGTAGAGATGTGGATGGACCTAGAGACTGTCATACAGGGTGAAGTAAGTCAGAAAGAGAAAAACAAATATCGTATATTAATGCATATATGTGGGAGCTAGAAAAATGGTACGGATGATCTTATGTGCAAAGCAAAAATAGAGACACAGACAAAGAGAACAAATGTATGGATACCAAGGGGGGAAGGGGGGGTAGGAATTGGGAGATTGGGATTGCCACATATACACTATTGCTACTATGTTTTATAAAACAGACAGCTAATGAGAACCTACTGTATAGCACAGGGAACTCTACTCAATGCTCTGTGGTGACCTAAATAGGAAGGAAATCCAAAAAAGAGGGGACATATGTATACATAGAGCTGATTCACTTTGCTGTACACCTGAAACTAAAACAACATTGTAAAGCAACTATACTCCAATAAAAATTAATTTTAAAAAAGTAAAATAAAACTACCATCAAAGTCCTTTTTTCTTTTTTTCTTTTTGGCTTGCCTCTCTTTTTCTGCCGGTGCTCTGACCATGAGGCTGCAGTCCCGGTGCCTACCAGGATGGGACCACAGCAGACACTCAATAAAGGCTTTGGACAGCAAAGTTTCTCTTAGGACAAACCTTCATTTCAAGGGAATCCACAATACACTGCTACGGGCAGGAAACGAGATTTCCTTCATGGGAGAAGGTATGATCGTGCCACAGGGTCACTGGAATGGTTGGTTCATTTCTGTACAGGACGCCTTTACATCGTAAAATCCCAGGAGGTACGGTGGGTACTTTGATCTCACCCAACCCAAGGCCTCTACCGCAAACCTCTCCTTTCCAGATCCCCCTGGGCTGGTACTTGATTGGCCAGAGCTCACAACAATCATTGGTCTGTGTTTTCCCACTGGGTAGGGAACCGTCTTCGAGGCAGGAACCCTCGTTCTCTCTCCCTCTTGAGCCCTTACTCAGACCTAAGCAGGCCCAGCGCGTGGAGACAGGCAGGCCCTCACTTGGATTCCCTTTTCATTGTACAGCGGGGTGAGTCCTTGTGAAATTCCTGCATCCAACATCACCGTTGGGGGTGGGTCAGGGATTGTTTTTTGACCAGAGAACGCTTCATGGGCTCAGCTCTTTATAGATTGGCCTTGACTCCTTCTCCACCTTCATTCTCCCTTGCGTGGAGCCTCTTGGGGCCTCTGGGGGGTGTGGGGGGGGGACTGACAGGGAAGGACCTGTGTATTTCTGCACCTCTGGCCTTACAACCCTCAAAAGCACACACATCCCATCTTGATCCCAAATGACCCCTGTTGCATTGATAACACTGAGTGTCAGCACAACAGGCACAGAGAATAAACTAGAAAGTGGCCCTAAGAACCAAACCAAGGGTCTGCATGTGGAGGAAGCCCAGTAGTTGACAGCACGGTGGAGGGAAGCTTTGACCTGAGTGGGGGTCCACATACCATTGTCCAAAGGCTGTAAATCCTAAACAAACAGTCCCACAAGCCAAGCAAACATTTTCGGTTTGCCTTTTTGTACGACAAGGGTACAGGGTGGGTAAGAGCCCTCCTGCTTCCCTTGTACAGCCCTTACTAGTGGGTCAACCACCCCGTTAACTTTAACGTGCTCTGACCTCACTCCCTCATTTGCATAATGGAGCTCATAAGAACTTCCCCCAGGGTATTGCTGGGAGTTGCAAATAAAAGAATGGCTGTGCAAGTCCTTGGTAAACTACAAAATGGCGTGTAAATGAAAAATTTTTTTATCCAGTATTCCCTTAAAAAGAAGGGGAAAAAAAACAAACCCAAAGTTAGTAGAATTGATTCCTAGGAAGTGATTTTCATAAAGCAGAAATGTCCCTTATTTTCTGCGAACCTGCTCCCCCGAGTCAGCCGCAGGCAGGATGTTTGTTTCACCACCTCCTTTGGGATCACTGAAGGGACCCTGCGTGCTCATCATCGCTGCTGGCTCATTATGGAGGTGAGGACACCGAGTCTAAGCAGAATCAAGTGACTTGCTTGGAGTCAACAAGGCAGCGAGTGACAGTCTGAAATCAAATCTTCTCTCTCTCCTTGTAATGCCCAGGCTCTCTCCTGTGGAGTCAGTGAAGACCCCTCACGGGAGAACAAGCAGGGGCTATTTATTCAGAGGTGGTTATAGGAGGGAGGCAGCCACTATCTCTTGCATTTTGGCAGAGATTCAAAGGCAGGCAGAGGAACAGAAAGCTTTAGGGGAAACAGGGAAGGCTCCAGGTGTGCCCCGATTGGAGGCTGTAGCCCTGGGGAGGCTGGAGGCGGAATAATTAGAAGCTGAGCATCCTATGCGATTGGTTAGGGGACATACTGAACTGTCTCTGGTTAGTTCCAACTTGGAAGCAGGGACAGAAATTAGGGAAGGTGTCAATTATTGATCAAGTCCTGGCCATTTGAGGTAGATCGTTACCAGGGTTATTGTTTGGCTTCCTGAATTATCACAAGAGATGTGAGAGTCAGAATGCTTTCTGACTCCCTGCAAGTCTGACTTAGAGAGCGCAGGCTGGTTTCCTGGGCTGGCTGCTGCAGACCGTGGGTCAGAATCCTATTTTTATATATGCTCTGGCTGCCATCGATTTGTATATTCAGTTTCTCACTCCCCTCTACCACCTGACGCAAAGCCCAACCCTTCACAACAGGACACATTGCTTTACTAGGGTTCTAGGAGAACACAGATCATTTAATCCCCTACGAAGTAACTGAACAAGCAAGCAAACACCCTTAGGTATTCCTTACCTTTCTGCTAACCAAAAGAAGTATTTTGAAAAGTTCCTTATTTATTGATCAGCTAGAAAGTATGAAGCAATGTTTTGAAATAGTATGCTTCTATTCTCTGCAAAGGCAAAATTATCCAAGGTCACTGACACGGATTCACCAGGCTGAAAGTTCCCACTCAGAAGTGTGACCACAGCAGCGTCCATGGTTCCATCAAGGTCAGCATACTGAAGCATTTTTCCACTCCGGAATGCTTACCAATGGCTGCTGAGTTAGGAGGTGGTACCCAGCGACAGCTTGAGAAACATTTAGAAATAGCAGGCGATTTGGTGAGGTTGTCCACAAAGGACCTCAGTGCATAATGGAACATCTGAACACAGGAGCTGAAAATACCCCCAGCAACACGGTTATTCTTTTTAGTCACCGTTCAGCATTTTGGCTTTTGGTTTCTAAAGTTCCTAGGCAGAGACTAAATTAGATAAATATATGCAAAAATGTTCCTGACTTCAGCGTTGCTGACGGGTTGGAGATGCTAACTTTTGCATCAGAGAGACCTGAATTTGAAGCTTGCATCAGTTAGGCTAAAGATCGGCTGCACATAACTAAAACTGAGGCTGAAACGAGGTAGGTGGGAAACATCGAGAGGAAGACAGCTGGGGACTCATACGGTGGCACTTTGGTGTCTCCAGGCCCCAGCTCTGCCATCCTCAATGCTTGGTTTCCATCTTCGAGGTCCATATCCTAAATGGTTGCTGGAGTGCCAGCCTTCACGTCTCTGTTCCAGGCTGACAGAAGGAGAAAGGAGAAAGAACAAAAAGGCAGGCTCTCCTCACATCCTGGAATTCTCCCTTACATCTCATCATCCAGAGCTTAAAAACGTGGTGCCACCCCTACATACAAAGACAATTTAGAAACGCAGCCTTTTCCCGTCCATATTATTAACCCTTGAAAATGACCCTTGAATATACCCAGGGTTCAGTTACTAAACAGGAAGCGGATATTAAGGAAACCCTTAGGTTGGGTTCTCCAGAAGCAGCTTAGAGATGAGGATTTGTGTGGAAGGGATTTATTGGGAAGTCCTGGAAAATGAGGTAAGCATGTGGAAACCTTGGATCATGAATGAAGGAGTCTAAGTAAGGACTGACGTAAGCCAAGTCCCATCAGGGGTGACCTTGACCCGCCCCGCTTGGACTTCTGGGGAGAATGTACAGTCAACTCAGAAGTGTCCTGCTCAGGGATCAGGGGTTCAGAGTATTTGCACACTCACATCCATCACTCACTGGGGAGGGGATGCCCAGGGGATGCCCCGGGGGAGCATGTGTCCCCGGCCATTCTGGCTCTGCAAATACAAGCGAAGTGAACCGCAAAGCTAGAGCGCAGCCCCGTACCTAGAAAGACCATTGCTGGCTGTTAGCAGTAAGAGCTCACCTATACACAGTCTTTTGTTCGGCCATTTGTATATTTTGAACTCAAATCGAGTAAGAATTGCGTGCCTACCAGGAAAGAGAAGAGCAATTTGCTATTTGGACCTGTGAGTTTTTGCGAACAGTGGCTAAGATGGTAGCGTTAAAGCTGTAAGTCCTCTGTTGATACCTATGTTCGTGTATCTGTAGCTCAGAAAGAACTTTACCTTTCACTGTGTATTTGATGTTTTCCTATCTTCAGAGGCTGTTAATAAGTTAAATTACAAAGTCTCTGAAATTAAAGGTGCAAGGATCTGATTGGTTTATAGAGAAAAACTCTTATAGAAATTATTTCCTATAATTATCAGAAAATAAGGACCTTAAACTTCTAAAACTTTAAATATGTTAGCTGAAGCTAACTTAGAAGCATTTTAGGAATCCATATAATTAAGGCAAACCTTTGGCAAATGAGAGGAGTTTAATAATTTTGATTTACTGAAAATCACTATGTCTTCTCTAATTGATTAATGCTACGTATAATAGGGGACTTTTATCCGAAAAGGTGTTCTTTTTAGACTTACTCCCTTTTACTTATCAAAGAAGCTAACATTATTCCTAGTTAATGTTTAAGGCTCTGAAAAGTGTAAATTTATGTTCAACTAAATTGAATCATTATTCTGACAATCTCTATATTTCAACCGTAATTATGTTTTGTAGTGTGTCAGCTTGAAGATAATTTCTAAGCTTTTTAAGTAATTTAAACCCTTGGACTGACATTAAATTGCATTAACTAAAGGATAATCATTGGATGCCTAGATCATTTCTAAGCAAGATGAATGCTGAAACGTTGATGACTAAGCAGTTTTGCATCTATAGACCTCTGCTTCTTATTTTTACATTCATTGGGCCATATTAACATGTACATTTTTACTACTTTTAGAGGTTCCTTAAGGGAGGCATGTGGCTATAGAAATTTGTTATGTCAATTCGCAAGCTCTGCTAGCTGCTAAAATGCTGGTGTGTCACGTGGTTCTCAATTAACCAACCCATTGTTTGCTGGATGAAAGAGAAGTTACTTAACTTTGGTTAAAAATTATAATTGCGACAATCAGTTAAGATTATACCAGAAGCAACAGTGAAGGGAAATACAACTGAGTACATCCTCCTATTTTTCAAGGAAAAGAGTAGTTTTGCCCTAAAGCAACGTCTCAAATTTTTTTTGTCTCTGAGTATCTTTATCCTCATAAAAGTGACAGAGGACCCCAAAGCGCTTTTGACTTTAGAGTTTTAGCTATCAATGTTTTCTGAATCGGAAATTGAAACTGAGAATTTTTAAACATTTATTTTATTGAAGTACAGTTGATGTACAACGTTGTGTTAATTTCTACTGTACAGCAAAGTGATTAAGTTATACGTATATATACATTCTCTTTCATATTCTTTAAGTTACGGTTTATCACAGGATATTGAATACAGTTCCCTGTGCCATACAGTAGGAACTTGTTGTTTATCCATCCTCTGTATACTAGTTTGCATCTGCTCACCCCAGACTCCCAATGCATCCCTCCTCAACCCCTCCTCCCCCCTTGGAAACCACGAGTCTGTTCTCTGTGTCTGTGAGTCTGAAACTGAGAATTATTTAAACGCTTATTTATGGACACATTTGAAGAGACCAGTGAATGCATGGCATGTTAATAGCATCTTAGTATTATTTTTAAATGAGTCCTGTCCTCACAGACCCCTGAGACCTGTCCTGAAGTAGAGTGTCAGTTTATTCCAGAACATGAGGGAGCTAATAAGAATAAACTTACAAAGTGAATTTTATTTGCCTTTTTTTTTAACAGATCTTTATTGGAGTATAATAGCTTCACAATACTGTGTTAGGTTCTGTTGCACAAGAAAGCCAATCAGCCGTATGCATACACATGTCCCCATATCCCTCCTTCTTGCGTCTCCCTCCCACCCTCCCTAGCCCACCCCTCTAGGTGGTCACAAAGCACCGAGCTGATCTCCCTGTGCTATGCTGCTGCTTCCCACCAGCCAACTATTTTACCTTCGGTAGTGTATATATGTCGATGCTACTCTCACTTTGCCCCAGCTTCCCCCTCCCACCCCAAGTCCTCAAGTCCATTCTCTGTGTCTACCTCTTTATTCCTGCCCTGCAACGAGGTTCATCAGTACCATTAGAACACTACCTAACACCATACACAAAAATAAACTCCAAATGGATTAAAGACTTAAATGCCTTCGTTTTTAATAGCTGAATTCAGAAACTCTCACTCTTCTCCCTATTCCGAATGGCTCTATGGCTGTCTGCATGGGTTCACTAGGAAACTGGCCTCCTTTTTACTAGAATATAATTGGAAAAATTACTTATGCAACCAAGGTCTTGACTGGAATGTCATATTTGAAAATGCTGCTTATTTAATCTGGTAAGACCATGGTTTTTTTTTTTTTTTTTTTTTTTTTTGCCGTACGCGGGCCTCTCACTGTTGGGGCCTCTCGCGTTGCGGAGCACAGGCTCCAGACGCGCAGGGTCAGCGGCCATGGCTCACGGGCCCAGCCGCTCCACGGCATGTGGGATCTTCCCGGACCGGGGCACGAACCTGTGTCCCCTGCATCGGCAGGCAGACTCTCAGCCACTGCGCCACCAGGGAAGTCCCAAGACCATGTTTTTTTGAAAACAGCTTTATTGAATATAGTCTATACCATATAATACACTCAGTTAAAGTGTACAATTCAATGGTTTTTCAGAGATGTGCAACCAACCATCACCATGATCAATTTTGGAACATGTTCACTACCCCCCAAAGAAACTCCATACCCCTCAGCTATTACCTGCACCCAGTCTCCCGCTCCCCGCAGCCCTGGGCAACCAGTAATCTGCTTTGTCTCTGTGGATTTGCCTATTCCAGACAGTTCATGTAAATATAATCATACAACGTGTGGTCTTTTGTGACTAACTTTTTCCACTCAGCATAATGTTTTCCATGTTCACCCATGCTGTAGCATGGATGAGTATTTCTTTCCTTTTTATGGCTGAATAACATTCCACTGTATGGCTAGATCACGTGACATATTTTCATCTCTCTTGAGTATGCACCTAGGCGTAGAATGCTGGATCATATGGTAACTCCATGTTTAACATTTTAAGAATCCTGCCAGACTGTTTTCTAAAGTGGCTGCACTTTTCTCTAAAAATAGTCCACTTTTGTTTCTAGATCTTTTTGTTGCTGAAGGTTCCAAACATTTTAAACACATTAACCATGACTGAATCTCCACAACAACTCTAAGAGGCAGGGACTACTAAACCCATTTGAGAGATGTGAGATTTCAGAGAGATAAGGCAACTTGTTCAACACCACTCTGATGGTAAGAGCAGGGATCACACTTAAGCCCGTCCCCCAAAGCTCCACCCCCTCCCTCTCTATCCCACTGCTCCCCACTCCACCCAGGAGATGCAGTGACCCATGGGCTCTTTCCTTCCTCCGCAGATCTGGGGGTACCAGGGAAAATTTCTCCATGGCGTTCGAAGGTCCCCCTCTTCTCCTTGCCCTGAAGAATCCCCCTGGCCCTGTGCAGTGTGTTCTGATTGAATCTGCCGAGGGCACAGAACCAGAGCCTGACGTTCTGGAGTCTCTGCACTTCCTAGAGCTGATGGGGACAACACCCAGAGGACAATGGCCTTTGCTGTGTCCCCTTGGCCCATCTGGGGAGGCTGACAGCTAGAGCGCATGTCTAGAGGGAATGAGGGGCGAGGGAGAGTCACACAGGAAGCCGTGACTTTCAGTGAAAATTCATTAAAAGCCATAGGTATTCTTCACACCCCGGAGATCTACTTCTGTAGCTCCGAGGTTGTTTGTCTCCCCAGCTCAGCTCTTACTTCCCTCACCCACTCCGCTGAGGCAGGTTTCCAGAGCAAATTAGGGTGTAGATCAAGATGGTCGCTTCCATCGTAGTAATTAACCTCAAACCATCAAAGTAGATGGTCGGGCTCCACGTATTGATGCATGCTCCAAGCCTCGGTTTCCTATTTGAAAAATGGAAATAATGATATTTACCTCTAACGATATCAGCAACCGTGAGGATTAAAAGTTATATAGCACGTTGCTGGGAACAAGAAATATTTAGCTGCTTCTTCTCTGCCTCTTAGTGCTTGCAGTGTGCCGGGTACCAGCCTAAATGTCCCCCAGCGTGGAGCCTCACGAAAAACGTGTGAGGTAGGTCCTGTTACTACGGAAGTCCCCTACATACGAACGAGTTCTATACCGAGGAGCACGTTCGTAAGTCCAATTTGTTCGTAAGTCCAACAAAGTTAGCCTAGGTACCCAACTAACACAATCGGCTATATAGTACTGTAATAGGTTTATGATACTTTTCACACAAATAATACATTAAAAAAACCCACAAAAAATAAAGACAACATTTTTAATCTTACAGTACAGTATCTTGAAGAGGACAGTAGTACAGTACAACAGCTGGCATACGGGGTCTGGCATTGAGTGAAGAGACAAGAAGAGTTACTCCACGGAGGAGGGACAGGAGGTGGGAGATGGTAGAGCTGAAGGGTCGTCAGCAATAGGAGACGGAGGGCAAGCTGCAATGTCACTCACACCTGACGTTGATGGCAGAGGTTCCGGTTCCTTGCTGGATTCAATTCTATCTACCCTCTTGAAAAAACGATCCAGTGATGTCTGGGTAGCTCTTTTTTCTCGTCATAGATGACATGGTAGCACTGGATTGCATTCTGAATGGCTGCTGTAACCTTCGTGTACTGTTCTACGTTCAGGTCCTGTGCCTCAAAAAACTAACAGCGCCGCCTCAAATAAAGAAAATCCCCTGCCATTTCCTGTATCGTGAACCTCTTCGGTTCTTCAGTTACTTCTTCCTCTTGTCTCTCTCCGTCCTTTCTCTGGGCCTCCAATTCCATCAGGTCTTCATTAGTAAGCTCCTCATGTTGCACAGCAAGGAGTTCAATGAAGTCATCCTCTTGCAGATCTAGCTGGAAATAAAGATACTGTACTACTGTACTCTATACAGTACAGTAAAGTACACAAAAGCACAACCACTTGTAGAGGATGCATGCACATGAGAGCATACGCCAGACACCTGAACTTACGTGACTGGACATGCGAATGCGTGTTCGCATCTTTGGAAGTTCGAAACCTGAAGGTTTGTATGTGGGGGACTTACTTGTATTCCCATTCTACAGATGAGAAGACTGAGTCACAGAGGTTATATAATTTACCCAAGGCTGTGCAGGGACTAAGAGGCAGGGCTGGCACTACAACCCAGATCTCCCGGCTCCAAGGACCAGGCTCCTAAATACTTTGCTCTAAAATGAGCCAGAGGTGAGTGAGAGAGGCTTGAAGGGGGCTCCAGAAAGAGGTCCTCCCACGGATGCTGACAAATGGACCAGATGTAGACACAGTCCACTAACGAGGCACTAATGAGCATGAGTGGAGCCATTGTCCCCGTTCCTCCGTCAGGTTTGCTCTTACGGTAGATTAGGTAACAAGAAACCCCAGCGTGATGCTGAACTCAGAAAGCTGACCAGGCTGTGAAGGACACGGAGCTGCACCTGTGATGAGCATCCTTCACTGAAAATCAAAATGGGGCCAGGAGTCAGGGCAGCACCCATCTCTTCAGTTGTCTGAAGTGGACAGAGAACTACGATGGCAAAAAGGCATCCAGAATCAGGCCCAATAGCTTCTTCAGGGCTTTATTGCACATTCCATCAGTTCCTCACTGACAGTTCCCCCAGACAAGCTGATCAAATAAGGGTTACCATCTTTCGTCCTCTGATTTCCCAAATGCACCCCGACTCCCAAGGCTTCCATCACCTTCTTTGCTCCTAAGAAAGTCAGGCCAAGAGGCACAGACCGTAGGGCTGCTCCAGGACCCAATTACAGTGTTTCAGGAGGGCAGTGGCAAGAGCATTGCTCTGAGAGTCCTGCCTCTGCCATGGGCTGAGACACAACTTTGGATACTTTGTGCCTCTCCATAGGCCTTGGTTTTTCCATCTCTAAACTCAGGGGGATTGGGCTAGTTCAAGGGATGGAAACATAAGGAATCACTGCTGTCACCCTCTTCCATACCCATAGCAGACACAGCTAATCAACTGCAGCATTCTTTCCCACTGAGCCAGGACTTCGCCTCAGAATCTTTCTTAACACAGGGCTCCAAGCAACTACTACCGATAAATCAGAATTGGCCTGCAAGAGGAAACTTGGTTTCCATCCTTGGACACATTGATCTTGAGGTGCCCTCAGCTCTAAAGACATGTCATTCTCCTCTGTACATACCAGAAGGCACTGGAAGACTCTATCCCATGGGCTCCAGCTCTCTGATTTTATTTTTCTAATTTTTTCTGGACTCCTTATGTCTTGACTGGGAACTTGGAGCTGGGTATGGGGATACCAACATGAAGTGGCATGGGAATTTGAGCTTCTCCAGGCAGGGTGGCGATCGCCAGGGCCAATTCTGAACCAGCAAACCTGTGATACTTTTCCAGTCCAGCCACCCAAATACCAAGTAAATACAACATCCTTTATACTACATCATGATTTAGACATTAACAACACATTGTAATAAAAAGGAACAAAATTGGGTCATTTGTAGAGATGTGGATGGATCTAGAGACTGTCATACAGAGTGAAGTAAGTCAGAAAGAGAAAAACAAATACCGTACATTAACGCATGTATGTGGAACCTAGAAAAATGGTACAGATGAACCGGTTTGCAGGGCAGCAATAGAGACACAGATGCAGAGGACAAATGTATGGACACCAAGGGGGGAAAGCCATGGGGGTGTGGGGTGTGTGTGATGAATTGGGAGATTGGGATTGACATGTATACACTGATGTGTATAGAACTGATGACTAATAAGAACCTGCAGTATAAAAAAAATAAAATAAAATTCAAAAAAAACACATTGTAGTTTTAAAGTTGTTCTTAATATCTTTGTTACACAAAGGCTGGATAAATCTTGGGGTTTCCTGTTAAAGTCATCAAAACTGAGCTCTGATCCCTGAAGGACCCTGATTTGAGCAGCTCCTTAAATGCCTTTTAACCAAAAACACAGGTGGCATTAAAAAGAGCAATGCTGCAGTGGCCACCTGGGCCCTGAGTGGGAGAATCAGGATAAATAGACAGAGGACTCTCTGCCAGAGGCAGAAGTTTTGTGTTGATTTTACCCTAAAGAAAGACATCCAGATGGAACCACAACCTTCTATAAAGCTTTCAGACGCGCTTCTACGCAGTCAAGTATTAGACTTACTTATAAAAGTGAAGACTCTCGGGCTTCCCTGGTGGCGCAGTGTTGGGAGTCCGCCTGCCGATGCAGGGGACGCAGGTTCGTGCCCCGGACCGGGAAGATCCCACATGCCGCGGAGCGGCTGGACCCGTGAGCCATGGCTGCTGAGCCTGCGCGTCCGGAGCCTGTGCTCCGCAACGGGAGAGGTCACAACAGTGAGAGGCCCGCGTATCGCAAAAAAAAAAAAAAAAAAAAGTGAAGACTCTCGAAGAAGTAAAAACACACTAAATAAATCCAAGTTATGGAGTTTTAATTTCTGAAGTCGCATTTTCTTAACTTATGAGGGACTCATAAACAAAGCAGCACATACACAAGGCTAGTTCAGTTCCACGTGTATTTACTGAACACCCGCTGGGAGGAAGAAGCCGAGCCAGACTTGTGGGGCAGAGACAGAGGGGGACGACGTTGTTCTTGCCCTTGGGGAGATTCTGGGACAACAGCAGCACGGAGAACCAGAGGTAAGATGACCCCAGTGGAAAGGGATGGAGAGCGGTGGCCCTGAGAGGCCCCAAGGGCCCTGCAGGTCTGTCCTAATGCATCCATGTTGTGAGACGGAGGAAGGCTTCCTGCAGGAGGTGGCATTTGAGAAAGGCCTTGAGAGGAGCAGGAAGGTCTTCAGCTGTGGGGAGACACAGGAGATGCAGAGGCCCAAGGCCGCCCCTAGGCAAGATCCGGGAGGGGTAATTCTGGCTGAGAAGCAGGGGAGAAGTCTGGTTGCAGAGCAGCCCTTCTTCTTCGGAAAGAAGAAGGTGAAGGAAGACAGCCTGGGCTTGAAGGCCCAGCTGGGAGGAGCCGCTGAATTATTATGGAGCCAACGGGGAGCCCACCGACGGGGCTGCGTAGAGGAGCGGCTCCAACAGAACAGAGCCTTAGGGATCTGGAAGGTCAATTCTCCACCAGAAATCAGGGGACGCCACAGCCAGACAGGCCCCGACAGTCCATCCAGCCCACGGGCTTACTTTGCAGGAGCAGATGAGAGACCAGAGAGGCTGTCTGGCCGAGACCACACGCCAAAGGGTGGTGCCAGGTCTGGAAGCCACAGCTCCATCCTGCAAGCCCGAGACACCTGTCAATGGGCTAAGTCTGAAGACAGGCCTTGCAGAGGACCAAGAACTGCTGAACGCGGCAGATGGCATACTGCAGCCCCAAGGGCTACAAGGGCCACAGCCCCATTGCTAGACGGTGGCAATGAGACAATCACCTTGGTACCAAGTGTGGGGACCTGGCCTCCCAGTAGGACGTGGCTGGAACCTGACGATCTACCGTTTGCTGATGCAGTTGGAATGGTTAACCGCTCTGAACTGCAGGGCTGACTGATCATTTCAAGGGCTTTATGGAGAGCTATATGGCGAATAGCTATATGACTACTGAACGTTAAATTTATATTAATTAAAATTATGTAACTAGAAACGCTTTTCCCAAGTTGCATGAGACACATTTCAAGTGGCTCAGTGGCCACTTGTGGCGAGTGGCTACCGTGTTAGACACACAGAATGGAACATCTCCATCACTGCAGAAAGTGCTACTGGGCACTGCTGGTTTATAGCAGGGGTCAGCTAACTATGCCCCAGCCTGGGGCCCAAATCCAGCTGCCATGTGTTTTTGTTTTTGTCTTTGGCCGAGCTGACTGACTTGTGGGATCTTAGTTCCCCAAGCGGGCCCCAGCAGTGAAAGCACGGAGTCCTAACCACTGGACCACCAGGGGATTCCCTGCCACGTGTTTTAATAAAGTCTTACTGGAACACAGCCATGCCCATTCACTTACGTACGGTGTAGGTCTGCTTTTGTGCTGCAAGAGCAGAGTTGAGTACTGGTGACACAGTCTTTACTTACGATCTGATCCTTTATACGAAAAGTTTGCTGATCTCTAGTGCAGACTGTCAACAAGTGACATGAGGATCTTTTCTGGAAAGATGCTCACTGGCAGACCCAGGAATTACTAGTGGGTCCCAAGTGTCAGGATGACTTCACCCCACCACAGGCCCCCCTGGGGAAGGAGGTAGGGAACACAACGCTGGCAGCATCACTACGGAGCTCGACGGGGGTGCAGGATGCCCCTCCCCAAGCAGGCGCCTTCTCCAGGGTGACTGCCCTTCTCCAGGGTGACTGACCGACCTTCTCTAGGGTGACGCACCGCAGAGACAGGGGGTGGGACGTGGTGTTCGGGCGGCTGCGAGTCTACCCAGGAAAACCACACACGAGAAGGAGCTCACCGTTTGCTTTCTTTATTTTTCTATTCTTCCCAGGTCAGTGAGGCAGCAACATTAATACAAAGTGAGAAGAACTGTTTTCTTGCACGGCAATTCAATAACCCCTCTCACACCGAAGCTCACACACAATTCTAAGAGCTTTTCATCAAACTCGGTCTAATCTGCATGGTCTGGCATCTCACACGCCAAAAATAACTCCCGGAGTGATGGCGGCCGGCTTCGGAGTGCTCGTTTCCGGGAAAGGAGGACTATATTGAACAGAGAGGGCTGCCAGTCAGCCTCCTTCCAGCTCTTTTCAAGTCCTAGCAGGTCAAAGAGGAGAGCCAGGCTAATTGCTCTGGTTCCTTAGGGAGGTGGGCACCTCCTGCTCTCCCCACCCAGGGAGCCCCCAGAGCTACTGCAGCAGCGGGAAGTTTGGGGGGTTCTCTGTGGACCCCACTGCACGCCAGGAGCCCCAAAGCACGTCTGCTGCCCACACTCACTCTTGAATTATTTCAGCCTTTCTCTCCCCTTCTGTGCGTGATCCTTTGTTGAAAGGGAAAACAAACTGATTCAAGAGGCCGACTGATGCTCACTTAGTAATGTCTCTATTGTCAACAGAGTGCAGGGTTTACCTGCAGCAGCGTGGGATGTCCTGGGGCCAGAGAGGGTAGATTCTCTTAGAACGCCCGTGAGCATCTCGAATGGTAACATTTGGGACAGCAGAGCCCTGGGAATGCTGCCATTCTAGCCATGCAAATTGCAAAGGCATGGGGAACTCTTGCTGTCGCGCAAACAGGAAAAGCACCAGATTCCCTTCCTGTACAGCCAGGAGGCCCTCAACAGGCAAGCTCCTCTCTCTCACTCAGACTCCCAGGATGACTTGCTGAATCCTCCCACCAGCCTTCCTCTGCTGCCCTGCCCAAGTTATTTGGATAAATGGGAACAAAGAAACTATCCTAAGCCTCCCCTCAGGACCAGCCTTGCAACGTACACATCCTCCCAGGCCTTCTTGAATTACAGAGAAAACAATGAGGAGTGAGTCCTCTATGGAGCTACAACCAGGGTGGTTTAATTTGCAGGGGTCCAGGACGTGACTCAAGAGTTGGGAGGTCACCCGCGCTGTCGTCTTTTCCGCCCCCGCAGCTTCAGCCGCCTGGCTGGCAGGCTGACGGGCTGCTTCCCGAACTTCTCCATGATCTCTCTGATCCTGGCCAGGTTGGTTTTGCTGAGTGTGAAGTCGCACTGTGTGGCCCCCATGTCATAGCCGACTATGCAGTTCTTGGTGGACGAGGTGAAACCTTCTGCCTTGGCCGTGACCATGTACTCTCCGGGGTTCAGAAGGCGCCAGTAATCCCCATCACTGGCTGTGAAAAGAAAGCAGGGGAATTCAGGGCAGCTCTTTTCTAGCAGCGATATCACCAGCTCTGTTATTCCAAGACCAGCCTCCTGGCCAGAGACAGACTCACGGGCAAGCAGTGTGGAATTTGAGCCCCAGCAGATGCAAATTCTTGATGCATTTTGGAAGCCAAGATGTTTTCCTTTTTGGAAACCACCTTAATGGTTTTAACAGGAAGGGAACTGGGGTGTAGGCTCCCCGCAGTGTTAATACGCATGAGCAGAGATGGAGAAACAATCGCTAACATTCCTTTCTCTGTGACAATACACACCATTCATTATGAACTTGAATGTCTGAATGGTATGCCCTCGCCACAGAATGCCATCTTGAAAAGCCATCTGTGCGTGGCTTCCTAGCTTCCCTTAGCATGGCTCTAAATATAGAATAGTAGTATAGGGGTGGGGCTCTTCACGTCTGAAAAAGAGAAGGAAAGGGCTACAAACGACCTGGGGGGAGGCCCCAAGGTCCACACCTCATTCCATGGTCCTCTATGAAGAAATGGAGCAGGTACACGTGGACGTTGCAGGCAGAGTCCCCTGCCCCTCCCCCTGCCCGGGTTACACCATTGGTCAGGCACCCAACAGGCACCTAACTGGACCCGGGTCCATCCTTAACTCAACGCTAGATCCTTGTTGCATAAAGTGGGGTTCTAGGCCAAGGCCACTCCTCCCCAGGGGGCCTACACCTGCTGAGATCACTTGGACCCCTGACATTAAAGAGGCTTCGAGACAGAAAAGGAGACATCAACTCCCACGTAGCACATGGAAGGATGAAGCAGGCACCAATCCACTGAACCCTCCAAGCCAAGTTCTGATGTAGGTTGTATGATGATCCCCTTTTCTACACGAGTAATTGGATGCCCAGGGAAGTGTCACGTGCTGCACAAGGTCACACAGCTAGTGCTTAGCTGGTCTTCCCGGGCCAGGTTTGTTTTCTCTCTTATGATGATCTGTCCTGCCCGGTCTAAAGAGAAAAGGCTGGATTTGGTGAAGTGCTACACAGGCCCGGGAAAGTTTTACTCATTTGAATGAACCCTGCTGTTCTCTAAAGAATGGAAGAGAACTCTGTGCGAGAATATTTATCTCCCACATACACGCATATAACACTCTGAAGCACCATGTTTAAATTCACATCACAATCTTTATGCATCTGAGACGCCCCATGCAACGTGGTGAGCTCACGAGAGCACAAGATGTCATGAAAAATGAAATACGCAGGCAGTGGTTCGCCACACGTTTGCACAGTCTACTACCTGGTAAACAGGCCTCAATGTGAGAGTCCCAGGCACGCAATGCAGGCAGACGGCTCCCTGACTTTCTCAGCACTGCACCCTGTGTTTTCCTGCAGTGAAAACGCAAGGTTCTCAGCTGAATAAAATGCCACTTGGTGGCTTTTCAGAAGCCGAGAGCCACGCCCAGCCGTCTTTGTCTTGCTATCAGACGGCCCGAGCCTCCTGGGCAGGCACACGCTGAGACGTCTCTCCGGGCTCCCAGCTCCCAGGCACACCTGCCAGAGCCGCCCCTGCACCCCCCAGACCTCCCTGTCCCGTCTTGGCCCCGTGTTAAGCTGTGGGCTCCGTAAGACCTGTGGCTTATTCTTTGCCACTGAACTGTGTGTTTCAGTCATGTGTCCTTGATGAATGCCAGCTGGATTAAGTGGGATGAAGACAAACAGACATGAATACAAATGTGCTATTAAGGTGAGAGTTGTACATATTAAACCTCAGCCGTAGGTAGGTACTTTCTCCCCACCAACACCGGAGTGGATTCGTTAAGGCCAAGAACCGGCCACCCGCCAACTAACTGGATAGAGGCCGCTGGAGGCGAGACCTTTCGGTGGGAGCGCCCACCTCGAGAACACACTGACGTCAGTCTGAAACACCCCCAGGGAAGGGGCAGCCCAGGTTCTCACCAAGGGAGAAGCTCAGCAAGCCAGGAGTGAAAGAAATCCATAATTAACACGTGCTTGTCAGCTCTACTGATTCAAATTTATGAGACGGCTTTGTAATTCTTTTTCTCCCCAAAATAGCAGAAGGCTCTCTCCTCATCCTCTCCCCAATCTGCCCACCTTTGCTGTGCTGGCCTCCTTCTTTTCACATCTCGGGGCCCTGTCTGGGGTGTGTTTCGGGGGTGAGTGCTCTGTGGAGCTGCAGGGGGAGGTTGGCACCCAGCTGGCATCGCCCAGCATCGGTGGACGGAAGGAACAACCCGGGCCCTAACGAATGGCCATTCATTAGCAGGTCGGGTTAGCGTTCTCAAACAAAGGTCAGTCACGTGGCATTCTGAGCCAGGTTTCGGGCCAACATATTTACATGCATTTAGAAAGCATCCTTACTAGCTTCTCTCCCTGTGGAATCCCACTTAATATCCCTGTTTATTTTATGCAAAATCCCTCCTGGAATAAAACTTGTCAGATCACATAAGCCTCAGACAGAAATCAAGGCAAATTCAGAGCTTATGTGGAGCAACGAAGGACCCCGAAACCAACGCAATAAAGAACCATCCGTGACACACGGGATTCCTCTGTGATGCGAACATGCTGGGAGATTATTTTGTGGGGAACGAAGGGAGATGGAGCTGCATTTTCCATTAGCTCATCAAAACTGTCTCCTTGATTACAAGGGCTTTGAAATTCCGAGCTCATTAGGCAAAGCTCTCTCTGCTGGCTTGTGGGCCCCTGGGGACATTTTATCTCCCACTCTGTTTAAAACTCTTATTTTCTCACATTGCCTACAAAAGACTAACAGTCCAAGGAATGTTTCAGGCTCTTTTACAGGCACTCATTAATAATGTTTAAAATGCAAGGCCTACGAACCAGATCAAATAGCCCCTTCCATCCACAGTGATCACCTGCACCTTGCAGGTCTGGCCCGTGACAAGCTTACAATCTGCATTTGTTGAATTAATGAATGAATAAGTGAATGAATGGATCAGTGTATGCCTGCCTATGTGGGGCAACTATGTACCGAATGCCATGCTAGCCAGTGTGCAGCCTTGTGGTCAGTGGCTATAAGACACTGGAGGACAAGTGGACGCTCAGGAAATATGGCTGCGTGAAGAAACAGGCAACTACCTTGAAAGAAGGCGATTCAGGGCATCACACCACAGTCTACTGTTTTGTGGCATTTCACCCATTTACAGAATAATTGTCCTTCTCTGCCAGGCACGTGAGCAGGTAGCCTGGTATTGAAGAACACCTGGGCCAGGTGTGAATCTCAGCCCACCCCCATCCTAATGTCCTAGAGCCTCTGCTTCCTCACAGGTCAAATGGGATCCCTTGGGGGAGGACAGGGTGTCTTCATGCATGTGACCAGCTAGCGGAGAAAGCGGCCCTTCTCTTGTTCAGGGGGAACGGCGTGGGGCAAGGCAAGGGGGACCACATTGAGAGTCTCAAGCTCTTGCCTCAATCCCAGCTCAGCCTCTCTCTGTGCATCTGGGAAACGCCACATAACGTCCAGTGCGGCTGGCCACCCCGGCACAAGGTAAGCTCTTAGATCCCCGGGCGCAGGTCAGGCCAAGTTAGTGTCAAGTCTTGTTTGTCCCAGTTCAAGTGTGTCTGCAGGCTGAAGAGATCTCTTTTATGGAAATCACGGTTTCCTTCCTCTTGCTGATGATGACTCTGTTTGCTACACCCGGGCGGGACCTGCCCTGGGTTGAATGATGCCCTGCCCCCCACACTCTCCAGTGGCCCACATCCTACTACCCAGGACCTACGAATTGACCCTATTTGGGAAAAGGGTCTTTGCAGATGTAATTAAGGATCTCAAGACCATCCTGGATTATGTGGATGGGTCCTAAATCCAATGACAAGTGTCCTCATAAGAGACAGAAGAGCAGGCGCCAGGAGGAAACGGAGGCTGGAGTGATTGCAGCCGAGGAAGCTCAGGAATGCCTGAAGCCACCAGGAGCCGGAAAAGCCAAGAGGGATCCTCCCCAGGGGCTCCAGGGGGAGCACGGCCCTGCTGACACCTTGATTTCAGACTCCCGGCCTCTATATCCGTGAGGGAATAAATTTCTGTTTCTTTAAGCCACACAGTCTGTGGTCATTTGTCATGGCAACCACTGGAAACCAATGCAGGACCCAGTGCCCTGCTCACCGCAGCTGACAGCAAAGCAGTATCTGACGCAGCGCTCCCCAACGTCGCCCCCACCCCACCACGTAGGAAAACCTCTGTGTGCAGGTTTAAACATGCCTAGGGGCACACCATCTCCAACAGAACGCTCGCTGACTATCTGACTTAAGCATCCAACCGATTCTGTTCCACATGCATCTGTCCCTGCATCGTACTGCAAACATCAGCCATCAGTCAAACTGGCCACTTCTCACTTCCCCCTGGACACGCCAAGTGCCATCCCAGGTGACGAGAGTCCTGGGGCACAAGGGTAAGCCTGGGCTTGTGTTCGTATCATAATCGGCCAAGAATAAGGCAGCCCTTGTGCAGATGCTCGGTGTCTGCGGGCTGCTTCCAGCCAGCGCTGCAGCTCTGGAGCAAGAAGGGAAACAGCACGCAGCTGCTCCAATGCCTGAACCCAAGCCCCACCTGCCTCCTGAACCTTCAGTGGGTCCTTCAACCTCTGAATAAGGGACAGAGAGAAGCCAGAAAGCAGAGGCTGAACACCTTGCTTTCCAGGGGCTCCATGGAAAGTTGGAGAAAAGAGACAATAAGCCAGGTCAGAGGAAGAAGTTTCTGGGCCTCAACTTGTGGTTTTAACTCAAGTAAAACACTTCAAGAAAATGGATATTTCCTCTTGAGAAACAGTTCACACACATTATTTGTAGTTACCTGTTCGGATGTCATGGTTAACGCCCTCTACGGAGATAACAGCGTTTGGAATTCCTTTTCCGTGCAAATCCCTCACCAGGCCTTTGATGCCCCGATGAACCTGCTCGACAAACAGGAGAAGCAGATGAGCTCACCGATCAACCGGCACGGCCAAGAGGGCCAGAAACCTAGCCCAGTGCCGCCAAGAGCCCCCCACAAAGCTACGTCTGGCTCAAAAGCTCCCCGGCTCGGCATGGATTTGGTGTGTAAATTTCTGTATTCCTTTTGGGTCCATCTACTGGAAAGTCTTCCACTGGAGTTAAAATATTCCAGAGGTTTAGAAAATATTAGGATCTGAGATGGTTCATAAAAGACACATCCAGTAAAAGTGGAATTTAATTTTTATAGGCACATTTATTTTGACTTTCCTGGACTCTACAGACTTAACACATAGACTTTAAGAGTCAAAGAGGGGCTTCCCTGGTGGCGCAGTGGTTGAGAGTCCGCCTGCCGATGCAGGGGACGCGGGTTCGTGCCCCGGTCCGGGAAGATCCCACATGCCGCGGAGCGGCTGGGCCCGTGACCCATGGCCGCTGAGCCTGCATGTCCAGAGCCTGTGCTCCGCAACGGGAGAGGCCACAACAGAGAGAGGCCCGCGTACCGCGAAAAAAAAAAGAGTCAAAGAGGAGAGAAAAGACTCAAAAGCATCCCTGTAAAGTACAGTCCATCTGCAGGGCCCTTCCACTGATGAGCGGTGTCACGTGACACACACCAACTGTGAGCCTCATGCCTCAGGTTCCCCCATCCGAAGATCCAAGATGACATACCATCATTTCCAGTGACATTCTTTATACATATTGCTATGCCTGGGCATTTTATCCATAGGAGGCTCTTTGGCTAAACTGGGATCATCACGTTAGAATGACTAAGGCCTTTTCTCTCTTTGTTCATATATGAAATGAAAAAAGAGCCTTCCCTTACAAAATTCCAGAGTGGGGATGGAGAGTGTGCTCATGGCTTCCCAGGAGGGCAGAACAGGTTCACACCCTACTGTGCAAGGAAAGTGGGCTGTGGGCTGTGGGCTGCACCGACCCTCTCAGGATCCTCATGGATCAGACTTGGATGCTAAATCGCAGTGCCAACCTCTGCCACCATGGGGAGGTGCAGGTACCAGGAAGCTGGCAGCCCAAGCCCTTGGCTGAATGCCTCTTCTGACTCATCTATGAGAACCCACGGAAGAAGGGCAACCTCCCAATACAGCCTCAGCATCTTACTTCCTAATGAATGCGAGTCACGGCAGTCATATGAAGTTCCACATTCTTTTTATTTCTCTGGTTCCTGGGAGTCTATTCCTTGTAGGGGCATGGACGTTATTTGGTTAGTTTTAGTACCAAACTAGAGCCGGTTTGCTCAATGCTACAAGACAGGCGTATCCCTGAGAGCAGGAGGAAAAGAAGGCGTGCGAGGGTCCTAGCATACATGGCAGGACTTCCTCACCAGCCACCAGCAGAAGCTCAGCAGGCACTTGTTGGAACTGTTCCCAGGTGACACCCGACACCTTCAGCAGTGACTCCTCAGCCTCCGAGCTGTTATGGGATGAACTGTGTCCCCCACAGATCCATATGTTGAAGTCCTTACCCCCAGTATCTTAGAATGTGACTGTATTTGGAGATAGCATCTTTAAAGAGCTGATGAAGCCCTAAGAGTGGGCCTTATCATCTGACTGGTGTCCTTGTAAGAAGAGGACATTTGGACACGCAGGGACACCAGGCGTGTATGCACACTGAGTAAAACCATGTGCAGACACAGTGAGGAGGTGGCTGTCTGCAAGCCAAGGAGAGAGGCTGCAGGATGAAACCAACCTGCTGACACTTTAATTTTGCAACTCTAGCCTCGAGAACCATAATTTCTGTTGCTTAAGTTCCCCAGCCTGCATATTTTGTTACGCAGCCCTGGCAGACTAATACAAGGGGCCTGAGTATGCTGGCTGGACAAACACCCCTTCCCCATGGGGCAGCAACCTAGAACCCTGGAAGTAGTCTCACTTACCATGAACCAGTGGGAGCAAATGACATTGACTTAGAGCTCACAGACAACAGTTCCTTCTGACACTGTAGTCGCTAGCCCAGGGTGATGGCCACCGTAGGAAGCGCTAATTTGATCTCAGGCTTTTGGCCATCTCAAGGGCTTCGTTCACTAGCTACACCCCATCACAGCCACGTGCCCACGTCATACCTGCTCCATGAACACGATTAAGGATTCCCGATTATTCTCCCACTCCTCAGGCAGCTCGCTCTCATGCGGGTATTTATCACAGCCCACATAGATGGACAGCTCGAAGCAGTTGGTGTGAAGGTAGCTGAAGTCGTTGAGACCTGCCGAGCCAACCAGACAACGTTTTAACTGAACAGTGCTCAAGGTGGCCCTGGGAGACAGCAAGAATGTTCAAGAATGTGATTCAGAGGACTTCATTTGAACAAGGAGGTATCAAGTGTCTACTCTACCCAAAAAATTAATTAGAGCAACTGATGGGGGACAGAATGGGGGGTTGAGATAGAGAGAAGATGCAGCCGGAACAGTCCGTGGGGAAGACAGGCATATGTAGGACATCTTTGACAAAAGGAGGACTGAAATGTTTTTTAGATAAAATTATTTTCATTTTATTAAACTCAGTTTAATAGTATTTTTAGGATAAAGGTATCATTTCTTTTTCCTTTAAAAAATTTTTTTTTCTTTTTGTTTAAATTAATTAATTTATTTATTGGCGGTGTTGGGTCCTTGTTGCTGTGTGCAGGCTTTCTCTAGTTGCAGCGAGCGGGGGCTATTCTTCGTTGCAGTGCGTAGGCTTCTCATCGCAGTGGCTTCTCTTGTTGCGGAGCACGGGCTCCAGGTGTGAGGGCTTCAGTAGTTGCGGCATGCAGGCTTCAGTAGTTGTGGCTCACGGGCTTAGTTGCTCCGCAGCATGTGGGATCTTCCCGGACCAGGGCTCAAACCCATGTCCCCTGCATTGGCAGGTGGATTCTTAACCACTGTGCCACCAGGGAAGTCCCTCTCTTTTGTTTTCTTTTTGTTGTTTTTTATTTTTTGAAAGGTATCATTAATTAATAGTATGGCTTTTTAGTGTTTAATTAAATTTAGCTCAATAGTCATGCTGCTCTCAGCTACGGCTCTATAACTGTAGAATAAAAACTGCAGTTGTCTATTCTAATTCATACACATAACTATCCATCCCACCATTTACCGAGTGCTTTACATAAGCCAGAAGCCGTCCTTAGCGCTTTGCATCCAAGCTCATTTAGTCTTCATCACAAATCCAGCAGAGATGTAGGTAGCATAGTCCAGTTTTACAAATAAGAGAATTGAGGCGGAGAATGGTTAAGGACTGCATTAAGGAATGTATCCAGAATCCTGTGTCTGGACAGTCAGGGTTTGAACCCAGGTGTGTGTAATGACTGCCCAGCCCTTGCTTGTCACTGCTGGGGGACTGAAGGGCAAATGTCCTCACCACCCAGCTGGAATGCAGACAGTCTCGTGCATCCTGACATGGCTACAACAGGACTTGGTCCCTGTATTAGTTTCTTAGGGCTGCTGTTACAAAGGACCACCAACTGGGTGGTCTAAAGCAACAGAAAATTATCCTCTCATAGTTCTAGAGGCCAGGAGTCCAAAATCAAGGTGTTGGCAAGGCCACACCCCCTCCAAAGGCTCTTCCTTGTTTCTTTCAGTTCCTGGTGGCCCCTGGCATTCCTTGGCTTGTGGCCGCATCACTCCCATCTCTGCCTCTGTCTTTACAGGGCTGTCTCCTCCGTGTGTGTCTTCTCCTCTTCTGTCCTTTATAAGGACATTTGTCACTGATTTTAGGGCCCATCTGGGTAACTCAAGATGACCTCATCTTGAAACCCTTATCTTAATGACACCTACAAAGACCCGTTTTCCAAATAAGGTCACACTCACAGCTTCCAAAGATTAGGAAGTAGATGTATATCTTGGGGGTCCCATTCAACCCACGACAGTACCCAAAATGCATAAATGAATGTCAGATGGCATAAAGTCCAGTGGCTCTCTTCCCAACATTTTATTTTTGGAAACCATTTGAAATAGCAAGAACACAGTGCTACTATGTTATGTGTGAGGGCCAAGAGGACTCCCCCAGCAGAAGGCACCACCAACAAGCCTGCCCTGGCTTCTGAGGGTCAAGGCCACAGAGAGAGGAAGTTGGCTGGGCTGGTCTCTCTGTTGACCGGGGACAAAAAGCAGGTCCTCCTGCATGTCAGCCTCGGTACTCACCTGTCCTCTCTTCCCTCCTTCCTCGGAGTGTTCAGTGATACATCCCTCAGCACAAATGTCTGTTTAAAAATCACAGCTTTGGGTGTCAAGATCAATTCTGTATCGATCTGCTGCCTAATCGATAAAGTCACAGACAAAAGGGTACAAAATACACAGCCACTCTCTCTACCAGATTCCAGATTCGAACCATTCACAGGTCACCAGCCATGGGCCTTTGATCACATCTGTGATCAAATAAGGAGAGTGACAGCAGTGGGATAAAAGGAGTGGGACGGTGTCAAGTTAATGGAAAAACCCCTCACAGGACCTTGTCTGGCTGAAGAAGGCCAAAAATGCCAGGTCAGGGCTTCCCTGGTGGCGCAGTGGTTGAGAGTCCGCCTGCCGATGCAGGGGACACGGGTTCGTGCCCCGGTCCGGGAAGATCCCACGTGCCACGGAGCGGCTGGGCCCGTGAGCCATGGCCGCTGAGCCTGCGCGTCCGGAGCCTGTGCTCCGCAACGGGAGAGGTCACAACAGTGAGAGGCCCGCGTACCGCAAAAAAAAAAAAAAAAGCCAGGTCAGCTCATTCAGTGGAACCCGAGGCGTGGAACCTCAGGCAGCGCCCGTGGATCAGCATGGACAGGCCCTCCCGGGAGGGCTGGACCCCTCCGCACACACACACAATTCTCATTATCCCAACCTCCAGGCCTTGTTAGTACTGAAATAAATAAATGTGATATTTAAAACTCTGGAGCGGGTCTGCCATTTTGCAGTCAGTGCTAGAAGCACTAGAAGAATTGGCAAAATGAGACACCAGGAGAGCGGTGGAAAACTTGCGCCAGGCTATCGTTAACGCTGAATTCCAGCCCTTCAGCGAATGTCATGCAGCTGAGAATCCTCCGTAAGAAATGGCTTCAAAAGTGAAACGTGCGGGCAGGAGGTGTGGGGTGATCCAGATAGCTCTTCCCGGCCGAGTCTTCTTCCTTTGGGTTCTCTCTGGGCCTGGAATCCTGCTCTTGTCACGGCTTCAGTGTGGAACACGGGGCCACGCAACCCTGTGGCTCTGTGGGGCCGATGCTGTCACAACATCTGCCTTCCTTGTGCGGGAGAGGATGCCAGACAGCAGCCGACACAAAGAAGGTCTCACATCCCTTTGGAGTTGAAATGCACACACTGCAAACGATGTGCCTTTTGAGCTAGACTGGACCCTGCTCCCAGCTACCCACTCCCCACTAACTAAGGCCTGTCGGTGCACCGCTAACGAGTGCGCAAGACCCAGACAGAAAGAAGGAGTGGAGGGGGAGGAGAGGAGGGAAGGAAATTAGACATCCCATCTCATTAATCTACAAAGAAATGAATCTGCAGACTTCGTCACACCGCCTGCAGGAAGAATGATTAAAAAGGCTGAAGCCACCACATGGTTCTGCCACAGAAGTCCCCGAAACAATGGAAAATACAATGGATAGAAACAAATCAAATGCTGCTGATGTGATCAAGTGGCAGCTGACTTTTCAGAACGCTGCTATTGACCCACCGCTGACAAATCCCGCCGTGTCCAAACCCAATTTAGTCACAGCAGCCATAAAACCTAAACAGATACTTCACATAAAGATTATTATAGGTTGTTAGGACTAGAATTGAAAAAGGAAGCATGCTTTTGGCTATAGGACATTTTCTTGATAGGGATTTGCATTTATTTGTTTTACTTTGAACAGAGCAAAACCCTGGTGGAGAGAAATAAAACACCTCTGCTTGGTGTCTAACTAAGAAAGAAATGGCAAGCTTTCTGCATGTGTTTAAAAATGGCCAAGGGAACATATATGTCTACTCCTTTCTAATTTTTTTTCCCCTGAGTGTCACATACCTCTAAGGTATGTGAAGGCTGAATCTCTAGCAAAGGAAAATAATATTAAAGTTACTTAGTACAGTAAAATAGAGATTAAGGATATGCTCATAAAAGATGTTTCATGGTGACTATGCTACTGGAAGAGGGGGGAGGGTAGGGGGTGGGAACTTACAACTGAGTGTTTCTGACAAGCAAGACACAGAACACACACATCCACCATCTACGTCATCCTCACAACAGTCCTAGAGGGATCATTGTCATCGTCATCATCATCAACATCGTCATCACCATCCTCAAGCCCATTTTACTTATGGAAAATACGGGCGTTCAGAGAGGTAAAGTAACTTGCCCAGAGTCACACAGCATTTAAGTGATGAACTAGAATTTGATCCCAGGTCTATTTGACACGGGATATTTTTCAAATTCATCAGCGGTTTGACCAACCTTCACAAAGTCAAGACAAGAAGCAATGAACGTTATGTTTGGGGTCTTACCATCCCAAAGCAGAGGGGTCTCAGGGAATGTGGCATCCTCAGCCATCCTCATTCTGGAGCCCTAGGCCAGGAGCAGCCCTGACATAGGAAACAAGGGCTTATCCTGAAACTTGGACCACGAGGTCATCTGGCTGCTGCAACGAACTCCTAAAGTCTCTGCTGGAAGCCTCTGTGTCCTAAGGGGATGCTGGGAGCAGTACCTCGTATTGCCCGAATCACAACAACGGGACTTTGGCCAGATGCCCTGATGTGGCTGGAAGACCTCCAGGAAACAGGAGATTTGGAAAAAGTCGAGCGTGGGATCAATGCCCCACCTCCTCCAAGGGCTGACAACGTTTACCATCTCTGACCCTGTAACAGCCAACTAGCTCAGTGGCTATGAGCAGAACACGGAGTCAAACAGACCCCAGCTCTGCTCCTTGGGAGCTTGGACGGATCCCTCCCCGTCTCCAAGCCCCAGTTATCTCATTTATAAAACAGGGAGTAAGCCACACCCCCTCAAAGACTACTGTGAGCATGAAAGAGGAGTCTATAGAGAGCTCTGGCACCTTATAAATGGTGAACTACAGTAGCTATCATGCTGGTAACAATGATAAAAGAAGGCTGGGCAGGAGATGGTCCTCCCTCCCGGTCCAGCAGCCAGTCCATTGTCATCGGGCCGCATGATGACAGCAGGACCGTCATACTTACTTCCGGCCACAGTGTGCCAGGAAGCCCCATTGACAGTCCCATCCTCTTTCTGGAAGTCTTCCGTGTGGCACACCCTCCTCCTGGCATCCGTCATGAGGCGGTGAGTGGAGGCGTAGGCGTAGGCCAGCCAGCGGAACACGTGGTCGTCGGGTGTGGGAGTGTGCTCCTGCATCTGCCACGTGGACCTCGCCATGTCGTAAGGGTAGGCCACCACCAGCTCCCCGCCCTGTAGGTTGCCACCCAGCACGAAGGGGATCTTTTCCATCCAGGCTATGACGGCCCTGGTCTCCACTGCCACCTGTGAACGTTCCAAATTTAAACACATTTGAGAAATCAAATAAGAAGGAAACTGCTTTCTCTCCCTAGCTTTCCAAACCGGGACATAACTGAAAAAGCAATCATTTTATGGAATCACCTGAGCAAAATTTAGAGTTTCAAAATCTGTCCTGGGAAAACTGGCCACTGTGGAAATAATGGACAAAAAAGAGAGAAACCCAGAGAAGTTTCGTTTCCTAGGAACATTCCAGTTAATGCACAAAGAGGGAATGACAGAATTAGAGTATCAACATTCTGCAACTCCACTGAATTAATGGCTCAGTCAATGGATTAATGCTCACCAATAATTACAAAGAGAGAGAACCAAACGTAACGTGTCTCCTGACGACAGAACACACACCTAGAAAAACCATCAACCCCGTACGTGACCAAGTCTCTAGTCCGGGGGTCGGCAGACTTTCTCTATTAAGGGCCAGATAGGAAATATTTTAAGCCTTGAGGGCCATGCGGTCCCTGTGGCAACTACTCAACTCTGCCATTGTAGCAGGGCAGCACCACGGACAATACGCGGCTGAATGAACATGGCTGTGTTCCAGTAAAACACCATTTACAAAAACAGGCCTGAGTGGGACACGGCTACTGATGGCTGTAGTTGGAAATCCAAAAAAGAGGGGATGTAGGTATATGTATAGCTGATTCACTTTGCTATACAGCAGAAACTAACACGACACTGTATGCTCCAATAAAAATTAATTTTAAAATCTTTTATTTTATAATTAATACCTTTTAAAATCATTTTCCTCACCATGAAAAATCATTGTAAATGACTGTGAAATTTTACCAGATACTTCCTTCTGCAGACAAATTATTTCTTTTGTTTTTTTCTATCATTTCATTGATTTTTGCTCTTTTTAATCACAGTCTTTCTACACTTTGGGGGTTTCTTCTGTTATTCTTTTGCTAGCTTCTTAAGTTAGTTGATGTTCAACTTTTCTTATTTTGGAATATAATCATTCAAAGGTATAAATTCCTGAAAGCACTATTTTTTTTGCTATACTCCACGAATTTTGACATTTAGTTTTCTCATTATCTTTGATTTATTTTTTCGTCGCCAGTATGAACTTTTTCTTTGACCCATTACTTATTATTTTTTTTTAATTTTCTAAATACATGGTGATGTTTTCATTAACCTTATTACTGTCTGCTAGTTTAATTGTACGGTGGTGAGAGACTCATGGTCTGCCTGACTCCTATTTTCTGAAATTTGTTGAGATTTCCTTTACAGACAAGAACACCATCAATTTTTGAAAATTCTCCAGGGATTACTCAGAAGAATATGTATTCTCTACTTGTTGGTTGTAGAACTCTTACAGATCCCTATGTCAAGGCTGTTACTTGTTATTCAAATCTCTGTCTTTGCTGATTTCCTACCTATCTAACCTGTCCATAACTGAGAAAGGTATTGGTGATGAGAGGTCTGTGTAATTCTCCCTGTGTTTTTAAAGAACAAGCTCAAAAAACTAAATTCTGGACTTAAAGCAAAGACTGAAATCCAAGGACTTTCTATAATTGTGCTAAAATAATTACTTATCTCTCAGAGACTCAAGTCTAAGAAAGCTGGCAACCATATTCCAATTTTGGTCCAAGCGTTCCCAAATTATAACAGCACTTGAATCCTCAGCCTTGCCAGATGTCACTAGTATGTTAGCTTGGAAAAAAAGCAGGGATTATGTAGGGTGGAATTAGGAAATGTGAGAAAGGATTCAGAAGACCCAGAGGGCCAGAATTCTTTACTTCTCCACCCCCATAAGGCGCCCTTGGGCATCCTAACTAAACGGCATGGTATTGCCACTGTCTGTCTCCATCATGTGACTGGTTGCTTCTTGAGGTCCTGGAGAACACGATCCTGGGCATCACTAAATGAGGCAACCACGCTGGCCCTCCTCCAGTAAGTGGTACCCACATGTGCTGTGAGCTGGAGCTTTTTTTGATCTTGCAATGTGCTTGCCTAAAATATAGCATTTCCCAGCCTTCCCTTTGGGGGGTGGATGCCGAGTTTTGACTAAACTCTGGCAAGATTTAAACAAAAGTATTATGCAGGAATTCTAGGAATGCCTAGAAAGTGAACTGACTTATCGGAGAGGAAGACTTTTTTTTAACCTTTTCTCTCCTTTTCCTTCAAAGACATGATAGCTGGAGCCCCAGATGGAACTGCCATCTTGAATTATGACCTTGAAAAATCAAAGTCCACATGCTAACATCTGGAGGCAGAAAGATGACTTGTGGGTTCCTGATGCTCATGGGCTTCTATTTGGCTGGCCCTGAACCATCTGCCTCCGGGGTTCTCTTATGTGAAAAAAGAAAAAAAAAACCTTTTACCTCGTTAAGCTGCTGTGACTTTGGTTTTTTTCTGTTGGTGTACCCAAACCTAGCACTCATATAGTAATCAAGGCAGACCTTTTGAAGGACATATAGGACAAAAGACTAAGGGTAAAGTGCATTTACAGTGGGCAGAGGAGGCAATAGAAGGCATGGGAAATTCGGCGAAAATTATTTCTTCCACGAGATACTTTTTTGCAAAACTAGACCTAAGAAATTTGGGGGAGACATTTCTCACCCAATTGCATTTTTCTTTCCAAAGAAGCACCACATGTAATAAATCCATGGGGACTTGTGAAAATAAAAGTAAGATATCTCAAGTAATCAGTGAGGTCTTAAGGACAAATTTCACTGCAATTTCACTGCACTGCCAAAGATGAGGGTTATAATGACCGTAACAAACACGCACAATTGAGGCAAAGTTTTTTCGGGAAGCACCGCAAAGAAATCTAATTAAATGATTCCTCTTCTAGGAAGAATCTCCTCAAATTTCAATTTAAAAGGTAGTTATTATCTAGCACACTTCCCTACTTTTGGAGAAAACATGAAAGGAAAAAATGATTTTGTCTTGTTCTTAAACGTTATATCCTCTGCAAATACCGGTGGGTTTAACTTTGGCCTCCGCTGCTCTAGAGATTATGGGGTCTTTTTACTCACCGTGGCATTTTCAGACAGAAACCACTCAGGGATTGCAATATAGTGATTGGGAACTTTCCGTGGGATGTTCTGTCGGTCCTCTGCCCCCCAGAGCAGTGTGTTTAAGTCAGGAAAGTTGTTGTTGATGTCTATTCCGTCATGGGTCCAGCGTCCCAGGGACCAGCCTCCCAGCTCCGAGCCCTGGGAGAAAATTCAGAATATGAGGAACCCACAGGCTTCTGGATCATTCTGTCTCTCACATACATGAGGCACCTCCGTCTCCATCTCCATTTGGGGCCTCTATGCACCCTCTGACCCAAAGATGACATCCAAAGGAGAACATTTGGTTAATAATCTGTTAATATTTGGTGGGTGATGGATAATATAGCCAAGCAACTCCAGAGAGGGAATGCATAGAACCATTCCTGCCATATGGCAGTGCTCAGAAAAGTATGAGGTCTCCCCTGCCTCCTCTTCCTTCACCTCTTCTACACAGGTTGAATGAAACTCCAAGTGGTAATGAATCTAAGACTGTGTCAGTGCAAAAATCAAACGCCACCATATTAATGCTTTCTCCCTGCAATTCTGGCTCACTATTTCGCACTGCAAATCCCTAACCAACCATTTGCACCAATAAATACAACCAAAACTCTGCACTGTAAAACTTGCATTTGATAGGTACCATTGTTTTAAGTATAGTTTTCCATTTTATTCCCAGATACTGTGAATATAATTATGAGTACACAATACAACATTATACTAACTGTAATCTATACATAACTCTCTATATAACTCTAACCTATATAAATTCTATATCATAATTGGAACATGACATATAAACAATATATCAGAATAATAAAAATAACTGTCCTCAGAGAACTGATGAGAGGATTGTAGGTAATAATCAAGGTCGGAACGTGCCTTAAGTGCTCAATCAATGCTAGGTGTTATTATTATTCTATCCTATTGTTCCCACCGTATATATAACAATATTATCATTCATGCTCATTTTCTTCAGTCTGTTAGTGTCTCCCCATAATTCTCAATTACTGCCGTGCATCTTCCATAAGCCTTGCGGGTTTCCTTGTCTCAGCGGAAAGACACTTAAGAAGAAAGCTGGTAACGTGCGGTTCAGATCAATCATGGCTCAGCACATTGTGCGGGGGGGAGAGGGGGGAGAGCTGCTGTGCTGGGCGAGAGGAACGGTCCATTACCCCCTCGTAGGCCTTCTCATAGCCGTCGGGGTTGAGGGAGGGGATGATGTGGATCCTGGTCTCCTCCACCAGGCGGACGATGCGCGAGTTCCGGGCCAAGTACTCCTGGCACAGAAACTGCATCAGCAGAAGCATCAGCTCCCGGCCCAGCACCTCGTTGCCATGGGCCCCCGCGATGTAGTGGAACTCGGGCTCACCTTTACTCAAAGATGGGAAAAAACAGAGGATCATATCGGATGCTCCCAGCAAAACAGTCCTCGTCACATTGTATTAGGAAAGAAATCTCTGAATGATAGAAACTTACAATTTTAGCCCTCTCTGTTCTTTCAAATCAACCACAATTATACCAGTACAATTTTTATTAATTCCCAGATAGTCAGATATATAAGAAAATGAGTAGAAAAGTCTCAAATGATACCAGCCACGGGGTAGGAATGTTTAGCCTTATTTGGCAAGAACAAATACAATAACACAGTGTTTAGAGTTTAAAAGTTACAAATTAGACACAAGCCAGAGCAATTATTTTTCTCTTCGGGGAGGCAATTATTTTTCTTAAAAGAACTTTGTATTCAATTTTATAAAGATACAGAGATGAATAAACGCAAGCAGAAAGTAGTGTCAGGGCAAGTCAGCAGTGACACCGTTTTGTAAAGGGGGCCTGTCTTTGAGCTTGTTCTCTTCAAAGCTCAGCTTTTTCAACGTCGGGTTTGTCAGTGCGGGCGCGAGCTGACAGCACTCCTGCCTCTTTTGTTGGCCAAGCTACTGCTTTTGCGGAAATGTGATTTCACCCACAGATAAAGCCCTTACCCTTTGAAAGGCACTCCTGAGAGAAACTCCTGGAATACCGATGAACATTGAAGTCGAGAGAATCAGACAAATCTCTGCATTTAACTTGCAGTGGATTTCTAAAGGGCTCACAATTTTACCAGAAAGAAAAATCTCTGACCCCACTGCCTCTCCTCTGCCCACTGACTTGTAGGAGAACATAGTTTTGGGAGTGATTGAATGAGAAATGGCTGAAAACAGGAAATGCTTGAAAATAGGATGGAAATTTAAAAGAAAATTAAGGGAACCATCTCTAACTAGAGCCCTTAATGACCGGGGAGTCCAGAATTTTCTCCGGGAAAAAAACCCTGTCCTAACCATCTCCAGCTATTTTCCTCTTTGGTTAGCGTGACCGGTCTCAGAGATGGGGAACAGAATTAAATACGGTCCATTTGGAGAAAAGGAGGGTATTTCTTAAGCAATTTGACAGCCCACATCATAAAATGAGGGGTTCACAGAACCAAGATCTGCAGAATCTATGTAAGAGTGAGTGCGTGGGCAGCTCCCGCCCTGTTTCGTGACCATCGCCTCGCTCTTTAAGAAAGCAGCAGACTCGAAGGGCCGGAAGCACTACAGAGGGGCAGCCTCACCGACTTCGTGCTCCCCAGGGTGGTCGGAGATCTCCACGGCGTACAGCTTCAGGCCCTGGTGGCTCTTGCCAATGTTGTAAATCCTGGTGATGTTGGAGCACATTTCGTTCACGACCTTCATCAACTGAGAAACAAGATGGGTTTACGGCCCTACACAAGGATGGCCACGCTGCACGGAGGGCAGACCTCTCTAGAAGACAGCCCTCTCCCACGGCCCCCTGCACACGCCCACCCTCCTGCACACCAGTGCTATCCCCCTGCCTGGAGTGTTCTCCTCGTGGCCCCTCTGCCCGGTCTTCCAGCACCTCGTGCCTGTGTTTCTCACCTCCCTGAGCTGGAGTGTCACCTCCCTGGGTGACGAGGTATTACCTTTTCACCTTGGTTTCCTGTTTTCTTATTGTGCCCTCATTAGACAGACTGAGCCTTTTCTCTCTATACCCTTGCCTAAATAAATATTTATTACTGAACATCATTTTTCTCTTACACTGTAATGAGCAATCTATGATGTCAGGCTGAAGGAACACACACGGCTTCGCCCTCCTGGAACTCAAAGTGAGGTAACAGATGGAGTGCCATCGCCACTTCATTGGTGCCAAGTAGGGGGTGCGTGGAGGCCAGGGTGACGGGAGCCGTGCAGTGAAAGCGTGAGGGACGCAGGCTTCTACGAGAAAGTGAAATATATACGGGTGGTTTCCTGAATTTTGCTTGGGCAGTCGAGCTTGTCAGACAGCTGCCAAAGGAAGGGAAGAGGGTCTGCTCATCACAGGAGCCCTGGGGCAAAGGACAGAGACACCCCCGCCAGAGTTCATCGCTGAACGGGTACCTGTGAGTGAGCTGGGTAAGTGGCCTTGACTTTCTGGGGGAAACTGTTTAGCCATCCCCAAGTGAAAGAAGCTGTGATGCAAAGGCTGTCTCTGCCAGGCACCAGACTAGCCACGCTTCCCCATGGTGGAGTCAGGTGTGTTCATGAGATAACTTCTGACAGGGTGTTAGAGACCAGGAGGGAAGCTTGCGTGCTGTGGAAGCAGCGAGGGAGGACATCCCAGCCAGGGGTGTGGGCGGGCGCCCACGGAGCCTGTGCGTGCGGAGCCTGTGCTCCACAATGGGAGAGGCCACAGCAGTGAGAGGCCCGCGTACCGCAAAAAACCAAAACAAACAAACAAAAAAACCCAAAACTATGGAGCTGGTAAATCGGTATCGTAGAATTTCTGATGGAGTGGAGTGACATTGCACTTGGTTTGCCTTTTGTAACAGAGCATTCTGCACTGCTGGGTGGAGGGCGATCCCCGGGCCTCGGTGCGCATCTCTAAAGGAATGGAGCTGTTGCTGCTGGTGCTTTGCTTTTACGACACACCTACGAGGTGTTACAGCCACAGCCCTGCTCAGGCATTCAGGGTCTATTCTCTCACCACTCCTGGGAGGGGGAAACATGCTTTGCTTTATGATAACTCACTTTGTGTTATAATACCTAGGCGAGAGAAAGAGAAAGCTGACTAGAAAGGACTCTTGTTCAAAGAGGGAAGAGGCAGAAACCCACCATCACTGGAGAAACCACATGCCAGCAAGGTTAACGTAGCTTCACACCTCTCACCACGAGGGAGACATACCGAGGGGCTGACGTGGAGACACACAGGAGTAGGCCAAGTTTTAACAAGAGACATGGTGATAATGTCACTAGCAACGTTCACCATCGTGGTCATAGTAAGTTCTATTTCCCTACTGAATCTCATCGTGAGGACCCCCAGTGAAGTAGATAAGCAAGGAGGCCTGTCCCCATTCTACAGCTGTGGAGACGGAGGCTCAGAAGGACATTGAGGGATTTGCCCAGGGTCACCCAGCTGGTACCAGGTGGAGCCGGGGCTTCGGACTCTTGAGTTCTTATCTGTCCACGAAGGTGCAGCAGAGCGATCGAAACAAGCAGTGCCACCCCTTTTGTCTGTTGTACATGGGATTGTTCCAGTAGACGGCCACAGCACAAGCACCATCTGATCTGGGCCTCTCATACCAGTCCCTGCTGACCACACATGCTCCACTAGCAGCGTGGCCCTCAGCAAATCCTGATCAGCAGGTGACCCACTGTCCCGCGTTCAGATCAAGGACCGGCTCTGCAGACACAGAGCCACTCGGCTCATCCTGAGCTAGGTGATCAACGCGAGCATTCGGTACAGAGTCCGGCTGCCATTTAACGCCTACCCTCCTTCCCCTTTGGATGAGCTGCCAGAGGAATGTGCCCCCTGTGCTGGGTTGCCATTTGATGCCTACCCTCCTTCCCCTTTGGATGAGCTGCCAGAGGAATGTGCCCCCTGTGCTGGGATCATGACCTTGACGTTGGAAAAGGACAAACAGCATCTTCCCTGGATGCACACTTAGCCAGGGGCACAGCCTCTCAGGATGGGGTGATTCTTAGCCATAACTCATTGGAGTCACCTCTTTATCCTCTACCCACCACGGCAGTATTTTTACACCAGTCACATTTTCCTTCTTGGTGTTGTGGTATCACAAGTATCTTTTCCACGCACAGGAACGAGAACACGGGCATTTGAAGACTCCCTTTAGGAAGGTTCTTGACAGTTCCCTCCGCACCGTGGCCCTCTGCAATGCTGGGAAGGATTTCTCCAGGGGCCATGGGCAGCCTCAAAAACCCAGCTGGTGAGCCACCTTGCTTATTCCCAAAAAGAGTCAGAAGATTTTTTGGAGCTTGAGTCTTAATGGTAAACGTTTGAGTCTTGATGTCTAAAGTAAGAGAAAGGGACAGAATTTTCTTCACTGCCTTGCTGAGGAAGCATATTCATCCCCAACAAGGATGACATCACCCAAAGGAGGTGAAAATTGGTTTTCCAGGGGCTCAAAATCTCAAGTATTACATGCATTGTGGCCCTCCAACGTGCAACCCTACCTAACAAAATTTTATTCCTTCGTTTTTAATGTAATGGGTAATTAAGAAAAGTGTCTAGAAAGGGCCAGTAAGGAAACATGGCTGAGAAACACTGCCCTCGAGAGTAGTGGGTTTTGTAAGATTCTCAGCGTCCTGAAGACTCTTGTCTCCTCATCTCGGAGGTGGGAATAAATCACATCCTGGGATCTACTGAATTCCTGGCTCGGTTGCTTCCCTCCTCTCCTGAAGGAGACAGAAGAAAGAGCCCCCTTTCCTAGTAATTCAGTTTCGAGCAATACATCAGAGGATCAGAGCGGTACATCAGAGGTAAATTATGTGCACGGTGACACTTGCCGGAGCAGGTTTCATCCTCTCACACAAGTCACTGCAAGTGGGGAGCTATCCAAAGGCTCCAGGGCAGAAAGGTAGCTGAGAAAACTGACGCATCCACTCACTGGAACATTCCGCAGCATCCAAGGACAATTATGAAGACGGCAATGAGACATGGCTAATGATCCCATATTAAGTGAGAAAATCTGGGCAAAGTTGTAACCATCCTCTGATCAAAATCGTATGAATTCTGTGAACACAGAAATGCAAACCCTGGATAGAAATGGGGGAAAATGAAAACCACTGATTCTTTAGGGTATTGGGTTCATGGAGGATTAACCTTGAGACTTTTAGTTTGCATTTGATATGGTTACAATATTGTTTATCCAATGAATTAAAATGTTAAAAAAAAAAAAAAGAAAGAAGGGAGAAGAGAAAAAGTCCTCTTCTATCATCTTTACTCATTTGTCTGAGAAACAGACACTGCATCTGATCAAGTGAAAACGAATTCCAGAGGGAGGGGGAAGGAAGAGAGCCAGGGTAGGAGGCATCCCGTGGTGGGCGGAGCTGGGCTTGTCTGGATCCGCAAGCCTGCTGTCCTGCCCGGGCTTCCTGCCACCATTGTCCACCCCCAGGGTCAGGAGCTCAGCGACCCCACTGCCTGCTGCCCACGACCATCCTCAGCTGCCCGGGAAATCAAAACCGCTAGCCGGCTGCCTTCCAACCCACGTCTCTCCTGGACTCCTTTCTACGCCTCATGCCACACGCTCCTTCTCAGCCAACCAACCAGAATTTCCTGAGCATTGGGCACCTGACAACAGCAGGTCCCCAACCAAAGTCCAATCTCTTTAACCTCTCCCCCAAACCACTTCTTTTTCTCCCGCTGTGGACGGTATCCCAGGCCCTGGGAAGCACACCAGAACCCTATCTCTCTCCAACTTATTGGGGAATCCTAGGACTGGTCAGTCCCTCTCAGAAACCCCTCCCCCCATCCTTCTTCAGACCCGGCAGGTCCCTCTCCTGGGACAGAGCTCACCAGTCTACTGTCCATACAACTGCCGGAAGGATCTCCCCAAACACAGCTCTGCTCCTGGAAAAGACCTCCTGATTCTCTGACTCAAGACTAAGGCGTCTCCTGGCACTGCCAACTGTCCCAGAAAACAGGCCGTCCCCTCCTGCCTCCACAGTCCTGTCCTCCTTGTACTCACTGCTCGGACCACCCTTCCTTCTGTCTCTTCCTGCCACAGGCCCTGGATGACGGCAGACCTCATCTGCAACCCCATCCCTTCCCAACCACCGGCCCTGTCCCCCACATATCTCCCCTGCAACAACCTCAAAAGTACAGTTATCCAGTACACTTTATGGATTTAAGATAAAATGACAGAGTCTCTGCCCTCGCGGTCCCAAATGATGGAGAAAGGTAACGTGCATGCAGACACAGAGATGACTGAGCAATTATGAATGGTGCCTCGTGCTGGGGAGGCCTTCAGTGCTCAGAACAATTAACTCAATCTGTATCATAATATCAGCATTTGCGCAACGGCCTCCTGCCTCCCCCGCTTCCCCCATCCCCTTCCCGAGCCCCCGGGGCTCCCCCAGCGGGGAGAACGGCAGCTTATAAATCAGTGCTCCAGAAATAATTCTCACACGCGCTGGTCGCACACATTCTCATGACTTCCCTCCAAGCAACGGCTCTTCTGCTTTCTTTTCCTGCTCTCACGTCTGCTTCTCATTTCTGTGTTGTTTGTAAATGTCTCTCGTAATACTCGATAAACTAACATTTTTTTTTTTCCCCTGAAGTAGAAAGATTTCTACAGCAATCTAGCAGACTCCATACAGGGACTTGCTAAAAGTGCTGGCTTCCTTCCCATCCCCAGGAGCCAGGAGTCCAAATGGCAAATCACTTCTGGCGTGAACACTCTTCACGATTGATAGATGCCCCCAACCTCCGACAGTTTCCAGGTGAGTGCTGCGGGGTCCTGAGAGATCGGAGTGGGTCCCCCAGCGTCCCCTGCAGGGGCTGCATGGCTTTCTCGGGCTCCTTTTAGCTCTAACGTCTACCAAGTGATGGGGACCAGAGTCCCGCAGGGCAATGAAGCACATCCATTAGCTCTCCTCATATGAGAAGGACCTCCATTCTCCATGCAGGACAACTAGTTAAAGATACCACACTCTCTGTGCAGTGAGCTCATTTTAAATGCATTTAGATAGATTGCTTTTGACATTAACTGCACCAACTAAGTTGATATTTGCCTAATTTCTGGGCAAAAAGATGTCCCGAGATGCCCACTGAGCAAAGCTGTGTTAAGACACGAGTGCTTCATAAAATGGAACGGTGAGCAGTCGCATACACACCCGGAAGTGGAGAGCAGCAGGGATGACTCACAGACCTCAAGTCCAAACACAGACCACGAGGCAATTTCTTTAGCACATCCCACCTCTAAGTCTGTGCCGACAGGTGCCTGGAAGCAGCTGTGTGTATCTTAAATTAAATGACATGCAGACTAACCGGGTTTGTTGACTCCCTGGGGTGAAGCAGAGAGCCCTCGTGGCAAAGCCTCATTGCTCCGACCTCAGGAAAGTCTCGTGCCCTTGTACCGCGTGGCTGGTACCACTCCCTCAGCACCTATGAGCCCTCGCTTTGAGCCATGTTATTTTGGCCTCTGGTGAATGCTTGTTCATTAAACATATCTGTGAGTACATTTCTCTGTTCCTTCTCTTCCGACAGATTCTTACATGTCTAAGGGTTTCTCATTTGCCAACACTTGCCCGCGCTTTCTAGCACAAGGCTTGGGGGGAACGCTGCACAGGATTACACAGGCAAAGCACTCAGCACAGGGCTGCTTTTTTAGCCTGTCCTAAAAAACTCTTGGTCCCTTCTCCCTTCTGCACCCACTAGACAGATGTTGTCAATAGCTCAGGATTACTTGGTTTCTGTCATTAAATCTGGGGCCAATCTCATCTGGGACGTCTTTTCCTCCTAACAGTCTATAGCACTGAGAGCCATAAGGTATCAACCAGCTGTTCTGAAACCTGCCTATATATTAGAATCACAAGGAGAGCTTTAAATAATTTAGATTCCCCAGTCCCTTTTCCTCAGGATTCTGCTTTAATTGGCCAGAGGCAGTTTCAAGTATAGGTATTTTTCCAAATTTCCCCCAGTGATTCCAATACCGAGAATCAGAGAATCAGAATAACAAGGGGAGTGTTACATAGTCCCTCGTGGCTCAGTTTCGCCATCAGTAAGACAAGGCCAACAACAGTCCTGCGCTCCTAGGGTGGTCAGAGAGACTGACCATGTTAACATAGGTAAGTTCCTAATGTCGGGAAATTGATGTAGGTCGTATGTGAGAGCGTCCTGCTATTACTATCACCAGTGTTATTCCGGATTCTTTTCCTTCTTCGACTCTGCACATGACTATTGTCCTTAAATCAGTGATACCACGCAAACACACAGCGATGTATTTTTTTAAATTGAAGTATAGTTGATTTACAATATTGTGTTAGTTTCAGGAGTACAGCAAAGTGATTCAGTTTTATAGAGAGAGAGAGAACATTATTTTCCATTATAGGCTACTACAAAATATTGACTATAATTCCCTGTGCCATCCAGTAAATCCTTGTTGCTGATCTATTTTACATATAGTAGTTTGTATCTGTTAATCCCATACTCCTAATTTATCCCTCCCCCTCTCCCTTTCCCCTTTGGTAACCATAAGTTGGTTTTCTATGTCTGTGAGTCTGTTTCCGTTTTGTATATAGATTCATTTGTATTATTTTTTAGATTCCACACATAAGTGATGACATATAATATTTGTCTTTCCCTGACTTACTTCAGTAAGTATAATATTCTCTTGATCCACCCATGTGGCTGCAAATGGCAGTATTTCATTCTTTTTTATGGCTAATATTCCATTATATATACATACACCACATCTTCTTAAGCCAATCGTCTGTTGATGGGCACTTAGGTTGTTTCCGTGTCTTGGCTACGAATATTTGGGCGCATGAATCTTTTCCAACTAGAGTCTTCATTTTTTTCTGGATATATACCCAGGAATGGGATCGCTGGATCATATGGTAGCTCTATTTTTATTTTTTTAAGGAACCTCCATACTGTTTTCTATAGTGGCTGTCACCAATTTACATTTCCACCAACAGCGTAGGTGGAAGAAGTATAGTATTAAATCAGAAAGCTTGGCTTCGAATTCTGCTTCAATCACTTGCTGGCGAGGGAGGTTTCCTCTGGTCACCTGAACCCCAAGGCATTCTCAGCCTCGAAACTACAAGCATTTCCTGTGCCTTCAACAAACCATAAAAGCACAAAAACAAACATCTACGTGCTTCTGGGCACAGGAGAGATTTCTCTTTGACAAACCTGGATCTTACCTGACGCATTTCCTTATAGCTGTGGTGCTTAAAATCCAGGTCATCGGTGGTGGTCATTTCATTCCGTCGGTGATAATAGTTATTTGGATCTAGGGACAGAAATATGGTTTTGAATTCATCCACATTATTCTATTACTTGTGGTGGCTGTGTTAGGTGCCTGATTTGTGTGGGAACACAGCTCAACCTCTAGCTTCTAACTTTCGCACAGAGGTGAGAGAGCCAACTTTCAAGAAGCATCTTAAGAGTCAGAACTACCCAGTGGGGAGAGCATGGGCCTGGAGCCAGAATGCCTGGGTTCCAATCTCTTCTACTTGTGTGCTGTGTGACCTTGGATAAGTCACTGGAGTTTTTCCTTAGTGTCTTCACCCATAAACAGGGGAACACTGGTACCTCCCTCACTGGTTTATTGTTAGTATTCGGGCCTGGCAAACAGTCACACTAAATGAAGGAAGGAATAAGTGAATGAATGAATATCACAATTGCATGGAAATTTTCAGAAGTGCGGTGGACTCTGTCACTTGCTTGCCCAGCATGCAGTCCACTTTCATCCTTCCTAACAGAAGCCCTGTGTTGTCTGGGAATCCCCTCTTCTCCACTTCTAGGAAACTGACCTCATGCCTTAAGCTCCAGGGGTCCTACATGACTGGTCTAAGCCAATCAGAACATAGCACTCCTGGTCACTCTTATTGGTCCAGACTGAAGGGAAGGACTTTAATGGCACAGAGGAGTGAGCGAGAATCTCTCCAGAGTAGAGGCCAGAGAGAACCTCTGAGTGAACCAACCCTAGATCCCCATCAACCTCCCTTGGGACTTCCAATCACCTGACATAAAGAATTCCCTGAACTGCTAAGCCAGTGGGAGCTGGGGTTTCTGTTGTTGGGGCCGAAGCACCCTAACAGGCATAGTCAGGACGCATTAGCAGTGGTGACCCCTGAGGACTGGGGAGGAGATGTCTGCTCTTGACTTAATTCTCTTCCAGATAAATGGACTTTTTTCTGTAATTCCTATAAGCCGATGTCGTTTATACAACTACAAAGACAAAGAGCACTGAGAAGGAAGGAGGGGCAAGGGAACAGGAAGAGCTGGAAGGGGGATGAGGGGGCAGGGACCGTTCAGTGGGCCCTCTCCTGACCTGACAGAGTCGGAGGCTTCCAGAGCCTCAGCCAGGCTTGCCATCTCCAGCCCCAGCTCCGTGCAGCCAGAAATCCCGGTCCGCTCAGACCCCTCCCCAAGGCAGAGAGCACGTGGTACTTTAGACAAGTTAACCTACTAACTCCGGAACCACGTGAGCAAAGCTGGAACCATAGCAGCTGTCTGATCCAAGTGGCTCAAGGGATAATTCTGGAGGTGATGGTGGTGGCGGGTGATGGGAGGACGAACACCAGCTCCCAGTGGTATTAGGAGCAGGGAGTCCTAACTCGTGCCACCAAGCAAGGCCACAGACCAGCAACACTGGTTGCTTGTAAGACGCAGCCTACGCCTACTGAATCCGAATCCACATTTTAAAAAATCCAGAAGTGTGAGAAGCACCGTGTTAAAGTACTGAGCGCACTGCCAGCAGGGTTGAGGTCCGCGGTGCACATCACACACATCTGCGATCACGCGAGCTGGCTGCCTGTCTGCAATCCACAGCCACCTGGCGTGACTGCCACCTGGAACCTACCTGCCGAGGGCCCCTTAAAGACTGGCTTCACCCTTGAGAACTGCGGCCACAGGCGGCACGTTGAAAATCACATATAGACCCACGCACCAAAAACGACTTGGTGTTTAATATTCACAGAAGGTTTTCCAGTAACACTATTAGCAACAAATAATCACCATTGAAAAAGAAATAATGCAAACTGGCATTCTGTTCCAGAAAGAAAGCAAAAGTAGTTCAGGTTCAGCAAAGGCCCCCAGTTATGTTCCAAGTTCTCTCCTTTGGGGAGTGCAGGCTGACCGTACCTTCCAGCAAGCCTCCTGCCCTTTGATTTCCAAACCTGTATGTTTCAAAGCCAAGGTAAAGCACATTTTCACATTACTTTACACTGAATTACTTTACACTGCTGATTCCTTAGAGCTATTCCACACCCCGCCCCCAAGCCCCAGGGGCCTCTTTCATAAGACTCTTCCTGAAAAGCCCCTTTTGTCTTCAAACGCAAGTTATGTCTTCAAGGTTCTTAAAAAGGACTGAAGAAAAACTCAGAACTCAACGTAGACAGATCTCCATGTTTGGCAACATCCTTCCTTCCTTGAGACTAATCAATTTGAGGATATGCATACAAGTTCCAGAACTGACTCAGAACCACAGGTGAACATTTTCACAACCTTCAGTCTTCCACCTTTCGAAGAAATACTTCTAAACTTGTCCACTTATTCTGATTGGATAAAGTTTTATTGAGAACCTATCAGGGCCCCAACACTGTAGGTAAGGAGTGAGAAGCAAGCCCCGCCCCCCCGCCTCCCTGGGGCCCATAGTCTACAAACCCACCCCGCTAGTCAGCCAAACCCACTGTCCCCTTCTCTCTTCTGTGGACAAAAGAATCCCAGTCTCCTGTGGGGAATCTATTCTAGATGCTTCCAATGGAATAGCCTTGCCCAGCACTCACAGGTATGGGCGTGTGATCCAGGTTCAGCCAATGAAAACACACGTCCTCTGGTCACAGCCACTGGCTCAGAGATGGTCCCAGGATCCAAGCTGGGCTGATAAGACGACTCCTCCCAGAGCTCCTCCCCACGAGGGTCTCCTGCTGGCGTCACTCACATGGTGGATGAGTTTGGGGTGTTAGTGGCCAAGCTTCCTGCCTGCACGGTGGTGGGAGAGGAGCCCTGACTGCACAAGAAGGCCCTGAGATTGCAGACCTATTCCTACCTGAAGCCAGAGTCAGATCTACCCCGGGAATTTTCATTCCTGTGAGCGAAAATTTTCCTTCTCCCCCGACCCCTCCCAAGGTAACTTGAGTAGGACTTCCGACATTTGAAACAGAAGTCCGGATTTAGTCTGCAAGGCTTTTATCCTTGCAGATGGAGCTCTGGAGAATCAGTCTCCTGCTTCCTTTCATGTGGCTGGTTTCATATATCAGATGTACTGAAAACCAGCTGATTCCTTCTGGAACACCTTAGTAATGGGAATAGACAAACTGCAGAAGGGGCACATGGAGTCTAAACTGCCCTCCCAACATTACGTCTCTTATTCGGTGACCCAAAGTCCTGTTCCATCCCAACGGGGCTACTCATTAAGCCTCTTTTGGGTTGAATGATGGCCCCCCTCCAAAAAGATATGCTGCAGTCCTAATCCCCAGGACCTTAGGACGTGACCTTATTTGGAGAGAGGGTTTTTACAGAGCTAATGAAGTGTACATGAGGTCCTTAGGGGGGGCCCTATTCCATTATGACTGTGTCTATCCAAAGGGGAAATGTGAACATGGAGAGAAGCACGCAGGGGACACCATGTGACAGTGAAGGCAGAGATGGGGGTGATGCGTCTAACAAGCTGAGGAATGTCAAAAGTTAGACAGCAAACCACCAGCAGCCGGGGGAGAGGCAAGGAACAGACTCTCCCTCATGGCGTCAGAAGGAACCAGCGCTGCTACACCTTGATCTCAAACTTCTACCTCTAGGACTGTGAGACGATAACTTTCTGTTATCCTAAGCCACCTGGATTTTGGTACTTAGTTACGGCAGCCCTGGAAACGAGCCCACACCCCGAACGTTCCCAGCTCCTCACTGATGTGGACACTCGCTATTCTCATCCCAAATCCGGGACCAGCTCACTACACTATGCAGACCAAACCCCATTCCTGGACATCCAAGGGGACACCACCATTCTTGGACCGTTCTGCCCAGCTGTCTGCTGCTCTGGGGGTTGGGACCTTGCTTTGTGGGTGCTCAGCTGGGAGAGGAAAGGCTGTCTTTCCTGGAAAGGGGGCTCACTGCAATCTACCATCGCTAGTCTCATGACACGCTTTATCCATAGAGACATTGCAGATTAGAGGTTACCCCGTGGAGGGGGATCCAGAAGTGATTACTCAGTGGGTCCAGGCTGGTTTGGGGTCCATGACAAAGTTCTGAAACTAGAAAGAGCCAGTGATCATACAACCCTGTGAATATACTATCACTGAACTGTATGCTTTAGAAAAGCTTAATTGTATGTTATGTGAATTTCACCTCATTTAAAAAAAATATTGCTGGCCTCCAAGTGCTCTCTGAGGACTAAGGAGGATACCAGAAACGCAGCCACCACAGATCTTTCTTTCCCTGCCACGAGGCCAGCCCCTCACCCAAGGAAATGCCCATCACTGTGGCCTTGTGACCTCCCGAAGCCCCGACACCCCCAGCACGGAGCCCTGAGCACAGATGACCTGGTACCATATGCAAACAGCACCAAACCCCTTCTGCAAAGAGCTGGCTCCCTAATGAGAAGAAGCCGCACTTGTCCAGCGCCATCTGACTGTTCTTATGACAAGGTCACTCCAAAAGGGGCAAGGGGGAGACGTGGACCCCCAGGCAGAGCCCATTATGATCTTAGGTCATTACTGTCAGTGCAAGCATCAAACCCACAGCTCCGTGTGGCTCCGAAGAGGGAGCAGCACATCATTCACGCTTATTTCCTTGCCGCCCCACCTCATATAACCCCACCGCATAGCATCTCCACCACGCTGCTCGCGTGAGTCCAGGAAACGCTCTGATTTCTTGGCCGGCGCACCTTCTCCAGGAAGTCCCTGGGCCAATCTGCGGCCTGACTGACAGGAGAAACTGTCAGGAAAGACAATTTTCAAGAGTGTTGCTGTTTATACAGTTTCCTAAGATAATCAACATCAGGCAGTTGGACAAGAAGAGAAATCACATGTTTATTTAAACTCAGAAGGGCAAGATGCCTTCTGCGATGGGGGGACAGGCTGCAGCCAGCAAGCCTGGAGCCCCCTGAACTGAGAGGGATCCACTGGGGAAAAGACGCCACCACGCCTCCCCCACTGGACAGCGAGAGCTCTGGGAGCAGCAACCGTGGCATCTTATCTCAGAATCCTTGGGCCCTGACTCTGAACGGGTGCTCCTGAAGTGTTTGATGATGAATGAATGAGTGAGGAATGAACGGATGGATGGATACTCCAATCAAGTTATTTAGAAAGGGCTAGTTACAAAAAGACAGCACTTTCTAGGGCCCAGGTGACCTCTGAGAAGAGGCCCACTTTATGCCATGATGCTATTACCTTATCACTATGGTGGAACAGAGAATGGAGGGTAGGGTGGAGCGAGTGGTAAATGAAAAGCACATCCTCAGGATTGAGGATAATTATGGAACATTATGCCATCTTTGGATCTGTTAGTGTACTGGTTTCCTAGGGTTGCCATAACAAAGTGTCATAAACTAGGTAGCTTGAAATTTCTTCTCTCACATTTCTGAAGGACAGAAGTCTGAAATGAAGCTGTCAGCAGGGCCGTGCACTTTCAAGGCTCTCAGAGAAGATCCTTCCTTGTATCTTCCCAGTTTCTGGCGGTTGACAGCAATCCTTGGCTTGTGGCCTCATGATTCCAGTCTCTGGCTCAGTCATCACATGCCTTCTCCCTGTGTGGCTCTGTTTTCTCTTCTTAAGGACACCAGTCGTTGGATTTAAGGCCCACCCTAACCCAGGATGATGTCATCGTTAACTACTCACATCTGCAAAGTGCCTCTTTCCAAAAAAAGGTTACATTCTGAGGTTCCACGTGGACATGAATTTTGGGGGGAGTGTGGTCTGACTTGGTGAAGAAAAGTGGAAGGTAGTAAAGCAAATAGATTTAAAAGGTCCTTGCAGTTATGCTGATCCAATAGAACCCATCCTTCCCCCAATTTATACAAATTGTTGAGAGGGGGTGGGGCAGGCTGAAACATTATTACAGTTCAGCGAGATTGGTGGTGGTCTTACAACTAAAACATCTTCTCAGTGGCTTATGAATGGAGGGTATGTGTATGCAGAGAAAGGAGACACAGCATCTCAACGGGTCCTGGCCTGCCCAAAGGAATGATTCAGGGGCAATGCCCTTTAGCAGCTCCTCCATGCTTGAGGGACACAAGCTCCTTTCCACAGATCTTTGTACAGCTCACCACAAGCTCCTCTGGGTCAAATTCAAGACCCTGGACCGCTTGGTACTGTGCAGAGAGAGGACAGTTGCTCAGACCTGGTGGCCAGGAAGACGAGGTGGGAGGAGTGAAGACTTGCCCCAAAGAGGTCAGAGTCTCACATTCATAATAGAAGCTGCAGACCGGCACCAGGGGCTCAAGCATTGCCACCCGCTGCCCTGCAGAGTTATTTCCCAGGACCCTGGGCACAGTCCTGTCACCCTGTGGGGAAATCGTGTGCAGAACAATGGAGCTCTTTTTTGAACGAGGCAGAGCACATTGCAGTGCTGTTTGCAACAGCAAAATACCTGAAAACCACCAAGGCTGTGATCTGCAGTTCAGCTGGCGTGTGTCTTCACCTGCATTCTTCATTATTAAAAATTTATCTTACGAAGCTCTCCCCAGAGTTTCTGATATGCATAGATCCTTAGTCCAAAATGGACAAGTCCATTCAAATTTGGGGAAGAGGACTTCCTTTCACTTTTTAAAAAAATGAACAACATTTAAAAGATTTGTTGGAATTAAAAAATTTTTTTAAATCATGGTAAAACACACATAACATAAAATTTACCATTTTAACCATTTTCAAGAGTACTGTTGAGTAGTGTTACATATATCCACACTGTTGCAGAAACAGATCTCTAAAACATTCTCATCTTACAGAACTGAAACTATAACCATTAAACAACACTCCCCCTTTTCTATTCGAGCTTTAAAAGTCCTATTAATAGACCATGGTATAGCGTAATTCATTTTCTAGTTCAAAAATTTCTGGACACATCATTCATGAAGACTTAAAAAGAATCTTCCCCTTCCTCTGCTCTCACCTGAGAGTCCACAGGAAGACAGGGAAGACAGAACAGAGAAGAAGCAGAAGCAAAGGTAAATGAATTTTTCATAAACAAGAGTTCCAGGAAGAATAGACTCTGGGCGTTTGCATGTAGAGCACAAAGTCACCTTGGGTTTGAGTGGCTGAGTTGCTTGGGTCACCCCTGCCTTTGGCCTCGTTAACTTGCACAAAGGAATTGTGTCGACAACAAGGCAACTGAGCAGGGTTCAATTACCCACGTGGACATGGGGCCCCTGTGCCACCTCAGGCCCTCAGATGTGACCACCGCCAGGCGGCATGCACAAAGGCCAGCTCCCCTCTGGGCAGACTGCTAAGTAACTTCTAGAAGAAAAATGGCCCTAAATATTCAGGGTTGGAAAATAGAACCATTCCAAGTCCATACTTGAAACCCATCCAGATTTCACACTGTAATTCTGTCTTTGTGTTTAAATTGCCCCCAGGACCTATCTTCAAACATACACCCACCAAGAATAACTTAACAGGAAAATATTTATTTCATGAGACTCTCACAGGCTGCCCTTTGCCCTTTACCAACAACAGATGAATTCCCGCCCTCAGAGAGAAACCGTGACCCTGCTTTTCAAAGCAAGCAGACCAAGGCTGTGCTGAGTGACCTGCCACAAAGAAGGCCTCACAGACCCCCCCTACATCTGTGCCTGCGGATGCAGTGAACTCAGGAACGCCCAGCAGGCCCTGGGCGGCAGCAGGCGACTGTCACCCCAGGCTGAGCCAGCCACAAAAGGAGGCCCGGATCCCAAATCTGGATCGTCCTTGGAAACACATACTTCCTTTCCACCAGCAATCCCAGCCACCGTAACCTAATTTGAGCAATAATCCCATATTTACACTATAATTCTGGACGCGCACAATGACACAGAAACAAAGATACGCACTGTGGGATTCGGTAGAGAATCAAAACACTGGACACAACTGAACTTCTAACTATAAGAGGCAGTTTGAAAACATGAGATATTGTCCGCAGACTAGGATAAAAGCATCCACAAGACAGATGGTCTCTAATAGTTTAAATGACATGAAAAAAGTTTGCCGTCTAGTAAGCACAAATATATAACAAAGAATCCGTCTGGTGTGAGGGTAAGTAGGTAGGTAGGTAGACCCATCTTTCTCACCAATACAGAGCGTATGTTCTACAAATTCATACTTGGCAAAGCAAGATCATGGATATTACGGGATTGAGGGCAAAGCAATAAACGACAGGAAATATGCTTCGAAAACTCAGTAACTGTAAGTTCACGGTGTGGGGGGTGGGATGGCTATAGAAATAGCGTGACGGACATAGCGGAACCTGAGACATCAGAGCTGGGGGTGCCCTTCCCCTGGCAGGGGGAATCCAGAGGTAGCAAGGCCTGACTCTCACTAGACAAGAAAGCTGAGGCTTTCCTGGGGGAGAAAGTATAGGAGAGAGAACCCGAAGCTGTGCTCCTCGTTCCCTACGGCCTGACTGTGGGTGGACAGGAAAGTGGAAATTCCTAGAGGCCCTAGTGAAGGGCTTTAGGAATGTTCTGGAGGCCAGCTTCCTTCCCTGGAGATGTCTGGACAGGATGAAGGGGCTGCCACATATGCACACGAACTCAAAAGTTCTGAAAGGCTGACAGAGCACCAAAGCCAAACAAGATCGGCCTGTCCAGAGCAGACACCAGCAAGGGTCCATGTGTGAACTCAAGCCCCCATCTTCCTGCCACTCTGCGGTCGCACCCGGATACCACGATGTGAAGACAGGGCAAGGGGAACACAGCCGAAAGGAGTAAGCATTTTCCCAAAGACACAGGCATCCAAGCGAAGTCATTTTTACGGAGAGACTATGGACATGGTCAAGTTCAAAATTAACTCCTACCACCTCCTCTACCCAGTGTAGCAGGAGCAGTCAAGGGCAATTAAACGTGTTACCAAAAACAATGTTATCTAATTTTTTTTTTTTGCCTGCTTCTTAGTAGTAGCTTTGAGTGAATTTTCAACCTTGCAACGTATATCATCTTAAAATCCCAGTAGGCAAAACCACAGCTGACGTGTTACTTTAATACACCAAATGTTCATGGTGTTTCTGAGTGGGGTTATGGGAGATTTGTGTTTATTGTCTTTTTGTTTACCTATGTTTTCTAAATATTCTGCAACAGATGTGGTATTTTTTTACATGAGAAAAAGACTGTGTGGCTTATTTTTATTCACCTTGCTGGCTAAGCACCTGTGCTCCGTCAACACTCCTGCCCTGCGGGAAGCACGGGCAGACTCACCTGGCAACGGGCAGCCGAGGATCTCCATCCTCATGCAGATGCTCCCATTATCGAACCAGGACCGTGGGTTTATGCGGATGTAGCGCGCCACCATGGGGACAGGCAGCTCGTTGAGGACAGGAATCTCCTTTTCACTGTTTCCTTCAAATATCTACTTATGCACAAGGGGGAGAAAAGAGAATCTTTTAGAGCTTGATTATCGGGGCATGAAAGAGTCAGTAATTCACTCATTCCACGAGATCTCGAGCAACACCTAACGTGAGCTGGGCATTGAGGGGGAAGGAGAAATGGATCAGGCCTGGACCCTGCCCTCAGGAAGCCCCAGTCTAGTGGGGGGGGGCAGGGAGGAGGAGGGGTGTTATATTTAGATGTCGTAGGTGAAATCTATTAGTGCCATGGCAAAGAGACATCCACAAAGCTCTGGGATGTCAGAAGAAGGAAAGGACCAGAAAGCTTCAGGGATGAGATGCCATTTGAACTGGCCTTGAAGGAAAAGTCTTTAGATGTGTGGGGCTGGGAGGGATTGTAAAGCAAAGGAAGCAATGGCTGGAGAAGCCCAGAGATGGGATTCAGGAGAAGAGCAACCATCTCCCTGTTACTGGAACACAGAGGAGTGTGTGCAGGGTTGGGGGGGTGGGCGGGGCACGGTAAGTACGATAAAGAAGGTTGAAATGGAGGCTGCAGTCAGATCTTGGAAGGCACTGGATACCATGTTTGGAACTTGCACTTGAGAACCCGAGGAAGAGGGTGATAGGCTCGGAACTGGCTAGCCCGGAGGGAAGCGTGGAGCTGAAAGACCAGGGTCGTTAAAGAAAGTTCAGGCACTACTATAAATGACTAGCTGTGCAGGTCCCAATATTCCCCATGGGCCGCTGACCTTCCAGGGCTGAGTTGTGACTTGTGGAAGAGACCGATCCCAGCAGCTCTGAATTGGAGCCCTAAATGTGGGCCACTTGGTTCCGAGCTTCCGGGTACGGAAAGGGGGTCATTATCCTTCAGACTGGATGGCTGGTCTGGGTTGACACAGAACCAGGCAACATCCAGGCGCAAACACTGGTCGGGTGTCCACTGCCTCTGCCAGGCCCTGCACAGCCAGACACCCAGGGCGTGGTCGGAGGGAAAAGAGACTCACCATGTCTCCAGATCCATTCTTAACAGTGACCCACGCGTGGCTGTCATTGCTCACCATGACCTTATAGGAGGTTACCCAGTCACTCCTAAGAAAAGACAAAACACCATTGGGACTACACACTTCAAAATGTTTCCCTCTTCCACGCAGAGGTGCAGCAATAGAGAAAGCAGGTCCCAGAGGTGGACAGCACTGGGTCACACCCTGGCCCCCACTGCTCACCCTCCTGTGGCCTTGGCCAGGTAACAGACCCACCTAGGCTACAGTTTATTCATCCACGAAGTGGGAATTATAAGAGCACCAAGCTTAAAATATTAATGTAAGCATTAAATGGTTTCATACCCTGTAAACACTTAGGACAATACCTGGCCCCCAGTAAGAACTAAATGTTGGTCACGCACATAAACGTACACAAATAACTTACGTATTTGTTTATGCTGAACATTTACGTCACACACAGTAGTAGAGTTCCACGTGGGAAAGAAATCTCAGTAAAAGCGGCAAGTTGGCCTAGAAATTTCATTTGGAAAACTGTTTGGGAACATAACAAACTAGATCCCACCAACCACAGAAACAGCAGCCTGAGTCTCTGAGACACACGAGGTTTCTCCTGGGCTGTCACAGCCGTGCAGACAACTCTCCCACCCCACTCCACATCCAGCAATAATCCAGTGATATCTGGGCCCCAGGCCAGACCCCTTTCATCACATCCTACTGCACAGAAATTACTGAGGGGAAAAGAGCCAAAATTTGACTTCCCAGAGTGGAGGTCAATTTGATAAGCAAAAAAAAAATGACTTTCCTGCGGAAAACACATTTTTCAGCTCTGCCTCAGTTTTCTTTGTGGCCTCTCTCGTTGCGGAGCACAGGCTCCGGACGCGCAGGCTCAGCGGCCATGGCTCACGGGCCCAGCCGCTCCGCGGCATGCGGGATCCTCCCGGACCGGGGCACGAACCCACGTCCCCCGCATTGGCAGGCGGACTCTCAACCACTGCGCCACCAGGGAAGCCCCTGCCTCAGTTTTTTATAACATTAATTGTTAAGCAACATAGACAAGTCTTCCTGAGCGTCTTCCTTTCAAATTTCTTAAATATTGGAACTAAGCACCAATGTACTAATCTTTTAGAACATTCCACCAGCTGAAGCATTTGGAATCCTTGTTTTCCTACTGTGAAATCTCCTTGGACTCAGGATCCAGACAGATCCCAAGAAGGTTCTCAGTTTCTAGTCCAAATCAATACTGTCTAGTAAGTTTGTTTAGAAAGAGCTGCTGGCTCTATTCATTCTGAATTGCCTGACTCGTTCAAAAATTATTTTTAGGTGCTTTTATATGTGCTTGGAAGCCAACCCTCTGCTGAACTTTCTCCCTTCTCTCACCTGTCCACCAGCTTTCTGTGACTACCTGCTGGGAGCCAGGATCTATCAAACAACGTGCTCCTCCGCAGGAGGTTACGGACTTGAGCCCACGCCTGCAGATTAAGATGCGCTAAGCACGCCTTTCGAAAGGCCCCTCAGCAACAGCTCAGGCCCTTTGCACCGGAAAATGATCCTCACCCCAAACAGCAAACTGTTTCCAACATTCAAATCATTTCCAAATGACTTGCATCTGCAGTTCCTTTGCCATCTGTTTTTCTGCTGATCACGCCCCACAGTGACCCAGCGAGGCAGTCAGCAGAGGTGAGGGGTGGCAGAGGTGAGGGGTGCATCCCTCACCCACGCGTGGGTGGAAGTGATGAATTTAGGAAGCCTCTCAGTCAAAAGAAGCACACAAACAATAAGAGAGGGGTGGAAAGAAAAATTCAAACAAGTCCTCCAAAGAAAAGGGGAGAGAGAAAAAAGGAAATGCAAACCAAGTAATAATTTCTCAAACTTAAAAAAAAACAAATATGGACAAATCCAACACTTATGTTTGAAGGGTAATTAATGATGTGGCTCAGCCCTCTCTTCTGAACTGCAGACCTACATCACATCCTTCTGCCTAGCTGACCTCTCCACTTACCGTCTCAGCGATGTCTCTAATTGAACCCACCCAAACCAGCTGATTTATTTCGTCCACTCTGTACCCCAACCTGGGACCCCCTGCCTCGGAAAAAGTACTGCCATCCACCCAGGGCAACAAAATCCCAGAGTCCTCCTTGGCTCCCCTTTCCCTCTCTCCCCTACAGTGAAACCATCACCAAGTTCTGTCAATTGTACCTTCCACATCCTTCTAGAATCTCTCCACTCCCTCCATCTTCACTCCCACCACCCAGCCCATTCTCTCTGGCCAGGACTATTGCAGTTACCTCCCACTGGTCTTCTGAAATTTAAACTGCCCTCCAATCTATCATGCAGTCAGAGGTTTACTTTTCTAATGAAATACTAATATGTCACCTCCTGCTTAAAGTATCAGCTATGTTAGTATTAAGACCAAATTCCTCTTCATGTTCTATAAGACCCTTGCTTACCTCCTGTTTTCCATGCTCTTTCTTTCAATTCCTGATACTGATTATACTCTCTCTTGCTTCAGGGGCTTTGCACATACTGTTCCATTTGTCTGGACTCCTCTTCTCCTGTTCTCTGTCTGCCTCTAAACCAGCGGTCCCCAACCTTTTTGGCACCAGGGACTGGTTTCGTGGGAGACAATTTTTCCACGGACCGGGGAGGGGGATGGTTTTGGGATGATTCAAGCGCATTACATTTATTGTGTACTTTATTTCTATTATTATTACCTTGTAATATATAATGAAATAATTATACAACTCACCATAATGCAGAATCAGTGGGAGCCCTGAGCTTGTTTTCACTAGCCACTCACTGATAGGGTTTTGATATGAGTCTGCAAACAATTGATTTGTTATGGTCTCTGTGCGGTCAAACCTCTCAGCTAATGATGATCTGTATTTGCAGCCGCTCCCCAGCGCTAGCATCACCGCCTCAGCTCCACCTCAGATCATCAGGCGTTAGATTCTCATAAGGAGCGCGCAACCAAGATCCCTCGCATGCGCAGTTCACAGCAGGGTTCGCGTTCCTGAGAATCTAATGCCGTCGCTGATCTGACAGGAGGCGGAGCTCAGGCGGTAATGTGAGCGATGGCGAGTGGCTGTAAATACAGATGAAGCTCCGCTTGCTCGCCTGCTGCTCACCTCCTGCTGTGCCGCCCGGTTCCTAACAGGCCACGGACTGGTACCGGTGTGAGGTAAGGGTCAAGATACATTGTTTTCCATATGGGCTTTCAATTGACCCATAACCATTTATATGATTACTTTCCTATTGCACATCAACGGCACCATTGCTGTAAATCACGTGACTGTACATGTGTGGGTATGTTTGGGGATGCTATATTCTGTTCCATTGTTCCTTATCTTATGCTAAACCCACTCTGTCTTGATTTCTGTAGCTTTATAATAGGTCTTTGTATCTGGTAGTGTACATTTTCCCATTTTGTTTTTGCTTTTCACAATTTCCTTGACTGTTCTTGGCCCTTTGCATTCCTATATAAATTTTAGATTCTGCTTGTCAATTTCCAAAACAAAGCCTTTTGGATTTTAATTGAGATGGCATTGAATCTATAGGTCAGTTTTAAAGGAATTAACATTTCCAATATTAAATCTTCCAATCCATAAACATGGTATACCCCTCTATTTATTTAGGTGTTATTGTACTTATCTTTTGTTAGATCTATTCCTAGATAGTTGATGTTGATTATTTTATAAATAATATTTTAAGTTTTATTTTCTCCTTTTTTGTTGCTGGTATGTAGAAATATAAATGCTTTTTGTATGTTGACTGTGTATCCAACCACTTTGCTAATTCATTAATAATTCTAAGAGTTTGGGATTCCTTTGGATGTTGTTATGGACATGATATGTCATCTGAGAACAATGATAGTTCTGTTTATTTCCAATTGTTAGGGCTTTATTTTTTTTTCTTGCTTTATTTATTATACTGACTAGGATCTCCAGTTCAATGCTGAAAGAAATGCTAATAATAGACATCTTTGTCTCATTCCTGAGATTGAAGGAAAGGTTTAAGTATTTCACCATTGAGTATTTCACTACGTTTCCAGTAGGGGTTTTTTTCCTTTGTTTATGTGTTAGTTTGTTTTTATTGTAACCAAGTATGAGTTCATTCTTTCTCACATAACAAGAGAATCTGGATGTTTGCAGCTGCTAGCACTTATGCAGCTGGTTGACTGTACCAGAGTCAACATCAGTGGACATTCATTTTTCATACTCATTGTCTCCAAGGGTTGTAAGATGGGTTGTTAAGATGGTTGCTGCATCTCCATATCATGTTATGTTCAGAAAATGCTGAATAGAGTCTTTCAGCTTCTATCAAAATACTTTCTAATGTTATAACAGGAGAATATGTAATTCCTGCTGTTTGGACTATTTCTTTTTTTCACATTATAAAAAACTTCTAGTTCTCAAAATGAGTCAGTACATACAAGCTTTGGAGTCATAGCAGGAGCTCCAAGCAGAGTCTGCAGTGTGAGCCCCAGTGCCCCTCACTGCAAGGAGCTTGGCTATACTCCACCATGGGCTTTTGGTAGATATGTTTCTTCAGATTAAGAAAGTTCCTCTTTATTGCTAGCTTAAAGGGATCTTTTTTCTTTTAAACACAAATGGCTATAGAATTTTCTCAAATGCCTTTTATGCATCTATCAGAGTGATCATATTATTTCTCTCTTTAGTTCTGTTTATGTGGTGAATTATAGCAATTGGTTACAACTGTGGCTAAACCACACTTACATTCCTGGAATAAATCCCACTTGGTGGTGATGGATTGCTGGATCCACATATTGCTGGATTCAATTTGGCAATACATTGCTTAGGATTTTTTGTATCTATGCTCAAGAAAGAAATTTTTTCATAAATTTGCTTTTTGTAATGTCCTAATCAGATTTTGCTATCAAATTTATGTCAAACTCATAGGTGGGAAATGCTTCCCTTTTTCCATTTTCTGGATTTTTTTTTAAGTGCTATACCTTTCTCAAATGTTTGGAAGAACTCAAACATTCTGAAATTGGCAGTTTTCTTTGTGGGACAATATTTAATAATGAATTGACATTTTTAGTAGATATTGGACCACTCTGATATTCTATTTCTTCTTCTGTCAGTTTTAGTAACTTGTGTCTTTTGAAGAATTATTGCGTTTCAGCTATTTTCAATATTATTGGCACAAACACGTTCTTAGTATCATTTTATTGTCTTTTTCGCGTCTCTAAGATTTTTAACAATGCTCCCTTTTCCAATTTTGGCATTGGTAGTTGATTTTTTTCCTCTTTCCCTGGTCTGCCATGAGTTTATTCATTTTATTAATCTTTTCAAAGAATCAACTTTTGGCCTTGTTTACTCTCTCTATTATTTGTTTCCTATTAAGAACCATATGAAACTACCCTTTTTATAGATCAAAATGATTGAATATCAGCAACTTCCTAAGGCTCAAAGTAATATTTTATTAATTTCTACTCTTATCTTTATTATCTTTTTCTTGGTAATTCTTTAGGTCTGATTTGCTGTTCTTTTTGTACAATTTATTGAGATCACTGATATTCAGTCTTTCTGCATTTCTAATATGTGCATTTAAGGTTAGAAAGTCCCTTTCAGCACTGCTTTAGCCACATGCTATAATTTTGATATGTCATACCTTCATTATCATTCAGTTCAAAATATGAATTCCAGTCGTGATTTCTTCTTTGATCATGAACTATTTAGGAGTATAATTTTAAATTTCCAGTTACTAGGGATTTTCCAGTTATCTATTTATTACTGATTTCTACTTTAATTCCATTGTGGACAGAGAACATACTTGAAATCATGTCAATACTTTGGCATTTGTTGAGGTTTCCTTTATGACTCAGCATATAGTCAACTCTAACGTTCCATGTGCATTTAAACTAATTGCAATTCTGTGATTGTTGTATGCAATGTTCCACACATATAATTTTGAACAAATGTATCAACTGTGTTGTTCAGATCTTCTGCATCCATAATGATTTTTCATCTGCTTATTCTATCAGTTATAGAAAGATGTAAAAAGAATGCCAATCTGCCTATGAATTTGTCTGTTTCTCCTAGTTCTCGCGATGTTTTCTATATATATTATGAAGCTATGTTGTTGAGTACATACGAATTTGACTGTGATATACTGTTGGTAGACTGACTCTTTTATGATTATGAAATATCCCTTTTGATTTCTATCAATGCCTCTTGCCTTAAAGTCAGTTTTGTCTGATAGTAGGATAGCTAAACTTGCTTTGTTTTGGTTAAGATTTATATGATATATTTCCTCCCATCCTTTTACTTTTAACTTCTGACTGCTTAAATTTAAACTGTGTCTCTTGTAAATAGCATATAGTTCATTTTTCTGTATTTTTTCTTAGGTGCAGTATGATATTATTATTCTTCTATTGGATAATATAGTTCATTTAAATGTAATGTAATTAGTACTATATTTGGATTTATATTTACCATCTTACTATTTGTTTTCTATTTGACCCACCTATTTCATGTGCCTTTTTTCTACTTTTTGAATTTTTATTTTATGATCAAATATTCTTATTATTCTATTTTCTCTTTATTAACTTACTAGTTATACATTCACACTATTTTTTTCATAATTATCCTAAAGATTACCTATGTACCCTTGAACTACTAGTCTTATTCAAATTTTAATTTCTACCACTTCCATGATAATACTAGAACCGGTACAATAATTTAAGTCCATTTATCCCTCTATCTTTTACATGATTTTTGAATTTATTTTTAATTCTATAAATAAATTTTCTAAGACATTACTACTATCGTTTTGTATGGTTGATAATTATAAACCTACTTATTTAAACTTTCTGATATTTTTCATTTATTTTTGCATTTTCATATTTCCATCTGAGATCATTTTCTTTCTGCTTGAAGAACTCCCTTTGTTATTTCTTTCAAAGCAGATATGTTAGCAATAACTTTTTTCAGTTTTTACTGTCTGAATAGGCTTCATTTCACCTTCATTTTTGAATCATATTTTTTCTGGGAATTCTAGGCTGACAATTATTTTCTTTCAGTACTTTAAAAGTTAGATTTGATTAGCTCCTGAGGCATTGTTTTATTTACACACAGACAGACATTTTGAAACTATTGTTGTGACATTTAGTAAATAAATGTACAATAAGAGTATGAGTAGAGAAATGAGTGCTAACCACTTTAGCTCAAATCCAGCACTGTTGTTTACTAACTACATGTACTTGACAAGCTGTGCAACCTTTCTGGAAATAATGATACCTACAAGGAGGTTATATGTTAATTTATAAGTTGAGAGATGTTATAGTATATTGGTTACAACCTCAGGCTTTGAGGTCAAGAAGCCCAAACTAAACTCCTAGTTCTTCCACTTACCAGCGTAAGAGTCATGTGACCTCTGGGCTCCTGCTGTAAGACAACTGTAAGGTAACAACTCTATGTCTTTGCACAGTGATTAGGGAGTGAATGAGGTAATGCATGTAGAGTCTGAGCATAGCACCTGGAACATAATAATTGCTCCATAAATCTGAGTTCTTAATAAGAATAATATATCATAATTAATATACTGTCAAATTCTATACCAACATCTAGGATTACCAGTTGAACTATAAACATAATTCTCATGTTCCCTTCAGACACTTCCAGAGAGCGACTGATATTCGGGCTTAACCCTTTGTGCCCCAGTAATAATAAAAATCTGTCACAGCTACAAAGAAATAAAGAATTAATTCCTTTTTATTTAAATTTAAGAAGGTTGGTAATCCAGGGTGATAGAAGAGATATTTGCCAATCAGTAGTGCTGGGGTAGGACTGAATTGTCTGAAAGTTCTACCTGCATGAAAAGATGAAGGCAACATGGAATGTGTGAAGTCCTGCTCCTAACCCTGCAGCCATTACATTGCAAATACCATGCCAGCCTCTGAGACTACAAAGATAAATTAGACATGATCTATTTACTCAAGATTTTTACAGGTTAATGAGGGAAATGGGGAAGTAAACTAGAAATTTCAAGAGAATATGATTAAGTGCTGTGAAGTTGTGAGAGGGCAGAGAAAGGGTGTGCGGCCAAGGGGAATGAAGGAGCTTGGGGGCAGGTTAATGAATGCAACACACTCCTTATCTAACATAAAAGCTGCATATTTTATTCTTTTGTGACTGACACATCTATTGTTATTAGAGAACCAGCTTCAAAAACTGGAGCTATAATGCCCATGCTTCCTGTCTCCTAATCCTTGGAGAAGGCTTGACATTCACAGCCCTTTGTGGCTTGTTTCCAGTTCCCTCAGAGAGATTTTCCACATCACAAAACCACCTTGACATTTAATTCTCTGTGACTGGAGATTTCAACTCAACTGCAATGCAGCCCAAGTAAAGATGTGCTTGTGTCAAAGACTTCCTGACTGCAGAAAGGCCGAGAGGCTCTGCTGACTCTCCCTGGGCTCCAGCCACCTCCCTCACGTAAAACAGAAACAAAAATAAAAAACAATCCCCCTTCCCCCAAAATTCTATCCTGGTATGAGATTACGCTTCCCACCAATCCAGCCTTCCTTCAGATCAGGAAAACAGAGGAGGTGGGCTACAAGGCAAAAAACCGGAACACATTCAGGTATTTTACTACCTAATGTTAATTTGGTTAAAATAAAAACCAAGAATGTCCCCCATCGACGAAATGGTAGACTAAATGCTTACAGAGCCTTCTGCTTCAGTACAACGAGATCCTGGTTACATTAAAACAAATGAATGTTTTAAAACACCAGTGGGCTTGCAAACAAGTAAAGGACATCTCCAAGGAAAAAAAAAAGATCTGTGAACTGAAGAAAAACATGAACAGTGAGCAAAGAAAAAGGGCAGAGTCGCCCTAGGGAAAAATGCACATAACACTGCTGGGATCAAAACACTAAGCCTGGGGACAACAAAAGGTAGGGAAACTGATTCAGGGACTTTTTCTTGGACCCTCAAAGGGGGCTAAAATGACTTCAGAACAGCAGTATCCATCCAGCTCCCAAAAGAAGCACACATGAATCCCCTCTAAAGAAAAGAGCCTTCAATTTAGGTTCTCAGAGGTTTCACTAAGTTCAATCACGTAGGTGCTCACAATTTTTAAAAAATCAGTAAACACACAAGAAAACATTCTCTATGGGAAAGAAGCAGCAGAAAAAAAAGCAACAAATTTAGATCCCGAAGAATTTAACTGACTACAAAGAAAACTGAAAAGAAACTAGAAAAATTATTAGACCTGATAAGAGAGTTCAGCAAGATGACTGGACATAGGCTACTATACAAAAATTAATCACAGTTCTATACATAAGCAGCCAAAAATAAGATACTTAGAAATAAAATGAGCAAAAGATGTGCAGGACGTTTATGGAGAAAACTTTATTGAAAGACATTTCCAAAGATATAAATAAGTGGAGATCTCTATACTATGTTCATAGATAGAAAAATGTCAATTCTCAATAAAAATCCCAATAGCATAGTAAAGAAACTTGACAAACTGATACTAAAATTTATAGGGAAGAAAATAATAAGACACTTTATAAGAAGAAGGAACAGGGGGCAGGGGGGAGTTGCCCTATCAAGATATTAGGACTTATTTATAGCCTCAGTAATTAAGACACTGTGATATTGATGGATGAATAGACAAATTGTAAATGGAACAAAATTGAGAGCCCAGAAACAGACTCATGTACGTATATAAACTTGATAGAGATGTCTTACATATCAATGGGAACTAAATAAGCTATTACAATGTATGTCCAAAGGCAACTGGATATTAATATAAAAAGAAGTTGAAATTGGACCCTGTATTTCACACCTTTTACAAAAATCATAACCAAATGGATTAACTACTTAAATGTGAGAAGTAAAACTTGAAACTTAAAAAAAATTAATGAACATATGAGAGAATTAGTTTGTAACCATGGGGTATGAAAAGATTTTATATATGACACAATCATTCTAATCATAAAAGACAAATAAATTGAACTACACTAAAAATAAAAACTTTTGCTTTTCAAAAGACACCATAAAGAAACCAGTAGGAGAAACCTTAAGCTGAGAGAATATATTCTGAGCACATTTCACTAACAAAAGGATTAATATTCAGAATATATTTTTTAAATTCTATAAATCAATGAGACAAAGGAGAAAAACACAATATAAACATGGAGAAACATGACAGGTATTTTACAGTGAAGGTAACAAAAATGGCAAGTAAACATGGGAAAGGAAGTTCAACCTTATTAGTGATTAGGGAAATGCAAGTTAGGACTACAGTGAAAGATACTGCTTTATACTGAAAACACACTCTTTATATTGAAAATTTAGGAGAATGGCAATACCCAATGTTGGTGAGGATGTGGAGTAACAGGAACTCTAAAGCTACTGGAGGAGAAGCTGCTTGGACAACCACTCTGGAAAATAACTTGTCATTATTCCATTAAACTCAACATTTATGTACCTTCCAACTCAGCCATTCTGCTCCAAGTACATACCATGGAGATCCCCTTGTACATGTGCTCCAAGAGACATATACAAGAATGTTAATAGCAGCATTATTTTTAAAAGTATAATAAAAAAAAAGTATAATAAAATAAAGTAACAAAAAATTGAAAAGGGGTCAATTCAATCTCCATAAGGCATATTCCCAAGGTTAAATGGCAGTACAAATTACTGAACTACAATTACGGGCACACAAACAATCCTTTGAAGTATAATGCTGAGTTGAAAACAAGTTTAAAAAGCGACATAGGGCTTCCCTGGTGGCGCAGTGGTTGAGAGTCCGCCTGCTGATGCAGGGGATGCGGGTTCGTGACCCGGTCCGGGAAGATCCCACGTGCCGCGGAGTGGCTGGGCCCGTGAGCCATGGCCGCTGAGCCTGCGCGTCCGGATCCTGTGCTCCGCAACGGGAGAGGCCACAACAGTGAGAGGCCCGCGTACCGCAAAAAAAAAAAAAAAAGCTACATAAAGTGAAAAATCTTTTCGATAAAGCTCAAAAAGAAAGAAAACTTCTTGCATATGTTATACATACATGATAAGATTGTTTTTAAAAGGCAAGGGAATAATAAACCCCTAATAAGGAGAATGGTTTCACTTTTGGGAGGAAGCAAATAGGTGGGATCAGGAAAGAGCACATAAATAGTTTCAAAAGTATTGGCAACGTTCCAGCCCTTCAGGTGTGTGGTGGGTTGCTGAGTGTTGGTTTTATTATAATGCTTAATACCTTAAGTGCATGTTACATCAATGGTTTTGTAACCATCAAACATTACGCAATGAAAAAGATAAAATATTTATTTGAATATTGTGGAATAGCCTTCTGCACAGGAAAATGTCCCAATCATCTCTTGGGACAGGACGTATGTGAAGATGCTACAATCATCCTTAAAGACATATTTTAAGAAAAAAAACATAAAATCTTTGCCCTGGTAACTTCTTATAAATACACGATAATTTTTTCTTTGAAAGAGCAACTATCCTAACATGTCCTAATAATAATTCCTATGGCCTTCAGTTTATGAAATGCTTCCACACACATGGTCTTACTTTATCTCAGACAAACAAGTTAAGTTTCTCATTAAGGACGTGGCTGTGAGCTGGGCTGGCAGGAGGTGAGCTGGGCTGGCAGGAGGAAAGGGTCAGATTGCTTTTCATTCCTGTTTCTCCATCCTGGATGCTCTAGTCTCCCATCCTTTGGTTTTCATCACACTCCTCTTTTCCCTCGGCTCTGGGTGCAGGATTTCAGGATCCCCAGAACAATCACCAACCTTTTTGGGCTATTGAAACAAGTTCTCCGGAGCTGCACATGGGGACTAGTAACTGTTCTCAGTCCAAAAATGCTTACAACTTAAACCTATAATCAGCGCTTCTCAATCCCTTGCAAATAATCTCAATTTCTACAAAACACAAACACGAGCTGGTGTGTGGTCACAAAAACAATTTTCAGAACTTAAAGAAAATCGAACATTAAAAACATAACCTAAACATGCAAACTAGGTCTTAATCAACTTTTCTACTGAGTGTTATGTAACAATAGTTGTTTTCAACAAGTAGAGATGAGAATCTCAGCTATTTGAAGGTGTGCCAAAAATGGGAATTATATCTGTCTGGACACATTGTTTTATATGTTCAGCCTAATATTTTCAGGAGTTATCTTTCCATCTGTATCTTTCTACATGATTACCTTTGGAGCAAATATTTTAGGCAGCATGACCCCGCACCTTGGCCACGGCTGAATGGCCGAAAGGTGGGCGCCAGGCCAATCACAGTACCTTGATGATGTGACCACAGTTGATTTGCCTACACTTGATACTTGACCCAAGATAAGTCAATACATCCTTCCCTGGGATTTTGTATTTGAGACCACGTGACACTCGCAATTGTAAGTTGTAAACCTTGAGTGCTGATGGCAGTCCCATTCCCCATAATGTGGCTGGAGAAGCAGAGGCCAGTCTAGAGGCCAGACGCAGAGCAGAGTCAGCCGGAAGCACAAAGGAGCTCCGAGGGGACCTCAGACAGTCCCCGCAGCGCTACAACCCCAGGTTCCGGCGGAGGAGCCCAGCTCCACCTCCACTCCTGCTAATCGGCTCCCTGACACACCCAGCGTGCCTCAAAGCAGACTGGGGTAATTTCCACCCAAGGGAGTCCTATTCAAAAACTGCTAAGTTTTTGCTAAGTCTGAGCGAGGCAGACAGTACGAGCCTAGGCTGGGAAGTTGGTGATTACTGTTCTTCAGGAACAAACCAGTTAAAGTGTTACCAGCTGTGTGTTTGTGACCCAGTCCACAGGTCCAATGGAGCTAGGACTACATAGCAAAGATAAGATATTGGAGTGGGTTGGCTACATCTTGCAGCCTCAATAAGGTATTCATTACATTAAGAAGAGACAATGTTCAGTCCAGACTGATTCACTTGGAAACAGGTAAGGAACAGCGAGTCAAGGGCAGGTGTTGCTAGAAAGTCCTACCGGCCCCACCAACCAATCTGAGTCTGCTGAGGGCCAGAAAACCAAGTACCCAGCCAGCCAGCGTGAGCCGAATGTCCCACCGCAGCTTGAGGAGAGCTTGTGGATTAGAAAACAGAGATCACCACCATGACAATGGGGATATTTGAGAAGAGCCAAAAGAATCAGAGAAGCCTGGTCTCCCCAATCCTTCCCGATACCTTCCCTGTGCTCCCAAGCAACACTGAATGCCGTCAGAGGGCAGATCAGCATTGTCAGTATCGTCTGACAACTGCCATTTGTGAAGATTAAATGAGCTAATGTATATAATATATGCGTCGACTCTGGTACTCAAGAACAGCAGCTGGGCTTCCCTGGTGGCGCAGTGGTTGAGAGTCCGCCTGCCAATGCAGGGGACGCGGGTTCGTGCCCCGGTCCGGGAAGATCCCACATGCCGCGGAGCAGCTGGGCCCGTGAGCCATGGCCGCTGAGCCTGCGCGTCCAGAGCCTGTGCTCCGCAACGGGAGAGGCCACAGCAGTGAGAGGCCCGCGTACCGCAAAAAAAAAAAAGAACAGCAGCTGTACTAGAAATATAATACCATCCTCTTTCAAACCTCCTGATAAAAATAGTAGGACCACACAAGGAATATGTAAGCACCAAATCGGAATAGATATGTATGGATGGTGGACTGTAAGTGGTAGGCTATAAAGCCTTCTAAGCAGTCTGGAATTTTGGTTTCCGCCCAGAGGAGCCCACGTCTCTCCAGCCTGCAAAGCTCTGTATTCTGGCCAGTACAAGCATGCGTACTCACATGCGCGCATGCGCACACACACGTCTAGTAGGACCAGGGTTACCATCTGAAACAAGGGATCAGTGCTCACTCTGGAATGTCTGCTCCCAAGCACCCCTGCTTTGGGCTTTATGCTCACCGGACTCCTGTTTCGACCTCTAGACTTTGAGAGCCATGTGGGTTTCCTATGGCTGCTGTAATAAATTCCCACACATTTACTGGCTTCAAAGAACACAAATTTACTACTGTACAGTCCTGTAAAACAGAAGTCTCATTGGTCTAAGGTCAAGGTGTCAGTAGGGCTGGTTCCCTTCTGGAGGCTCTAGGGAAGGATCTGTTTCCTTGCCTGTTTCAGCCTCTAGAGCCTCCTCCACTCCTTGGATGATGGTCCCCTTTCTCCAACGTTGAACCCAGTGGTGTCGCATCTCTCTACCCAGTCTTCAGTAGTCATGGCTCCTCTGACCACAGCTGGAAAAGGTTCTCCCTTTTTAACCCATATGATTAGATTAGGTCCACCTAAATAGTCCAGAACCCTCTCTCCATTTCAAAGTCCTTGACTTAATCCCATCTGCAAAGTCTCTTTCACCATGTAAGGTAAGAGATTCATAGGTTCTGGGATCAGAATGTGGACATCATGCGGGGGGGACACCTGCCCACCACAAGGACCCCACTCAGACTCTAGTTCCACTCTTAAACTCACTCCAGCCCCTTCCTCTCCTTCCCTAGGCTTGTGGGTCCAGACATGTCCTACCACCTCAGTCCCAACAGGATAAAACAATGGTTGGTTAATTCCATTCAATGAATGGGAAGCTTAGGGCTTAGCCAAAAACCACAGCCACAGAAATCTAAGTCACCCTGCCCATCTCAACACACCAGTCTCTCAAAGTGGAACTAGAATCCAAGTCAACACTGAGGAAATTCCTTCCCATCTGACAAATCAATGTTTAACGTCATGGTTCATCTACCACAGGTGAAGTTTCCTGGTGTTTCTCAAAACATTTGGTTCCTTCTACGCGATGTTAGAAGCCATGTGCCAGAAAGAGGCACACTCTGTTTTTTACCCATCATGAGCCCAGCTGGCAAGAACAAGCAAGTCATCATATTGGCCACTGGAGACTTCTAGAAACACTTCCAATTCCAGCCCAAGACCCGATATGCTCTCCTGAGCACTCCATCAACCACGTGGGTAGACTCTCACTGCACTGTGGAACACCAACGGGCCCTGAGCAGTGCTACCAATTTGACTGGGAAGAGACCCCCAAGTCTGAACGTACAGCAACAGTTCTCAACTGGGGGTGATTTTGCCCCCCGGGGACATTTGGCAAGGTCTGAGACATTCCTGATTATTATGACCGGGGGATGGGGGTTAAGTGGGGTGCTACCATGGGGGGCACCTAATGCATAGAGGCCAGGATGCCACTAACAGCCTAAAATGCACAGGACAACTCCCAGAGCTAAGTTATCCAGCTCAAAATGCCGAAAGTGCAGAGGTTGAGAAACACCAGTCTAAACAAGTCAAAAACAAGATGGTAATTCTCCATGTGATTTGTTCAAACAATTTTGAGATAAATGCTATTGGCAATTTCTTATCAAGGAAACTGAGAAAGGGGGTTTTCAGGGGTTCATGACATTTTAAATACCAGGCTGGATGCTGGCTAATACACACTTCCTCAACATTCTCCTGTTTATTCACCTAAATAACAAGAAGGACTCAGAAACAGATACATGACCAGCCAAGCTGGTGGCTGAGTGAGTTCACAGAAGGTGGCTTAGCTGTCTGACGGACACATGCAATAAATAGCTGAACAGTGAACAGAAACTGGTTTTCTCCCTAGTGTTCTGGAAAACCCCTGAATAAGGTTACACTGGGACTCTGCTTATTAAAACTTGTCTTTATAGATGGTGCCAACCTCAGCTCACGCCGTGTTCAGCCTAGCATAGCTGCAACCCGTGTTCACTCGAGCAACACGCACGTGTCAGACCAGGAAGAGGGAGGGTGCCAGGCATTGGGTCGGAGTGAATCTCAAAGTAAATCCGGCCCTCGTCTCAGGGAACTTACGGTCTACTGAGGAAGACAGAAATTGCATAATTAATTGTACAATTACTTATTAAACTGCAACTGCGATATCGTTCAGAGGAGAAATACAGAGAGTTTATAAATGGAGGGGGGTGCTGACTTAGTCTAGGGCTGGATGGGGAAAGTGTTCCTGGAGGGTGGTGTCTGAGCTGAAATGTGAAGGATGAAAAGGAAGTAACAGGGTGAAGAGTGCTTTGCATTGTATTAAAAATTAATACAAGAGATTCAACATGCAAATAATAATAACTTCAAAAAAGTTGGCAGGAGACAATGAAGGGAGAATAAGAATAAAAAGAAGAATAAGAATTTCCCAGAACTGAAAAATATGATCCCTTATTTCAAGGTCACATCAAGTACCAGCTACATTCAAGGTGCAACATCGGGCAGTTTTTAGCACGAGGGCTATAGAAGTTACCCTAAAACTTCACTGAGGTGAAATAACTCAAAAGTTTGTAAGTATGAACATACTCAGATCTTTATACTGTAAAACTGAAGAAAAGAGGCAACAGAAAAATGTTTCCAAATTATAAGGGATAACATCTGTTTCAGGGATGATGAAATGTTATAAATTGACTGCTGTGATGATATCACAACTCTGTGACTATATTAAACATAATGAATTATACACTTTCAATGAGTGAATTGTAAGTTATGGGAATTATAGCTCAATAAAGCTGTTAAAAATTCTTAGGGAAAATTATTTCCAAACTACCCATCAAGGGTGAGGTCAACAAAAAATGCATTTTCAGGCGTACAAGGAATCCAAAATTCTACCTCCCGAGCTCCATTTCCAGAAGGCAGGTACCACGAAAATAAACAGAAAAACAGAGAAACCTGGGATCTAAGAAATACAGAATACAACTCAGGAGAGATAGGAAGAGAATTCCAATAGGCATGACAAGAGCAATGTAATAGGCTTGAAAAACCTACAAATTCAGATGCCAGCAGAGGCCAGATGGCTCCGGGAGGGATCTCTCCAGGAAGAAAATGAAAGAGTGAATTGTTCATATTATGGACACATTCAGAGGAGATTTTCAGGTCTATCAGATAGCTTCGGAATGAATTAGTGAGAAGTACCTTGAAAACCAAGGAAACCATTAAAAAGAAGTGATTATTAGCTCCAGGAAAAGCAAAAAAGTTCCACAGGAAAGGAAAGGTAATTATAGCATACCATGTGACCCAGCTACAAATCATAGCTCAACGATGATCCTGATGCAAAAATTAAACACCGATTTAGCTAAAATTGATAATATAACTCCTTCGGGAGGATGGGAGGAGACACACACACACAGAAAGAGACACAGACAAAGAGAATAAGTGTGTGGGGTGTGTGTGTGTGTGTGTGCGCGTGTGTGTGTCAGAGGTAGGTCAGAAAGAGGTTTAAATTCTTCCTTTTTATAGTAGAAAGTCAACAGATAAATAATTTAAAAGAATCAAGAGAGAGTACTAAAGCATTTCGTTCAGAAACACAGAGTTTAAGAAAAATAAAACAGAAGAAACAGCTGAAGGGTTTGCAGTAGTTACCTTGGGACACCAGGAAACAGGACCAAGGGGTATGGGGACACGGGCTACTATTTCTAATTATAAGTAGTGCTATCTGACTTTTTAAACTATACACATGATTTGTTAATTACAAAATAAACTCCCTATTCTCTCTTTCTCCTTTCTGCTTCACTCTTCTGGCATTTTCTCAATGTTTCCACCCAGTTCAGGGTCATTTTCTTCCACCGCATGCAATTCCAACGAATTGAGGTGAATTTACATCTTGGTTATAAACAGAAAGCAGGATTAAAAAGCAGAGTTTCTTTTTTCTTTTTCTTTTAAGAGTTCGCATTTTACTATGTTACTTTGGAGAGAAAGTCAGTGGAATTTTACGTGAGCAAAATTGGAAAGCATTTTGCTTTTTACTTCCCGTCGCCTGCCTTGTGTTCTAAATGTATTGCCAAGTGACTACTCTGTTGGCCACGCTAATGTTATTTTTCAGGTAGACTTTAAAGAAAAATCGGAGATCAGAAGGTTATGTAAAAAGAAGGAAAATAACAACTGCTTTGAAACTTAGCAAAGATTTTAACTTTAAAAAATGCTTAGAAATACCATGGGTTCAACATTCCCTCAATCTGGATGGGAGCTAGCGAAGAATGAAAAGTCTCCCCCCAAAAAGAGAGGCCTTGGTAGAAAATAGGAAGCACTCCACCAGGCATGAAAGATGGTATCAAGGAAGCAAAACCCACACCAGGGGAGCTGAACGTTCTCAACCTCAGCTGGAGCAGACAATTCCTGGTGTAGGATGGCATCTTGGAAATGCAAGGGAGAACTGGGCTCGAAGACTCACTGGGCCACGTACTAACCGTGCCACCTCTGGCCTTTGCAGTTCTTTGCAAGAGTAAGTGGTTAGATACTAACTGCCAAGATGCTGCAAGGAACAAAGTTAACACGTGTGACGCACTTACTACTGAAGCAGCTCAACGCGCGGCAGATATTTTCATCGTGACTGTTTCGGAAGGAAAGGTGACATCTTCCGGCGCATGACATGAGGCAGCAAAGACTCAGGTGGTCAACTGACTGCCATTCGCCTGACCTAGTGGAAGGGGAGGGGCCAATGCAGAAGAACTCGCACCCAGAGGAATCATGTCTTTGCCTGTTTGAAAGCCTACTTTGCTCCCAAATCAAAACTACGAAACACGGTTTGGAAATTTCTGCTGAGATGGTTGGACACCTACCAGCTACCCCAGGAGGACTAGAAGCTTCTGGGTAGAGGATGACGATGGAAAAACTTCAATTTCCGGACCTATGCTGTGCCTTAACCACAAGTGAGAAGGGATTTCATAATGTGGAGAATCCACTGGCTAGACTTCATGGAGGCGTCTCACACCATGTGTTCTACACAGATATTCAATGTGTATAGATACATAAAGGAAAGAATCAATCTGAAAAAAAGAAATTAATGAACTCAAAAACAGAAACATAGCGGAACTAATAAAGAATGCCAAGGAATGCTTGCTCTTTAAAAAAAGAGGGAAAGAAATGATAGACAAACCACTGGGTAACATAATGAAGAGAAAGAGGAAATTCACAAATACTTAAAAATAATAAGGGGGAAATAATCACCAATCAGAAGAAATTAACAGAATCTGTAAGACAATTTTGTTGAATCAAATACAAATATTTTTGAAAACACAAATTTTCTAGGACAATAGAATTTATCAAAACCGATGGAAGAGACAGAAAATCTAAACAGCCTGAGTACCACAGCAGAAAGCAGGCCAGTCATCAAAGAGCTCCCTACCATGTGTTTGTTGGCCATATATACACAACTATATATAAAATAGATAACTAATAAGAACCTACTGTATAGCACAGGGAACTCTACTCAGTGCTCCGTAGTGACCTAAATGGGAAGGAAATCTAAAAAAGAGAGGATATATGTATACATACAACTGATTCACTTTGCTGTACAGAAGAAACTAACACTACATTGTAAAGCAACTGTACTCCAATAAAAATTAATTTTTAAAAAAAAGAGCTCCCCTGAAACCACATGCCTGTATGTATTCAAAGCATAGAAAATTTTATACCAAAAAGCAACAAAGATTGCTCACAGAAAGGAAACTTTAGCCTAATGTCACATCTGAATATTGCTGCAAAAATCCTAAACAAAATATTAGCGAACAATACCATCCATAATTGCTCAAAAGAGATGAAATTCTTAAGTATAAATCTAACAAAACCTGTATGCTAAAAATTATAAAACACTGATAAAAGAGACTGAAGAAGATCTAACTAAATGGGAAAACGTGTTTGTGGATTGGAAGACTTGACACGGTAAAGTTGTCAATTCTCGCCAAGTTGATACACAGTTTAATACGATTCTTATTAAATCTCAGTAAGACTCTGTCACAGATATAAACAAGGTGATTCTAAAATTAATACAGAAAGGCAAAGGAACTAGAATAGTTAAGACAATTTTGAAAAAGAATAATATGGGAGAAATCCATTTACCCAGTTTCAAGACAGTGTATAGCTATAGTAATCAAGACTGTATGGGATTGGCAGGGGGACAGACACATATATCTGTGGAAGAGAACGGAGAACCCAGAAGTAAATCCATGCAAATCTGATCAACCTGTATTTAGCAAAGGTGCAAAACCAGTTCCATGGTGGAAGGACAGTCTTTTCAACAAATGGTACCAAAACAATTACTATAGATCTATAGGCAGTTACAAGATATATCATTCAACCTCACTAAACCTAACACTTTATATAAAAATTAACTCAAAATGGATCATAGATCTAAAACATAAAACTATAAAACTTTAGAAGTTAATAACGGAGAAAATCTTTGGCATCTAGAGCTTAGTAAAGTGTTCTTAGAAATGACACCAAAAGCACAATCCATGAAGGAAAAAAATCAATAAACGGGACGTGATTGAAACCACAAACTTCTTCTCTGAGAAGCCAGTGTGAAAGCCAATATTAAGAGGATAACAGATGAGCTATAGACTGGGAGAAAATATTTGCAAACCACATATCTGACAAAAGGCATATCTAGAACTGATAAAGAACTCTCAACACTCAAAAGTAAAAACACAAACAAGGCAATTAGAACATAGACAAAAGACACAAAGAGACATTTCACTAAAGAAGACATACAGGGGACTTCCCTGGTGGCGCAGTGGTTAAAAATCCGCCTGCCAATGCGGGGACATGGGTTCAAGCCCTGGTCTGGGAAGATCCCACATGCCGCGGAGCAACTAAGCCCGTGCGCCACAACTACTGAGCCTGCGCTCTGGATCCCCGCGTGCTGCAACTACTGAGCCCGTGTGCCACAACTACTGAAGCCCACGTGCCTAGAGCCCATGCTCCGCAGCAAGAGAAGCCATTGCAATGAGAAGCCCACGCAGTGCAACGAAGAGTAGCCCCCGCTCACCGCAACTAGAGGAAGCCCGCGTGCAGCAACGAAGACCCAAGGCAGCCATAAATAAATAAATTTATAAAAAATAAAAATAAAAAAAAAGAAGACATACAGGTGGCAAATAGGTACATGAAAAGATGTTCAGCATCATCAGCTATTAGACAAATACGAATAAAGACCACGATGAGACATCACTACACACCTATTAGAACAGCTAAAATAAAAAATAATGACAAGACCAAATACTAGAAAGGATGCAGAGCAACTGGATCACATGCATTGCTTGTGGGAATGTAAAATAACACAGCCACTCTGGAAAACCCTTTCTTACAAAACTAAGCATGCAATTAACACAGAAAATTACTGAGGAAAAAAACCCCCATTGTTTTAAAAACAAAAAACAGTACAAAAAGTTAAAAGGGATAGCTGAACAAATGGAAAAGCCAACGCCACGTTCTTATATAGAGGAAGACACTCTGATCTTAGGGACGCCAGTCCTCCTGCAATTTAATAAGGCATTCCCCTCTAACATATCACCCGAAATTCTTTTGGGGGCTAATTTGGACTTCTTGAAAAATTCATATGAAAAAAGAATATGGCAAGAATAGCCAGGAATATTCTGAAAAGATTAATAATAAGGAGGAAGAACTAGATCTAAGAAATAGTAAAACAGTACAGTACATGCTGTAATAACTATACAGCAGTTTGGTACTGGCATAGAAAGACAGCAGTGAGACGGAATGAAAAGTCCGGAAGTAAACTCCATAGAAGACAGGAATTTAGAGTATCTCGTTAGGGTCACTTTAGTTGGTGTCTTAGTCCCTAAATTAGGCTCTGCTGTAACAAAACACCACAAACTAGGTAGTAATAAACAACAGAAATTTATTTCTCACAGTTCTAGAAGCTGGAAGTCCAAGATCAGGGTGCCAGCATGGTCGGATGAGGGCCCTCTTCTGGGTCACAGACTTTTTGTTGTGTCCTCACATGGTGGGAGGGGCTAGGGAGCATTGTGGGGTCTCTCATAAGAGCACTAATCCCAACCATGAGGGTTCCACCCTCATGACCTAGTCATCTCCCAAATGCTCCACCTATAAATACCATCACATCAGGCATTAGAATTTAACATGTAAATTTTGGGAGGACACAAACATTCAGACCACAGCAGTTGGAGATAATACGGAAAATAAATAACGTTGGGACATCCTAATGGCCATTTGAGGGTAAAAAGAGTCTGATCTATTACATATACCCTACATCAAAATACATTCCATATGGTTTAAAATGTCAATGTAAAATTTGAAATCATAAAAATACTAGAAGAAAATATGGGGAAAATTACTTACACCTTCAGAAGGGACAAGGTCTTCTAAGCATGATATAAACCTTAGGAGACTGATTAGGGTAACCATATAAAAATTCAAAATTTTTGTACATCAAAAGGTCCTCTAAGTAAAGTGATAAGAAAGAGAATAATTGGGAAAAGCATGAGTAGCTCAAACCACAGTCAAAGAACTAATTTCGACTGGATGTACAGTAAGATCTGACAGTGCCCACTGGGGGTCTATCACACTGGAGTTTCATGGCAATGAGTCTTGCTAGTCAGATTCTTCTCGCCCTCCACCTCGCAAGAGATAGAATCTCCTCAAATCCTCAAAAACAACCACCATCAGCCTCAGCACATATCATCTGATGCAGCAAACGAGCATTCATTCATCAGCTAAAAGGTCGCTAATAACCACAACCTCTGTTGAATAGCATTGGGTGTCGTCCACTTTCTCATGCAAGTTGGGAAAGCACTATTAAATCCCTTTTCAGTCAGCGAAACGGGAGTCCAACAATCTCTCCTAGTTTTTATGCCAATTTTCTGTTGGAAGCTGGCAGCTTTTTCTTCCTGTCCCTCACCTCCTTGACAGAGCCCAGCAGCCTCAGATCCTGGCTGTGGCTGAGTGATAACTCTGGGCAAGACCACTACTCCGCAGAGTCTAACTTTTGTGGCTTCTAGAAACATTTTGGGGAAAAAAGGTTTATCTTTGCCCTACAATAAGCATGGCCATGCCTGACACTCAAGAACGTTAAGTGATACTGACTCTGGTTCTCTCCCTCTCTCCCACCTCTGTCTGCCGGAACCACAATCACACAGTTAAATGGTTCTGCCACATTCTCAGTGCAGACAAATCTTAGACACTGAAAAACCAACCCACCAATTTATTGGATTTTTCACTTTGGACTAGTTACCATGGCTATCTGAGAATTCAGACCATAGGAGGGAATGTTATAAACTTAGAAATATTGTCTATTTTCCATTACCTCCAGTACAAATTGTCTACCAGGGAAGGAGGGGGGAAATGCCACTTTGGGGGCCAAGTCCAATAAATCTGGGTGAAGGGGGAGGCAGTTTCTAGTTAAGAAGCCCCACTGCAGAGAACTAAAAGAAAAAAAAAAAAAGTATTTAACGTCCTCCAAATCTAAAAGAGACGCTTGAAAGAGCAGGAAGAAAGGAACCAAAGAAATGGCTCACGGGAATCCTAAGGAATGCAGAGGAGAGAACTGGCCCTGCTTCTGTTCAGTTATATTGTGCGTGGAGCATGACGGTCCAAAGCTGGGTATCTCCACCGGGGGCTTGCACCAGAGAGGGGAGGAGGGCAGCCAAGGCATGTGAGGGCTTTCGTGGGCTGTGGGTACTTTTGCCTCTATTAGCTTTCTGTAGCTGCTGTAAAATTACTGCAAACTGAGTGGTTTAAACAGCACAGATTTATTAGCTTACGATTCTGGAGGTCAGAAGTCCTGAAATCAAGGTGTCAGCAGGGCTGTGTTTCTTCTGGAAACCCTAGGGGAGAATCTGTTTCCCTGCCTTTCCCAGCTTCCGGAGGCGCCCAGATTCCCGGCTCATGGCCCCTTTCTCCATCTTCAAAGCCAGCAACAGCGGGGTTCTTCTCACACTGCCAGCTCTCTGGTTCTCTCTTCTCCTCCCTCCTTCACTTTTAAGGACCCTTGTGAATACATCGGGCCCACCTGGATAATCCAGGGTCATCTTTCTGTTTGAAGATCAGCTCATTAGCAACTTTAATTCCATCTGCAATCTTGAGTCCCCTTTGCTACAAAACCTAACATATTCACGGGTCCTTGGGACTAGGACCTCAACATGGAGGAAGAAGAGGCCCCTTCTTCCATTAAAAAAAATTGTTTTTAATCATATTTTATGACTGCATTGGTATAAAGATGAATATATTAACGTTATATATTTTCCTCGACCTAAAAGTTCATTTACTTTCTCCAGATTATAAAAGAAGTTCGACACTTTCCTGGGCCCCTAAAGGTTATAAGGCCCCAGGCATCGTGCCTGCTGTGTCTGACAGGTAGGTCAGCCCAGGGGCAGCCATGCAATGTCCCTGAGAAAGTGCTCAGATGAAGTACAAACGAGCCCACTCACGGGGCTTGAGGCCTGGTGAAAACCGAGAGTGGTAGTGGGAGAACAGGGAGCAGAAAGGACAAGCATTTTCACAGGCTCTCCAAGCCTCAGTTTCCTCATCCACACAATGGGGACAACAAAGGGACCTTCCAGGCAGAGTCACTGAGACACCCCATGAGGTAACACAGAACCTCAGCAGCTCGAGTCTAGGCATTTTATTTAAAGGAATTTCCTGCTGACCAGAAGTATCCAACAAAATACAGATGTGTCACAGGAAGATTTGCACAAAATGTCAGGCTCTACTTCTCCGCCGCAAGGTGACTGATTCAGTTCTGAAGTCTTTCCTGGCGGGCGACTGGGGGCTCTGGAGGTTCAACTCTGGATGGCTGGGGGCTTGGGGGCTCGGAGACGGGAGGGGTGAGGTGAAGCCACTTCGTAAGTAACTGCAGCCACAGTTCATTGAGCATCTTCTGGGTCCAGAAGGTGTCAGCGTTTTCCATCTGCGTCTCACTGAACGCTCAACACAAGCTCTTCTCCCAAACCAGGAAACCGAGGCTTGGAAGAGTGAGGAGAACACCCGGACCACCCACCTACGCAGGCCTCCAGTTAACATCTCTTAACATCTCTAAGACCACGCATGGGGAGCTAGGGCCGTTGGGGAGAGACCGTGGTCTGAGCGCTCCAAGGGCGTTGGCTGGAGAGAGGAGACAGGGATGGGGGAGGGGGGAGTTAACACGTGAGCAGTGCCCTCCACCAAAGAAGGGAAGGATCTTAAGAAAACAGCAGGAATGACAGACACTTGCAGGGTCCTCACCACGTGCCAAGGACTCTCTTAACTGCCTGATGTGTATTAACTCATTTAATCCCCACAGCAATCCAGGCACTATTATCATCTCCATCTTATAGATGAAGGAACAGAGGCACAGAACAGCTCAGAAACACACCCAAGGCCTGGAATCCCAGCCTCACTCTGGAATCTGAACTCTGATCCGCTCGGCTATACCAGGTGAGGACCTGGACATCTGAACAGGAGGGACACCAAAGGAATACGAGAGCTGCGTCCCCACGGGATGTGGCTTCTTTTCTCCCAGTGGTTATGCACTAAAGAGCCCCCTATGGTGGGCAGACACTGGGATGGGGGTGGGGGCCGTGCAGCCTCAGGAGAGGACAGTATCAGGACACGATCTGAGCGTTCTGAATGATGGAGTAGGGGCTGGGGATGGCAATCATGGAGACCTTCCCCGTGCAGTGCACTGATCTAACACTGAGGATTCAGTGGCAAACCAGAGCCAGGCCCCGTCTGCTCCCTGGGGGCGACACCAGTGCAAGTACAAGCAAATAACCAGGGAATCAAACGGGGCCAGGTGAGGACACAGAGCTACAGAGAGTGGGCTTCAGAAGGCTGGTCAGAGAACGCCTCTGAATGCAGGGAGGGTTGCGCCTTCAGGCAGAGGAAATGGCAGATGCAAAGGCCCTGAGGCAGGAACATGCTTGCTTATCTGCAGAACAAAGAGAAGGCTCCTGGGCTAGGACTGAACGAGCAAAGGGAAGCAGGTCAAACTGGCAGTGGCAGCCAGTCCACACAGGCCCTGTGGGTGCAGGCGTGGGAGCATTATGTGAGCCAAGCTGGAGACGGAACAGAAGAGAAGAAGGGTGAGTGCACCCAACAACCTTCCGGAGGGTGTCCTGGGGAGTCAGAGCCAGGGGACAAGGACCCTGGAATAAAGGCGGGTGGAAGCTTTATCTCCACGAAGGAGTTCTAGCGTTGCTTCCTTTCCAGAGATTTTACCTTCTGAGAACTTATTCCTTAGTCACTGGCGCCCAAAAAACCAAGTATGGGCCATACTGCCACGAGGGAGAGCTTTATTCAATTTCAAGTAACTATGCCTGCATTGTGGACACATAACACAAGGTGAAGAAATGACTGTGTGCCTGGCCTTCTACTTGAACTTGGAGATATTTTCATTGAAACCCCTCCATTTTAGCCAAACTCAGCAGTTCAAAAACTGACAGTTTTCAAAGAGATCAGAAAGGAGTTTGGAAACTTCTGTCTCCCCCGCCCTCCACAGGTGCCAAACATTTCATTTTGCCAATAACAGGGGGACGCAGCAGGACACGTGCTGAAAACACACGCACACTCTCTCCTGAGAAGATGGGTAGGTGATTTATGAAGCACCAGCAGCCTCCCTTTGAGCCCTGCTCCCAGGGGCTGCCGGCTGTCCTCCACACTCCTGGCCCAGCCTGGCGCCCCTTTCCTCTGCGCCCTGGCACGCTGCTGCGGGGTTGGGGCCCAGACTGCCAAGGTTCAGTCTCCAGGGAGTGGAAAACCAGATGGAGTTGACGAGAAAGGGATGGACCGGGTGGATACTTCTCACTGTGGAAACCAGAGGTCCAGCCACTGGGCGGAGCCCCAGGCCAGGAAGGTATTGGGGAGGTTCCACCTCCATCCCTGTCTCTGGACCAACATCCTCAGCGCTTCTGATTTGCCTCTGCCTCTTCATTTTCCTTCTCACACAGACCCCACCATCTCTTCAGCTGTCTCCCGATCCCCCCTCCTGAGCTAGGGTCCAGCGCGTCTTGGAGGTTCTCCCTACAGGGACAGCACTGAGCAGCGAAGCCTGCAACCCCAAGATGCCCAGACACCTGCTCCTCTCCGGCCCTGACATCCAGTCATCACCTGGACGGCCCCCGTGCAGCCCCCAGGTGGCCAGTGTCCTCCCCTTGCAAGTTTCTACCTTTTCTGAAGCTTCCTCTTCCTCAGGGGCTCTGTGAACTTGACCTTAGCTTCTAGGGAATCAGCTCTCTAGCTTTGACTCCTTCCTGACCAGCCCTGGATCTCAACCTCACAACCCTTCACCCTTAACACGCCGTGTCCTACCAGGTCCCGCAATGCCCTTGTCCCTGGACCTCCTCCAGCTGCGCCGCCACCAACTCTCCACCGCCCCCCACAGGGGAGAAAGTGCCAACGGTGGCAAGTGGGACCTTTAGGATTTTATTCCATGAGCTCGGGGGCCCAGCCCAGTCCTTTCTACAAAGGGACAGGGAATCTCCCTGGCCTTCTTAAGTTTCCAACCCCTAAACCTGCCTCACTCACCGTCTGCAGAGGACCTGCCTCCTACGCCACCAAGAATAGAAAACCCTCTGGCGTGAAGGCTCTGAATCCATCTCAGCACTTGCGCCCTGACTCTTCTATTTCGGGACCAGGAGACCCTCCTCCTTCCAGGTGAACCCCCGCACCCGTGTCAGCGCCACCCATGCCCCTTAGGGGCCTGCCGCATCGGCCACCTGCCCCTCCTGTGAATACAGCTGTCTCCAGGAAACAGAGCAGCACACAGGCCTTTCCTCGACCTTGTCTTCGTCTGCTTTGGGTACCCCACCTCCTCCTTTGCTTCACCGTCAGAATTCTCAAAGGGGAAGCCCACATGAAGAATCTCGGCTAAGACTCTGCACCGACAAACAGAAGGCAAGCTTTTTCAGGCTGGGACTGTCCTTTCCACCATCTTTGTGTCCTCAGCCATGAGGCTGGCTCACAGCACACGCCATTCATCTTGCTCTAATTAGCCAAACTGCTTCTAAAAACTTCAGCCCGCCAGGCAAACCTTCCCCAGCCCGCACCTTACAAACCCATCAAACTGCTGTTTCTCCCTAAGGACACATGTACAGACTCTCAAGAGAGGATGAGAACTGTCTTGTTTACTAAATAAAGTTTAAAACATTTGGTTATTTTAAATTGCCTGTATTTTGCCCAAGTTATTAGAAGCATCTATCCACTTCAGACAGAATAATTAACTTTTCAATCATCACATTGGTTATAACTGCAACACTCATAGATCTAATATACTTCCTGAAATCAGGAAAACAAAAGATTGGCTTTTACTAGTATATTAACATTTCTCTAAATTGCAATGTAGTGGGGAAGGATTGTTTATATTGGTGAAAAATATAGATTATTCAATATCATGAAAATAATTATATTTTATTACTTTCAAATAGTATGAATTATTTGAAAATTATTACAATGAGAATCATAAAGTTTTTCATCAACTTGGTTAGGAACTCATCCCGGACCATGGCTAAGCGTCGCGACCTGCCGTATCACCTTTCACAGGTCTGATAACAGACCTCCTACCCCCATCCCACGACGTGTACGGTGCCGATTCTAGCTGACCTGTCAACATACTGGACTCTTCCAGACTGAGCGCTCCCTGCAGGCAGGCCAGTTCTTATACAGAGTGCTTACTCAGAGTGCTCAATAAACAGATGGGAACAAATAAGATGATGGCTGTTCATTTTAAAATACCAACCACAGAAGTTTTATAAATGAAATATTTTCATAGTGTTCTGAAATATATATTGTAACTCCAAAGTGCTCCTGTCTTCTAACAACCAGATAGATGCTACTTAGAAACAGCAACATCCATTTGGCCAACCCCCAAGAGCCATCCCCCCATTTCCCCTCCATTTCTAAAACATCACCAAACAAAGTGCAGCACTCTGAGATTATGGTATGTCTGCCCATTTAACTAGAAAAAATGAAACTCTAATTCCAACTCTGCCATCGCTTGTCTTTTGTCTTCGGTCGAATTCTACATCTGCCTGTTACCCTGCAGGATTCAAGAAGAAGCAATCCGCGCTTGGAGTGCTGGCAGGATTGTAACTTGCAGAGAGGCACCCTCAAGCTGTTTAGTTTGCTTGTTACACAGTGATACTTTCATAATGCATCCTCCAGGGGTGGTCCTGTGAGGGGTCAAGGGGAGGCCAGGCAGGCAATGCTCTCCCCACCACCATATTCATAGGAAGCAGCCTCATCTGTCTGTATTTTCTAAATGTTTCCAGGAAAGACTCTATATGAAGGAAGGTCTGTGGCTAAAAATAAAGCTTGAAACCCACTGTTCGCTCTAGGTGCAGAGGGAAGCAAGTCCCATTTATTGAGCTCTTATTACGTGCTGGGTAATTTTAAAACATCATAACATAATTCCATTTAACTTTCACCACATCTTTATGAGTTAGACAGTAGTTAACCCATTTTACAGAAGAGCATACTGAGGTTCAAAGAGAAATCTCGTAACCAGCAAGAGTCAGCCATGACATTATTCCAAAGCCACATTGTTTTATGTTGCCTCCACCTCTAAACATCCTTATCGCGTCTCAGTCTACTCTTTCCACGTCCCCTCCCCCTCCCCCTTACAGTTTAAGCCTGCTTTCAGTCATTTACGCTCACAACTAATTAACTCATTACCATTTGGTGTGAATGACTCTTTGCCAATCTGCTACTTCCGTACAATATTCATTCATTAAAGAATCACTGATTGAGCATCTATTAGATGTCTGGTACTGGGCCAGGTCCCAGAGACACAGACTATCAAGGCATTGCCTCTATCAAGTTCTCACAGACTAGCGGGGAGAAATATGGAAACCAATGAATAGGAATATTAAAAGTGGTACCGTAGATGGCTGTACTGGGAACAGCACGAGGATAGAGGCCCTGGAGAGGGAAAGAAGGACAGCTACTGTCTTCCTTACTATTGATATTTGGTGATTTCTGTGGTTGGCAAGCTTTCTGGTCACAGTACCTCCAGCGCCTCTGGGGCAAGGGGCTCAGACACCAAAATGTACCCGAGACTGTTTCCTCCTCACTCCTTAGTACAGAGTCCGATTCCAGGAGGTAAGATCAACTGAAACTCATCAGATTTCATTTCATTGTCCCTGACCTGAAATACATTTATACATGAAAAAAACTGACTCTTAAAAGCAATTCTATCCCTTGCCTCCCTCTTAGATGTTCCTGTCCCGGGCTTAGTCAAAGAAAGATATTGTTCTACTGCAATTTCTTATTCACCCCAAACCCTCTTGTGTTTCCAGCTGAAACAGAATGTAAACAGTACTCCTACCCTGCTCTTTCTTTCTAATCCAGTAATAACCCAACTACTGCTTCTCTAATGATACTGAGTAGACAGGTTAATATACAAGCATTAAGGTAAAATCCCTGCTCTCATCCTTACTGATGACCTCAGATCAGTCTTTCTTTCCAAGTTTCTATTCTTCTTGAGCAATTCAACTTTGTTTCTTCTAAAATTCTTGCCTTTCAGAATCTACACAGTGAAAACAATTGTTATGGTAATAAGCCGCTGATTACAGCAAGACACACCACAGAGCAAAAATCAGCTATATGTGAACACACACATAAGTGCTACTGAAAAGTAAAGTGAATAAAATGTGAGTAGCACAAATACATAACCAAATGTTGTCAAAATGTACAAATTATCCCCGCTCTGGAAATTCATTTGAAGGAAGTAATTCAAAGGAAGAAAAAAGTATATAAACGCTTTCCTGTAAAGTATGTGATAGCAGAAAATTGAGACGGTGATAGAGGCATGGCTGAGTAAATTACAGGCTATTAAAAATGATCATTATGAACTCTGAGTAACAGCATGAAAATGTTATGGATATGTTTTTAAATTAAAAATGACAATTGCATATGTAATATGATTACAAATCTGTAGAAAAATTATGTTTGCTTAAGGACAGTGGAATCACGGGTAATGTTTTTAAATGTTGTTGGAGGTTACAGTATTGTCTTTACGATAAAAAAAAGGTTCAGAGGAAAACATGATGAGTCAGCCTGACAACTGTCATTTTGTAAGAAAGTCCCCATTACGGCGACAATGACGGGCAGTTAAATGTGAGCACTGATGCCACGTTCCCTCCTCTTATCCCGGTTTTACTTATTTATTTGTTTGTTATTTTTTTGGGTTTTTTTGCGGTACGCGGGCCTCTCACTGCTGTGGCCTCTCCCGTTGCGGAGCACAGGCTCCGGACGCGCAGGCTCAGCGGCCATGGCTCACGGGCCCAGCCGCTCCGCGGCATGTGGGATCTTCCCGGACCGGGGCACGAACCCGTGTCCCCTGCATCGGCAGGCGGACTCTCAACCACTGCGCCACCAGGGAAGCCCTGGTTTACTTATTAACGTTGATCTTTCCAGGCATTAAAATGAATCTAATCAACAAAGACAGACTTCACATGGTTGCCAACTGGTAATCAGTAAAAACTGAAAGGGACCCAGACATGGGATTTGAGTGTGCAGTATAGTCAGGGCAGGGGGAGGGGTGGCAGGACAGGAGGGCTCTTTGCTAACTAGGTCCACAGTCAGTTCCCTAATGTCTAAATATAAGGCATTTGTGCTCTTGGCTTCTCAGTGTAGACAGATGTTAGAGGAATTGAAAATTTCTTGTTTAAATTAAGAAAGCACCCAAGGTCCTGCAGCCCCCCCTAAGTCTTGCCTAACGCCCAGTCTCTGCATGTTTGCCGTCTACACAGCTTAAGCCACAGGACAACCCCACAGATATAGTCCTGCCTCTGTCTCCACCACCATCCCTGGGCTGAAGTGGAAAGGTTTTGTTTTGTTTACATATATATTTTTTGTTTATTGTAGTAAAATGCACATAACATAAAATTAACCATTTGGAAGTGTGCAATTCTGAGGCATCAAGTACATTCACACTGTTGTACAACCATCGCCACCAGCCATCTCCAGAAATTTTCATCGTCCCCAACTCGACTCCAGGCCCATTAAACGATAACACCCTATCCCCCTCCGCCAGACCCCGGCAGCTACCGTTCATCCTCCTTTCTGTCCCTATGACTTTAACTGTTCTAGGAACCTCATGGAAGTGGAATCATACAGTGTTTGTCCTTCTGTGTGTGGCTTATTGCACTGAGCATATAGTCCTCAAAGTTCATGCATGTCGTAGTGTGTGTCAGAATTTCCTTTCTTTTTAAGGCTGAATAATATTCCGTTGTATACACGTACCATGAGATGAGTTTTAAGGAGCTACAGCCCACCTCTCTTGGGACTACTATTATTACTGACCCAGCCCTGATCCCAAGCTCAATTCTGAACAATGGGCTCTTCCATCTCATTGTCGGGCCCCAGACGGACTCCTCCTTCAATTCTACTACTCCTCCAGTGGTTCTTTATTTGGGAACCTGCTTAGAGTTCATCTTTCTTCTCAGAATCTGGAAGATTCATCCCTTCTACCCCAGGACAGTGGCTGGAGACCATTACATGTCACTCACTGCTTGTGCAGAGTTCCTACATTACGCTGTGTTCAGCCCACCAGTCAGGGCACCAGTAGCTCGCCCCAGATCCAAGATGGCAGCTACCTGCCTACCCTGCCTGAGTTTGACAACACCTCTGTCTCCTCAGCCTAACCCATGGATCCTTCTCTCTGCTCCGGTATCAGGGAAGGTGTTGATCCAACAGATGCACCTTCCCAGCATGTCTACAGCAAGGCCAGCCTCCTGTCCTCACTGCAACTTTCTTCCTTTCTATTGCCTATCCCCAGATACCTCTCTGCCACTTCCCTGACCCTGTCTAAACTCTAGAACTTTAGACTCAAGGCACAGAGTCTAGGAAGCACGGGTCCAGCCACACTTACAGCCAGAGCGAGTTCCTCCCTTGAGTGATGACACCAGTGAACTTGGTCAGACGTCTGGCATCCACTTCAATCCACTGATGGAGGTCGTTCCTTCCCGCGCACCACGCCCCGTCGTAAAAATCATTTTCATTAATACCTGCCTGAAAAGAAAGAGAGGGGTGCTCTTCACTACTACATATAAAATAGATAACTAATAAGTACCTACTGTATAGCACAGGAGACTATGCTCAATATCTTGTAATAATCTACAAGGGAAAAGAATCTGAAGAAGAATATACATATATACATGTATACGTGTGTGTGTGTGTGTGTGTGTGTGTGTGTGTGTATCTGAATAGCTTTGCTGTACACCTGAAACTAACACAACACTGTAAATCAACTATACGTCAATTAAAAAAGAAAAAAAAAAGAGAGGGGTGTTCTTCAAAAAGACCCAGAATAGAAGAAAATTAAGACAAAATTTTTTATGAGATTTTGAGGAAGGGGGTTGGGAGGAATAGAAGAGAATGAGGAATTGGAAAAAAAAAAATAGTCATTGTGCCCTGAACTCCTTATTCTAAATCATAAAAAGGAGTTGCTTATTATTAACAAGCTGGAAATATTTCAATATGATAAGTCCTCCTGTTGCCCAGTGTAAAAGATGAAATTTAATGAGTTCTATTACTCATTCGTCCAACAGACACAGACCGTCTCCTACATACCAGCCTACACATGCCAGGTGCTGGGGGTACAAAGGTGAATCATCCCCTCCTAGAATCTCAGGATCCAGGCAGGAAGAAAGACATGAAAATAGATGAATTAGAACATAATAGGGAATGTGTTATTTCAGGAATAGGAGCAAACTGCTATGGGAACACTCAAGCCTAGCACAGCTAACCTGGTCTGGGGGAGACCACGGACAGGAAGCCCCAAGTCAGAGATGATATTTGAACTTGGAGTTGAAGGTTAAGTTTATCTAGTGAAAATTTATTTATTAGCATTTAAGTCATTTGATGTGTCTGAGTGTCAGCTACTACTACTACCAAAGATTCCCTTGATCTGAATTTACAAGGTACGTGACGTTTCTGTTCTGGAATTTTCCCTGTATTATTACCATGTGAAGAGACAATGCCCTGACCTAAAAAAAAAAAAAAGACAAGTGAGCCAGGTGAACCTTTCTAATTTACTAAGATCTTCTCTGCATGAATCCCATTTTCCTCTGGTTATTTCACAAGTGCATAATCAGATGAAAAAAAGTCTGGGTGACAGTCAACAGATAAGAATGATAAGCCAGTCTATCTTCCCTACCTCTGAGTACTCTGCAGCTCAAATTCTTACTTGTAATGGCCAACACTGACGGGAAGCTCAGAGCTCAGCTATAGCAGAGGAACAGCTTGGCTAAGGGTCCCATTAGCGGAGCCCATCCATCACTGCACCAGCTAACATAAGCCTTTATCAGGACCAACACCGCACACGCATTCCCAGTCCATTCCTGAAACAATCTTGAAACAGCTTTGAGAGAATGTCAGAATACTAACATATCACGGTCTTCTAAAAGCACTACCATCTCAAATGAAGGTGAATTAAAAAACTGTTAGTCTACATTCTCCACAGACCAAGCTCTCAGTGAGCCAGCGCCTCCATGTCTGATGGTACACAGGGTGTCTGCAACAAGGACCTAGAGGTGCTGCAAGGTTCTGCCTTCTAGAGCCATCAAAGAAAAGCTAAATTTTGCAAGTGTGTGTTAATGGTCCCACCTGTGCTTCAGTGCATTTTGTTAAAGTGATGACAACTCTTAAGTATAACCCCTCATCTCCCAACATTACCAGTCAACGGGGAGATCACCATCCCAGCCTGAAGGCTATAATTACACAATTGCTCCCTTTCTTCATCTAAGGCACTTATCCCCCCAGTGGAGGAGACCTGAAACTCATTAACGACCTACAATATCACAATTCATCTTCTTTCAAGAAACCATAATACACACTCCGTTTTTGTTGTGGTTCCTCTTTTCTCATAAACTGCCCATGAGACGGGTGCTTAGAATAGCTTAATTTATTAAAATTAACCTTCACCTTGTCTTTGCTATATGCCAAGTAGTGGCCCCAGCAACAGAAATACAAAGGTAGATGACACAGGCCGTCCTGCCTTCCTGGAGCTCAGAACAGGCAGGTGGACTGAAGTCCCCTCACGGTGCTTGTGTCCTGGTCTTGGCATCTCAAAATCACCCACTGCACAGTGTGCTGATTAAGAGCTTGTGCTCTGAAGTCCTATCTGGGTGTGAATCCCAGTTCTGCAACTTTCATACTGCATTAATTCAGGCAATTTGCCTAAATGCTCTTCTGTGCCTCAGTTTCCCCATCTGTTCAAGTGACAGGATGCTGCCTGTGCTTTCAACAGGGCCTGGCACTTAGAAGCATGGGCTCAAAAAGAATTGAACACTCAGTAAATGCTAGGTATCAGTAGGCCTAAAACAATGAATATTTGGTAAATCATGGAAATATGGGTGTTTTAAGAATGATTTCACACTGTACAAAATTCCAGGGAATTGCAATACTATTCCAGTTCATTGGTGTCACATTTTCTATAACCTCAAATTTCCAGAATAGAGTTATAAAATCTGAAAAAAGAGGAGGCCCACCGTCTAAAGTTCTTAACAGGAGTCCATGTTGCCCCCTCCGGCAACATTTGCAGTCATTTTTGGCTGTCGCAACTCGGGGAGGTGTGTGCAGCTGGCAACTAACAGATGGAAGCCAGGGATGCTCCTAAACATTCTACAATGCACAGGACAGCAACACCTCACCAAGAGCTGCCCGCCCCAACATGTCAATCACGCAGCCCGTCCCAACATGTCAATCACGCAGAGCTTAAGAAGCCAGCCTATGGGCTAAGCAGACAAGAAAGAGCTGCCCACAGCCCAGGATGTTCATCCCTACAGGACCATGAAAGCTTGGAGCAGCTGTCCTCGTGTCATTCGGCCAAAGTCTACTGACTGGTACCCGACATTCAATTTACAGTTCCCGTTTCTGCCAGTCTGGATACTTTGCTTCTGCTGCCCATCTCAGTTCTTCCTGAGCACCCCAGACAGCCAATTAAACATAATAAGGTGTCAGGAGATTGAAGAGCCCTTCCTGAAGCTGACTCTTTGGGAAATGACAGCCACCTCTGCAAAATCAATTCTACATTTATAAAGCAAGCATCTGGGAGAATTCAATGAAAGAGGAGGTACCAGCCCCAGAGATGTCACCAAATTACACCAGAATGCCAAAAATGATATCAGTAAAATGTCTGCTACTGTAGGATGTGCTCCACAGAAATGAGGCAGAACACCAAAAAGAGGAAGATATCAGATCCAGAAAAAATGGGTTCCGACATAGGAGGGACTTCTCAGAATGATGGTGAAGAAGTCCCGAGATACTAGTGATGTAAAAGACCCAGAAAGCAACCTATTCAGAATACAGCAGGTCAAAGGGCTCCCGAAAGAATGTCTACAGAAACACAAAACAACAAAAGTCAGACTGAACATCATTGAACAGATCTGACCTTATAGAAAGTTATATTGAAGACTATTGCAGCATGTGGGGAGATGTTTTTAAAAACATGAGCAGTTCCAGGAAAACAAAAAGTTGTCAAGAAATTATATAAAAGAAACGATTTCTTGGCTCAAAACTACAATAATTCTTGGCTCAATAGTAAGCAATATTTATAGTCATAACAATGAAAACCTCAAATGTAAATTTATCCAAAATCTGAGATGCGACTTTATTGGAAAGATTAAAGAGGGGTAAAGGAGTGATTTTAAAAATGAGCTGAAATTCTCATCTTCCGTAATAAGAACTCAAAAGATAAAGTCCCAAATTTATATAAACCAATACATATCGATACGTGCATATCATTTAGAAATTAAGATTTAAATGTCCAAAGAAACAATTTAAAAGAGCTGGAAGTAGTTGCCCCATTCACAGCATTCAGGGGCAGTCAGGGGGTGGGGTGGAATGTGGAATGCCTCAACAGGAACTACTGTTTTGTTTTTGTTTTTTATAACTTTACTAGGAATAACTGACAGATACAATTGTATATATTTAAAGTGTACAACATGATGATTTGATATGCATATACATTATGGAATGATTACCAAGCTCAAGATAATTAATGCAGCCATCACCTCTGGTGTTAACTCACTTTTTTGTCTGTGCGGTGAGAATGCTTAAGATTGAACTCTCAATAACTTTCAATATTATACAATACTGTATTACTAACTATAATCATCACGCTATATGTTAGATCCTTTGAACTTATTCTTCTTATAACTGAAAGTTTATACCCTTTAACCTACATCTCCCCATTTCCCCTCCAGCTCAGCCCGTGGCAACCACCATTCTATTGTTTATTTGTTATAATCCTTTAATGTTTTGATTTCTTTAACTACTTGCTCATAAAACTGATTAAAATAAATTTTAATTTTAATGAGGAAAGGAAAGGAGATGCACAGATATAAATAGTAACTGATATACAACCTACTTTTTTTTTTTTTTTTTTTTTTTTTTGCAGTACGCAGGCCTCTCACTGCTGTGGCCTCTCCCGTTGTGGAGCACAGGCTCTGGACATGCAGGCTCAGCGGCCATGGCTCACGGGCCCAGCCGCTCCGCGGCATGTGGGATCCTCCCAGACCGGGGCACGAACCCGCGTCCCCTGAATCGGCAGGTGGACTCTCAACCACTGCACCACCAGGGAAGCCCTACAACCTACTTTTAAAATTATTCTTGACTAGGCACTCTGATCTGAAGTGCCAATGAAACTAGACGAAGCACAAAGAAAAGAAAAAAAAAAGCAAGCTGCAAACCCTCTGAAAAAAGTGCCTCTGCACCTCTAGCTTGTGCGGAGGTTGGTGTCTTCAGTGGAGTCTCCTATTGCAGGGGAACCTTCAAGATGGCGGAGAAGTAAGACGTAGAGATCACCTTCCCCTCTACAAATACATCAAAAATACATCTACATGTGAACAACTCCTACAGAACACCTACTGAACGCTGGCAGAAGGCCTCAGACTTCCCAAAAGGCAAGAAAATCCCCACTTACCTGCTGTGTGGCTGACAGGGTCTTGGTGCTCTCGCCTGGTGTCAAACCTGAGCCTCCGAGGTAGGAGAGCCGAGTTCAGGACATTAAACCACCAGATGCCTCCCGGCCCCACATAATATCAATCGGTGAGAGCTCTCCCAGAGATCTCCATCTCAAAGCTAAGACCCAGCTCTACCCAACGGCCAGCAAGCACCACTGCCAGATGTCCCATACCAAACAACTAGCAAGACAGGAACACAGCCCCACCCATAAGCAGAGAGGCTGCCTAAAATCATACTAAGTTCACAGACACCCCAAAACACACCGCCGGACACGGCCCTGCCCACCAGAAAGACAAGATCCAGACCCACCCACCAGAACACAGGCACCAGTCCCCTCCACCAGGAAACCTACACAAGCCACTGAACCAACCTCACCCACTGAGGGCAGACACCAAAAACAAAAGAAACTACGAACCGGCAGCCTGCGAAAAGGAGATTCCAAACAAAGAAAGACAAACAAAATGAGAAGACAGAGAATTATGCAGCAGGTGAAGGAGCAAGGTAAAAACCCACCAGACCAAACAAATGAAGAGGAAATAGGCAGTCTACCTGAAAAAGAATTCAGAGTATTGACAGTAAAGATGATCCAAAATCTTGGAAACAGAATGGAGAAAATACAAGAAACGTTTAACAAGGACCAAGAAGAACTAACGAGCAAACAAACAATGATGAACAACAAAATAAATGAAATTAAAAATACTCTAGAAGGAATCAATAGCAGAATAACTGAGGCAGAAGAACGGATAAGTGACCTGGAAGATAAAATAGTGGAAATAACTACCACAGAGCAGAAAAAAGAAAAAAGAATGAAAACAATTGAGGACAGTCACAGAGACCTCTGGGACAACATTAAATGCACCATTTCAGGGGTCCCAGAAAAAGGAGAGAAAAAGAAAGGGTCTGAGAAAATATTTGAAGAGATCATAGTTGAACACTTCCCTAACATGGGAAAGTAAATAATCAATCAAGTCGCGCAAGTGCAGACGGTCCCATACAGGATAAATCCAAGGAGAAACACGCCAAGACCACATTAATCAAACTACCAAAAATTAAATACAAAGGAAAAAGATTAAAAGCAGTGAGGGAAAAGCAACAAATAACATACAAGGGAATCCCCATAAGGTTAACAGCTGATCTTTCAGCAGAAACTCTGCAAGCCAGAAGAGAGTGCCAGGACATATTTAAAGTGATGAAAGGGAAAAACCTATAACCAAGATTACTCTACCCAGCAAGGATCTCATTCAGATTCGACGGAGAAATTAAAACCTTTACAGACAAGGAAAAGTTAAGACAATTCAGCACCACCAAACCAGCTTTACAACAAAAGCTAAAGGAACTCCCCTAGGCAGGAAATACAAGAGAAGGAAAAGACATACAAAACAAACCCAAAACAATTAAGAAAATGGTCATAGGAACATACATATCGATAATTACCTTAAATGTAAATGGATTAAATGCTCCAACCAAGACACAGACTGGCTGAATGGATACAAAAACAAGACCCATATGTATGCTGTCTACAAGAGACCCACTTCAGACCTAGGGACACATACAGACTGAAAGTGAGGGGATGGAAAAAGATAGTCCATGCAAATGGAAACAAAAAGAAATCTGGAGTAGCAATTGTCATATCAGACAAAATAGACTTTAAAATAAAGGCTATTACAAGAGACAAAGAAGGACACTACATAATGATCAAGGGATCAATCAAAGAAGAAGATATAACAATTGTAAATATTTATGCACCCAACACAGGAGCACCTCAATACATAAGGCAAATGCTAACAGCCATAAAAGGTGAAATCGACAGTAACACAATCATAGTAGGGGACTTTAACACCCCACTGTCACCAATGGACAGATCATCCAAAATGAAAATAAATAAGGAAACACAAGCTTTAAATGACACATTAGACAACATGGACTTAATTGATATTTATAGGACATTCCGTCCAAAAACAACAGAATACATTTTCTTCTAAAGTGCTCATGGAAAATTCTCCAGGACAGACCCTATCTTGGGTCACAAATCAAGCCTTCGTAAATTTAAGAAAATTGAAATTGTATCAAGTATCTTTTCCAACCACAACACTATAAGAGTAAATATCAATTACAGGAAAAAAATGTAGAAAATACAAACACATGGAGGCTAAACAATACTCTACTAAATAACCAAGAGATCACTGAAGAAATGAAAGAGGAAATCAAAAAATACCTAAAAACAAATGTCAATGAAAAAGCGACAACCCAAAACCTATGGGATGCAGCAAAAGCAGTTCTAAGAGGGAAGTTGATAGCAATACAATCCTACCTCAAGAAACAAGAAAAATCCCAAATAAACAACCTAACCTTACACCTAAAGCAATTAGAGTAAGAAGAAGAACAACAAAAAAACCCCTCAAAGTTAGCAGAAGGAAGGAAATCATAAATATCAGATCAGAAATAAATGAAAAAGAATTGAAGGAAACAATAGCAATGATCAATAAAACTAAAAGCTGGTTCTTTGAGAACATAAGCGAAATTGATAAACCATTAGCCAGATTCATCAAGAAAAAAAGGGAGAAGACTCAAATCAACAGAATTAGAAATGAAAAAGGAGAAGTAACAACTGACACTGAAGAAATACACAGGATCATAAGAGATTACTACAAGCAACTATATGCCAATAAAATGGACAACCTGAAAGAAATGGACAAACTATTAGAAAAGCACAACCTTCCAACACTGGACCAGGAAGAAATAGAAAATATAAGCAGACCAATCACAAGCACTGAAACTGAAACTGTGATTAAAAATCTTCCAACAAACAAAAGCCCAGGACCAGATGGCTTCACATGCAAATTTTCTCAAACATTTAGAGAAGAGCTAACACCTGTTCTTCTCAAACTCTTCCACATACAGCAGAGGGAGGAACACTCCCAAACTCATCTATGAGGCCACCATCATCCTGATACCAAAACCAGACAAAGATGTCACACACAAAAAGAAAACTACAGGCCAATATCACTGAAGAACATAGATGCAAAAATCCTCAACAAAATACTAGCAAACAAAGCACATTAAAAGGATCATACACCGTGATCAAGTGGGGTTTATCCCAGGAATGCAAGGATCCTTCAATATAAACAAATCAATCAATGTGATATACTATATTAACAAATTGAACGAGAAAAATCATATGATCATCTCAATAGGTGGAGAAAAAGCTTTAGACAAAATGCAACACCCATTTATGATAAAATCTCTCCAGAAAGCAGGTATAGAGGGAACCTTCCTCAACATAACAAAGGCCATATATGACAAAACCACAGCCAACATCTTTCCGAATGGTGAAAAACTGAAACCATTTCCTCTAAGATCAGGAACAAGACAAGGATGTCCACTCTCACCACTATTATTCAACATAGTTTGGGAAGTTTTAGCCACAGCAATAGGAAAAGAAAAAGAAATAAAAGGAATCCAAATACGAAAAGAGGTAAAACTGTCACTGTTTGCAGATGACATGATGCTATACATAGAGAATCCTAAAGATGCTACCAGAAAACTACTAGAGCTAATCAATGAATTTGGTAAAGTAGCAGGATACAAAATTAATACACATAAATCTCTTGCATTCTTATACACTAATGATGAAAAATCTGAAAGAGAAATTAAGGAAACACTCCCATTTACCATTGCAACAAAAAGAATAAAATACCTAGGAATAAACCTACCTAAGGAGACAAAAGACCTGTGCGCAGAAAACTATAAGACACTGATGAAAGAAATTAAAGATGATACAAACAGATGGAGAGATATACTATGTTCTTGGATTGGAAGAATCAACACTGTGAAAATGACTATACTACCCAAAGCAATCTACAGATTCAACGCAATCCGTATCAAACTACCAATGGCATTTTTCACAGAACTAGAACAAAAAATTGCACAATTTGTATGGAAAGACCCCGAATAGTGAAAGCAATCTTGAGAAAGAAAAAATGGAGCTGGAGGAATCAGGCTCTTGGACTTCAGACTATACTACAAAGCTACAGTAATCAAGACAGTGTGGTACTGGCACAAAAACAGAAATATAGATCAATGGAACGAGGTAGAAAGCCCAGAGATAAACCCACTCACATATGGTCACCTTATCTTTGATAAAGGAGGCAGGAATACACAATTGAGAAAAAACAGCCTCTTTAATAAGCGGTGCTGGGAAAACTGGACAGCTACACGTAAAAGAATGAAATTAGAACACTTCCTAACACCACACACAAAAATAAACTCAAAATGGATTAAAGACCTAAACGGTAAGACCAGACATCATAAAACTCTTAGAGGAAAACATAGGCAGAACACTCTATGACATAAATCACAGCAAGATCCTTTTTGACCCACCTCCTAGAGAAATGGAAATAAAAACAAAAATAAACAAATGGGACCTAATGAAACTTCAAAGCTTTTGCACAGCAAATGAAACCATAAACAAGATGAAAAGACAACCCTCAGAATGGGAGAAAATATTTGCAAATGAAGCAACTGACAAAGGATTAATCTCCAAAATATACAAGCAGCTCATGCAGCTCAATATCAGAAAAACAAACAACCCAATCCAAAAATGGGCAGAAGACCTAAACAGACATTTCTCCAAAGAAAATATACAGAATACAACAAACACATGAAAGGATGCTCAACATCACTAATCATTAGAGAAATGCAAATCAAAACTACAATGAGGTATCACCTCACACCAGTCAGAATGGCCATCATCAAAAAAATCTACAAACAATAAATGTTGGAGAGGGTGTGGAGAAAAGGGAACCCGCTTGCACTGTGGGTGGGAATGTAAATTGATACAGCCACTATGGAGAACAGGATGGAGGTTCCTTAAAAAACTAAAAATAGAACTGAACTACCATACGACCCAGCAATCCCACTACTGGGCATATACCCTTTGAAAACCATAATTCAAAAAGAGTCATGTACCACAATGTTCATTGCCACTCTATTTACAATAGCCAGGACACGGAAGCAACCTACGTGTCCATCGACAGATGAATGGATAAAGGAGATGTGGCACATATATACAATGTAATATTACTCAGCCATAAAAAGAAACGAAATTGAGTTATTTGTAGTGAGGTGGATGGACCTAGAGTCTGTCATACAGAGTGAAGTAAGTCAGAAAGAGAAAAACAAATACCATATGCTAACACATATATATGGAATCTAAAAAAAAAATGGTCCTGATGAACCTAGGGGCAGGACAGGAATAAAGACCGAGAGGTAGAGAATGGACTTGAGTACATGGGGAGGGGGAAGGATAAGCTGGGACAAAGTAAGAGAGTAGCATTGACATGTATACACTACCAAATGTAAAATAGATAGCTAGTGGGAAGCAGCTGCATAGCACGGGGAGATCAGCTCGGTGCTTTGTGACCACCTAGAGGGGTGGGATAGGGAGGATGGGAGGGAGGGAGACGCAAGAGGGAAGAGATATGGGGACATATGTATATGTATAACTGATTCACTTTGTTATACAGCAGAAACTAACACACCATTGTAAAGCAATTATACTCCAATAAAGATGTTTAAAAATAAATAAATAAAATAAAATTATTCTTTAATTACCCGGGTGTCTACACAGCACCTACTATGTTCCAGGCGTTACGCAAAATGCCTTGCTTTATGGCACATACAGAAGACTGCGAATCTCAAAGTCACTCTGCTGCTGTGAAATCACTGATCTCCATTGTACATATTGCATGATCATGGGCTGCCTCTATACAGAAACATCTGGAAGCAAGTTAAAAAGTTATATCCAAGTGAATGTAACTAGTTAGTGATTCCAGGATAATTAAAACAGCTGCCTGCCACTTTGCAAACATAGCGCAGTGCTATTTGGACAGAAACAGAAAAAAGTAATAGTTATTTTTAAATACTTTTGAGAAAAAAATATTAGAAGCAGAGGCTGAAACGTCATAGTTACCGACGAGTTAGCTCCTTGGGAGGCAGTGGTTACCTAAAAATGTTAGATGTGACAACTGATTATTATAGGTAAGTAACTAATCTCCCATAAAAGGCCATAACGTGGTCTGAATACCTACCTTCAGTAAACCTCTGTGATAAACCCATAAAACTGCCTGGGTGCAAATCAGCTGATCCTTCTGCAAATTAGCAGAGCTCCCTGCTAGTTCAGGCCTTGGTCACCAGTAAAGTTGGTTAAAAAGAAACAATCATTGTTTTGTAAACCCCAAACCAATTTTTAAAAATTTTCTTGCACTGGCTAAGGAAACCAATAAACATCTAGAGTATGAAATTAAAAACATTTAAAAATAAAATCTATTAGGAATTCCCTGGTGGTCCAGTGGTTAGGACCTTGCACTTTCACTGCTGATGCCCTGGGTTTCCTGGATTGGTTTTCCTGTTTTCTCATTTTATATAAATGAAACTTTATGTAGCTACTCTTTTGTGCCTGGCTTCTTCCACTCAATGTGAAATCTGTGAGATTCATCCATATTATTGCAGGTAACAGTAACTTACTCCTTTTCACTGTTGTATAGTATTCCACTGTGTGCATATACAAATAACTTATCCATTGTAGTGGTGATGGACATGTGGATTATTACCATTTGGGGTATCATGAATAATAATGCTATGAACCTACCTGTACATGTCATTTGTACACATATGAATGCATTTCTTTCAGGCATAAGAGTGAATTTGTTAGATTAACAGGTATGAGAATGTTGAGCTTCAGCAGATACTGCCAAAGAGATTCCCAAAGTGGCTGTCCTATTTCACAATCCCAGCACTGTATAAAAATTTCTATTGCTCCACGTCTTTGCCCACACCTGATATTGTCCTTTTTCTTTTTTTTGAATTTTATTTTATTTTTTTATACAGCAGGTTCTTATTAGTCATCAATTTTATACACATCAGTGTATACATGTCAATCCCAATCACCCAATTCATCACACCACCATCCCTACCCCGCCGCAGCTTTCCCCCCTTGGTGTCCATACGTTTTTTTCTCTACATCTGTGTCTCAACTTCTGCCCTGCAAACCGGTTCACCTGTACCATTTTTCTAGGTTCCACATACATGCGTTAATATACGATATTTGTTTTTCTCCTTCTGACTTACTTCATCCTGTATGACAGTCTCTAGACCCATCCACGTCTCAACAAATGACCCAATTTCGTTCCTTTTTATGGCTGAATAATATTCCATTGTATACATGTACCACTTCTTCTTTATCCATTCATCTGTCGATGGACACTTAGGTTGCTTCCATGTCCTGGCTATTGTAATTAGAGCTGCAAGGAACAAGGTGGTACATGACTCTTTTTGAATTATGGTTTTCTCTGGGTATATGCCCAGTAGTGGGATTACTGGATCATATGGTAATTCTATTTTTAGTTTTTTAAGGAACGTCCATACTGTTCTCCATAGTGGCTGTATCAATTTACATTCCCACCAACAGTGCAAGAGGATTCCCTTTTCTCCACACCCTCTCCAGCATTTATTGTTTGTAGATTTTCTGATGATGCTCATTCTAACTGGTGTGAGGTGATACCTCATTGTAGTTTTGATTTGCATTTCTCTAATAATTAGTGATGTTGAGCAGCTTTTCATGTACTTCCTGGTCATCTGTATGTCTTCTTTGGAGAAATGTCTATTTAGGTCTTCTGCTCATTTTTGAATTGGGTTGTTTGTTTCTTTAATATTGAGCTGCATGAGCTGTTTATATATTTTGGAGATTAATCCTTTGTCCGTTGATTTGTTTGCAAATATTTTCTCCCATTCTGAGGGTTGTCTTTTCGTCTTGTTTATGGTTTCCTTTGCTGTGCAAAATCTTTAAAGTTTCATTAGGTCCCATTTATTTTTGTTATTATTTCCATAACTCTAGGAGGTGGATCAAAAAAGATCTTGCTGTGATTTATGTCAAAGAGTGTTCTTCCTATGTTTTCCTCTAAGAGTTTTATAGTGTCCGGTCTTACATTTAGGTCTCGAATCCATTTTGAGTTTATTTTTGTGTATGGTGTTAGGGAGTGTTCTAATTTCATTCCTTTACATGTAGCTGTCCAGTTTTCCCAGCACCACTTATTGAAGAGACTGTCTTTTCTCCATTGTATATGCTTGCCTCCCTTGTCATAGATTAGTTGACCATAGGTGTGTGGGTTTATCTCTGGGCTTTCTATCTTGTTCCATTGATCTATGTTTCTGTTTTTGTGCCAGTACCATATTGTCTTGATTACTGTAGCTTTGTAGTATAGTCTGAAGTCAGGGAGTCTGATTCCTCCAGCTCCGTTTTTTTCCCTCAAGAGTGCTTTGGCTATTCGGGGTCTTTTGTGTCTCCATACAAATTTTAAGATATTTTGTTCTAGTTCCATAAAAAATGCCATTGGTAATTTGATAGGGATTGCATTGAATCTGTAGATTGCTTTGGGTAGTAGAGTCATTTTCACAATATTGATTCTTCCAATCCAAGAACATGGTATATCTCTCCATCTGTTTGTATCATCTTTAATTTCTTTCATCAGTGTCTTATAGTTTTCTGCATACAGGTCTTTTGTCTCCTTAGGTAGGTTTATCCCTAGGTATTTTATTCTTTTTGTTGCAATGGTAAATGGGAATGTTTCCTTAATTTCTCTTTCAGATTTTTCATCATTAGTGTATAGGAATGCAAGAGATTTCTGTGCATTAATTTTGTATCCAAAATTTACCAAATTCATTGATTGGCTCTAGTAGTTTTCTGGTGGCATTTTTAGGATTCCCTATGTATAGTATCATACACATCATATAGTGTCATCTGCAGTGACAGTTTGTCTCTTGTAACATTCTTTATTTTAAAGTCTATTTTAAAGTCTAATTTATCTGAATTAAAGTCTATTTTATCTGGAGTATTGCTACTCCAGCTTTCTTTTGATTTCCATTTGCATGGACTATCTTTTTCCATCCCCTCACTTTCAGTCTGTATGTGTCCCTAGGTCTGAAGTGGGACTCTTGTAGACAGCATATATATGGGTCTTGCTTTTGTATCCATTCAGCAAGCCTGTGTCTTTTGGTTGGAGCATTTAATCCATTCACTTTTAAGGTAATTATCGGTATCTATGTTCCTATGACCATTTTCTTAATTGTTTTGGGTTTGTTTTTGCAGGTCCTTTTCTTCTCTTGTGTTTCCCATTTAGAGAAGTTCCTTTAGCATTTGTTGCAGAGCTGGTTTGGTGGTGCTGAATTCTCTTAGCTTTTGCTTGTCTGTAAAGCTTTTGACTTCTCCATCGAATCTGAATGAGATCCTTGCTGGGTAGAGTAATCTTGGTTGTACATTCTTCCCTTTCATCACTTTAAGTATATCATGCCACTCCCTTCTGGCTTGTAGAGTTTCTTTTGAGAAATCCGCTGTTAACCTTATGGGAGTTCCCTTGTATGTTATTTGTCATTTTTCCCTTGGTGCTTTCAATAATTTTTCTTTGGCTTTAATTTTTGCCAATTTGATTACTATGTGTCTCAGTGTGTTTCTCCTTGGGTTTATCCTGTATGGGACTAGCTGCGCTTCCTGGACTTGGGTGGCTATTTCCTTTCCCATGTTAGGGAAGTTTTCAACTATAATCTCTTCAAATATTTTCTCTGGTCCTTTCTCTCTCTCTTCTTCTGGAACCGCTATAATGCGAATGTTGTTGCGTTTTATGTTGTCCCAGAGGTCCCTTAGGCTGTCTTCATTTCTCTTCATTCTTTTTTCTTTATTCTGTTCCATAGCAGTGAATTCCACCATTCTGTCTTCCAGGTCACTTATCCATTCTTCTGCCTCAGTTATTCTGCTATTGATTCCTTCTAGTGTAGTTTTCATCTCAGTTATTGTATTGTTCATCTCTGTTTGTTCTTTAATTCTTATAGGTCTTTGTTAAACATTTCTTGCATCTTCACGATCTTTGCCTCTATTCTTTTTCTGAGGTCCAGGATCATCTTCACTATCATTATTCTGAATTCTTTTTCTGGAAGGTTGCCTATCTCCACTTCATTTAGTTGTTTTTCTGGGGTTTTATCTTGTTCCTTCATCTGGTACATAGCCCTCTGCCTTTTCACCTTGTCTATCTTTCTGTGAATGTGGTTTTTGTTCCACAGGCTGCAGGATTGTAGTTCTTCTTGCTTCTGCTCTGATATTGTCCTTTTTTAAAAAGCCATCCTAGTGCCTATCACATCTCGTTGTGATTTTAATCTGTATTTACTTGATGATTAATGATAAAGAGCACTTTTTACTATGTTTATTGGCCATGATATTGCTCCACAACCATAGCAGGGCTCCAGCATACTGGCTTTGCTTTAGTTCCTCAAATATATCATATTCTCTCCACCACAGGGCCTTTGCACACAGTGTTCCATTCAACCTGGAATTCTCTCCTATCCCCTCTGCCAACTCTTCATCTGATAAACTCTTAACTTCTAATCCTGCTTCACATCTTGTAGCCCATCCTCAGGAAAGTCTTCCAGATTTCTAGACTGAGGCAGGTTTCTTGGGTATAGCGAGCCATGGTGTTATGGGTTGGATTATGTCCTCCAAAAAGATATGTTCAAGCCCTAATCCCTGGAACCTCAGAATGTGAATTTATTTGGGAATAGGGTTGTTGCAGATGAAATTAGTTAGGCAATGATAAGGGCCCTAAACCCAATGACTGGTGTCCTTATAAGAAGGGGAAATCTGGATACAGAGACAGACATACAGAGAGGAAAGATGATGTAGGAGCACACAGGGAGACCGCCCACGACCACAGAGGCAGAGACTAGAGTGATGCCACTACAAGCCTAGGAACATCCTGGGCCGCATGGGGACCAGAAGCTGGAAGAGGCAAGGAAGGATCCTTTCCTCACAGCCTCAGAGGGAGCGCAGGCCTACAAGCACTTTGATTTCACACTTCCAGCCTCTGAATTGTGAGAGAATAAATTCCTATTGCTTTAAGCTGCCCCGTTTGTGACACTTTGCTATGGAGGCCCCAGGAAACTAATGCACCTTGTCCTCTCCTTCTGCGTATGCATTACAGGTTGTAATTGGGCATTCACCTGTGAGAATTTTTTTTAAATAATTTCATTTCCCCATTACATTATCCAAGGCCAAAAAAACATCGGAGGAGGCATCCTTGACTCCTCTTTTTCTCACATCCTCTTCCAAACTTCATCCACTTCATCGGAAAAGCCTACTTTCAAAATATCCAACACCCAACCACTTCTCACCACCTCCACACTCCCGTCTTGGCCGGAGACAGCACCACCTCTTGTCCGAGATGCTGAGATCACCCCCTGCCACACCAGCCTTCCGCTGCTCCTTGGTAACTGGTAATGCCTGGCCTGCTGTCGGCGCAGGACACTCAGGCCACTCCCACTGCCCAGATGCTCCTCCCACAGCTACTTGAGCCCCTGCTGATCCTTAAGCACAGATATTACCTCCCAAAAGCCCAGACCTTGATCACCTTTAACTATAACCTGCCCCTTCCCCACAGCCGGCCCTCTTGACCCCACTGTCGGCTACAGGTTTGTTTTTCTTCTCTCCGTCACACTTATCACCTTCTAACATTCTATAAAAATTTTTATTACTTTTCTTGCTTTCATGTGCCTCCCTCCCTCTCGACCGTAAGCTCTCAGATGGCAAGGATCTCTGTCTGTTTTGGTCACTGAGGCATCCCAAGCATCCAGCACAGGGCCCAGGACACAGGAGGTCCTCCAGAAACATTGGCTAAAAGATCAGGGACTGGTTCTGGTTTTGCTCATCATCGTCTCCCCAGGACTTGTGATTTTTAGTGTCTGCCTAGCACCAATAAGGTCCCCAGGAGGTGGGGTTTTTAACGAAATGAATGAATACAAGAAAGAATCTGTTCCGATCTTTCTTTCCCTCCTCCCTTCCTGTCTTTCATACTCTCTCCACACGAGGCTTCCCTGCTTGTGCAGTGTGTGCTGTGTCCACTGGAGCCCCAGCTCAGAATGACCTGCACCCCTGACTCTTAACTGTACACGTCCAGGAGACAGTCTGGCTGGCCTGCGTGTGGCTGGGCAGACAGCCCAGAGGGCCCATCCCCACGAGGCACCATTTGAGAAGGCACAGTTGGGTTGTGCCAACTGAATGGACATGAGGTCCCATGGGGGTGACTGCTGACACCCATCAGACTTCTCTGGGTCTCGCCAGGATGTGGGCCTGGAAGGTACTAGGTGATGCAGAAGCCAGTGGTCAAGGAGATGAGTCAGAAGGTGGGGTGCTGGGGGAAACCACAAGCTAGTGAACACACTGAACCTTCTCGTGGGCACCTGAGACGCACCAAAAGGAGCACGGAAAACCCTACGGCCGGAAAAGTTCAGTCTGAGCCTCAGCTCTGCACTTACTGGCTGTCGGGTTAGGGCAGGTCAGTCAGCCTCTGACTTCAATTCCTTTTCTCTAACCAGAGTTTCCCTCTGAGTATGCTGAAGATGAAATGAAATATTAACTTAATGAAATTTAGTAAAATAGTAAAGAAAAATCCACACGGCAAGCAGAACGGAGTCCACTCCTGCACCAGGGAGTCGGTGCTTCCAGAAGGGCCTGGGATCCAAAGGTCAGGCGTCTCTGTTACTCGGGGCTCCCCTGTCCTCGTTGCCCTGCTCTGTTCCTAGTTATCACACTCGCGTTTCACGATGCTTCCGAGAATGAGACCAGGACGTCAACCTCATTATGGCAAATTCTCACTTTGAACTTTCCAAAAGTCATGATTTAAAATACTCAGTCCTGCTATTCCCATAAAAATCCTAATACCTCAAATTCCAACATCTTGGCATCCAAACACTGTGTCCCAGACTGTTTCTTGAAGCCAGATGCGGAATGAAATCCCTTTATCGGAAACGAGCACAACATTCCTTGATTTGGAAACTCTCCCCACTGTGATGATTTCTGCCTCTGCAGCGCCCAGCACATAAACAGCCCCCAGTGAGGGCTTGTCGAGTCACAGCAAGGGTTTGTACAGCCAGAAAGAAATGGGAGGCTGACAGGCAGAGAAATGGGATGGTGTGAAGGAACAGACAGGCTTTGGGGTCAGAAGACCTCGGGTGCAGATGATTCCAGCAACAGGCAGGAGCGGGGGAGAGCGGGGTGACGCCTGAGAAAACCATGCTGCCCTGGGTGGTCCCCATACGCCCCCCGCCCAGATAAACGTGGGGCACCAGGTGTCTCAGGGCCAAAGAGGACAAGGGGACAGATGTGTGGGATGTGCCCATGCTCGTGAACTTCGACATCAGGATAAAACTTGGTTCAATGCTCTATAACCGACTCCCTGTGGGTATATCTGAGGCCACGGGCGTTGGCCATCTTCATGGCTTACACCTCATGTCAGGTAAAAAGATGATCAGGTCATTGGCAGTGGGTTCTAATATCAGCACCCAGCTGCTCTGTGGAATTTATTGAATGGAATGACTTACAAGAGGAGCTGTGTTTCGTTCCAGTGGTGCTGAGAAATGGTTCAGACAGATGCTATTATAACCACACATTTCCTCATCAAAGAGGGCTCACACACGTGAGACAGGTCGTGGGCCACAGAGAGTCAAATAATGGTGACCAGGCATTGCAAAGACGTCTGCAGGTGTTAATGCCTCATGTTTTTTCTTGCAACCTCAAAACAACAGCTCTTTCTTTAAAACTCTGATCAGAGGGTTTCCCTGGTGGCGCAGTGGTTGAGAGTCTGCCTGCCGATGCAGGGGACACGGGTCCGTGCCCCGGTCCGGGAAGATCCCACATGCCGCGGAGCGGCTGGGCCCGTGAGCCGTGGCCGCTGAGCCTGCCAGTCCGGAGCCTGTGCCCCGCAACGGGAGAGGCCACAACAGTGAGAGACCCGCGTACCGCAAAAAAAAAAAAAAAAAAAAAATTGTTTTCAGTCAATTTAACGTGTCTCCTTACCAGTAGTGATGTTTTTTGGAATTGATTGTTGTTGTTGTTGTTGTTCTGATTACAGAGCTGCATAGATTTTGAACCTTATTTTTCCTGTGAACTTGGATTTTATAAGTGCAAGATTTTGCAGACGATGAACATTTACTGAACTGCATTTGCCACGTTATAGCAGAAACACCTGTCTCGGTGTTAGTCCGTTGGGAGATGCTGTAAAAGAATGCCTTAGACTGGGGGGCTTAGGAGCAACACAGATTTATTCCTCACAGTTCTGGTGGCTGGAAAGTCCAAGATCAAGGTGCCGGCCGATTCGGAGTCTGGTGAGGGAGGGCCTGCTTCCTGGTTCATAGACGACTGTCTTCTCCTTTGTCCTCACGTGGTGGAAGGGGTGAGGCGGACTCTCAACCACTGCGCCACCAGGGAAGCCCTGATTTAAAACAATTTTTTAAATACAGCTATGATGATAGAATTTGACCTTAAAAAACCACAGTTAAAGCAGTATGGTGGAAAGGGGTGTAAGGAAGAATGGAAGCTGCTGGGTTGTGAGCAAATGGGCGAAGGACCTGAGTGGTAAGCGTCCTAGGACAGGGCACACGGCCACCCTAGCCAGAGCACCGCAGAGTGACGAGCACCATGGACAGGACCGAGTTCTTCCGAGGCTTCTGCCCGCAGCCGTGTTGATGGTCCCCGGGGTCAGGGCTGCCGCCTGGTCCCGCAAAACACTGATGTACTGGCAAAAATGGTACATGAACCAACCCTACTTCTGTGCCACAATGACATCATCCCATACTTGCCAATCACACATGAGCAAATTTGCAATAACGAAACACCAAGACGTCCAACCTGCCTGCACCAACCCCATCCACTTCGGGGAGACTTCAAGGCAGCCACGGTGCCCTTCGCACTGCAGCAGCTCCCCAGGAGCACCTATGAGGCACATACATATGTGCAGACACAGTGCTGACAGTGTGGGAATCTCAGAAAAACAAGATTCACACGACCTGGGGAGGGTGGCCCATGAGTAAATCAATGTGAGATAAACGTCAGAAAAGAGACTCGCACATGGTTTAATAATCATCCGGAGATGCCTAGAACACTTTAGCTGTTGGTCGCGACAGTTTTATGGCGTCGTTTGGAGCAGCAGCTCCAGGTTTAAAGCAGCTTGGAGTCACATCCTGCCTCTCCTGGGAAATCTCAACAAAGTTACTCTACCGATCCATGCAGCTGTTTTCTATGAGACAGAAGTAATAATAATAATAGTCCTTGTCTCACGCCAAGGAATAAATGAAATAATGCAGGTAAAGCACTCAGCACAGCAGCAGTGACTATCAGAGCTGCTTCCAGCTCTCCTTCTGCTGGAGACTGAGGCATCTGGAGGAAAGGGGACAAACAGGAGCTTTTCTTCTTGGCTCTGTAAGGGCCGTACAGTTCCGGTACATAAAGGGCACTTTGCAACGGTCAGGTGAGTGAACAGATTTTAATGGGCACGAACGTGGCATTTGAGAATTGCTGAGGATGACTCTCCTTCTTCCTCCTTCTGATCCTCACATTCCGAGAAGTGAGCGAAGGTGAGCATCTTGCCTAAAGCCTGTCGGCTCGTCAGCAGGAGGACCAGGGAGCGGCCGAGCCTGAGTTCTGGGTGGATCACAATCACGCCTGCAGAGCCTGACCAGCAAAGGGCTGGACTGACCTCGCTCACATCCTGCGCTAAATGCGTTTAAATACGGTTTCTAATTCCAATACCTTGCTGTTTCTCACACATAAAATTCTATGAGCTTGACAAGCCTACCAAATACTCAGATGTGAGACAAGATGCAGTTATGTTTAAACTGCATTCAAACTGCATGTGTGGGAAGATGCATTTTGGGGCACCTGTGGCAGTGGAATCACGCTTCACCTGGCACCAGTTCTGGAAAGTGGGACCCACCAAAGGGCGTCTGTCCTTAAAGCTACCGAACACTTTAAGCAGAGGAGTGAGAAATCCCAGTAAATGTTTTAAAATTATAAATCATCTCATTTCACTGCTCAAGGAATCCTGTGAGTGCTTGGGACTCCCATGTTTCTGATGAGGAAACTGAGGCTCAGAGACGTGAGATAATTGTTCCCAAAGTCCCCAGATCTAGATGTGTCAAGGTCAAGGTCTGAACTCAGCCTGACTGACTGGACTGCATGCGGCGTGTCCACTCTGCCCATGGGTTTCCCAACTGGAAGCACGTGACCCCCATCCTCTGCCCCCGCCCCACATATTTAGGAGTAACTGGGCCTCTCCATTTCTGACCTGAAGTGTGGGTAAATGGGAACACTTCCTCTTTCATAAAGGATAACTTCATTTCTAGAGAAAGAATCCAAGGCATCAGATGACAGATCCACTAAGTAATGCAGGAAGCAGGCCTGCAGACATTTGGATGTAGCCCTGCCCAGGTCTGACTTCATTTACTTGGAGGACTGCAGCCCATGACAGATGCTGGAGGCACTCGGGTTATTAGCAGGTACTCCTGTCTGCACTTTGAGAGTGCATCCTCTGGTAAAGTGTCCAGCTGTACACACCCAAATGTTTCTTACCAGCTGTTATTAAAAAGGAAGAAGAACAAATATTTTTAAACCAACTTTAGATTTCATGAAAGTTCGTTCTGAAAACGTACTACCTGAATTCTTCTGAACTGAAAAGTGGTTATGGTTGAGTGCTTTGAAAGTCTATTTGATGCGGTCGAGAGGAGGGAAGAGATCCTTGGAGTCGGAGCTCTGCTCAGATGTCCCCCTGCTGAGCCCAGGGGCTCCCTGGGAAGGGGTCTCATGCACTCTTGTCCAGTTCTCAGCACGGCAGCTGCCCGTAGCACGTTTACAGTGACAGCTGGGGGAATGAGTTGTCAGCTGTGCCGCTTAGAAGCTGTGAGCCTTGAGTGCAGCCTTGACGACCCCACATCGTGTGCATGAAAGGACTGCCTTCCTCCCCGGAGGCTTGCTGAGACGGCACATGTGCCAAAGGGCTTGGAAACCACACAGTTATGGATCAGGTGGGGAAAGAAACTAAAATATCAGGGAACCACACTCTTGGAGAACCACATAGGATGGCATGGGATCAAACACCAACCTGAGAAGGCGTAGATCAGCTGGAACCAGAGCAGGAGGGAAAAGGCACCCGAGATGCGTTGGCAGAAAAACAACCCCCTCCCCAACAAAGACGTCACGTGCTAATCCTAGAACCCGCGAGCACTCGAAGTTACGTGACAAAGGGGAATGAAGGTTGCAGATGCAGTTAAGGCTGCTTAGGATGGGGAGATGGTCCCAGACTATCCAGGTGGGCTCGATGTACTCACAAGAGTCCTTAAAAGCGGAAGAGGGAGGCAGAAGAGAGAACCAGAGAGGTGGCAGCCTGAGAAGGTCTCAACCTGCCACCGCTGGCTTAGAAAAACAAGGAATGTGGGAGCCTCTAGAAGCTGGAACAGGGTAAGAAACAAGTCTCCCTGAGAACCTCCAGAAAGAACACAGCCCTACCGACACCTCGACTGGAGCCCAACGAGCCGTCTATCCTCCAGAACTGTAAGAGGATGAACCTGTGCTGCGTAAGTGGCTACACTTACGACAAGTTGTGAGAGCAGCACAAGGACGCGATGTCACGGCTGAACCAGGGTTTACACTGCTTGGGCAAAGTGGAGGGAGGGGACGTTGCAGGCCGGGGACCTGCTTGGGAAAAGGCCTGCAGCCAGGAAGCGCACGGTGCAAGGAGGGAGCCTGGAGGAGCCCACCTTCCAGGAGCAGGACCTTGACAGCACCGAGGGCCAAGGTTACGGAGGCCTTTGAGCCTCCGGGAGGGAGGCCAGACACGATGAACACTACTAAGGGTTTGACCTGGCGGAACACAACGGAAGGAGCCACAGAACAGCCTGGAAGAAGCAAGTGTGGCAGAGGTGAGAAGCATCAGCAGGGAGGCAAGAGAGGACAAAGGTCACTGCCGGCCCATGGCCGCAGCTGTCCAGCCTTCTCTCCCGCCCTTTTCTCACAGATCAATCACATGGAGGTGACCTATCTGGGCCCAGGAAGCAGCAGCATCCTTTTTACTAACTAGTCTCTGGAGACACGTATCCTGAGTCTCAGGGCTCATTCTCTAAAATGCGGATTCTGCAGCAAGGCCCTCCCCATCGTGAGAATTAGAGCTAATTCGTGTTAAATGCCAGACACGGAGCCTGCCCCGAGCTCAGTGAACCATCGCTGTGTCTGTGGCCAGAGCAACTAGCCCTGCAGTCAGAATCCTTCCCACGGCGCGGGCGCCTGTACCTGGATGTTGAGTCTCCCCCGATGCGCCCCCAGGCCGTAGCGCTTCGAAGTGGACGCGTGGAGCTGGAAGTCTGTGATTTTTAAGGTTTCCAGACCGAGAGGCGGGCAACCTGGAAAGGACAACGCTTATTAAAAACAAGGACAGATGTTGACAGAAACTTCTGGTTTTCTAAATCTGGCCACGTGCTTCTCCGTCTTTCCCCTGAGCTCCCGCTCAGCACTGCAGCCCCACTCACTGGTATGCGCAGCGTTTCCGGACCAACGCTGTCGATTCAACTGTTGACATTGTGCCAGTTTTCCTTCTTGTCGGCATTTCCTTTCTGGGTGTTTTTGCCCTGATATTCCTTCTGTCTGATGCTGTCCATGCTACTGTCTGAGGCTGTTTCCAATTAAGGATCCTTCCGCAGTGTGACTCAGCCAGGGAGAGTTACTGGTTAGAAATTTCAGAACGATTCCATGGCTGAGCTCTGCAAATTAATCAGAACGTGTTGATTTCGCTTCAGCAACTCTTGCCTTTGTATTGTGAATACTAATGAGCAGAGCGACAGAAAAACACAAAAACAAACAAACCTATTGTCTTCCGTTCCTGGCAAAAGTGGTAATTTTGAGAATGGCCACTCCACGCAGTTTTGTCCAAGCTGCCCCTGGAATAAGATGCTAGCGCTTGGGCAGGCCCTTGGCCATCATCCCAATCCAGCCCATCGTCCCTACGGATAAGACCCTGGGGCCGGATCCCAGGCCTCCTGATTCCTGGGCTGCTATTCTCACCACCCACCCTACCGTGGGGCTGGAAATCTCCAAGTGATGCTACCTTCCTCAAATCTGGCCCTGGAGAAAGAAAACAAACACTCGGGAGGAGAAGTGAACAAAATCTACTTCTGTGAAAAATCCCTAGTGTAACAGAGGCAAATTTTAAAAGCCCGGTGGGTCACTGCTGAGATGGAAGTGCCCCTGGGGATCCCTGGGGACGTGAGCGTGTCTGTCCAGCCACAACAAACCCCTGCAGGGAAAAAGCCCTTCTGGTCCTGGGAGGCTGGAGGAGGTGGCGGAACAGTGCCCGCAGGGCATGCTCTGCGGGCACCAGGTAGAAAGTCTGTCCAGGTGCTGCAGCCAGAGGAATTCAGACCTGCCGGGACCTGAGACGCCATCAAGTCCTCCCCTTGAGTTCTCAGAAGAGGAAACCGAGGCCCCGAGACTCGAGGCGAACCACCCGAGGCGTCCCTGCCAGCGGCAGAGCCACGCCTCAGATCCCGGTCTCCAGACTCTCAGCTCCGGGCTTTCAAACGATGCCACGCTCTCCCCTGCCCACATCTGCCGGGAGGCTGCCTGTACCAGCACAGGGAAGCAGAGGTACTGCTGCCCAGCGTGGCAAAGAGCACAAGAGAGGAAGTGACAGTTCCACTGGCACCGGCCTGATGCTGCCCCAGGATTCGGAAGCCTTCAGGTGGCCTCGTGATCATTCTCAAGATTTTTGGCAGGTCTGCTCAACGTCCAGAATAAAAGCTGCCTCTCCTCCTTGGACTCACCCGCAATGTAGAACAATACCACGTGGGAAAGAAAACGACACAGGATGATCACGAAACCTGGCCAGCTCTCGAGACCACCTCTTGGTCCTCGAGGGGACACCTGCAGAACTTCACTCAGCTGCGGCCTGGACTTTGACACAGTGGGGGACTGCTGCTACCAGAGCCCCAAAGGCTGTAAGCCTAACAAAACCCACAGAATGAATCAGCCGTCTCAAGGAAACCTCCGTATCTTCAAAACGGGAACTCCAGAAGGGCAGAGGGGACAGGAAGCAGACGAGCGGCCTCCTCCCAGCCACGATTCCTGCCTTGTCCATGGCTTCCAGGAGACAAGAGACAATCACACTAACACAAGGCTTCTCACTGGCAACTCCTGCATCCAAGGGCTGAGGGGAAGGAATGAGAATCTAGAACCCACGATCTGTCAACAGTCAAAAGGGCATCTTCAGTCAATGCTTAGAAAATCATAACCTCATCACTCCCATCATAACCTCAGATTCTTGCTGAAAATACTGCTGGACTAATGTGTCAGACACACACACACACACACACACACACACACACACACACACACACACACACACACACACCCCACATGGGACATAAGAGCTGAGGGCTCTGTGCAGTGACTCCCCCCAAAAGAGCCCAGTGCGCTCTACCTGCCAAAGAACTCCAAAAGCAATGCTAAGTGGAAGCAAGAAGCTGGAATTCCTTTGGTCTTACATTCTCAAAGATACACCCGGCCCCCGTCCAGAGAGCAGTCCGTCATGATACCATCTCCCAACAGGCAGGACTTTTCTCCATCTTCAGAAAATATTACTCAGGAAGCCGGGGCTGCTGCCTCGAGGATCAAATAAATGGAGGAGACACAAGTGTTTCAAAGCTTAATTTAAATCTCCACAATCAGAAAGTCAAAAGGCCAGGCAGAGTGATGGCATCATTACTGGAGCGTGATATGTTGGTATTATAATCAAGATTATAATGTCAACTGAGGAGATAATTACTAGGCTGAAAGAGTGCTTGAAGTCAATGGGAAGCTCATTCCCAGCTCTTCACCCCTCCCCTGTGTTCTGAGTCCCCAGCCAGGCTGCACGGAGGTAGTAGCTCTGGCAGTAACTCGGCCAGGACTCAGCTCCTGGGCCAAGCTGTCCCAGCAGCAGCCCCTGAACAGCCCTGGAGGCAGCTCCCTGTTCCTCCTCCAAAAACAAACAAAACCCTTTATCATCAAATCACATTTTTGTTTTTTCTAAGAGGAAAAGACTCTAATCCTGGGAAGCATGTGGGTGAGGAGAACATGAAAAAAAATGTGTGAAAAGAACACTTCAGGAAAATATTAATTAGAGATGGGAGATGTGTCATAATCTGGAGGAAAGAGTGACAGTCGTCACGGATGACTCGACTTTCCTCTTCCAGGCAGCGCGGCTCCTGAGAACACCCTGTGCTGAGCGGGGCACTGCCTCCCAGGCCTGAGCTCTGTTCCCAGGACGTGGGCGAAAAGGGGACCCTCTGCCGCATTCCACACCTCCCCTTCGACAAGTGCACGCAGGCACACACACGTTTAACTAAATCTGTCCCCGGCTAAAATTCTCTGCATTGCAGCCACTTTACAAAATGGGCATTAGCACTACGGCAATATATTTATTACTCTCGCCACCATCAATTACCATATGTGCATGTATCAGCTCTGTAACACATCAGGGGCGCTCATGGCATTTCATTTTGTGACCTATAAGTTACGGAGCACAGTCAGACTAGAACACCCTCAGTGCCCTAAATCTGTCTGCAGGCGAGGCTGTTATGAGAGTCAAGAGAATCATTTTAGAAGGTTTGGGGAGCAATGAAAGCAACTACCGTGAGTCAGAGCCTCTGAAGACACTTTGTCATTTAATCTTCACAAGAACCGTGAGAGATGGGCATTACCATCCCCATTTTACACGTAAACAAGGACTCAAAGAGGCTTACACAGAGTTAAGCAGCTCCGAAGTATCTGAGTTAGAATTTGAAAATCAAGTGTGACATAAAATCCCAGGCACGGTCTTTACGCCACCGCCCTTGGACTGGAAAACTCCACAGTGTGGTACAAATGCAAGTTGCATGGTGGCATGTGGGGTCACAGGGAAGACAGGAAGTGAGGCTGGGACGGGGGTCACCGGTTGGCAGAGGGGAGCTCAGAGTCCAAGGTCTTCTGGCCTGCTGTGAAGTCTGCTGGAAACAGAGCAAAGGGTTCTCCATAGACCTCGAGAGCACTGCCAGGAGCAAGCTCACAGCCATGCTGAACTTTTGTTTTCATGGTCGCCTATAAACCGGATAAGTCTTAGAACATTCTTTCCTTCGCCTTTCTGAACTTGACATTCCCTTGGATCAGTGAGAGTGTGAGGGCCCTTCCTGGTGCACCGGAGAGTGTTTGCAGTGGCTCTTTGCCCGTCTCAGAAGTCGCTGGCTTCCCAGAGGGCACGCCTCCCTTGGGGTCTTGCAAAGGAGCTAATCCCAGCCTTATCTAATCACCCCTGGAAAGCTCCTCCCTCACTTCTGGACTCCTTCAGGCAGCAGTTCTCACCCTGACCCAACATCAGAATCTTCTGGAGAGAAAAAAAAAAAAAAAGATACCTAGACCCCCTCCCCAGAGACTCTGATCCACGGGACGGCAGAGTGGCCCGGGCCCGAGTCTAAGGCTCCCAAGTGAATCTTCTGAGACCTTGGTTGGCTGGTGTCCCTTACCCGTAACGCTGCACAAACTCGGGATTCTCTTTCCCAGGCCCCAGGGGGTCAAGCAGAGGAAACTCTCAGGGAGCTGGGTATCAGCCCACGCTGGTGGAAGCCACTCATGCCTGGAGCCTGCCAGACCCTCGTGTAATCTAGAAGCTCCGACCTCAGATCAGTGGTGGCCTCACATGCAAAGCCTCCAGAGACTTCGTCCCTCAACACCCACCCCTCTCATCCTACCCACCCCAACCTAAGAAAAGTACAGACCACACTGTGAAGGTCCCAGGGCAGCAACCATGAGTTCTCATCATTGAAGTCCCAAAGCCCAAATCGGTGTTTCCCGCGTGAATGAATGAATGAATTTGTAATACAATCCAATATAACTAATAATCACTATGTCTGCATCGTCATGGAAAATTAAGTCTGTTCTTTACATATCGCTTATAAAGCCAAAAAAGGAATAATTGGTTCAAAAGAGCACTTCTCAAACCTCAATCCCTTGCTTATCATCTCCATGAATTTTTCCAGGCACTATTGCTTAATTGATTACTCTTACTTAATTTTTAATTAAGTCAAATAATTTCAATGGAAATATGTTAGTGTCAAAAGAAATCTTATTACTAGAACATAGAAAAATATATTCATGATCTTGGGGTAGGTTAAAAAAAAGTTTAAACGTGAAACAAAAGTACTAAAGGAAAATATTGATGAACGGTCTATATTAAATTTAAGAAGATCTGTTACTCTAGAGACACAAGTGCTAGAATGAAAAGGTAAGCCAGAGCGCGAGAAGGTATTTACTATGCATATTAATAACAAAGGACTCACATCCACAATATTTTTAAGAAAAGCATAAAAAACAAACAAAAACCATCCTATAAATCCATAAGAAGAGCAATGAGCAAAAGAGCTGAAGAGGCATTCGCAAAAGAAGATATCTTCATGGTGAGTAAACATTAGTCATTAGCTTTCAGGAAAATGCGAATGAAGACCACAGCGAGATACCAGTCCATACCCATGAACACGAATACAACGAGAAAGACACAATATCAAATGTTGGTGAGGAAGTGGAACAACACTGCTGGCACAAGTGTTAACTGGTACAACCAATTTGGAAAACTCTCTAGGAGTATTTACTACAGATCCTCAGGCCCTAGGACCCAGCAATTCTACTTCTAGGTATACACGCAACAGAAACACCTTCATACACATGCCAAAAGATTCATGCAAGAATGAGCCTAGCAGAACTATATGTAATAGCCAGAGACTGAAAACAATTCAAGTGTCCACTAATAGGAGAATGAATAAATTGCGGGACAGTCATGCAATAGAAAACTATAAACTAATGAAAATAAGTGAGCCGTAGCTCTACGCAACATGGATGAATCGCGTACACATAATATTGAGTGAAAGAAATCAGCCACAAAGAGAGTACAATGTATGATTCCATGAACGCAGGCTCAAAACAGGCAAAAGTCATCTCTGACAGTGGTTGTCTGTGAGCAGGACCTGGAGGAAGGCCTCAGAGGTTCTGGTCATGTTCTGTTTCTGATCAAGACGACAGTGATAATGGCGCATTCACACTATATGGGAGTGGTGTAGGTGGCAACCCAATAAGTTATATCCTTATGATTTCTAGACGTTTCTGTATGCATGGCACACTTCAATACTAATAATTTTTAACAGGCTTAGCTTTTCCTGACTATTACATCATATTAATACCAGACTAAGTCTGTTTATCCAACTCAAAGACTGAAAGAGAATTATGCTGAGGTAATAAAGCCAATCGCAAAAAAGCGTATACTGTATGATTCCACTTACCTAACATTCTTAAAAAACAAAATTATAGAAACAGGACACAGATGAGTGGTTGCCAGAAGCTAGTGACTGGGGAAGGGAGGGTGTGGCTATAAAGGGGGAGCACCAGGAAGCCTTATGGTGATGGAACTGTCCTGTATCTGTGGTGTTTATTTCCATGAAGCTACACGTGCATAGGACCACGTACACCCACACATGCCCACACATACGCGCACATGCATAACTGGTGGGGTCCAAACATGCTCTGTGGACTGTACCAATGCCAATGGCCTGATTTTGTTATTGTACCAGTTACCCAAAATGCACTGGAGGAAGCAGGCTGAAGGGAGCACAAGACCCATTTGTTTGCAATTTCCCGTGGGTCTGTAACTACTTCAAAAGAAAAAGCTTTTGGGGCTTCCCTGGTGGCTCAGTGGTTAAGAATTTGCCTGCCAATGCAAGGGACATGGGTTTGAGCCCTGGTCTGGGAAGATCCCACATGCCATGGGGCAACTAAGCCCATGCGCCACGACTACTGAGCCTGCGCTCTAAAGCCCGTGCACCACAACTACTGAGCCTGCACTCTAGAGCCCACAAGCCACAACTACTGAGCCCGTGTGCCACAATTACTGAAGCCTGCGTGCCTAGAGCCTGTGCTCCACAACAAGCGAAGCCACCGCAGTGAGAAGCCCGTGCACCGTAACGAAGAGTAACCCCCGCTCACAACAACTAGAGAAAGCTGGCACACAGCAATGACAACCCAACACAGCCAAAAATAAAAACAAACAAATAAATAAATAAATTTATAAAAAAAGAAAAAGCTTTTTTAAGGGATCTTAAAAGGGACAACCTTCTCATAATGTGTTCAGGGTTATTTACCATAATTCATAAAGTCGCCAGTTGTACGGAGGCATCATAGACTTTGGGGAACTCTAGCTTGAAATTTTGCAGCCTCTCCCAAACTCATCCTAAAAAACTATGAAGAGGCAGATAAGTAAAGACTCCCAGCAGTGCTTTAACCTAATGCCAGAGGTGGAAGAACATTCACCACATGTGAGTCCAATGGGGACAGTTGGGAAAATAAATGGAGATGACCAGAGGAAGGACAGAAAAACCCTTCACCCCTCTTGCATGCCTCCATTTTGAAACCCAGGGTCTGCAGCAACTAGAAAATTGCACATTTATCTCTAAAGCCCAGATGGGGCTTTCTGAGGTGGCTGGGTGCTCACCTCTCCCCCCAGCCAAGTTTCTACAACTGTTTGGATCAGAAGTTCTTAAAACACAACTGGACAGGAGGTAGGGGGAGGTGTGGCAGTCTGACAGTGTGGGGACAAAAAGAACACTGATAACCGCATATGAAGGTGATTATAGTTCCCCATGAATCCCATCAGATCACAGTGTCTAAGAACCAGCAGTGAGGGAAGGAGTTCGCACCTAAGAGCGATGATGTGTAAAAGATAAAAGGCTGCTAGGAAGTGCAAACTGTACTGGGGGTTTTGCATGCTGAACTGGTCAACATCTGTAGATCTGAGGCAGGGCTTAGACTGTCCCCAGGGGAGAAAATCTGACTCATTCAAAGATGAGTAAAGAACAAAACATTAAAAGAGGTACACCATCCAAAAGACTCCAAAAGAAATAATGTGATTTGATAAAATAACCAGGAAAATGTTGTTCACCCTAAGTATAGTGCAAGAGACATGGCCTCTACTTGCCATGAAAAGGATATGCTGAAAAAAAAAGATAGAAAATATTTAAGATAAGCCAAACATCAAGAAAACTAAAAATCCAAAGACAGAATTAAAACCTACAAGGAAAGATCTATTATTTTTGAACTAAGCTCTTTGCCAATGCAGTAGGGAAAAATAAATAAAAGCCTTGAAACATGGAAAGGAAAAAGAAAACTGTCATTATTTAGTGTACATTGATTCTGTAGCCAAATCCAAGTTAATATATGAATAAATTTATAATTAATAAGAGTTTAGCAAAGTTGCTGGGTATAAAATCAACATTCACACATCAACTGTACTCCTGTACACTAGCAAAAGAGAATTAGAAAACTGAAATTACAAGCATCACAGGATGTCAATTATCTAAGAATAAATCTATTTAAAAATGTGCAAGGCCCATGTATTGAGATATATTTTGAAAGATGTAAGAAATACGGAGATATACATGTTTGTGGATTAGAAAACTCAATATAAATATGTAAATTCTCCCCTAATTGATGCTATGGAATTAATGTAACTCTAATCAAAATTCCAGGAGAGTTTTTAAAGAACTTGACTACATGGTGTAAATGTGTGTGTGCGCACACACACTTTCAGTGGGTCAATAATAACCAAAACTTTTGAAGAAGAACAAAGTTCTGCTCTATCAGATATCAAGATTTATCATAAAGCTATAATAATTAAGAGAGTAAGATATTTTATGTATGGGTAGAAAAATGAAGTAACGATAAAGAAGAGAACTGGGAGCCTGAAAACAAAGCCAAGCACATATGGACACGACAGCCAACACCTAAGGGCAGCACTGCAAAATAGTGGGGAGACAATTATTATTCCATTTGGGTTCTTACAAGAAAAAAAATTAAACTGAACTTCAATCTCCTATCACAAACAAACAAAATCCTTTCTAACATATAAAAACCTAAATGAGAAAGAGAAAAAAGGAATTAGAAAGTAGTATAAAATGTCTTTATGACTTTTTTTTTTTTTTTTTGTGGTACGCGGGCCTCTCACTGTTGTGGCCTCGCCCGTTGCGGAGCACAGGCTCCGGACGCGCGGGCTCAGCAGCCATGGCTCACGGGCCCAGCCGCTCCGCGGTATGTGGGATCTTCCCGGACCGGGGCACGAACCCGTGTCTCCTGCATCGGCAGGCGGACTCTCAACCACTGCGCCACCAGGGAAGCCCACTATATAGCTTCTTTAATGTCACATAAAATAGATTTTTTAAGTCAAAAAGTAGTATTAGTCATAAAGAAAGTTAATACACAGTAGGAAAAAAAAAAAACCCACAATTCTCCAGGAAGATGAAACAATTTTAAACTTGTAGGCATATGCTAAAGGGAACACTTCTTCGCTCCTGGCTTCCATGAGGAGGGATGTTCCTGAGGGGAGTTCCATACCTCTCTCTGCCACCTGACTCACTCTGCCCTTGGGGTAACCTGTCTGACTGGTACACAGGCACCGATAAATGGTGTGTATAGTTCAGCTCTGCCCTCCCCTCCTCCTCTTGGAAGCAGGATGCCCTCGGAGAGCATGGTTCCACTTTTCCGCATGGGCTCTACTCCTCTCGGGGGAGCAATGCCCTGGTCTAGAGCCACATACAGCTGGGAGTGGGGATGCCTGCACCTCTTGGGGTTCATTCGCACCCATCTGGTTCTCATGCCAAGACACATCTTCCAACTCAGCCTCTATCAGAAGAAAGATGGCCAGTGCCCCAGTGAATGACTGATAGGAAGCTCATTCAATGGGACCTAATAAGGTAATAGTAACCCTTATTGAGAATTTACCATGTGTCAGCCACTTGTGCTTCGTTCAAGTAATCTTATTTAATACTTATCCCAATCCTATGGGCATGTCCAAGTATTAGCCCCCTTTTATATTTGAGAAAATTGAGGAAAAAAGAGGTTAAACATCATGCCCAAGGTCATACAGCTAGTGAGCCAAGGACTGGGTTTTGATCTCCAATCAGTTTGCTTTCAGAGTTCTTCAATGCACTGTATTGCAATGTATCAATAGAGGGGCCCTGTCCTTCATACATAAAGAGCTCTTATAAATCAATACACACACACACACACACACACACACACACACACACACACTAATAGAAAGTGGGTAAAAGCTGATAAAAGTACAAGTTGGTATAAACTTTTCTGGAAGACAGGGATCACATCTGTGCAGTTCCTCCTCAAGGAAACAAGCCCAAGGAGTAGGTGAGCAAAGCCACGGACACCAGGGTGCACAGCAGAACTGCCCACATCAGGGAAGAACTGGAAACAACGTGAACATTAAAAAACACAGTAACAGTTAGGAAACCATCATAAAATGGAAAATAATGTTATGTAATGTTGTAAAAGAATATTTTATGATGAGAAAGTAACAGCATATTAAATGAGAATAGAAGGTTACAAAATAAGACTAGTTCAATTTTGCAAAAAGCGTGTGTGTGATCTATACACAGACCTGTGATGTTGTTCTTGTACACACACACGCGCGCGCGCGGAGAGGAAAGATTGGAGAGACACACTCCAAAATGTCGACCATGGTTATAATCTCTGGAAGATAAGACTGTGGATTCCTTTCATTTTCTTCTTTGCGTTTTTCTGTATCTTCCAAATATTCTACAAGGCGCATTCACTATTTTCATAGTTCAGAATGTCTAACAAAGCAGTAAAGAAATCAATTTTAAAACAACTTCCACTTCAAGTGGGTTAAATTTTTTTTTTAAGTTTTAGCATGTGACAAGGTGAATTGGGTTTTCTGCTAAATCCATCCAGAGTCAGCAATGTAGAATAAAGACGGTCTTACACAGAAGGTTTGAGAAGATGGAATGAAGGCTGACAGTGTCACAAGAACAAAACTCCAAGAGCGACAAGAGCACGTGTGCTGTGGCCTTGGTCATGAGGCTTCACAGGAGCTTCAGCACTGGAATCCCTCCTCCAATGATGGACTAGTGTGATCTTGGTCACCGAGAACCACAGCTGGAGTCAACTGGGTGATAGAAATGAATGGAACCTTTTAGTGCCACCAAACCAGTGCTACTGACACATCAGAGCTCTGTTCCCTGACCCCTTGTCTGGGAGATATTTCTAGGCCGGCAAGTCCACTGTGGCTCTGGTTTCAGACTGAGGCTCTGAAGCCCATGGCCCTGGGCTGCCCACACGGTGTCAATCAACACACTCAGTGTGCCGTCAACTGCAGACAGCGTGAGCCCAGGGCCCCTGATCTGACCCAGTGAAGACCCTGCCATGGCAAAACCACTGGAGGAAAAAATAAATCTCTCTAAAGTGCAAGAGGCTAGAAAGACCTCAAGGGACACAGGTTTCATTTTAGAGATTGAAGAACTTTTTAGACATGTTTGAGATGGAGCTGAAAGTGGAAGAAGTAGCAAGGATGGAGGAGCCCCGGGTTTTCCAGTGTCCACATCGTTTAGGCTTCCCAACCAAGGTTTGTCCAAGAGGGTGGTGTGATTCTGTCCAACTGCCACCCCTCGCCTCCCCTCTCACTTCCAAAGGAATCCGAAATACAGATGTGATCCTTTATTACAGCATATTCCAGGGTAGCTGAGACCATGTCGGCCCCGTCTCCTCCCAAATCAGGAAACTGGGACTCACTCTACTGCCCTCCACAGCTGTGCCAGACATCTAGGGGACGACCAAGCTGAGCCTCCGAGGGCCATCTGGCCCTGCAACAAGGGGCAAGGCTCACAGCAAGGGCTTGGATGAAAAGACGGAAGCCAAACTGTCTGTGATACAAAGGAAAACCCTCGAGTTTCACACACGCGCACACACACACACACACACACACACACACACACACACACACAAGGTAGGTCAATCCCCAAGCACCGTACCTGGTAGAGGCCTCAAATCTCACCCAGCCCAACACGAGGCAGAGTGCTGAGGGCACCCCATTCACCGACACGTACTGCTTTGGGAAACCACCCTATTTCCATGATGGCAGGAAATTAAGCTTCTTTCCTACAGATCAAAGAGCGCTTCCTGTGGAGGCCCAGTTCTGCTGATCTGGGCCATGGAGAATCCACCTCAACACGCATGGAACACCCGATCTCCACCCCAGAACACTAGTGCCGACAGCGCGGGTGCGCGATGAACAGGTTTGTTATTCTGGTCAAGTACCGCGGCTACCTACGCTGGGCATTTCCTGACGTGAATCACACAGGGAGCCTCTGCTCATAAACATACCTAGCCTCCCATGTCAGAAAAGCTGTGCGCAGGAATCACTGGATGTGAGAGAGGAGAGGACCAGGAACATGAGGAAGAGATACAGGAAAGCGAAGGACAGGTGACCAGGGCAGGCTTCCGAGAGAACCATCAAGTTCTAAGGCAGAAGCCAGCAAGCTACAGCCCAAGTGAGGGCCAAACCCAGCCCACCATCTGTGTCTGTAGGGCCCATGAGATAAAGAACCGTTTTTACATTTTTTAATGGTTATTTAAGTACCAACATAATACGCTCAACTTTGCATGTTGGCCCATAAGGCGTGTAATATTTACGATCTGATCCTTTAAAGCTATCTGCCAACTCCTGTAACTAAGGCATGGAAAGTCCCAAGACAGCAAATACAAATCACAGCTAATGTTTGCTGACAGCTTACTGTGTACACTCCACTCTGCACACATTATTTCATCTCCAAAAACCCTATAAAAGACATATTATCCCCTCTTTACAGATGAGGAAACTGAGTCACAGAGACAGTAACTTGCCCGGAGCGTCACAGCCAGCGAGGGTAGAGCCTGACCCCAAAGCTACCTCTGCATCACCAACTGAGACGCTTGCCCAGTTCCCTTCGGAGGAAACACGTGAGTGAGCTTTTCGCACAGGGCGTGTCTGAGAAACAAGATCCTGTCTGGTTGGAAAAAAAGGGAGGCAGAGGCCAGAGATAAGTCAAATCATGGTGGGCTCTGAATGGCAAGCAGGGAGTTATTCTGCAACCAGTGCATGGTAAGTGACAGGGTATACGCTAAGCTCACTGCGATACTCTTTACAGCAGCAAAATATTGGAGACAACCTAAACGTCCTTCACTTAAGAGGTTAAATAAATTATACAACATCCATTCGACAGAACACGATGCAACGTTTTAAAAAATGAGGGTTTTCATCTTCACTGTATTTGTCAGCTATTGCTGTGTAACAAAACACCACAAACTCTCAGTGGCACTTATTCCTTAGTTGTCTACAGATCAGCTGGGCTCAGCTGGTGGCTCCAGGCTGCAGATCGGGCCCATATCTGCTTCACTCATCTCCCAGGCTCCTTGGACCAGTGGTCTAGATGCATGCATTCTTCTCATGGAGATGGCAGGGTGCAAGGAGCAAATGGAAACAAACAAAGTCCCTCAGCACAGAACTGGCACCTTGTCAGTTCACCTTATTCTATTGGCCTCACCTAGGCACATGGACCAGCCCAAAGTCAAGGGGTTTTCACCTTTGTGAAGGCAACTGAGAAGGCATATGGCAAAGGCTGTACATATAGGGAGAGGGGAAGAACTACACCAATGATTCAACCACCGCATATGCTATTACAGAACAATATCCAAGATGTATTTTGGAGACTCGCCACAGCTGACACTGATCCTTAGTCATGGTGACAGCCATGTACATAATCTCTCCCTTAAAGCTAAGATTCTCTCAGGGTGAGTCTGAAACAGGAGGGAAGGGGACGGGGCACAACCTTTAAAAGAATGACATCACCGGGGCCTCCCTCGTGGCGCAGTGGCTGAGAGGCCGCCTGCCGATGCAGGGGACGCCGGTTCATGCCCTGGTCCGGGAAGATCCCACATACCGCGGAGCAGCTGGGCTCGTGAGCCATGGCCACTGAGCCTGCGCGTCCGGAGCCTGTGCTCCACAACGGGTGAGGCCACAACAGTGAGAGGCCCGTGTACCGCAAAAAAAAAAAAAAAGAATGACATAACCACTGGGGACACGACAAAAACTAGTTAGAACCAACTAGGTCCAAGATGGCCGAAGATTCGACTTCCAGTGGGCCCAGAAGATTCGACTTCTAGTAGACCTTGAGCCTCATCATACGCTCCCTGTAATATATTAGCTGCTAAATGACACACCTACAGGCATCATGACAGTTACGAGGCCAACCATAAAAGGCCAAAAAGTGGGCGGTGGCCCAATTCCTGGAAATCCCCACCCCTTCCCCAAAGTTGGAATAATCCTCCCACTCATTGGCCTATGAAATTACGCAGCCCATAAAAACTAACCACCCCATTATTTTGGGGCATCTCGCCTTCTGAGATGGCCCACACTCTGTCTGTGGAATGTGTTCCTCTCAAAGCCCTTCTCGCCTTTTGAGACAGACCACATTCTGTCTCTGAAATGTGTCTCTCTAAATCCACTTCTTACCTATCACTTTGTCCCTCGCTGAATTCTTTCTGCAATGAGACATCAAGAACCTGGGCTTCATTAAGTCCAGAGACCAGGTCTGTCATCTCAATTAAAAGACAGTGGGTTCAAGTCCCAATCTGGGTTGTGCAGTTTCAAATCCACATCTAACAGGAGCCCTTTGATGCCAGTCACTCCCATAACTCGGTGTGGTTAATATCTGTACTACCCACCGCCCTGAAAATGAAGCAGGTGACATCTGGTCCACCTGTCGCCTTGGACACAGTGTAAGTGACAGCCACCCTCCCCGCCCCTTCACTCTGCCCCATCTCCAGCGAGGCCCCCAGCTCGATCAGAGGAGATGCTGAGAGAATGATGGATGCGGGGTCCTGAGCCCGCCCAGCTGTCCATCCGAGGCCCTGTTCTGCCCAGCGCCACCCGCAGGTGTCTCCTCCTGGTCCAGACCAGTGTTCCTAACTGCTGCGCCGCCTGCCTCCTGCACTTGACCTCGCCTTGACCTCGCCTCCTCACCATCTCTCTCCCTCCCGTATTTGCATACCAGGGCCCACACAGCTTCTCTTCCCCCCACCCCAGGGTTGCCCTCAATTCTGTTTTAATAGAAGAGCAATGTGAACAAGGCTCACAGGCCAAAATCACGTCCAGGGCGCTCAAAGGATCAGCCAGAATGGCTGCCTTGGGGACCAGGGGTCCCAACTGTTGAGACAGGGCTCTGAGGTGAAGGGCGGGGGAACAATCCTGAGCGGGTCAGGGTGGGGAAGGAGAAGGTTCGTGTGGCAGATCAGGAGGTAAGTGCGGACTTCACGGTGTACGTGCATACACACGTGGGTACAGAAATGGGCCTTGAAAAACCTCTGCGAAAATGCCTTTCAAAATTGTACCAACTTCCAATTCTGGTAATGGAGAAGTAAGATAACTCAAACCGGCCCTTGTGCTAAAGCTACTAACAAAACTGGAAAAACTATTTTTAAAATACGTTTGAAAGCATCTAAGAATTAACAAGACAAGAAAGAACCCTCTGGCCCAGATCTGAGAGCAGCAGAACCCAGAGAGGTGAGGCCAGACTGGAAGCCGCTTTAGCCCTGCGACCTGTGATCCTGAGAAACAGCTGGTGTTTCCTCAGCCTGCTGGGGCAACGGGACAAAGAGTCATGGCCGAGGCCCACTCAAGGTGGGAGTCTCACTACCACCCATTTAGTTGAAACCCCAAAGGCCCACACTCTCAGGGTGAACCGGCAGGAACACAGCCTTAGCACCCCTTGGGTCCTCCACACACCGTCCTGATATGCTGGGCCCTCCCAGGGGCAATGTGTCCAGTGCACACCTGCCCACTTTACGGTGGAAGAGAATTCTCGTTACTAAGTGATTGCAGAAGTTCACTGCAAACAGAAGGAACTTCTGTTTCTGTTTTAGGAGGCACCGCTAGTCATACCTATGATTTCTCTGATGGCAAGTTCTTGGTTAGAAACACAGCCCCAGATCATTACACTCTGCCTAAGGGAACACACAATTCCCTTTGTGACAATCAACTCTGTTACACGGTTTATGGGCTCACGCGGCAACTGAAATCGGATCCTGCCTCAAATTTGTGAACTGCTCTATTTATTTCAAGCAGCTGAGCAGAAACCAGCAAATCCTGGGTTCAAATCCCTGTTTTACAACTTGCAAACTGCATAACGGTAGGCAAATGATCCGTATTACTGAGTCTCATTTTCCTCATCTGTGAGGGCGACGATGACAACGATAATATCCACGATACTCAGAGGGACATCAGGAGCCGTGAAGTATGAGGCCCAGTGCTTGGCAATTGCTGAGAGCGTAAGTGCGTAATACACGTTCACTATTACTAATATCAGCACAAATGTCATCCTAGATACCATACTTTAGAGTAAGAGAGATAACGATAAAGGTAATTGTAATAGTTAGTAATAATAGTTATAGCTCTAACTAGTGGGCCAGAGTTTGTCCATAAGTCTAGAACTAATGGCTTTGACCATCCTAAGGTAAGTAATTAAAGGACCAATATTTTTACATGATTGTAAAATGCCAGGCCTAGCATTACATGCTTTGGAAGTAGAAGACTCGACCTCTGCCACTGGAGGCCCTGGGTTCGGTTGGGAGACAAGAAATGCACATACAAGGCTGTGGGCAGCTACGAGGCCCCACAAGAAAGGAAATGATGTTGTCTTCGAGGGGGGAGGGGGAAGGGCAGGGAAGGCAAGCGCTCCAGGAAATTCGGAAATGACCTTAGTCAAGCTGATGAGAAAATATGGCTGTGAGTTACTGTGCGAAGCAGAAGAGACAGCCTGTGAGTGTTCTCACCCCCGTATGGACGGTGCAGAAGGGGCAGCAGACCCCAGGCAGACCCGTGCTCAGGACTCGGCTGCTGCGCCGGGGCCTGCGCCCTCCCAGGGCTGGTGATGAAGCAGGGGCCTCACTCACCCTCTCTGACAGCCTCACGGGCCACAGGGACCCTGTGGTCATCACCGGCAGCCTTCTCAGAGCTCTTGGTTTTCATGCCTTTTCTGTTGCTCTTTTTACCTAAAAAGAAAAGAGAGAGAGAGAGAGAGAGAGATGCCTTTACTGTCACATATGTCAGAATCATCCCAGGCTGGTGAAGACTCAGCCGTCTTCTCCTGCAAAGCAGCCGTCTCTACCCTCTGCCTTCCCGGACCCCAGTGAAGGCACCTTGGACTCTGAGGGGCCGGTGGTTAAAGGAAAGGAAGTGTGTTATTGTGAGCACCCAGGGGAATAACCACTCCTAATAAAAACAATGCACACTTGCAGGTGGTTACTGTTCTGAGACCGCAAAACGTCCTGCAGAGTACCTCTGACCCTCCCTGGGGCCCCAAAAGTGACACCATGTCTAATTGATAAAATGGAGCTGGAACTCCAGACCTCTGACCCCGGGGCACGATTTCCTACCATGCTGGGCTCCTCCCACCTAACTCTCCAAGGCCCCGGCTGGGTACCTGGAGGTGTGATGATGCTGGAGGGACTCCTTCCTGGAGCCCAGGGAGTCTGCCTGCTCGCGCCTCGCTGGCCCGTCCAGCTTCCTCTCACACTGGACTCTCTCTGCGCCACAGACACTGGCTTCCTCTCAGGCTGCAGTTCATATTTCCTGCCCACCAGAACTCGGCATGTGCTGTGCCTCGTCCTGCAACATCCTTCCATTCACTCTCTATCTACTTAACTCCTGTTGCTCTTGCAGATCCAAGCTCAGCCACGCCCTCTTTGAGATGGTTTTCCTGAACTCCCCACCTACATCAATGTCTCCTTGGATGGGCTCTGAGAGCACCTGTCTTTGGTCAAGTTGCCTCTGTGTGGAGCCTGAGGCAGGGGTTTGGTGCAGGTGATGTACTGAGGGAGGGCTCCAAGGAGAAGAGAAGGGAGGAAGCAAGATGAGGCAGAGGAAGGAGCTAAGCTAGGCTGTGTCCCCAGGCAGAGCCTAACTCAGCCTGATCCCATGGGGAGCTCTGGAGCTGGAACTGCACGCAGTGTTGCCCCACCTTGAGATAAGGGGCCACCTTTTCCTATGCTGGTTTGGCTCTGGCTACAGACTGTGGGGGAGGGGTGTGTGTGGGGTGGTGGGAGTTGTCTCCTTCCAAGGATCGTGCTCCAGAGAGGGGAGCAGCTGTGAGCCATCACAGCCAAGCCCCAGCAGCTGTGGGATGGGTGTGCCAGTGGGAAACGAGGACCTGGGTGTGGTGTCAGCAGCCCCCACTATGGCTCTGCACACCCGTCCTGTGTAACATTATCAAACACACGTAAATATGTTGTTCTGTTCACGGGGGCGGGAACTGTGTCTGGTTTTGCTCATTGCTCTCCCTCCAGAGTCTGGTTAAGTCTTTGAGGAACAACTGATCATGAATGACCGTGAGTCAGTGGGTGACCAATGAGACAACAACAGGAGGAAGGGAAGGTCTATGGAGAAAGATACTTAGTTTGGATTTTAAAAAGCAAGTTGAAATACCAAAAACATCTAGTGGATTGTGCCAATTAATGAAATCATTTCAGATAGTTCTAGAGTCACTAAAAAAAAAAAAAAAAAAAGATATTTATCAAGAAAACCTTAAATCCTCAAAAAATTCAAGGGTGCACTGGGCCCAGCCACAGGCAATCCCCTCTCTATCATATTCTTGGGTGATACCTGCTGGGCATATCTTTCATTTTTCATGTAAGCTAAAAAAAAAAAAAAAAAAATCACAAAATTAAATGTTCTCCTCTGGTCAAGGAAATCAATAAACCAAAACATTCAGAAAGGCCAGAGGAGGAAGACCGCCAACCTGAGTGCAGCTGATGACATCAGCCTAACGTCACCTCGGCATCTGTCCCGTTTTTGTGGGTAGGAATGCCAGCCCGGTGACCTCCAAAGATGACTTCTTCTGAAAGAGCCTGATCGAGGGTCTGTAAAGATCTTGATTGTTTGGAAAATTGGGTGCCACAACTTTTGAGAATCAAGCGTCTGATTTGGCAGAAAGATAATATGTTAAGGGAAGAAAAAGTTTTACAAAACATGAGAGGAAAAAGCCATCCAACCCCTCCCTGGAAGCCAGCCATTCATTGCAGGCCTTCCCTCTGCCTGGGGAACCTCTACGGGGCCTCCACGGGCAGCATGGGAGACAGAGTCAGAGGACACAGCCCCACGCACACCCTCAGCCTCACTCCCCTGGGCTGGACCCACGCCCCGTACTCAGCTCTGGGAATCCAATAATGGCCCAGATGTGAGGCAGATGTGCTATCACCCCTGAGACCAACATGTGGGGAACAGATTCCCTGCAGGGAGTGGCAAAGGGACCGAGAAAACAGGCAGGGCACCTGCCACCTTCTCTAGGGAAGACTCACTTCCAGGACATGTACCTACAAATCTGGTTCCAGCCCCAGGCGGCCAGGTTCTGCCACTGCACCGACCATGTGTGGCCTCGGGGGACCCACCTCACCCCTCTATGCTAATTCCCCTCATCAGTGAAATAAGGAGACACGGTACCTGCCTCGGTGGAAGTTACGGAGAGGAAAGAGATGACATACATCAAAGCACTGAGGGCCGTGCCTGACCTGCAGTGACCTCTGAATAAAAGACAGCCTCCACCTCCTCACCCTTCCTGTTGGTCCCAAGTCCCGACCGTCACAAAGCACCATCCCAGGTGCTGGAAGAGTAACAGCCAACACGTGGAGCACAATTTACAAGGCATTTTCACATAGATTAAAACATTCAATCTTGGCAAATACCCGTCGAGGGCAGGAAGCTTGCTACGAACATTATTCTACAGAGGGGGACACGGAGGCCCGGAGGAGAAGAGACCCACCCGAGGTCACTGACAGACAGGGGCAGCAGAGCAGGAGCCTGACGCCAGGCCTAGGCCCTTCCCTGCCCCTTCTTCTCGTACAGCAAGAAAGGCAGCATATGGTCTGTACGGATGACAGAAAGAGTGAAGTGGAAATAATGCACAGAGAAGGAACCAGGACCAAATCAACATCTCCATCTGGGCTGCGTGACAAAACTGAGTTCCTTAAAAGTAGCAAACTGAATTGCCGATGCAGGCCACACATTCTATTCTGGTCCATGGTGATAAATATCACACTCCTTGATTGACGGGAAACTATTTTTTCCCCTCTCTATACGAGGAGCTTACAGTAGCAACCCCAGAATCCGAAAAAATTCTTTGCTGCATATGTGCATTTTCCCAAGAAATTCCAGCCCTATGGCACCTGCGCTCCCTCTTGTGAAGGACGCAGCCCCGCCCTAAGCTCCTTGCCTGGCTCCTGTGAAGGAACCCGCGTGAGGAGGAAGGATGCGAGAAACCAAGCCACTGCAGGTTCTCGGGAGCTCCCCAGAGAGGCAGCCTCGCGGCACCGGGACAGACAATAATTGCGCTTTTCTCAAACACCATGGGACCAAGGAGGACCTTGCAGGCAAACGTGAAAAGCCGAAACAAAAGCAGTTAGAAACCTGTGCTCCCGGGACTTCCCTGGCAGTCCAGTGGTTAAGACTCCAGGTTTCCACTGTAGGTGGCGTGGGTTTGATCCCTGGTCGGGGAACTGAGATCCCGCGGGCTGTGCAGAGCAGCCAAAAAAAAAAAAAAAAAAAAAAAATCAGAAACTCGTGCTCCCTGTGTGTGTTAGCAAGAAAAGGATCATGACACAGGGAGGGGACAGCCTGTGTCCTTATCGAGTTCCCAAATCTGAGACCGTCAAGCTCCTGGCAGAAGGAGGTTTCCCAGGGATCGGGTGCAGCCTGAAAAAAAGGGGCTGAGTGGCTGAAGGACGTGCCTGCTTCCGTTAATCAGTGACCTGAATGGTCTGGGCTGGAGATGGAAGCACCAGTGCAGTTTTCTAAGTACTTTTTTAGCAGGGCTGGATCAAAGTCAATCGATCCATCAGCCCGTCAATCAATCAATCAAAAGCCCTCCCCTGCTCCTGCTTGGCTGTGTCTTCCCCGGGAAACTAGCTGATCAGACCGTGTCCTCCTCTGGGCTGGCCTCCTGTGCAGAAGACTTGACCTCCACCCGGGTCCCCAGGGCAGAAGGGAGAGCCACGCCCAGCCTCTGTGCAGCAGCAGTCACCTTCCTGACCTGCAACCAAGCACGAAGCCCTTAGCCTTTAAAGAGATACCCCGGTAACCACAGCAGGTGGGGTGTGCCAGCCCTGCAGGGGGCACTGCTGGGACTTGCTGGTCTCTGTTTGGGTTCTGCCTGGAACCAGCCTGAGACAAGGCCTTGGAGGCCGGAGCGAACGTGAGAGGTGATTTCACGAAGCACAAAGGAAGAAGTGGAGGGAGTGAGACTCAGCGAAGGAAACGCCAATAACCAGGGCTGCACTGCTAAGCGGGACCCATCAGGACTCAACGTAGCTGGGGGACCTGAGGACACTGGGTAGGAGCTGCCTCCGACCTGTCCCTCGAAAGACTGCGAGGCTGTGCATCGACCTTCTAACCTCACACCACCTTGGGAAGCTTATTATCATTATCTTTCCCCGTCACAGTGAGGAATTCGAGGCGTGAAGATGTCATACGTGCCCATGAGTGGCAGAGCCAGACTTTGAATCTCTCTGAATCCTGAAAAAACTATGCCAGGGCTTCCCTGGTGGCGCAGTGGTTGAGAGTCCGCCTACCGATGCAGGGGACATGGGTTCGTGCCCCGGTCTGGGAAGATCCCACATGCCGTGGAGTCTGCGTGTCTGGAGCCTGTGCTCTGCAACAGGAGAGGCCACAACAGTGAGAGGCCCACGTACCGCAAAAAAAAAAAAAAAAAAAAAAAAAAAAAACTATGCCAAACCCTTCCATGTGCCTCTCATGGATCAAGTATTCCATAAAAATCTAGAGTCTTAAATGAAAAGTCTTAAATGAACATTTGAAAGTGTCTTGTGTGGCTCTGACCATCCTACGATACCCAGATCAGTCGTCGATGGGATCCCAGCCAGTTACAAACACTAGCCCTTCCCGTAGCCATCCAAAGCCACCCCAGTTTTATGGGTTTCATGATCCCAGAAAAGCAGTGATGGGGGCAGGGACCTCAGAAGGCCACAGAAGGCAGAGCCATTGCTGGAGGTACAAAGCCTGAGAGCTCAGGCTCCCTGGCCACCTCAGACATCCAGCGGAGACCCCCACCTCAAAAATCCAGGTTCCAAGGGACTTCCCTGGCAGTCCAGTGGTTAAGACTCCACGCTTCCACTGCGGGGCGCACGGGGTCAGGAACTAAGATCTCGCATGCCGCGTGGCGTGGCCAGGTTCCAGAGCCCAGGCTGCTGTTGCCACGGGACTGAAGCCACCATCCACCGTGAGGTCTGGCAGCCAGGGATGCCCGGGGCACGCAGGAAACGCGGTGGCTATTTTCAAGAACCACAGCATCCAACCCAGCTTCCCCAAACACGCAAGTGTCTGTCCCTTCATTATCCACGCACAAACCCTGGTTTCTGGAACCATGGGCACAGTCGAGAGGAGATGTGCCAGCGCGAATAGCTGACTTTGGAAAGCGTTTTGGAAACAGAGGTGGTGTCTTAGAAAGCTGCTTGCTGATGTATGTGAGAAGACCTTTTTTTATAAAAAGTCCTTTCCCTTGGAATTTTGTAGGGAGTTGGACCAAACACTTTGGATTTAACTCTTCAAGAGAACATATAATACCATGATATAAAGATTTCTTGTTATTGTTTAGGCGTGCTGATAGCCTTGTGATTGCTTTTAAAGTATATAGTGAAATATTTACAAACACATTCATCTAATCCTCACACGCCAGCTTTGCCCGGCAGAAGACATTTCCATCTGAAGGCCAAACCTTGCAAGACGCCCTGAAGAGTGTTGCAGCAAAAGCTTAGAAGTGAAGCTCTTTCCAGCAACTAGCTGGCAGCGCTTAACAGAAAGGGCTTTGTTTATAACCAAATATGCTCAAATAACAACTCTTTGATTATCGCCGCCCGCCCGCCTCCCCCCCTCCCCCCCCAAGCCGGGGCAACACAGTACAAAGTGCAAACTCTCCAATTCTGGGCACAGACATACGAACAAACATGGATCGCTGCCCACTCTGCGAATTCCACGGACTCAAGACCGTGGACCAAAACCATGGATGCAAGGCAATCACGCGTGTATTCCAACAGAGGTGCGCGCTCCCAGTCCTTGAAGAAAGCAATAAGCAAGCAGGAACCCAGAAGTTAAAGGCTACTTCTAACCCAGTGGAGGGGGGAGAACAAAACATCTTCAAATCACCTATTAAGAGTCTTGTTTATTAACTTGGTTGTTTCTTCCTACCACTTGGGAGGGAAAAGGCAAATCAGTTATATAACTGTGGTTTACTTCTCTGTTCCATTTTTTTCTCTACAAAGAGTATGGCTCCAAACCAAGTCCATCAATTTGGAAATGACATGAGAAGTACACCCCAAATCTACTCCCACGCCCAGAATGTGGTCCGTCATCTCACTCTTCACCCTGGGATGATGAAAACTGGGGCCAGGAGACTCACTCTTTGGACCTCAAAGCATTCCAACTGCAGGGATCTAGAAAATATTGAATTTGGCTAGAAACAGCTGAATAAATGGAATTAGAGAGAAGCAGCTTGCCAGGTCCCTGTGAAGAAGAACATGCTAGCAATCAGTACTATTTATCCAATGGATAAGCAACCTCGCAAGGTGGTGTGCACCCGTCAGTAGAAACGTGTGAGCCAAGACTGGCATTGAAGTAAACTTCCAGGGGCTTCCCTGGTGGCGCAGTGGTTGGGAATTCGCCTGCCAATGCAGGTGACAAGGATTCGAGCCCTGGTCTGGGAGGATCCCACGTGCCGTAGACAGCTAAGCCCATGCACCACAACTGCTAAGGCTGCGCTCTGGAGCCCG